>NW_027362764.1:174782668-175382668 GCF_046119375.1 Phyllobates terribilis
TGTTGTCGTCATGTGACTATGACTATGGCAGTTGACTGCTGGCCACCGCTCTTGGCATAAGCAGCTATGTGTTAGAAAATGTCACTGTATAGTGTTGACCAAAGAAAGCTGTGATAGCCCGCTGACTTACAATGTGACATGGAGGACACATTTGAAAATAGATGTTAGATTTTAATTTTATTTTCCGAATTGTTGACTCTCGACCTATGATTGAACGTCTAACATTCCCCAGAATAGCGGTGTAGTTAGGGAGCAGTAGGGAATTTTTAATAGACGTATATTAGAAAATAGCTTAGATTATGGCAATAAACAAATGAGAATTTAGAATGAAATTTAGTTCGACTTCGGACCACCCCTTTAACACCTTTACCCTCCAAGTTGGTTTACACGTTAATGACCAGGCCAATTTTTACAATTCCGACCAGTGTCATGAGGTAATATCTCTGGAACACTTCAACAGACCCCACTGATTCTGAGATGAGATTGTTTTTTCGTGACATATTGTACTTCATGATAGTGATAAAATTTCTTCGATATGACTTGCGTTTATTTGTGAAAAAAAAGGAAATTTGGAGAACATTTTTAAAATTTTGCAATTTTTAAATTTTGAATTCATAAAGCCCTTAAATCAGAGAGATATGTGTGAAGATCCGGGGTCTTCCGTGGGCGTAAAACTACTCAGACAACACAGGGTGCGTGTAGAATAGCGTGGCAATACTTCATTGAACCACAAAGCGGACAATAACACATAGAACAATCCCAGCAAATACCCAAGATGGTACATTACACAGTCTCCCGATTCCGCTCCGCCCACCTGGGATAGAACAGCTGCGCCTTTGGGACTTCCAACTACCTCAACCACTGGCCCCTTGCTTCTGGTGGGTCCCCACAGAGAGAAGGTAGCGGCAAGTTAGGAAGCTAACAGTTCATCGAGGTACAAGGCCAGGAGACCCGATGGTGCTACCCTGGCCCCTCCGAGAGTTTACATGGGGCCAGATGACCGGTTGGTCCCAATCTGGCTTCTCCGAATGTCTCCATGAGTTCCAGGTGACAGGTGGGTCCCTCCTGGCAACCCAAAACAACATATCCATTGGACCAGGCGACTTCATCGTCCCAACCTGGTCTCCCCATATGTATCCATGTTTCTCTGATGGTCAATGGAGCAGATCCGTATCTTTCCAGTCAGGGCTATATACCCTTAGACTAGAATCATGTAGAATCCAAATCTGTGTCTCTTTGGGTAAAGTCATACTTCCAAGCTGATGTTCTCAGAGAGTCTGAGTGTTCTCTTGCTTCTTCTTGATTCTCTGATTTAAGTCTGACTCCTACAGAAGCATATCTCCTTTTTAAGTACACATTCACAGGTCAAGAGGGGAAAGGGCAGCCTCATGACTCTTTGTTTGAGCATTTAATGAATTTGCTTAGTTTGTTCTCCTGTCTTGTGAGTCAATAAGCCACAGGGTCCACAAAGGTAAATCAATTTAATTACCAAACATTCATAGTTTCCAAACGAAGATAAGTCAACATGAACACAATAGTGTATTTCTCTTGGCTTAACTAATCTAATTGTCTGGCTTATTAAAATTTTAAGCTCTATCGTCACAATATGTCAATGTTAATAAATAACAATTACCACATCGCAATTTTTTAAACAATTTTTTTTTTGTTAGGAAGTTATAAGGGTTAAAAGTTGATCAGCGATTTCTCATTTTTCCAACAAAATTTACAAAACCATTCTTTTTACGGACCACATCACAATTGAAGTGACTTTGAGGGGTCTATATGACAAACAAATAGCCAAAAGTGACACCATTCTAAAAACTACACCCCTCAAGGTACTCAAAACCACATTCAAGAAGTTTATTAACCCTTCAGGTGCTTCACAGGAATTTTTGGTATGTGGAAGAAAAAAAATGAACATTTAACTTTCTTTCACAAAAATTTTACTATAGACCCAATTTTTTTGTTTTTGCAAGAGTACCAGTGAAAATGGACCCCAAAATAATAATAATAATTAGCAGACGTCATGCCGCATTTGGAGAGCCCCTGATGTGCCCCCCCACAAGTGACACAACACTGAGCCGTGAAAATAAAAATGTCACATTTTTCCCACAAAAATACTCTTTTAGCACCAATTTTTTTATTTTCACAAGGATAACAAGAGAAAACGGAACCCAAAATTTGTACCCCATATGTGGGGAAAAACTACTGTTTGTGTGCACGGCAGAACTCAGCAAAGAAGGAGAGGCGGTTGGGAATGCAGACTTTGATGGAATGGTCTGCGGGTGTCATGTCGCGTTTGGAGAGCCCCTGATGTGCCTAACCAGTGGAAAACCCCCACACGTGACCCCATTTTGTAAACTAGACCCCTCAAGGAATTTATCTAGATGTGTGGTGAGCATCTTAAACCCACAGGTGCTTCAGAGAATTTTACAACGTTGATCTGTGAACATGAAAAAATATATATTTTTCCCACAAAAATGTTGTTTTAGCCCTCAATTTTTTAATTTTCACAAGAATAGCATGAGAAAGTGGACCCAAAATTTGTTGTGTAATTTCTCCTGAGTACGCCGATACATGGTCGAAAACTATTTTTGAGGCACAGTGCAAATCTCAGAAGGGAAGAAGTGCCATATTGGAGTTCATATTTTGCTGGACTGGTCTGAAGGAGCCATGTCACATTGGCAGAGACCCTAAGGTGCCAGAACAGCAAAAAAAACCATAAGAGACCCCATTTTAAAAACTAAATCTCTCAATGAATTCACATTTACCACCAAAGCTCTGTTTTAGCCCCAGATTTTATATTTTCACACTGGGAAATAGGTAAAAATGGCACCAAAATTTGTCCCTTAATTTCTGCTGAATGTAGAAATACCCAATATGTGGCTGTACAGCACTGCTTAGCCACACGGTGAGACTCGGGAGGGACGGAGCGCAGGTTTTTGCTAGAATAGTATGCTGACTCCACATACAGAGACCCTAAGTGCTGAAGAGCAGAATCCCGCCAAAATTGACCCCGTTTTGGTAATTAGACCCCTTTGGGTATTTATCTACAGGTGTGGTGAGGATTTCAACTACATGAGTGTTTTACAGAAACAAGCAGCAGTGGATGTTGCAGAGTGAAAATTAAAAACTGCCGTTGTAGTGACTAGTACGTTGTAGCTACCAGTATGTTGCAGTGACCAGTACGTTATGCCCAGCTCATGCTTCTGGAGACATGCACCCGTAAATTAGGCAGGCTCTCACAGCTACAGAAATGCCAAACTTGTTGACACTAACTGCGGTTTAGGCACTGTGGGGCTCAAAAGGGAGGTGGGCATTTGGATTTGGGAGCACAGAATTTGCTGAATTTCTTTTGGGGGATGAGGGCCATTTCGTTTTCCAGAGCCTTTGTGCTATTAGTAAAGTGGAAGCCCCCTTTATTTCCATTAACAGATGACGGACCTGAGTGTGGGCCTGCTTTTTTTGTGGATTGAGACAAAGTTTTTATTGTGATCCAAAATGTTGTCTAAAATGTTCCCATCTCTGAGCACTGATTTCAGAGATTTACACGGAAACCCCGGTGTAAGCGCTTAGCGTAGGATGAGTGTGAGCCGAGTCTTACTGCGATCTTTGGGAGGCAGAATGAACAAATCAGCAGCAGGTGAAGAATTTGTTTTATTTATTTTTTACGCTGTTCCTCGTGCGGTATGTGTTTAGACGATTTTATTCTGTGGGCCGACGCGATTACAGCAATACCAGATTTATAGTAGGCTTTTATGTTTGGCTGCTGTCACACTAAAAGCCAACAACTATCCAATATGATTGGAGGGCAGTTGCACGTCAGTAAGTCACAAACAATTTTATAAGCAGAAATTTGACTGTAAAATTCAATCAATTTACAGATAGGTTGCATGGATTTGCATTGAAGCTTATGGGGCCAAGTTTATGAGCAACTTGAGACAAAAAATTCAACAGCGTTATATTTTTTGCGATGGTCCCACCACAGTAAGTGGCAGATAGCAACACAACTATATTGATAATCATTAGATGCAATGTCGCAATGCTATAGCAAGATCTTTATTGTGCAACACATGTGGCCTAAAGGAGCACTATTTTGCATACTTGCTTTTAGCACTGGCCTTTTGAACTGAACTTCCACAAAGGGAATTGGTACGTTCATGGGAGATTGTAGATAATGACAAATATGATAAAATGGTGGTTGTAATATACAGGCCACAGCAAACTGAAGCATGCGTTCCCCGAGTGGTTTGTCATGAAACATGAGAAGTAAAGGCCAGCATTTTATAAGCGGAAGACCTCCACTTAAAAGGTAAACTTTACATTAGGGAACTTCTCTATATAAAAATCCCTAGAATAAAGCGCTTTCAAATTACATGTATAATACCCAATATCTACCGCCCTAGCATGAGCTATAGTAGATATTTGATTGCAAGTATCATTGCTGCAAGCACACTAACACGACAGTGCCATACAAATACTGGATAATAAATGCAATGAATTGCATGTTACCAAAGGAAAGAAGTCGCTGCTCACAAATGTGTCAATGAATAAAAGAGAAGGCACAAGAGTATACTGGATGCGTTTTTTAATTTTATATATTTTAGTTTAATCAAGTAGTAAGCAAGGACTGGATGGCAGACTAGTAAGCCATGTGAGCTGATCTCACCATGCTTGACTTCTTGTTTCTGGACTATTAGACTGACTGCCCTCTTTCCTGTAATGATGAAAGTAAATTATTAATTTTCTGTGAGGCTGCTTACATAAAATTCTATCTGTATGCAATAAGCATAAAATAACCCAGGCATGTATAATTTGGTCATTAAACCTTTCTGTTATATGCGCTCCCTGATAAAGGGTTAACAGCCATCTTTCAGGAGACAGAAGCAGCAGATGGTTTCACCACGTTCAGGAAGATAAAGTTATGCGTATATTGCAGGTTTTCTAGGTTGTGTACCTATTTTAGTAAATATGTTTAAATTCATGCAATGTGATAACTTATTCAGAACCACAAACAAGAAGGTATCAAGAACATACTTTTTTTTTTGCTCCTTGCACCTGCCACCTTCGCAAACTGCAGGTGGCCTTTTTTGGAGAATACTAATATTACTACAGCACGAATCTTCTCACATGAAATTTCAAACGGAATTTCTAGGCAGTTTTGACCTACAAGGTTATTTGGGACTTTTACTTATAGACACCAAATTATATATAGGACTCTACAAAAACAGATTTTTAGTCAACCTCTGATTGAAAACTGAAAATGTTGACACCGAGAGTTATAACCTCTACATGTTCCTAGACATGTTATGACATGGGAAAGTCTGTCTTCAACTAATACAGATTTTACCTCAGAATTCAGAATTTTGACAATGACTGATCAATTCTGGCAGAAAAAGAAGCAGATTTCTTTGATAAGATATATTACAAAGTTACTTATTTTCATACGTACTATTGATTTCTGGAGAAAAACAAGCTAAAAACAAAATAAGCAAATATCCTGTAGTAAACAAATAGCAATAGTGCATGAAAATAACATAGGGTGCTTAGTTAACATAATTTCATAATGATCAAAAAAAATTAAAAGCTATCCCACCACATCAAGGTGACCCTATTAGGTTAGGACTGTCCTGAATAGGGTCACTGTAACGTGGTGGGATGGCTTTTATGTTTTTTCTATCAAAACTATGTTAACTAAGCACCCTATATTATTTTCATGCACTATTACTTTTTATTTATTTATTTATTGCAGGGTATTTGCTTATTGTGTTTTCATCTTTGGCTTTGTCTGTTCCAGTTCATCTCTTCAGATTTTTGTTATTGATTTATGAAATAAAAATTAAAATGACGGTTACTCTTTAAGTTGAACTTGACCTGATCTACATCTCTGCTCTCATCTCCTGTGGTGCTATTTTAATTATTCTGTTTTCTGACCTCATCTTGTAATCTGACCACCCGCCAGCTTCAAGATTTTGAACTCTGACTTAGACTTCCTGGTAACTAACCCACGTGACGACCTTTCTTGCTGCCAGCTTGATCCACTGGCCAGCAGCCTACTCTATGGCCAAAACCCTGGGTAAGTCAAGATCCATGTACAGGAGCTAAAAGAGTGAAGTCCAGGGCAGTCTCTGTGATATGGTAGATAGAGTGGATAATGCTAAGCCTATCCTTGAAAGCTCTATTAAGAGCTGCCAGGGTGCATGAACAGTGCACTTGAGACAATTACACATTTTTAGTGGGTCACAGATAATTTAACATATATACAATAGTTTACTGATGGTTTTCTTTCGATACAATGATATGATAACATATTTTCTTGTCATTTTTTTATTCAAATAAATGTATAAATATAATGTTAGTAACTAGAAAATAAGAAATATAGTACTATTTCCTATAAGGAAGCATTTTCTGACCAGGAAAAACAAGGTATAAAACACAACTGAAGCTCAAAATGCTTAAAAATCTGATGCAGTAAAATTAGCATAAACATTTTATATGAATAATAGGCAATGTTAATAATTTATTGGTGTTTCCTGTCGATCTTAATTCAAGATTCATCCTAAATTCCTAAGTTTCGACTCCCAAACAATGCTACATATGGTATAAAGTAAGATGATTAAGAATTAAAAATCAATTGTCTGAAAACCTTAATATTTAATACTGTTAGATTGTACCATAAAGCGGTTTTATTATTTATTTACTCCGGCCCCCACCAGATTAGTCTCGATAACTGTGGGGGGTCTGCATGTTGCAAGACAAATCCATTTACCAGGCCAAATAAATTATATATACGCCAGCATTTGTCTTTACACGTGTCATTCAATATTTAATATCGCCCATTGATGCTGCCTTGAAACCCTAATCAATTCTTAGCAGCCGCACTTTGTAATAGTCAAATGTTTTCTATTTAATCTCTCTCATGTGGTTTAACATAGATTCTCAACACAGCAGGACACAATATCAGTAAAACTGCAACAAACAAACCTGAGGATAATATACAATCCTGTGGCACCCAAGTAATGAACTACATGTGAAACTTCTATAAAATGTATCCATATCTGTCACGCAAGGTGTGGGAAAGACTTAGTGCAACTCAGATGGAAGTGGGAAAGGGAGCCCAGACACTATTGCAAGGGGGCAGTGGAGACCTCCTAGTCTGGTCTAGTGTCACCCAGTCTAAACTAAAGTCCCTATGTTGGCTCTCAACCAATCGCCGCACGCGTGCCTCACCCCGACTTTCCCTGGCATATGGCTAAGGCTAGGGAAGGGAGGAGATGAGCACCAGTCGATCTCCACTAAACACTATAGACAACAAGGGTACACAAACAGGGGGAATTTGCTTAGCTTTAGACTGCTCCAGACAAATGCGCACATGGCCTCAAACTCCAGAGAGGACGAAGTACGGCTCTTGCTAAAGCCTCATGAGTAGTAATGAATATCGCCGGCACCTCCCTCTCAGACACACCAGGTATTTATACACCCAGGCCAGGGAGCTAATTAGCCAGAGGGAGGTAGCCGTTGGGTCCTAGAGACAGCCAGCCTCTAAGAAGATGTCTGTAATGCCAAACATTGAGATCTCCTGAAACCAACTGCAGGGCGACTGTTTGTCACCTCTGACACACCCATGACAATATCATACACAGAACTGACAAAAGCCACACATACCATAAAGAGTAATGAACCAAACAACACGATCTACATTCTGAACCCAAACCACAGAGCGAATTGTAAATGTAACACAAATTTATAAAGAGAATGAAATTAGGAACCTAAAGTGGTTGTCCCCGTTCTGCATTCAGGAGCACACTACTCCCTCCTTGCCTCCTGGCTTCCTACTTGCCAGCTGTGATGTGCTCCTGATGATTGACACCATGGACCACAGTTTGGACCATGGTCTGCTGGCCCAAACTGTGCACTCTCCCAAGCTGCAGTTTTGCCTCTGCAGTGTTGGAGGAGCACAGGGGTACAGAAGTTGGCTGGATCAAGCAATCCAGCTAAGTCCAGAGCAACACTTGAAAGCTCTTCTGCAAAGAGCTTGTAAGCGCTGTGCTTCTTGCATAGGAGACTAAAGTGGCTGGTAACTTATTCAACGATGAGTAGTACAAAAAAAAATTTTATTTTTTTTTCAATTTTTAATAACAAGGAGGATATTTAATTAGAGCTAAATTACAAAGTAGCTTGCATTTACAAGCTTTGAAAGATGAGACAATCCCTTTAAAAGCAAAGTCTAATAGTGTGTTTAAGTTTAAGGCCCACTACAAAGCAATGTGGTTGTTACAGAGTGAAGAAAAATTTAGCCCATTCTCTCTTTAAGACATAAGACTTTAAATATTCTGGACATATCTATTTTTCAGTAGAGATCAATTTCTTCTACAGAGGAAGCTACAATACAAAAGAATTCCTTCAAGAAAACACAACTACGGGCAATAAGATATTTTTGTGAGTCAGCGGTTGGCATTTTTACCTTGTTGCTGTTCCCGTATCTAAGGCAGGGCATCATCTGACCAGAGTTTGTATGTTCTCACCATCTTTGCATGGATTTTTTCTATATACCACAGTTTCATCCCACACTTCAAAATATACTAAAAGGTCAATTGGTAGATTTTGAGCCACTTTAGGGACAGAGACTATTGCGGCTGGTAACTATCTCTGTACAGAGATGTGGCAACTGTTGGCACTAAATAACTGTGAATGTCAGGATTTGTTGCCTTCTACAGTTTGACCACTAGTGGCCGCTATTGTTTACTTTAATAATTGTGCTGAAGTTTCACTCCTTACCACTGGAGAGTGCTGTTGTGTTCTGCAATTGCCCTTTACTGAGATGGCAGATTCTGAACCTGTGGGATCCATCTTGTTTCCTGGGCCTATTTACAGCCACATAGATCTCTCAATCATTGCTTGGGTATTGTGCCTAGCTGTTAGTCTAGTTTCAGTCTCCAGCTCCTGAACATTCTTGCCCAGACTGCTCTAATTTATCGACGGATTGATTCCTACATCTCCTTGCTAGCTCCAAGAATTTTTACTACCGCTTGCTGTTCCTGCTTGTGCTCCTTCGGCCACTGGTTTCCAGCAGTACTACACCAGTTTCATAACAGTGAAGTAATAATTTTAGCTCATATCTCCTGGACAATTATTATTTTTAAGCTGTCCACTAGTGAAAAAATAAACGTATGTTTTGAACTATAAAAAAAAGAGATTATCTTTGCCTACGCTACTGATTTTTCCTAAAAAAATAATGAAGAAGTTCAAAGTGCAGAAAGGAACAGTTATGATTAGTGTTGAGCATTCCAATACTGAAATATCGGCTATCGACCGATATTCGCGGTATCGGAGTTCCGATACTGAGTTCCGATACTTTTAGAATATCGAATACCGGAATCGGAAGTTCCCATAATGCCTGCGCTCTGCAGCGTCTCTGAAGGATGACAAGCTGGATGGCAGCGCTCAGCTTACTGTACATGTCATTTAGTGTAAAGGATTTATTAAAAAAAATAATAGTGTTTTCATGCACCGTCTCTTTAAAAAAGCCGGCCGACAATTTAGAATAGAAAGAATAGAGCATCACACATGGATTAGATACATAGAAACATGTCAGTCACATATATAAGAAGTACAGTGACAGTGTTGCTTACTGTACTTGTCATTTAGTGTTAAAATAAAGGATTTACTTTAAAAAAAATTGGCGTGGGGTTCCCCGTAATTTTAGGCTCTAGCGGAGGTTAAGCAGACAGCTGGGGCAGATGTTTGAAGCCTGGGAAGGGGGTAATACCCACGGAGCTTCCCAGGCTACTGATATCAGCCCCCAGCTGAATACCTAGCCTTTACTAGCTATTAAAATGGGGGACCACCCAAAAAAAATGACGTGGGGTCCCCCCTATTTTAATAGCTAGCAAATGCTAGGCAGACAGCTGGGGGCTGATATTAATAGCTCAGGAAGGGTGCCATGAATATTGGCCCCCTCCCAGGCTAGAAACACCAGCCGTCAGCCGCCCATGAAATGGCGCATCCATAGGATGCGCCAATTCTGGCACTTAGCCTCGCTCTTCCCACTGCCCTGTAGCGGTGGCAGTGGGGTAATAGGGCTGGGGTTGATGTCAGCTTATAATGCCAGCTGATATCAAGCCCAGGTTAGTAATGGAGAGGCGTCTATAAGACACCCCCATGACTAACCCCATAGTCAAAGTTAAAAAAAAACACAAACACCCAGAATAAAGTCCTTTAATTGAAATAAAGACACAATTCTTTATTGTTCTAATAAAGCAACATCATCCTTACCTTTCCATGGTTCCCACGACAGCTTCAGCTCTGCTACATTCACATGACAGGCTGGATCGCTGCAGAAAGCTGCCATCCAGCTTGCCATGCCGCAGACACTGAGAAGCGCAGGTATGCTTGCGCTCCTCAGTGTCTGGCTGTGACGGCATAAAGATGAGCCGAGGTCATGTCCAATGAACTCAGCTCACCTCATGCACGTCACTGACAGCGTGGGAAAATTCTCCTGCACTCAGCGCTTCAGCGTGAGAATTCTCCCACACTGTCAGTGACGTGCATGAGGTGAGCAGAGTTCATTGGACATGAGCTCACCTCATGCACGTCACTGACATCGTGGGAAAATTCTCCTGCACTCAGCGCTTCAGCGTGAGAATTCTCTCACGCTCACCACATGCGCAGGAGAATTCTCCCACGCTGTCAGTGACATGCATGAGGTGAGCTGAGTTCATTGTCGGCTCATCTGGATGCCGTCACAGCCAGAAACTGAGGAGCGCAAGCAAGCCTGCGCTTCTCAGTGTCTGCGGGATGACAGGCTGGATGGCAGCTTTCTGCTGCAGTCCAGCCTGTCATCTCGATGTAGCAGAGCTGGAGCTGTCCTGGGAACCATGGAAAGGTAAGGATGAGGTTGGTTTATTATTTTTCTTTTATCGCAGGAGATCGTTGGCTTCAGCTGGAATGGGCGTGATGGTTAGTATGGTTTAATTTAGAACAATAAAGAATTGCGTGTTTATTTCAATTAAAGGACTTTATTCTGGATGTTTGTGTTTTTTTGTAACTTTGACTATGGGGTTAGTAATGGGGGTGTCTTATAGACGCCTCTCCATTACTAACCTCGGCTTGATGTCAGCTGGCATTATAAGCTGACATCAACCCCAGCCCTATTACCACACTGCCACCGCTACAGGGCAGTGGGAAGAGCGAGGCTAAGTGCCAGAATTGGCGCATCCTATGGATGCGCCATTTCATGGGCGGCTGACGGCTGGTGTTTCTAGCCTGGGATGGGGCCAATATTCATGGCACCCTTCCTGGGCTATTAATATCAGCCCCCAGCTGTCTGCCTAGCCTTTGCTAGCTATTAAAATAGGGGGGACCACACGTCATTTTTTTTTGTGGTCCCCCATTTTAATAGCTAATAAAGGCTAGGTATTCAGCTGGGGGCTGATATTAGTAGCCTGGGAAGCTCCGTGGGTATTACCCCCTTCCCAGACTTCAAACATCTGCCCCAGCCGTCTGCTTAACCTCCGCTAGAGACTAAAATTACGGGGAACCGCACGCCAATTTTTTTTTTAATAAATCCTTTATTTTAACACTAAATGACAAGTACAGTAACCAACACTGTCACAGTACTTATTATATATGTGACTGACATGTTTCTATCTATCTAATCTATGTGTGATGCTCTATCTTTCTGTTCTAAATTGTCGGGTACCGCTGCTGAATTGCCGGCCGGCTTTTTTAAAGAGACGGTGCATGAAAACACTATTATTTTTTTAAATAAATCCTTTACACTAAATGACAAGTACAGTAAGCAACACTGTCACTGCACTTATTATATATGTGACTGACATGTTTCTATCTATCTAATCTATGTGTGAAGCTCTATTCTTTCTGTTCTAAATTGTCGGGTACCGGTGTATGCCGCTGCTGAATTGCCGGCTTATCATGTTTCACTGTGAGCACTGTTCCCATCGATTTGGGCAACCACCTCCCCCAATACATTCTACATTATTGTTAGTTGTTTTCCTTCATGTAGAATTAACCTACAAGGAAAGAAAGGGTTTATTTTCATTCCGATATTTGTGTCCCATTGACTTGAATTGGTTTCCGGTATCGGAATCGGCGATATCCGATACTTTTTGAGTATCGGCCTGATCCAATCCGATCCGATATTTCCTGATATCGGAAGGTATCGCTCAACACTAGTTATGATGGATGTTAATTACTCCCTTGCAACCTGCAAACACTATCAGCTCAATGGGTCAAGAGCCTTACTATTAAAAGGGTTCTCCAGGATTATGATCTTGATAACCTAAACTTGCAATAACATATTGGTGGGGATCAAACACCAAGCATTGCCACCAATTAGCAGCAGTGAGCAGGACCCACGGCAGGTGAATATGCACAGTGTATGGAACCAAATCACCACAGTGCCACTTGGATGTTTATGGATACTGCAGCTTGAGTTGAAGTAAATGACCTATCACACAGAAGCTGTGAAGTTCCAGCTCTGCATACTGTGGTCATCCAGTGGCTGCATGACCAGCTAGCAGCTAATTGGTGAGTGTGCTGGGTGTCGGACCGCCACTGATCTGATAATGTGAACTGTTCTAAGGATTGGCCATTGATATTCCAGGCCTCAATAGGGTGATTGATAACAGGTTCAAAGGTAAATAGTCTCCAAGTGTTCTCATGATGCTAGAATAAAGTTAATTTCTCATTTGCTGTGAAGACTCAGACTTTTCAATGTGCATTTCTAGGAAAACATTCTCCACACATCGTGCTAACCAGCGCTATGTCATCTAATGTAAGAATCATACTGTTTTTCCTCTTAATTAATAATGGCTGAAGTCTTAATGAACAGTCAGAATGCCGATATCCTTCTTGCCCTAAAATTGTAAAGTTATAAAAGCAATTTGTAAAATTATACCAGCAATTAAAGAAAGACAATTTGGTTCCCGTATTCCCCTTGCAGAATTATTTCCTGTCTTCTTTTAAGTTCACTCGTGGGACTTTGCAAATTGCTCCCTGTTGCTTAAAGTGCTGTTTACGGAAGAGAGACAGAGCACAGCATGGTTAGGAAGATATCTTACCCATGATACCGGCTATAAACCACTCATTCACACTTTCTGAGCAGAGACTGATGATTTCACCTGTTACTGGCACAACAAGTGGATATTTTTTTACCATCCCAAGAATACTGTAGATTAGAGCCTGGGTCACTCAAGAGGTCATGGTCCTAAGACGTTCTGCACAGGAGGAGCAAATACTATTAGCTACTAAGCTTTTTTGGACTTATATAGTTTTATTGCCATTTTGAATTCAAGAGATTGTCCACTACTTTTTCATTGATGACCCATCCTTATGATAAGTTGTCAATGTCTGATCGACCAGGGTCCGACACCTGACACCCCTTGCCAATGAGCTTCTATCGGTGTCAGCGGCCTCACTTGTGGAGCTGGTCATCTGGCCGAGGCAGGGTACTGCATATCCGCCTCCTATTCAATTGAATAGAAGGTGGATGTGAAGTACCCTGAAGCGGCCAATATCAGAAGACGGCCAGCTCCGCAAGCGAGTACTTACGGCCAACCGGTTGCCGCAACCAACACCGTTAACGGCTAATTGGCGGGGTTGCTGGGTGTCGGACCAGCTTAACATGAAAAATTTGGTGAAAGGTTGGAGACAGAGGCAAGTTGGATACCACATTCTTAAAAACTCCAAGTGCTGGAGTATTACATGCGAATACATTGAATGCAATACTGGAATGTGATGTGATGATTATATGGGCACAACACTGTGTCCCTATGGAACCATATATAATAAATGCACATTGGTCATTGGGCATTTACCATAAGGGGTAACTATCTTTACGCTTTAATAGACTAGACTTTTAAGGATGTGTCAACACCACATATGTTTATTTTTTTATTCCTACACTAGGAAAAAGGAGGTGATTCAAACTTTTAGAAGTTTTGATACTTTTTAAAACGTGAACCTACGATCATTTGATCGACTATTCTATATGTTGCAGTAGCACAGATATCAGTATATAGTAACAGTATAACATACTATATTATAGGAAGACCAGTGACTGCAGCGGCGGGGTCATTCAGTATGTCCCTATCTGCTTTGTTAAACCATCAGCACCCTAAAACTGGGTTGTAGGGGAGCCGATGGCAGTACGTGCACACGTACACGAGCTACAAGTCCATTTAAATTCTGCTGTTACTCATTGACAATGCCATTAAAATAGTCGAACATCAGTGATCAGGGCTAGCTCCAGGTTGCTGCAACTTTTGGAGGATGTCAGCCGTATGACACAGCTGGCATCAGCCAGGCATTGTGTGGACTCAGTTCCTGAGCCTGTTCCATAGACCTAGATCTGATATTGGACGTACGCATTACTTTATATGTCGGGAGGGAGTAAAGTCGATATGACTGGGTTCACACGTTGAGGCCGTATGGCAACTTAAGGCTGTGTGCCCACTATGCGTTTTTCAAGCGTTTTTGCCGCGGAAGTTCCGCAGCGAAAACGCTTAAAAAATGCTTGGTAATACGTGCCCCATGGTCCCCAATGATAATCCGCATGTGCTGTGCACATGCTGCGGAAATTTCCGCTGCGGATAATCATTGCGGAAAAATCCGCAGCATGTGCATTAATTTTGCGGACACGCAGCGTAATTGCCACCATTGACTTGCATTGAAACGGTTCATATCCGCATCACCGCATGTGCACACGCGGATATGAAGCGATTCAATGTGCGGATGGTACCCGGGTCTGGAGAAGAGGAGACTCCCCTCCAGACCCAGGTACCATAGAACCTGTTAAAAAAAAAAAAGAATTTAAAATAAAAAATAAAGATTATACTTACATTCCGATGTCCCCCGGCCTCCTCAGCGATACGTGCGGTGTGTTGGGCGGCTCGCAGTGGTGTGAGGACCTGACATCATTGAGTCATGTGACAGGTCACGCGACCGCTGACGTCGGCGGTCCCGTGACCTGTCACATGACTCAATGATGTCATCGCAGGTCCTTCACACCACCGCGAGACAACGGGGAGACCGGACGGAGCAGAGAAGGAGACCGCGGGCCATCGGAAGGTAAGTATAATCTTTATTTTTTATTTTTCACCATTCTTATTCTTTTTTTTTTAACTATTACTTGGTCACACTATATAAATCCATGCCGGTTTCATGGATTTATATAGTGTGACTAATTTCTCAAGCACTTTTCCAAGTGATGCTAAAATCGCTTGGAAAAGCGCTTGATAACCCGCATGCAGAAATGCATGCAAAAACGCTTGACAAACGCTTCTACCTGGCGGGAAAAACGCATGTAAAATCCGCATGCGTTTTTCCTGCAAGGGAGAAGCAGAAAAAATATGCAGCATTTCTGCATCGTGGGCACATAGCCTAAGTGTTGCAATCTTCCTAAACCACTGAAAAACTGCAGTGACTTTGACACAATTGAATAAAATTTAAGCAAAAAAAAATACTATGGCCATAATGGCTGACTTAGGTAGCCCAATAATTCCTCTGTCAAATAAGAGGATACTTGTACTATAAAGTGCATGAAACAACAATCATTCAAGCTACTACTTTGATTTGTAAAAGCAGCCAAGAGCAAAATGTAATGGAAATGTACAATTAAAACTCAACTCTGCACAGAATTTTTATATCTCATTTTTATAAGTTAAAATTCACCCTCTGATCGAAGGAAAATAAATTCCAAATAAGAAAAAAAAATCAGAACGCCTTCATGTATACCGTGCTGAAAGATATTCTGCGACAGTCGCTGCCTTAGGTCAATGTGCATGAAAAGCATGGAAAGTGTGGGAAAGGTGTTGCGGGGATGCACAGCTGCATGGTGATGGAAATAAGTGTTTCTACATTGCTCATTCAGTGCTATGGAAGTAGAAAATGAGATGGTAAAGAGAGGACACGGAAGGCTCAAAATCTAACTAGCATGAGAAAATATTTTGACAAGTTGTTGTTCAACATTTTTGCCCTGTAATCCCTGTTTATGTTGAATGGAAGAACTCTTTTTGTAATGTGTTTACAGATTTCCTGACACATAAATGAGCATCTGAAGGGGAAATGTATCTGCATGTCTGAAAAATGTAGAAGAATATAGAATTTATACTCTGCATAGAAATTATCATTGAAGATAATCTAGCCACAGGGCCACGAGTTTACAATTACAGAATACAAGACGATTTGTACTATAACCCCCTCTGCAAGAGGAATCCATTAACAACACTGAAGGCTATGGGGCAGAGGGGCGTAACCGGTGACCACAATGGTATTCTGTCCAGTTCCAAACCATCTAGTCATGGGCATGCTTCTCTGCACCTGGGACTGTGCATACGTATTGTCCATGCTGGAGAGCACAGGAGCAGGGAGAGAGATGTATTCACAACCTAATTTCAGTAGGTCTATGGAGTGTGTCAGGAAACCGGAGAACCCGGGGGAAACCCACACAAACACGGAGAGAGCATACAAACTCCTTGGAGATGTTGTCTTTAGTGGGATTTGAACCCAGGACTCCAGAGCTGCAAAGCAACAGTGCTAACCACTGAGCCAGCTTACATTGAATAAAAGCAGTGAAACAAATCAATGAGGCCCATCGCGTCCTTCCTTACCAGTCGAGTATCATTCGGAGGAGGGCAATAGTGGGATTTCAACCCAGGACCCAAGGGCTGCAAAGCAACAGTGCTAACTATGGAGCCACTGTACTGCTCCTATCTTTGGGATACTTACAGTGGCATGTAAAAGTTTGGGCACTCCTGGTCAAATACTGCTATTGTGAACAGTAACGCAAGTTGAAGATGAAATGATCTCTAAAAGATCTAAAGTTAAAGATGACACATTTACTTTGTATTTTAGGCAAAAAAATTGATACAGTAATTTTTTTTATTTTAAAAATTACAAAAAGGAAATTGGGCTGATGCAAAAGTTTGGGCCCCCTTAGAGATGTATGTGCTCAGATAACTTTGACCAAGGTTTCAGACCTTAATTAGCATGTTAGTGTTATGGCTTGTTCACTATCATCGTTAGGAAAGGCCAGGTGATGAAAATTTCCCAGCTTTGTAAAAACCCAGCCTCTTCTTACCTTGTGCCAAAAAACAGCAGCCATGGGTTCCTCTAAGCAGCTACCTAACACTCCGAAAATGAAAATGGTGGAGGCCCACAAAGCAGGAGAAAGCTATATAAGAAGATAGCAAAGCGTTTTCAAGTTGCCCTTTCCTCAGTTCGAAATGTAATTAAGAAATGTCAGTTAACAAGAACAATGGAGGTCAAGATAAAGACCAAGCAAAATTTCAATGAGAGCTGCTTGCAGGATTGTTAGAGAGGCAAATCAGAACCCCCACTTGACTGCAAAAGACCTTCAGAAAGATTTAGTAGACTATGGAGTTGTGGTACATTGTTCTACTGTTCACAGACACCTGCACAAATATGGCCTTCATGGAAGAGTCATCAGAAGAAAACCTCTCCTGCGTCCACACAATAAAATTCAGTGTCAGAATCCTTGCATTATGCAGGTGCATTTTAGAAACAAGTCCTGTGGACCGATGAGGTTAAAATAGAATTCTTGGTCCACAATGATCAAAGGTATGTGTGGAGAAAAAAGGGCACAGAATTTCAGGAAAAGAACATCTCACCAACCATTAAGCATGGGGGGTGGATCAATCATGCTTTGGGGTTGTGTTGCAGCCAATGGCATGGGCACAAACAAATTCTTGATACAAACATAACACCATCTGTAAAAAAGCTAAAGTTGAAAAGGGGATGGCTTTTACAAATGGATAATGATTAGTGTTGAGCGATACCTTCCGATATCAGGAAATATCGTATCGGATTGGATCGGACCGATACCCAAAAAGTATCGGATATCGCCGATTCAGATACCGGAAACCAATGCAAGTCAATGGGACACAAATATCGGAATGAAAATAAACCCTTTCTTTCCTTGTAGGTTAATTCTACATGAAGTAAAACAACTAAGAATAATGTAGAATGTATTACGCGAAAAGCCGGCAATTCAGCAGCGGCATACACCGGTACCCGACAATTTACAACAGAAAGAATAGAATATCACACATAGATTAGATACATAGAAACATGTCAGTCACATATATAAGAAGTACAGTGACAGTGTTGACTACTGTACTTGTCATTTAGTGTAAAGGATTTATTTAAAAAAATAATTGTGTTTTCATGCACCGTCTCTTTAAAAAAGCCGGCCGGCAATTCAGCAGCGGTACCAGACAATTTATAACAGACAGAATAGAGCATCACACATAGATTAGATAGATAGAAACATGTCAGTCACATATATATGAAGTACAGTGACAGTGTTGATTACTGTACTTGTCATTTAGTGTTAAAATAAAGGATTTATTTAAAAAAAAATTGGCGTGGGGTTCCCCTTAATTTTAGTCTCTAGCGGAGGTTAAGCAGACGGCTGGGGCAGATGTTTGAAGCCTGGGAAGGGGGTAATACCCACGGAGCTTCCCAGGCTACTAATATCAGCCCCCAGCTGAATACCTAGCCTTTACTAGCTATTAAAATGGGGGACCCCCCAAAAAATGACGTGGGGTCCCCCCTAATTTAATAGCTAGCAAAGGCTAGGCAGACAGCTGGGGGCTGATATTAATAGCCCAGGAAGGGTGCCCTGAATATTGGCCCCCTCCCAGGCTACAAACACCAGCTGTCAGCCGCCCCAGAAATGGCGCATCCATAGGATGCGCCAATTCTGGCACTTAGCCTCGCTCTTCCCACTGCCCAGTAGCGGTGGCAGTGGGGTAATAGGGTTGGGGTTGAAGTCAGCTTATAATGCCAGCTGATATCAAGCCCAGGTTAGTAATGGAGAGGCGTCTATAAGACACCCCCATTACTAACCCCATAGTCAAAGTTAAAAAAAAGCACAAACACCCAGAATAAAGTCCTTTAATTGAAATAAACACACAATTCTTTATTGTTCTAAATTAAACTATACTTACCGTCACGCCCATTCCAGCTGAAGCCAACGATCTCCTGCAATAAAAGAAAAATAATAAAGCAACATCATCCTTACCTTCCCATGGTTCCCAGGACGGCTCCAGCTCTGCTACATCGAGATGACAGGCTGGACCGCAGCAGAACGCTGCCATCCAGCCTGTCATCCCGCAGACACTGAGAAGCGCAGGCATGCTTGCGCTCCTCAGTGTCTCTCTGTGACGGCATCCAGATGAGCCGAGTTCATGTCCAATGAACTCAGCTCACCTCATGCACGTCACTGACAGCGTGGGAGAATTCTCCTGCACTCAGCGCTTCAGCGTGAGAATTCTCCAACGCTGTCAGTGACATGCATGAGGTGAGCTGAGTTCATTGGACATGACCTCGGCTCATCTTTATGCCGTCACAGAGAGACACTGAGGAGCGCAAGCATGCCTGCGCTTCTCAGTGTCTGCGGGATGACAGGCTGGATGGCAGCGTTCTGCTGCGGTCCAGCCTGTCATCTCGATGTAGCAGAGCTGAAGCTGTCCTGGGAACCATGGAAAAGTAAGGATGAGGTTGCTTTATTATTTTTCTTTTATTGCAGGAGATCGTTGGCTTCAGCTGGAATGGGCGTGACGGTAAGTATGGTTTAATTTAGAACAATAAAGAATTGTGTGTTTATTTCAACTAAAGGACTTTTTCTGGGTGTTGTGTTTTTTTTAAATACTTTACTAGAAATTCATGGTGGTCATGTCTAATATTGGAGTGACCCCATGAATTTCGGGCTTAGGGCCAGCTGATAATGCCAAGCTGGCGTTAACCCCTTTATTACCCAGTGAGCCACCGCACTAGGGCCCTGGATGAGTTGGGTACAGCGCCAGAAGATGGCGCTTCTATGAACGCGCCATTTTCCGGGGCGGCTGCGGACTGCAATTTGCAGCGGGGGGGGCGGGGGGCCAGAAAGCTTGGGCCTCCCTGTGCTGCGGATTCCAGCCCCCAGCTGCCTAGTTGTACCTGGCTGGACACAAAAAGAGGGCGAAGCCCCACGTATTTTTTTTTTTAATTATTTCATGAAATTCATGAAATAATTAAGAAAAAAAGGGCTTCCCTATATTGTTGTGTCCATACAGGTACAAATAGGCAGCTGGTGGTTGGGGGCAGCCCGTTCCTGCCTGCTGTACCTGGCTGGACACAAATATAGTGCGAAGCCCCACGTCAATTTTTTTTAAATTATTTCATGAATTTCCTGATATAATTTAAAAAAATTGACGTGGGGCTTCGCACTATATTTGTGTCCAGCCAGGTACAGCAGGCAGGAACGGGCTGCCCCCATCCACCAGCTGCCTATTTGTACCTGTATGGACACAACAATATAGGGAAGCCCTTTTTTTCTTAATTATTTCATGAATTTCATGAAATAATTTAAAAAAAAAATACGTGGGGCTTCTCCCTATTTGTGTGTCCAGCCAGGTACAACTAGGCAGCTGGGGGATGGAATCTGCAGCACAGGGAGGCCCAAGCTTTCTGCCACCCCCCCCGGTGCAAATTGCAGTCCGCAGCCACCCCGGAAAATGGCGCGTTCATAGAAGCTGGATGCTGTACCTGGCTGGCATACAAAAATATGGCAAAGCCCACGTAAAAATTTTTGGGAAAAATTAATGAAAAAATAAATAATAATTTAGGGACTGCATCTTTATTGACTCCTTAAATGTCATTTAGTGTTAAAATAAAGGATTTATTTAAAAAAAAATTGGCGTGGGGTTCCCCGTAATTTTAGTCTCTAGCGGAGGTTAAGCAGACGGCTGGGGCAGATGTTTGAAGCCTGGGAAGTGGGTAATACCCACGGAGCTTCCCAGACTACTAATATCAGCCCCCAGCTGAATACCTAGCCTTTACTAGCTATTAAAATGGGGGACCCCCCCAAAGAAATGACGTGGGGTACCCCCTATTTAATAGCTAGCAAAGGCTAGGCAGACAGCTGGGGGCTGATATTAATAGCCCAGGAAGGGTGCCATGAATATTAGCCCCCTCCCAGGCTAGAAACACCAGCCGTCAGCCGCCCCAGAAATGGCGCATCCATAGGATGCGCCAATTCGGGCACTTAGCCTCGCTCTTCCACGCTGCCCTGGTGCGGTGGCAGGGGGTAATAGGGTTGGGGTTCATGTCAGCGCCAGCTGCCATGAAGCCCAGGTTAGTAATGATGGGCGTCTATAAGACACCCCCATTACTAACCTACAAAGTGTTAAAAAGAAAACACACACTACACCCAGAAAAAAATAATTTATTTGAAATAAAACACACCATTTTATTTAATTCTTAGTTTACTTAAAAAAAATAGTTACCTGTCCACGTTCCTGCGCTGATCTCCCATGCACAGCTGTCACATCTGGAGATGGTGACAGCTGTGCATGGCTGCTGTAAGCTCACGCTGCCGGGAACACGCCCGCTCCTGGCAGCGGGAGCCACTGACTGAGGTCACCGGAGTGCATTCAGGCAGCGCAGCTCCGGAGACCTCCTTTACGGCACTGCTGTACCGTGGGAATTTCTCACGATACAGCAGGGCCGTAAAGGAGCTAACCGGAGCAGCGCTGCCTGAACTCTGGCTGCTTTACGGCCCCATCATTCTAGCGGCGGCAGCGGTTCAGAGCGGTCACATTCTATGTGGCTGCTCTAAACTGGAGATCATCGTGGGACACTCGTGGACTACTACGGAGGGGTAAGGATAAGGTTGTGGTTTATTATTTTATATTTTATTACAGGAGATCGATGGCTTCAGGGAATTAGGTGTCTAGGTGAGTATAGGTGTAGTTTTTTATTTTTTACTTTATTTTAGGTGGCGGTCAGCGGGGACAGGTAATGTATAAACTAATTTATTGTAGGTAACCACTGGCCACCAATGACATGTATTTAAAATTTATTGGGGACACAGTAGGGCAATTTAAATAGCAGGATCAGGCTGATGGGAACTACTGCTCCCATTGAGCTGATCCTGCTGGCACGAGTGGACCGGGGACAGACATAGGCCGATGGGAGTAGTAGTGTCAAATCGGCCTATGTCTGCCTGCACGCACACACCCGCACACATCGCACAGACACCGCACACACCCGCACACACACCCGCAGACATCGCACAGACACCCCGCACACACTCGCAGACACACGCACAGACACCCCGCACACACCAATCATGATGGGTCTGATCGTCTGGGATGTGAGGCTGACCTGTGCGGCCGTGGGAAAGTTCATGTGAGTTCATGCAATGCAGTCAAGCATGAACTCACATGAACCCTCTGAGGGCACCGCGGCTACTTCAAATGAACAGCTGATCGGCATCACCTGATACCTCAGCTGTTCATTTGAAATAACCGGCGGGAAAGCGCAGCACAGAACGGGAAAGACGGCGGTGAAGTCTTTTCACTGCCGGCTTCCCCGCCCGGGTCCTTCGCTCCCCGCTCCTTGGTGCTGCGCTCCCCGCCCGGTCCTAACTTACGATCGGGATGGGAGGTGGCGAGGGGAGCGGAGGATCGGGGTGGGAGGCTGCGGGGAAGCAGTATGGGGCTGTGCGATTGTTTAAAAGCCGGCGGCTTTTTACCGCCCGCCGGCTTTTAAACGATCAGGAGAATTCTCCCACGCTGGGATGGCATTCTGATGACAGGCTGGATCTCAGCTGAGCGCTGCCATCCAGCTTGTCATACTTCAGAGACACTGCAGAGCGCAGGCAGTATGGGAACTTCCGATTCCGGTATTCGATATTGTAAAAGTATCGGAATTAAGTATCGGAATTCCGATACCGCGAATATCGGCCGATACCCAATATTTCAGTATCGGAATGCTCAACACTAATAATGATCCTAAACACACGTCAAAATCCACAACAGACTACCTCAAAAGGCGCAAGCTGAAGGTTTTACAACGGCCCTCACAGTCTCCTGATCTGAAATTCATTGAAAATCTGTGGATACAGCTCAAAATAGCAGTGCATGCAAGATGACCCAGGAATCTCACAGAACTGGAAGATTTTACCAAGGAAGAATGGATGAAACTCCCTCAAACAAGAATTGAAAGACTTGTCTGGCTACAAAAAGTGTTTACAAGCTGTGCCACTTTCAAAAGGGGGTGCTACTAGGTACTAACCATGCAGGTGTTGCACAGACCTTTGCATTGGCCCATTTTCCTTTTTGTAATTTTTAAAATGTAAAATATGAATATATATATATATATATATATATATATATATATATATATATATATACAATCCTATTTATTTCTATTTTCAATAATAACTTTTTCTTCTTTTTTATATGCTCACTTTTGGTACTTTGTGTTACTCCTGAAACTCTTTCACTCACAAAAAGCAATTTAGCAATTAATGAAAAATAAGAATAAAATGGAAAATTAGAAAATCACTGTAGGGCACTAGGTTCAATTAAAGAACAAAGATAAAAACTTATTAGGTGAAGATTTAATAGAATGAAATTAATTTCAAACAAAACTTTACTAAGTATAGAATTGGCCAAAAGTGTAGGCACCCTTGAAATTGTTCCAGATAAGTAAGTATTTCTCCCAGAAAATTATTGCAATTACACATGTTTATTTCCTTTGTGTCTATTGAAACAACACAAAAAAATGAAAAAAAGGCAAAATGTCCTACCCAGTGTAAGAAAACCTGGTCTGAGTCGAAGATCATGGGTCCTCCAGCAAGACAATGACCCAAAGCACACATCCAAAAGTACACAGGAATGGTTGAAAAATAAAAAATGGACTGTTTTAAAATGACCAGCAATGAGTCCTGACTTCAATCCCATTGAAAATCTCTGGGGTGAGCTGAAATCTGCCATTGTGAAAAAGAACCCTTCAAACATTCAAGAGCTTGAAAAAACTTCAAAGGAAGTGGGAGAAAATTCCAGCTGAGAAGTGCAAGAAGCTTAAGAGATGGCTACAAGAAACGTTTGGAGGCTGTCAGCAATGCCAAAGGGTGTGCAACCAGGTATTAATTAGGGGTGCCTTTATTGCTGCACATGTTATTTATTCTGTTTCTTCTTTGAAATTGCAACATGGAAGTTGAAAACAATATTTTATTGTTGTATTACTTTGGACCACTAATTAAAAAATCCTGAGGATATAACTTTGGTACATTTCCAATTATTTCTGAATATATTGTACAGTATATGAAAAAAATGAAAGGGTGCCAACAATGGTGAGCAGCACTGTACTTTACGATATCCTGCTGAGTTATGAAGACAACAATTCTCTTTATATACTGGATATATATTTGCTTGTATCAATCCTGGATTGAAACTTACCTATTTCTACCTGGCTGGGGATAAAGGTATTGACAAAGTAAAATTTTGAACAGTTAACTGACTGCCTGCTCTGCACTCACGCAGCAAAGCAGATGGTCACTTAAAGTGAATCTGTCACTAGGTTTTTGCTATGTAAGCTGAGAGCAACATAATGGAGGGACAGAGTACCTGATTACAGTGATATGTCACTTACTGGGCTATATTTTGCTATTTCAATACAATCAGTGTTTTATCAGCAGGAGAGTATTATTAGAGGACAAATGGCCTCGTGCATGCTAGTCCAACCCCACCCCCCAGCACTGATTATCAGATCTCTGTCACTATACAATGTACACAGAAAGCTGCAGAGAAAACTGATTCTTTCACAACTGCTGCACACAGTAAACTAAGTGATACATCACTGTAATCAGGGTCTGTGTTTCTACCTCATGGTGCTTTCATATTTCGTTGCAAAAACTTGCTGACAAATTCCCTTTAACCCCTTTACCCCCGAGGGTGGTTTGCACGTTCATCACCGGGCCAATTTTTACAATTCTGACCACTGTCACTTTATGAGGTAATTACTCTGGAACGCTTCAATGGATCCCCCTGATTGTGAGATTGTTGTTTCGTGACATATTGAACTTGATTGTGGTAAAAATTTGTTCGATATCACTTGCGTTTTTTTGTGAAAAAAACGGAAATTTGGCGATAATTTTCAAAATTTAGCAATTTTCAAAATTTTAATTTTTATGCCCTTAAATCAGAGAGATATGTCACACAAAATAGTTAATAAATAACATTTCCCACATGTCTACTTTACATCAGCACAATTTTGGAACCAAACATTTTTTTTTTTATTAGGGAGCTATAAGGGTTAAAAGATGACCAGCGATTTCTAATTTTTCCAACAAAATTTACAAAACCATTTTTTTTAGGGACCACATCACATTTGAAGTCACTTTGAGGGGTCTTTATGACAGAAAATACCCAAAAGTGACACCATTCTAAAAACTACACCCCTCAAGGTGCTTAAAACCACATTCAAGAACTTTATTAACCCTTCAGGTGCCTCACAGGAATTTTTGGAATGTGGAAGAAAAAAATGAACATTTAACTTTTTCACAAAAATGTTACTTTAGACCCAATTTTTTTTATTTTCGCAGGGGTAACAGGAAAAAATCGACCCCAAAATTTGTTGTGCAATTTCCCCTGAGCACGCAGATACCCCATATGTGGGGAAAAAACACCGTTTGGGCGCACGGCAGGGTTCGGAAGGGAAGGAGCGCCATTTGACTTTTTAATTGTAAAATTTGCTTGAATAATTAGCGGATGCCATGTTGCGTTTGGAGAGCCCCTGATATGCCTAAACAGTGGAAACCCCCCACAAGTGACGCCATTTTGGAAACTAGACACCTCAGGGAACTTATCTAGATGTGTGGTGAGCTCCTTGAACCCCCAGGTGCTTCACAGAAGTTTAGAACATTGAGCCGTAAAAATAAAATTTTCTCATTTTTCCCACAAAAATGTTTTTCAGCCCCCAATTTAGCAAGGGTAACAGAAGAAATTGCACCATGCAGTTTGTTGTGCAATTTCTCCTGAGTAAGCAGATACCCCATATGTGGGGGAAAACCACTTTTTGGGCGCACGGCACGGTTCGGAAGGGAAGGAGAACCATTTGACTTTTTAAATGAAAATTTGCTTGAATACTTAGCGGATGTGCCCCTGATGTGCCTAAACAGTGGAAAAACGCCACAAGTGACACCATTTTGGAAACTAGACCCCTCAGGGAACGTATCTAGATGTGTGGTGAGCACCCTGAACCCCCAAGTGCTTTACAGAAGTTTATAACATGGAGCCGTGAGAATAAAATAATCAAACCTTTTGCACAAAAATTATGTTTTAGCCCCAATTTTTTTATTTTCACAAGGGTAAGAGGAGAAAATGGACCCCAAAAACTGTTGTGCAATTTCTCCTGAGTACGCCAATACCCCATATGTGGGGAAAGTACACTGTTTGGGCGCACGGCAGAGTCCAGAAGGGAAGGAGCACTGTGTGACTTTTTGAACGCAAAATTGGCTGGAATTGAGAGCGGACGCCATGTCTCTTTTGGAGAGCCCCTGATGTGCCTAAATAGTGGAAACCCCCACAAGTGACCCCATTTTGGAAACTATACCCCTCAAAGATTTTATCAAGGGGTATAGTGAACATTTTGAACCCAGAGGTACGACACAGAATTTGATAACATTAGGTCATCATATTGAGTAAGCGGTCATTAGTCTTGAGCACATGTGCTCACTACTTGAGTTTGCATCAGGGACACGGGTATGCACCATGTATTGCGCGTGCTCGAGTGACATGCTCGAGTCCCCGCTCCCATGTTTCATGGTTATTAGACACCCCCAAAAAAAACATGCGGGGATCGCTCGTGCATGGTAGGCAGTCCTCGCAAGGTTTTTTTGGCCACGAAGCATATGGGGCGGAGACTCGAGCAAGTCACTTGCGCACTCGCGATACTCAGTGCATACCCGAGCACCCGATGCAAACTCAAGTAGCGAGCACTTGCGCTCAACACTAGTCGCCATATCGTCATCTTTTTTTTTTTGACTTTTCAAAAAAATCCTTAGCCCAACCCTAACCCCAACCCCAACCCTAACCCTAGCCCAACCCTAACCCTAGCCCAACCCTAGCCAAACGCTAACCCTAGCCCAACCCTAACCCTAGCCCAACCCTAACCCTAACACAACCCTAACCCTAACACAACCCTAACCCCTAACACAACCCTAACCCCTAACACAACCCTAACCCCTAACACAACGCTAACCCCTAACACAACCCTAACGATAGCACAACCCTAACGATAGCACAACCCTAACCCTAGAGTTTATTTTTTACGCAGTTCCTCATGCAGTATAAGTGATTAGACGACTTCATTCTTCGGGTCGGTGCGATTACAGCGATACCAGAATCATATCAGGTTTTTATGATTGACAGCTGTCACACACTAAAAGACGCATTTTTTTGTAAAATCTAGTTTTTACATCTCCATATTTTGAGAGCTATAATTTTTCCATATTTTGGCCGACAGAGGCTTGTTTTTTTCAGGCACTTGACATTTTTTGATCGCTTTCCATTCCGATTTTTGGGAGGCAGAATAAACAAAAACCAGCAATTCCAGAATTGTTTTTATGGGTTTTTTTTATGCTGATCCGCGTGTGGTAAAATTGATAAGGCAGCGTTATTCTTCGGGTCAGTACGTTTACAGCAGTACCACATTTATATTGTTTTTCTATGTTTTGGCGCTTTTACACAATAAAAGCTATTTTATAGAAAAAAATATTTTTTTGCATCGCTTTATTCTGAGAGCTATAACTTTTTTATTTTTCGACTGATGGAGCTGTATGGCGGCTTGTTTTTTGCGGGACAAGATGACGTTTTCATCGGTACCATTTTTAATTATATTCGTCTTTTTGATCGCTTGTTATTCCATTTTTTGTTTGGCGGTATGATGATAAAGCATTGTTTTTTGCTTTGTTTTTTATTTATTTTTTTACCGTGTTCACTAAAGGGGTTAACTAGTAGGACAGTTTTATAGGTCAGGTCGTTCCGGACGTGGTGATACCAAATATATGTACTTTTATTGTTTTTTTGTTTTCATAATAATATTGATTGATGGGTACATTATATTTTTTATTTTTGGTGGATTATTTATTTATTTTTTTCATTTTTTAACACTTTTGGGACTTTTATTCTGTGTCCCACTATGGGACTTTCACTTTTTTTATTCTGATCTCCTGTATAGCACAGGAATGCAGCACCATGTGCTATACAGGCTGTCAGTACTGCAGATGTAGAAGATATTTTGGTCATGCACTGCGCATGACCAAAATATCTTCCTGTTGTCTGGTGACCCGGATGTTGTCATCGGATCATCATGGCAACATCCGGGAAGCCGCGGCAGACAGCGCTGGAGGCCGGGAGAGGCACATAGCACATAGCACCGGGTGTCAGCTGTGACTATCAGCTGACACCCGGCGGCGATCGCCCCGAACCGCTTGTGCGCGGGCGCGATCGCCATATGACCTAATAGTACGTCATTGGTCCAATCGGTCCAGGTCACCATGACGTACTATTAGGTCACACGTCAGAAAGGGGTTAAGGTGCGGGGGGGGGGGGTGATTACAGAACGCTCCCTGAACCACTTTGAGTGGGTGGGCTGCAGGGAGAATAAAACATAATTTTCTTCTCCTAGTTGCCACTGATCCAGTAAGCACGCCCAACATGTTTAAAATGCTATCTACTTATAGATTAGCACTATATGTCCAGGTAAATAGCACTTTTTTTATGAAGTGGCTTGGCAATGCTCTGGGCTGCTTTGCTTCCTCGGGGACTGGAAATCGGCTCGTCTGGGTGGCAAAATGGATTCAATCAAGTACCAAGCAATCCTAGGAGATAAAAACATGCCTTCTGCAGGGAAGCTGAATCTTAGGCACCATTGGACCTTCCAATAAGACAATGATCCTAAGCTTAGCTTAAGGAAGTTGTCCACTACTTTATATGAACCCCCCAATGTATCCCCCCGGGGCCCAAAAGTGTTTTTGTAAATACCTTGCGGTACCTTTTCTGCCTCTGAGCGGAGCTATCACTGGCCGCTCAGAGGCATCACGTGACCCGTCACTGATGTCACGTCAAGTGAGGCGTGACATCAGTGACGCGCTCCCCGCGGTGGACGCTGGACTGTGGGCGGGGTTACCCCATGCGTCACACTCAGCATCCACCACACGTTTTCCCAGTGAATGAGGAGAGGGAGAGCGCGCGGTGGATGCCGGGTGTGACGTGCTGGATAACCCCGCCCACAACCCAGCAGCCACCAGTGGAACGCGGAAGAGGGACCCCCGGCTGCAGCCTGGACTTGTCGTGATGTCAGTGGATGTCAAAGCCGGTTGCAGCTGTGGGTCAAGTGATGCCTGTGAGCGGCCAGTGATAGCGCCGCTCACAGGCAGAAAAGGCACCACAAGGTATTTAGAGATACACTTATGGGCCCTGGGGGAATACATTGGAGGATCATATAAAGTAGTGAACAACCCCTTTAAGGTTTACCAAATACTTGGTTTAAGAAGTAGTGTTTGACAATTCTGGAGTGGCTGGTACAGAAGCCTGACTTTAATCCCATAGAAAATCTTTGGAGAGATCTGAAGAAGGCGGTTGCTGCCTGGAGACCCAAGAATATTAGTGAACTGGAGGCCACTGCCCTAAGATTCCCCAGGAACACTGCCAGAACCGAGTAAATGGCTTTGCATCAAGTCAGAAAAGCCAAAGCTGTTCTAACTAAGCACTAA
Organism: Phyllobates terribilis; assembly: GCF_046119375.1. NCBI lineage: Eukaryota > Metazoa > Chordata > Amphibia > Anura > Dendrobatidae > Phyllobates > Phyllobates terribilis. The sequence goes on from NW_027362764.1 coordinate 174,812,259, forward strand.
AGACGCACGTCATGAAAGTGTTGAACAATGCCGAAGAGTGATTAAAAGTGGCATTTTCTGCTGTATTTAGAGAAACTACTTGTTATATTAGTTAAGCTGCATTATTTAAAGAGGACTTTTCACCAATGTTTTCATGCTGAACTGGGCACATGAAATAAGACTGGCTGCAGAGCAGAATAATAGCTTTTTTTGTTTTTTTTTTATTTTGCCTTTCCGTTGTAGAGATATTAGAAATCAAAGTATTTGGCACCTAAACAGTTAACTTTTATTAAAATAGTCCAAGTGGGAGGTTCCCAGAGAGATTTCACTGGGGGTCAGGCGTTAACTTCTTCCTCTTTCTGAAGCTGACCAATCATAAGCTGGTAGCAACACACTGGAGAAAGAAAAACACGCCCCAACAATAGCAATGACAAACAGTCTGCTCTCCTCACTGTGATGACATGTGCTGGCGCACAGCAGACCTGAGTGTAATTAGCTGACATGTCATCACACGGTAGGGGGGGTTTCGGGAGGAGGGACATTTTGGTGTTTTTTTTTTTTCATTTATTGATAGTACCCCTTTAAACTGGCAACTGATTTAGCCTTGAAAACAGCAGTATTTGCATATGACATATAAAACGTACAGTATAATTTAAGAAGTATGTGTCCAAATTCCCAGACAACAGGGAGAAAAAAAAACATACACTTAGAAAAGAATTAAACATTAAAGATAATCTCCCAAGATTATGTTAATTATATTTACTGACACTTAATTATTGCCTTATTGTTCCAGCATTTCCTCTTTTCTGCTGTGTAAGTTCCACTCTGAAAACCCAGCGTCGCCTTCTCCCACCCTCAGTGTGCCCTCCACTCCGCACTCACTTCCTCACCATGATTGTCTCCCTTCTCTTCCCAGTGACCTGACTGCAAATGATGATAGCCACCTGTTTTCAGCAGAAAGCATTAAGCAGCTGGATACACTGACATAATATCTGTTAGTCATAAATAAATAAGAAAGGACGGCCAGCAATTAAAGCAAAACAAGTAATCCAAATGAATTATACAATAAATATGCCATTCAGCATTGTCAACTTAAAACTACTTGTCTTTGCATTTATTTCACAAGGATGTAATGCGACAGAGGAGAAAAAAACCTCATCACATAGATTGCGCACCAATAACTTATACAGAGCAAACTGGTTGATTTAAAGGGACACTATGGATTGTGATATTACACACACTGGAGTACTGTCAGTTGAATACTGTACATTAGATTCGGCTTTATTCCCACTGCTCCTGAGTATTTCGTTTTATTTATTTTGTCTTCTAATCTGCTATGCCGTACCAAAAATATAAGCCATTTTATTAGTGCACCAAATATGCTGATTTTATAGTCTTTTCCAAGTGGATGTTGCATACAAGATAATTATACAGAGAAGGCTAAACACACAACCCCATAGAGATTTTATGGCATCACAAACTTTTATTGGACTCTGTTCATATTGGTCATTAATCCTTGCCGTTTCCTCTCCGTTCCTTTGTGTGCTGCTTTTCATTTGCCATTTCCAGCTTCATCAGCCCTCCTGGTTCTGTGGTTACCGATGTACAGGGCTGTGGGGTCGGTAAGCCAAACCTCCGACTCCTCAATTTCCATGACTCCGACTCCACGACTCCGACTCCCTCATACATGGTTCATGTTTAAGTGATAAATTTACTGTAGCAGATTAATCTCAGCTAAAAGTCTAGACCCTTAGATCAGGAATAGGACAGACATTTATAGGACATTTCATAACTTTCCCAAATTCTTATGAAAAAATATTCCCCACAAACTGCATTGAATTACTGTACCCAATTTTAGGAGTTGGAGTCGGTCCATTTTATACCGACTCCACCAAAATGGGCTCCGACTCCACAGCCCTGCCGATGTGTCCAAGTCCTTGCTGCTCCACTAGCCGTCAAGTCTACTGTGCCAAAGCCATGGGTATGTGCGTCCACTCTGACCTATGGCTTTGTGAAACCACCTCACCAGACAATCCAAAAATTGCTAAAACAACGCATTGACACAACAACATGCTTTATATTGCTCCCATTCTCTCCTTTTAGTGATAATTGTAATAGAGAGGATAGCAGATCATGATACACTACTGTTGCCGGTCATAAATTCAACGGCTACATATGCACCATTTCAGCCACCAACCATACAACTCCCCACCACAGCACAATCTTGCCCACTAATTGACTGCCATCATCTATTTTCTTATTCTATTGTTTCGACTTCACTTCAGACTTCTTGCTGCTGAAAATACAAAAAAAAAAGCCGACAGCTCATAAGGGCTTTCCATATTTCCCACTAGTGTTATTTTTTTAATATAGTGGACTCTTAAAATATCACTTTTAATAGCTCTTTTAATCCTCAAGAAAATAACAAACATAAAAACTTCAAAAGGGGAACACATGTACCCAACCAAACGGTGTATTTTATAGTTTCCTTACTATGCTGATATAATTTGTGCACTAGATTTCTCTAGTGGTAAAATTTCTGACTCGCCAGCTGTCTCCATTTGCAAACACAATTGCCACAATTCAGTAAATCAGCAACAATCATTTTATGGCAGAGGAAGGGAAGAAGAAAAAAAAATCAAAACTCCTTGCCTACTTCAAAAATATATCTCCACATATTTTAAGTGATATGAGGTGACAGCTGCTAAAATATTGGAGCCATCTTCTGTTTAACAATTTTAGTTTTAAGTCACCCTGTACAGTATTTTCCCAAAAGGCATTAGTGTGCATAGACTACTTTCACAGAAGTTTTCATCAAAAGCATTATAATATTCTGCACAAAATGCTTTACTTTGCACAATTCATAAATATTTCACTGTGTGTTACCAATTTTGTTTGTAGACGGTTGACCGCGAAGGAAGAGAAATCCGCAATTAGGCATTAAAAAATTACATTTTTGGCCAACCAATAAATTGGTCTGGATAAGAAGTGGATAGTGAGATACTTCTGAAGTATACAATATATCACAAGTATTATTACTTGCCACAGATCCATAGCCAAAACGTAGTGGTTGTAGTGTCAGAGGGGCTTAACGACAATTTAGGCCAAGCTTTATCCAGTCTGCCCTCACTATATGTATAACTTTTTTTGGTTAGCAGTGGGACAAAGGAGTAAAGTTTATTCTTCTTGAGAGAGACAATTTGGCATAGGAGACGTATAGGCCTTGCAATGATCCCATGGGTAAAGATGAGCAAACCCGGTGTCTGGTGCTGAACTCCAAACATGGACCTCTTCGGGAAGTCCGTTTTACAGTTCAGGGAGGAGAGAGAGAGAGATAGATTCTCCAGCTCCAAAGTTTGGGTCTCCATTGATTTCTATGGGGTTCGAATTCAGGTTAAAGTACGGGTATAGTTCTGATACTTAAACCGAACTTTGGACTAAAGTCAAACTCGACAAACTCGAACTTCCACGCATCCGCTCATCCCTACCCATGGGTATTTAAAGATGCAAATAGCCTCTTTAGAGAGCAAGAGAACGGGAGCTCTAGTGCCACGTATTGGTGGTAGCAATCTTAAAGGTCAATAGTGTCCCTTTGAAGGACCTTGCCATATGACTTGGGATATGAAGTCAAACCAGAAACTCTATTTGCAGACGTGTTTTGGGTTTTTGCCCCTCAGACAAGCATGGATCCACACACTAAGGCCGGTTTCACATGTCCGGATATTTCCGGTACCAGAGATATCCGTGCCCCGTGTGTGTTTTATGTGTGACATCCATGTGCCGCATCTGGATCACATGGACAGGCGCCTGGGAATCAGCCCTACAGGTAGCGCTGTTCCCAGGCGCCGATGCTGAACGCTGCCCTTATCATGGTTTCCAGCCGGCGCTGTGATCGACACCAGCAGGGACCATAATGAGGGTAGTAGTAGTGTACTCTCAGTGTCCCCACCTGTAAAATTAAAAATAAAATATTAAAATCCTTATACTCACCTTTCCTAGGTGTCCCCCACTGTCATCCATGCAACCGCTGCTGCAGAGAAGCCGGGGTGAATGAGCCGCTCCGGAGCTGCGCTCAGTGAGTGACAGGACACCGCTCCTGAGCTGCAGCTCTGGAGCGACTCATTCTCCCCGGCTTCTCTGCAGCAGCGGTCGCATGGATGACAGCAGGGGAAACCTAGGAGAGGTGAGTATAAGGATTTTATTATTTTATTCTTAATTTTACAGGTGGGGACACTGAGAGTACACTAGTACTACCCTCATCATGGTCCCTGCTGGTGCTGATCACAGCGCCGGCAGGGAACCATGATGAGGGCAGCGTTCAGCACCGGTGCTTGGGAACAGCGTGACTCCCAGGCACCAGTACGTGTCACACGGATGACATAAGGATGTCATCCGTGTGGTACATTTTGTGGACCATGTGTCCGCAAAAAAACTGACTTGAGATTTCTATAAATTCTATTCACTTGGCAAGGTGCTGCGTTTTTGATGCAGCAAAAATACGCAGCGTCAAAAACGCACCAAAAGCTTACTGTGGAAACGTAGCCTAATAGTTTATTTATTCTATTTCTGTAATCAACGCGATTACACCAGAATTCTGTCATAAATCACTTTGAGAAGTTGCCATGTTTTGCTTAATCTAAAATGGGTGATGGTAAGGTGGGTAGGGAGCGGGACGGGGAAGTGACGCCACAGCTTGTCTAATTCACGATGAACTGACTTGTCTCCGTGTGGAGTACACGGACACATGGTCCGCAAAAACACACTGAGGTGTACAAAGATTTGAATGGGTCTGCGTGTGTCAGTGTCTCCAGTACATGTGGAAACTGTCACCACTCGTACCGGAGATACTGACGTATGAAAGAGCCCTAGCAGAAAACTCACAGGCAAAGACTGTCATCTACACCTTGCTCAGAACCACAGGTATGGCGCCTGCAGTACACAGTACAGACTACTATGCTGATAAGATGCAGCCTTTATAAGACAAGCCATTCATAATGTAACTAGTGTGGATTTGCCACAACTATCAGAAGTGCGATGTCACTTCTATTTTAAATCACATTTTCAGTTGCTTGAAAAGGCGACTTGCATAGTAAATGTATAAGTACAAAAAAAAGTATATATAACATCTGCCTCAATTTTAAGTAACCAACTCTTGAAAATCATTATAAGACAAAATAAATCCTAATAATAATAATATTTATTGCAATTTATCATAGAGCAACAAAAAGCATTAATTCCTTTTTAATCAGAGCTTTTTCCCTCTTACAATTTATGTACTTTTAAGGCTACGTTCCCACGATGAGCTTCTGGTGCATGTTTGATGTTGAAGAATTTCTGCACCTATTATTTAAATTAGGTTACGTGCATTTTTGTGTGCATTTTTTTAAACATGTTTTTATCACATTTTTTTAAGCTGCATCATCCGTTAAATAAATGTTTTTGATACTTTCCGTTTTTCTGCTTTAACAAAACTTTATTGATATACTTAGGGGCGGTTTAAATGCGATTCCTCTGCAGAAACGCACTAAAAACGCATGTGCATTTTTTTGCTGCGGATTTTCCGCATCTAATGTAAGTCTATAGAGAAAATCCACACAGATAACTCAGCGTACCCGCAAGAGAAATTGACATGCTGCGGATTCCAAAAACGCACCGCAGATCAGGTTACGTTATGTTAAAAAGAAGAACAGTGACCATGAGATTTCTATAAATCCTACTCACTTTGCAAGGCGCTGCGTTTTTGATGCAGCAAAAATACACAGCGTCAAAAACGCACCAAAAGCTCATTGTGGAAACGAAGCCTAATAGTTTATTTATTCTATTTCTGTAATCAAAGCGATTACACCAGAATTCTGTCATAAATCACTTTGAGAAGTTGACATGTTTTGCTTAATGTAAAATGGGTGATGGTAAGGTGGGTCGGGAGGGGGACGGGGAAGTGAAGCCACAGCTTGTCTAATTCACGATTAGCTGGGGCATACCTTATGCCAGAAATATTATTTGTGGCTAGTCGTATGAAAGCACATGTCACTTTTCAGAAGCGCTTGATATATTTAAAGTGGTTTTTCCACGAACAAAAGTTCATTTTAATCAATAGATCTTGGAATGATAATAACTTCTACAATTGGATGTGATTAAATTAAATGTTCCTGTGCTGAGATAATCTTATAAATGTGTCCCTGCTGTGTACTGTGTAATGGCTGTGTCTGACCGTGCAGGAACATGGTCTGATCATACCACATCTCCTGGGCAGGGGAGGACACAAAAGAGTATACAGACATTACAGCAGGGATCGCAAATAATTCTCTCTTTGAAGTAAAACATTATTTAAAAACAGGCAGGGAATGTTTTGCCTCATAAAAAGAATCAGCTGTGATCCCCTGTTGTAATGTCTGTATACTCTTTTGCTTCCTACCCTGCACAGGAGCTGTGGTATGATCAGACCATGTTCCTGCACGGTCAGACACAGCCATTACACAGTACACAGCAGGGGCACATTTATAAGATTATCTCAGCACAGGAACATTTTATTTAAACGCATCCAATTGTGGAAGTTATTATTATTCCAAGATCTATCGATTAAAATGTACTTTTGTTCGGGGGAAAATCCCTTTAATGCATGTGACCCTTAATGAATCAGGCGACTCTGACACCAACATGCCCCCTTATCAATACTGGAGTGACTGGCATGGCAAGTCTTGATAAATGGAAGCCATGGTTTTGAATCTATCCAGACATGGGGAGAAGGTACTGTGGGGGGGTTCCCTCTGGCTTCTCCTTGCCCAGTTTGGCTAGATTGACAAGGTCTTTCTCTATTTTCATACACAAAGGGTCCTGACTAGTGTTGAGCCACCCCCGTAGTGTTCGAGTTCGGTTCGGTTCGTCGAACACCCGTGTGTTCGCCGAACTGTTCGTCGAACACCTTCGAACACCGTTAAAACCAATGGCAGGCAAACAAAAACACATAGAAACACATAGAAAACACCTTCAAAGGTGTCCAAAAGCTGACAAACTGCTCAGAAGACATAACTAACACATGGAAAAGTGACAAGTACATATAGTCATGCGAAAATAAAAGAGGTGGAGGAGTAAAAGGAGGGGGAGACACAGATATAGGCATGTCATGCCCTTCTAAAATCCAAAAAGTGAGAAGCCGACAAGGCCAGTCCGCTCCTGCCCGTGCCACCTCCGTGTCGCCGGGTTTGTGCCAGAGCCGCGGTGAACCCTGATGGCCAGCCCCCCTCTCCCAATACTGGTGCCTGTCCGCTGGTGGGTCGAGCGAGCCCCCCTGTGGTGGAGGCAGCTCTAAGCTTTTTAATTTAAATTGTCTCTCTAATTTGAATGAATACACTTTAAATCCATTTACAAGGATCTATTGGAGGGCAAGTCTCATGCCAGCAGCCGCGTAATTCCAGCTCCAGTAGCGTCCACTAAAGCTGCTGCAGTTAAAAAGCTTTTATAAGGATCGAGCTCGGCTGTCCACCGCAAGGCATCCTACTGCCAGTCCCAGCCCCTATGCCTTGGGGTGCCTCCTGATGCTCTTCACTGAGTATCCCGTGGTCCCGAAGCATTTCCTTTGAAAAAATTAAGTGTCCAAACTACAGGTGGTGTAGCTTGCTTAACAGCCGGGATAATCCGCTGACTAGCAGACCCTGCTACTAGGCACAAAGTATTTCCTGGGCTAGATGCAGTTAAAAATTTGTAATTAGATACTCTCGTTGGATGCTGAGAAAGCATTCCATAGAGTCTCCTGGCACGCCATATATGATTCTCTAAAAAAGCTTGGGGTAGGGGTCTAGGGGACCCTTTTATAGCCAAAATCACGGCCCTGTATCGCAATACGTCACCTAGGCTGAAGATAAATGGAACTGTAGCACCCTGAGGGCTCGGTTGCTACAGAGGTATTGCACCTCACCCAGAGGTGTGATATCTAACTCTCAGGTAAGGATGTAGTGTGGATCAAGACCCGACACCTGCATGCATTACACCACATTGCCGTGGGGCAGGGCGACCAATATGCCCCTGAGATGGGCACGACAGTCCCTGTCCCTGGCTGGAGTGGGGGGAGGGAACACTGAGGAAGGGGAACCCTGTAGTGCAGGAGCAGGGAGGAAGCAGTTCCTGGGTGCATTGAGAAGGGAGTATAAAAGGTGGGCACCATCTTAGTTCAGTGCAGAGAAGTCTGAGCAGAAGTGGCAGGGAGCAGGGGCTCTGCATGAGCTCTGCTCCGGAGGCGGGCCTAGTAACAGAGGTCCAGGCCTGGAAGAGGGAGAAGGAAGGAAGAGGAGCGGAGAAGGCTCCAGGAATGAGGAACGAAGGGATCTCAGGGGTGCGGACGGGCGAGTCGCCACCGCACGCCAGAATCCACCTGCGAGGAGGGGTCAGGCCAAAGGGGGAGACCGGTCCCCGAAACTAGTGGAGGCAGGAAACGACCCTCAGCTAGAAACAGGAGGCTGTGACATTTTATATGGCGCAGCCCCTCGCTACACCCGCTAGGAAGGCACCACATAGGGTCAGGGAAACTGGCGCCAAGTTTACCAAGAGGAGGCCCGAGGCAGCCGGACAGAAGGGTTGGTAAGAAAGGCCAGACAAAGGACACACAAAGGGGGTCCTGTGAAGCACTCCAAAGTTATCTGGGAGTTGTCTGAGCCCCTCACCTGGTGAGCACAGTACGACGTGGGCAGCCGTTACCTGCAGACGTGGTCTGGATAATAAGAACTGTGAGTAAAGGCCCTGGACTGCATCACTGACTCCGTGTCATTACTGCTGCTGCCCTGCACCATCACCCCCATCCTCCGCATACACTGCCCTGAGGCTATACTCCTCCCGTGGGGAGTTATGCTACGCTCTGCTGCACCCACAACACCAGCCTCAGCGGTCTGCCCTGGAGCGGCGGTTCACTCTGACCGCAATCCACGGGTGGCGTAGTCGGACATTTAAACATCAAAACCACATAAATAGTTCCGCCACTGGTTTGACCGCCCTGAGCCACGGAACCGGGTTGCCGCCACGGAGACTACAACCACCAGCATCCACCAAAAAGGGTCCGGCTCCGGGTGTCCCAAGGCCCAGGGGGCGCGTCAGAACATTTTCATCACCTTTCACAATCACCAATGGGACAAGGCAGGGATGTTCTCTGTCCCCTCTCTTATACATCCTAGTGACGGAGCACCTGCTCTCATCAATTCGCCATAACCCCAATATTAGGTGGATTGAGGTGGGAGGCACCGAGTACAAGTGCTCTCTATTTGCTGATGATGTCCTAGTATATATCACTCAATCACATATATCCATCCATGCTGTTATGGCTGAAATAGATCACTTTGTTACATGGTCAAATTTTAAAATCAATGCAGCGAAGTCTGAGGCCCTCGATGTCTCCCTCCCCAAATCCATATAGGATTCCATCCAGTCCAACTTTCCCTTTGCCTGGCCCTCACAGGGTATCAAATACTTAGGAATTCCTATTCATAGAGACCTCTCCCATCTATGTTATCTTAATTTTGGGCCCTTTATTGAACAACTCCATACAGACCACGGTTGCCAAGTTAGAACTGTAAGATTCACTACGTGAACCACTGGTGTTTTGTGGAAAAGCACATGTACACTGTGTTCCAAATTATTATGCAAAAAGTGTTTAGGAGTGATAAGGGAAGAATTTGTTTGTTTGTCAGTTAAACTCATTGATGGTGATGTGTGTCAGGGCTCTTTATATCACTGTAAGCAATTGCAGACACCAGTGCTAATTAGTTTGGCAGGTGTGTCCAATGAAAGGCAAGACTACTTAAGAAGGCTCTCTCACATTATTCAGCAGCCTACATTTTCTGCCAAAATGGGAAAGAAAAAGGATGTGTCGGCTGCTGAGAAGCAACAAATTGTGGAGTGTTTAGGTCAAGGCATGACTACAATCAACATTGTGCGATGATCAGGATGAAGTGTCTTGGCAATCAAGAAGTATGTAGCTGATTCACAGTACACACGTGTGCGTGCTGATAAGGGCAAATTGAGGACTCTTTCCTACAGGCAATTACGTCAGGTTGAAAGAGCAGCGGCAAAAAAGCCTTGTCATAGCAGCAGACAAGTTTTTGAAGCTGCTTGTGCCTCCAACGTCCCCCGAACAACAAGATGCAGGGTCCTTCAGAGGTTTGCAGCTGTGCATACGCCATCCTGTCGACCTCCTCTATCCACTTCACACAAGCAGAAACGGCTCCAGTGGGCCAAACATTACATGAAGACTGATTTCAAAACTGTTTTGTTCACGGATGAGTGCCGTGCAGCGCTCGATGGTCCAGATGGATGGAGTGGAGGATGGCTGGTTGATGGACACCCCACGCAAACACGGCTACAGCGCCAACAAGGAGGAGGTGGAGTAATGTTTTGGGCTGGAATCATGGGGAGAGAGATTGTCGGCCCCTTTAGGATCCCTGAAGGCGCTAAAGATGAACTCCATAATGTATGTGGATTTTCTCAAACAGCACTTCCTGCCATGGTTCAAGAAGAAGAACCGTGTATTTCACAGCAAGATCATTTTTCTGCATGATAATGCACCATCTCATGCTGCACATAAAACATCTGCATCTCTGGCTGATATGGGCATAAAAGGGGACAAACTTATGGTGTGACCCCCATGCTCCCCTGACCTCTACCCCATTCAGAACCTTTGGAGCATCATTAAAAGGAGTGTCTATGATGGCGGGAGGCAGTTCACATCTAAGCAACAGCTCTGGGAGGGTATTCTGTCCTCATGCAAAACAATTGAAGCAGAAACCATCCAAAACCTGACAAATTCAATGGACGAGAGAGTTCAGAAGCTCCTTTCGAACAAGGGGTCCTATGTGAAAATGTAACATCACCTAGAATAAAGTTTTGAGTTGAAAACTGTTTGATTTCAGTTTCTAACAACCTGCTAATGCTTATAATTTAAAAAATGACCATTTTTTTGGTCTTTATTAAAATGAAAAGGTTGATCGAAAAGTTTGGGGGATCTAAGAGTGTGGCAACCCAGTAGTCATGATTACTTCGAATTCTGACAATATGAAGGTCATGCTGCAGGTAGTGCAGCAAGAAGGCACTTATGTGTCTTGCGCATCTCGGAGCCCCAAAATTATTTTCCGGGCTAGATGCAGCTAAAAATTATTTTTAATTTTAAATCTGGTGGAGCTTATTATAGATGGCCTAATAGGATCAGTGCTGCACACTGCTACAAAGCCCAAATTATTTTCCAGTCAAGATACAGATAAACATGATTAGTAATTTGAAAGCTTAAAACGGTTGGTAGGGTGATTTTAAACAATCATCAAGCTTTTACTCTCCCCAGGATGACACAGGGGTAGAAAAGTCGTTTCGGATCCATGATTTGTTCATCTTTATGAACGTGAGTCTGTCTACATTATCAGTGGAGAGCCGCGTGCGCTTATCTGTCAGCACACCACCAGCAGCGCTGAACACACGTTCAGACAGAACGCTGGCTGCGGGGCATGACAAGATCTCCAAGGCGTAAGTGGCTAGCTCCGGCCATTTATCCAGATTGGAAGCCCAAAAAGAGCAAGGGTCCAGTGACACAGTCGTGGCTTCAATGTTTACTTGGAGATACTCCTGTACCATCGTCTCTAGGCGTTGACTATGTGTCAGACTTCTTGTCTCCTGTGGCCTTGCAAAGGATGGGCTAAAAAAGTGGTGAAATGATTCCGCAAAATTGATGTTACCACCAGATACTGTGGTTCTGTTACGGTTTGAGTGCTGAACACTTGACGGTCCCACGGTTGGCAAGTTGGAACTGTGAGATTCACTACGTACACCACTGGTATTTTGTGGAAAAGCACATGTAAGATTCTGCAACAGTCTCTGCTGATACTCCTGCATGCGTGCATCCCTTTCTATGGCAGGAATAATTTCTGCAAATTTACTTTTGTACCGGGGATCTAACAGTGTGGCAACCCAGTAGTCAGGATTATTTCTAATTCTCACAATTCGAGGGTCATGTTGCAGGTAGTGCAGCAAGAAGGCACTCATGTGTGTTGCGCATCCAGGAGCACCAAGTCCCTGTTGTGTTGGTGGCGAGGTAACAATCATGTTTCCTTCCTCTGTCCTCTCCCCCCAACCTCGCACAACAGAAATGTGATCAAGGTCTCCCTCATCTGATGAGTCTTCCATCAGTTCGTCCTCCACTTCTTCCTGGGCTCCTGCACCTTCCTCACTAGTTTGGCTGCTACCATGCGCCCTGGTAAAACCATCTCCCCCACCCTCACATGCCTGCCGCCTTGGTGCTGCCGACCGTCTGGACCTTGCAGATGTTAGCCCTTCCGCATACAACTCCTCCTCCTCTACTTCCTCCACCTCCTCTTGTGCCACCACCTGACTCCGAATTCTGTTTAACATGTGCTCCAGCATGTAAATCACCGGAATAGTCATGCTGATAATGGCATCGTCAGCACTAAACATCTTCGTCGCCATTTCAAAACTGTGCAGAAGGGTGCATAGGTCCCTGATCTGAGACCACTCCTCCAGCGTGATTTGCCCCACCTCTGAATCTCGTTGGCCCAGGCTATACGTCAGAACGTATTGCACCAGGGCTTGTCGGTGCTGCCACAGTCGCTGCAACATGTGCAGAGTTGAATTCCACCGGGTAGGCACATCGCATTTTAGCCGGTGAAGTGGCAGGCCCAACGACTTCTGTAGAGATGTAAGTCGCTGAGCTGCGGGATGCGAACGGCGGAAGTGAGCACACAGCGACCGTGCCCTCTGCAGAAGGCCATCTAGTCTGGGATAGTGGGCTAAAAATTGCTGGACAACCAGGTTCAACACGTGAGCCATACAAGGCACGTGTGTGACATTGCCCCGGCGAAGGGCCGCACCCAGGTTTGCAGCATTGTCGCACACGGCCTTCCCTGGTTTCAGGTCCAGTGGAGACAACCATTCATGAAATTGGTTCTCCAAAGCTGACCACAACTCCTCAGCTGTGTGACTCACATTTCCCAGACATTTCAATGTAAAAACCGCCTGATGACGTTGAGCCCTACTGCCAGCATAGTAAGGAGGTGTGCAGGATCCCTTCTGCGCAGTTAGAAAGCTTGTGGCATGACCAGACAGGCTTTGGGTGCAGGTGGAAGACCGAGAGGAGGTTGAGGAGGCAGAAGCAGTGGAGAAACTTAGACATAAAGAGGATTGACGCACAACTCGTGGGGACGGCAAGACTTGGACAGCAGCCCCTTGTCCTGCTGTCACCATAGTTACCCAGTGCCCAGTCAGCGACATGTAACGCCCCTGTCCATGCCTACTCGTCCAAGTGTCTGTGGTGAAATGCACCCTGTCACACACAGAGTTTCTCAAAGAAGCGGTGATGTTGTGTGCGACATGCTGGTGGAGCGCAGGCACACCTTTCTTTGAGAAGTAGTGCCGACTGGGCATCTGGTACTGGGGCACTGCGACGGACATAAGGTCTCGAAAATCCTCTGTGTCCACCAGGCGGAAAGGCAGCATTTCTGTAGCCAAGAGCTTGCAGATGGTGAAATTCAACCTCTTAGCTTTCTCATGGCTAGGAGGAAATGGTCTTTTACTTGTCCACATCTGAGGGACCGAGGGCTGGCTATTGTGCTTAGACGGGGTTGATAAGGGTGTCCCCGGCAAACTGCCGATCTGTGAGGAAGATGCAGGCGGACATGTTAGGTTGCCTTGATCCAAAGGTGGTGCTATCGATGTCGGACAGCGCTCAACACCAGCTGCTGTTACCACCTCCAAAGAAAATGATGACCTGCCAATCACGCTGGCTGTTGCGGGTAAAGAGGTGGCAGGTCTGCGCCCCAAAACAGGTGTGACTGCTGTCCCCCCAGTCACAGAGGATGAAGAGGACGCGGATGCACAAGATATGGCAAACGGTGGTTGGCCCGGCCGGCTAGGCCGCATTGTAGCACACTGAGCTTCCCACTGCAACTTATGCTTCATGTCCATGTGCCGGTTCATGCATGAAGTACTCAAACTATGTATTTTTTGGCCTCTACTTAGCTTTTGCTGACAAATGTTACAGATAACACGAGTTGGGTCATCTTTATCGATCTGAAAAAATGCCCAGGCTATGCAAGGCTTAGCACCCATGCGACCTGAAGAGCCACCACGACTTGTGGTGAGAGGCAGAGTTGTGTTTGAGGATGCAGTTGTTGACGTGCTTCCAGTACTACGTCTCTGTCCAGGAAGGCGCAACCTGACCTCGTCGTCACTAGCATCTTCCTCCACCTCCTCTGCTGACCTCATCTCTTGGCTGACTGTGGGTTGACAGTAAGTGGGATCTCCAACCTCATCATCATCACCCTGTGTGTTATCACACCCGTCGTCCTCAGAGCCAACCTGTTCCTGCCCTGACAAAAAACTAAAGTTGTCGCTCCAATCAGGTATTTGAGTCTTATCATCGTCTTCCTCATTGTCTCCACCAACAGGAGTTACAGTTTGGGAATGAGGGTCTACATTATGGTCAGAACCTTCTGCGTCTGGTCCTGGATCCGACTCATAAAGATTCTGGGCATCAGTGCAGATCATTTCCTCGTCTGGATTCACAGAAGCGCTGGAGTCGACCTCTGATTCCCAGGCTATAGTATGTGTAAACAGCTCTGCAGACTCAACCATCTGTTCTACCTCATACTCAGACGGGCAGCTGGAGATTTGGGAGCTGTGAGGAAGCAAGTGCGATTTGGGTGACACCTTTGAGGACTGGAGTATTTGTGATGTTGAAGTTGATGTGGAGGAGAGCCCACTTAAAGGAGCACTTGATATCCGTTGAAGCACCTGCTGTTTTTGTGCCTCATCTGGAATTTGTAGCGATTGGCGTGGCCGTAAGAAAGGGATCTTATCACATTGTCCGCTAAAAGAAGTAGACATTTTAGTTTGGCTGGAAGATGGTCTTTCTTCTGCAGATGTTACTGTTGCTTTAACACCTACCCCACGGACACAACCTTTTTTCCCCTTCCCAACACGCCTATTCCCCTTTCCACCAGCAGCAGGCCTTTTTCCACTCATTTTGGTGGTTAACTAATTCACAACTCTGGAGTTGTTTGCACAAAAAAACAATGGATGGTAACCGAGCAGAGCTGAGTGGCCAAACTGTGGTATTAGGCCAAAACTATTGGCTGGGTTAGATGCAGAAAAAAATATATTCAGTTTGCAACCTGATGGAGGTCAGTATAGATGGACTAATAGAGAAAGTCCGACACACTGCTACAAGGCCAAATATTTTTTCAGAGGTAGATGCAGAAAAAAATTATATTCAGTTTGCAACCTGATGGAGGTCTGTATAGATGGATTAATAGAACAAGACCCACACACAGCTAGAAGCCCAATATTTTTTCAGAGGTAGATGCAGAAAAAAATATATTCAGTTTGCAACCTGATGGAGGTCAGTATAGATGGACTAATACAACAAGTCCCACACACAGCTAGAAGCCCAATATTTTTTCAGAGGTAGATGCAGAAAAAAATATATTCAGTTTGCAACCTGATGGAGGTCAGTATAGATGGACTAATACAACAAGTCCCACACACAGCTGGAAGCCCAAATATTTTTTCAGAGGTACTGTAGATGCAGATAAAAATTATTTTTAATTTGCAACCTGATGGAGGTCAGTATAGATGGACTAATACAACAAGTCCCACACACAGCTAGAAGCCCAAATATTTTTTCAGAGGTACTGTAGATGCAGATAAAAATTATTTTTAATTTGCAACCTGATGGAGGTCAGTATAGATGGACTAATAGAGAAAGTCCGACACACTGCTACAAGGCCAAATATTTTTTCAGAGGTAGATGCAGAAAAAAATTATATTCAGTTTGCAACCTGATGGAGGTCTGTATAGATGGATTAATAGAACAAGACCCACACACAGCTAGAAGCCCAATATTTTTTCAGAGGTAGATGCAGAAAAAAATATATTCAGTTTGCAACCTGATGGAGGTCAGTATAGATGGACTAATACAACAAGTCCCACACACAGCTAGAAGCCCAAATATTTTTTCAGAGGTACTGTAGATGCAGATAAAAATTAGTTTTAATTGGCAACCTGATGGAGGTCAGTATAGATGGACTAATACAACAAGTCCCACACACAGCTAGAAGCCCAAATATTTTTTCAGAGGTATTGTAGATGCAGATACAAATTATTTTTAATTTGCAACCTGATGGAGGTCAGTATAGATGGACTAATAGAATGATGCTATGCCCAAAAGATTTTACTTCACTAGGTGCAGTAAAAAAATTGGTATTCTATACACAGGTGGTATATCTTGCAGCACAGATAGGCTACTCCACTGACTAACACACTCTGCAATAGGCCAAAAAGGATTAGCTTTGCTAGATTCAGCCAAATGCTGTGAAAAAAACTTGCACAGCACTGGCACAGACCTGCCTGGCAAAAACTGATAGGAACTGATGTAACCTAGTCCTGAAAAGGACTCCAATTACAATTAGTCTTTACTCCCACAACCTATCTATTTAAGAGCACAGACCTGCCTGATAAAAGTCGTAGGAAATGCTGTAACCTAGTCCTTAAAAGGACTGCAATCACAACTATTCCCTACTCCCAAGCTATCTGTATATTTGTGCGAAAATTGGCTTGAAATTAACAAGGTATAGCGCACACAGCAACAGCGGTGCCGTCTAACACGCAGCTGCAGCAGTGAGAAAATGGTGGCGACGGGGAAAATGGCTTGGTCTTATAGGGCAAGGACATGTGACATACACTGCCAATGACACATGCCCTTGCTTGTGTGAAAAAAAGCACTTCGCTCCGTGTGTGCGCTGCTGATAGGCTGACAGATTGCACCTCCCCACTGTAAATGCGGGAAAGAGAAAAAAAAATGGAGATCTTCATTGTTCCTGCAGAGATCCATCCCCTGCCCCTCCCCCCGCCCCGCTGTACACTCAAACTGCGTATTAACATTAATTTTCATCATTACTGAGAAAAAATCCAGTTATGATTTTGGTGCACGAACAGTTATCGAACATAACCTCGAACAGCCGAATTTTTCTCAAATTGTTCGTGTTCGCCGACCGGCTCGAACACCGCCCAAAACAGCTCGAATTTGAGATTGGCGAACAGTTCGAGTAGAACAACGCTCATCTCTAGTCCTGACAAGCAGGCACCCAGTGGACACTTTTTCACAGCTGCTTTACAACAATTTTTTCTTCTTAAACACTGCAGCATTTCAGAATACAACATACATTTTTTTGCAATGAGGGAGTCTGACTGTATTTCATGCCGCATGTCGTACAGGCAGCATAAAATTGCTGACAGGTTCCTTTAATACATCCAACCCAAACAGCAATTTAAAAGTCAAGCAAAGGCATATCATTTGTTTTCAAAGAATTTTGGTTTGCCCTAAATAAGATAATCTCACGCCAAGTCAATTTTGAAAGTTTTATTGCACCAGCATTAATGCATGCATATATTAATGAACCATGTCAATCCCTTGATGGCTGTGTGAAGCATCTAAGCTCTTATTTCCCCTACTCTCTCTTCTGTAAGTAACATACATTGGCAACCTATAAATAGTTCATAGCACTAACCAAGAGCCGGGACATACAGGACTATACACTCTAAATTCTAATTCTAGAAAGCAGGTGGATTATATTTTTAGGATTAATATGAGCAAAGTTATTTGCTGCAATGTTAAATATACTCCGGTTATTTTTCACATATAACATGGTGTCGGACTTAATATTCTAGATGTCGGCTCAAGAGCATACAAGTTATACTGCACCCAAAGGATCTTCTTATGACGCACACATCCACATCTGTGCTCCACGAGAAGCAATGTTGCACCTGTGATCCTAAAAGGACCACTCTTGATAAAATGTATACAATGGGCTATACCTGAAAGAGGCAGCGCATGACACAGGGGCTCTCATGTGGTGTTCATGTTCTTTCAATTCCTGAGCCATAGGCTGCCACCCTCCTTTTTCTCAGAGTCTTTAAACATCAATCAATGACGGATCCAATGCTAGGATATTCACATATCAGCATAGCTAAAACCCCTTTGCTGTTAACACAGACACAGGAGCTGATCCTTAGAAGGCAGGGGCGGACATATCATTGGTGCATCCTATGCACCTGCAGCACAGAGGCACAGGAGGCAAGGGGCTACACTTCCATCTCCAAATTAGGTGACATTGTGCATTATGAGGAGCTATTGGACTGCAAAGGGTCCATATACTGTTCTTGCACAGGCGCTCTCTTCTGTCTGTGTGTGTCAGTGGTAGAAGCAATTGTAACAGAATTCAATTTGGTTCTATTTAGCAGTATGGGATAAGTTGCAGCTCCAAGCACACAGCTGTGGAGTCTGCTTGAACTTTCTGCTGAATGCTAGGGGTCCTGCAGATCAGACCCCCACCGATCAAACATTGCAGGCTTCCTCTAATAGTCATCGACGTTTAAATTCTAGATAACCCCTTTACAGTTGCGCTTTCCTTACTGCATAACAGCAATTCTGACCATGCAGGGAACTGCAGCATACCCCATTAACTCATATAGGGCTGTGCTGACGTTCCCTACATAGAAGGTTGACAGGTGCCATGGTGCAGGGAGAATCAATAGAAGCGGCCCTATCCTAGTGATATGCCATTACTTCTTATAAGATTACATAACCTATTTAATAGCTTAATCATTAGAAAGAGGCATTATTGGGAGTATTTAAAAGATGGCTGTTAAAAGAGGATCTGTCTGTCACGCCAGCGTCTCACACACCTTCTCAGCGCCGCCCCACTCACTGCGTTCACCACTTTGCTTCCAGAGGCGTCAGACCACCTCCCTGAGCTGCCTTGTGCTCACTGCCAGCTCTGCCAGAATCTCCACCTGGTTATAGGGAGGCACGACCAGATCCTACAGGAATTTAACCTGCTGTGTCCTGCAGGGTTTGCCTTCCCCAGCCTATCCTCAGGCAGCAGGGGGTTTATAAGGCAGCTCCTTTACCAATTGTTGATACCCAGTTGCTTGTCTCTGGATCCTGTGGGTACATGTTTGTTCTCTCTCTCCAGTTAGCCACCTGGCTTGTATACCTGTCATGTCTGACCTCTTCGCTCCTTACCTCGGTTTTATACTCTGACCCTGTTCGCCTGCCCTCATCTCGGATTATCTGACCACGTCTTTGCCTTCGTCCCGTTCCTTGTACCCATGCCTCTGACCCTCAGGTCAGCTGCTGCAGAACCGAAGACTGCCCTGGAATTGTACCTAGTGACTACCTGTGCCAAGCCTATCCTCACCATCAGAGGCTCTAGTGAATACAAGGTAGTCACTTTGTTACGCCCCTCCAGGGTAAGCCCAGCCCGTGGCACAGTGGGTCCACAAACATCCACGTTACAGTCACACCCGCCAGCTTTATACGGTAATTTACCATAAATGTTATATATTTCCCTGGTGTAAATGTCGCTGTTCTCCTGAATCTGGGGTTGTTTTTCTTTTGTTCTTGCACCTCTTCATTCTTGAGATATTGCCCCCTTCTACATTGCCAAGGGGGCAGAATTCTCAGCTCTTCTCTATGGTAATTTTCATGAGAATCACAACCCTTTGGCTTTGGATACACAGAAGAGCGGTCATATTTCAGGAATGAAAAAGCACGGGAACAAAAGAAAAACAATGCCAGATTCAAGCGAATAGCGTCATTGACAGGTTCTCTTTAAAGGCCAATCATCATATGATTTATACTTTATCTCAAAAAATAAAAATAAACAGATCTTACGTTTTTCTAAATTTACCAGTGCAAAAGATTCTTCCTACTAATGGGCTGTAAACATTGACTGATATACAGTCATGGCCGAAAGTGTTGGCACCCTTAAATTTGTTCCAAAAAATTAGTATAATTACACATGTTTTGTTCTACACATGTTTAGTCCTTTGTGCGCATTGGAACAACTCAAAACAATTGAAAAACAGGCAAATTGGACATCATTTCACACAAAGCCCCAAAAATAGGCCGGACAAAATTGTTGGCACCCTCAACTTACTATTTGGTTGCATACCCTTTGGAATCAATAACTGCAATCAATCGCTTCCTATAACCATCAACAAGCTTCTTCCACCTCTCAACTGGAATTTTGGACCACTCTTCTTTTGTAAACTTTTCCGGGTCTGTCATATTTGAAGGCACCTTCTCCCAACAGCAATTTTAAGATCTCTTCACAGCTGTTCAATGGGATTTAGACCCTGACTCATTGCTGGCCACTTCAGAACTTTCCAGCCTTTTTTTTCCATCCATTTCTGGGTGCTTCTTGAAGAAGGATGCTTGGGGTCATTGTCCAGCTGGAAGACCCATGACCTAGGACGCAAACCCAGCTTTCTGACACTGGGCACCACATTGCGACCCAAAATTCTTTGGTAATCTTCAGATTTCATGATGCCTTGCACACAGTCAAGAGTCAGTGCCAGAGGCAGCAAAACAACCCCAAAACGTCTTTGAACCTCTACCATATTTGACTGTAGATACTGTCTTTTTTTTTTGTAGGTCTCATTCCATTTTCAGTAAACAGTAGAATGATGTGCTTTACCAAAAACCTCTATCTTGGTCTCATCTGTCCACAAGACGCTTTCCCAGAAGGATTTTGTCTTACTCCCGAACATTTTAGCAAACTGCAATCTACCATTTTTATGTCTCTGTGTCAGCAGTGGGATCCTCCTGGGTCTCCTGCCACAGCATTTCATTTCATTCAAATGTCGACTGATAATTCGCGCTGACACTGATGCACCCTAACCCTACAGGACAGCTTGAATTTTTTGGAATTTGATTGGGGCTGCTTATCCACCATCCGGACTATCCTGCATTGCAATCTTTCATTAATTTTTCTCAGCCGTCCACGTCCAGGAAGATTAGCTACTGTGCCATGGGTTGTAAACTTCTTGATTATGTTGCGCACCATGGACAAAGGAACATCAAGATTTCTGGAGATGGACTTGTAAACTTGAGATTGTTGATATTGTTCAACAATTTTGGTTCTCAAGTCCTCAGACAGTTCTCTTCTCCTCTTTCTGTTCTCCATGCTTAGTGTGGCACACATAGATACAAAATGCCAAGATTGAGTCAACTTCTCCCTTTTTATCTGGTTTCAGGTGTGATTTTCATATTGCCCACACCTGTTACTTGCAACAGGTGAGTTTGAACAAGCATCATATGCTGGAAACAAAGTTGTTTACCCACAATTTTGGAAAGGTGTCAACAATTTTGTCAGGACCATTTTTGGGGCTGTGTGTGAAATTATGTCCAATTTGCCTTTTTTTCTCTCAGTTTTTTTAGTGTGTTGTTCCAATACACACAAAGGAAATAAACATGTGTATAACAAAACACGTGTAATTGTTATAATTTTCTGGGAGAAATACTTAATTTTCTTGAACAATTTCAAGAGTGCCAGAACTTTCGGACACGACTGTAAGTATGATAATAACAAGGTGGTTGGAGATATGTTACATCCTGAAAATAAAAAAATACTTGAAACAAAATGTAATTGAATTGCAGAACTTGAGAAATGGCTATGAAGCATATGAAGAACAAGCAAAGTCTGAAATAATTGCCAGGACGCCACTAGAGGAAGAATCTCTGATGCATGAAGGCTGTGTTCGCCCATCTTGCAGAATTCTCTGGGGCTGATGAGGTTTATACTACAGGTGTCAGCCAAATTTACGGGTATTTATTTATATTCTTAAGTCCTTTAAAGTTATTTTCAAAAAGTTTCACAGCCCATAATCCGTTCATGTCTGCCAGTCACGCCAGTGCTGTTGCCTTTTTTTTTTTATCGAACTTTTGCAGAATCTCTTAGCAAGTATCACACAAATTAAGAAATATCGCCCCATAAATAAATACTAACACCCAATGTGTCTTTGAATTTCTCCACACGACACTCCAGGAAACAACAGCCCGTAAGATTAGCCTCGTTCTTACATGTACACAATTTACAAAATAGAATTGGTAGATAAATAAATGAACATCACGGAAATACAGCAAAAAAAGTAACAAAAAAAAATTATGATCATCATGGAGTATATGTAGCAACTGTCATTGGCAGGGATTGCAATCCTTAAGAAAAGTGCCCTCCGCCAAATGTGAAGCCCGAGACGAAGGAAGGGTTAAATGCTGTATCTGAATCCTGGAGAAGATGGTAAGATCCTCGGGTCCCCTAAGCAGTGTATCACTCACAGCGTCATGTTTTATTCTTTGCAGGATATTAGATACAAAACTCAAACACAGGAAAAGTCATAAAACATTCAAGGCTATAGAAGATGCAGAAGCAGGGGGTGCTAAATGACTAATGAGAGGGAAAGGAATATACAATAATCATATTTATACTGAAAGCAGAGATGGCATTTTAAAGCCCGTGCATTCGTTTTGGTGATATTCTGGTGGTATTTTGCTACCACATAAAGTAATATTAAAAGTAATGTGCTATAAAATGAATAGCCGTCTATTCCTGGATACAGTAACAGTCTTCCCTGTAGTGAATATTGTAAATAGCCAAATCCTAATATTTAAAGGGATTCTCTGACCGTCAATATATGGATAAGTGTACTAATACTAGCACGCATGAATGTACCGCAGACTTGAGGCAGGTTGCTTACCATATTAGTCCTCATTCACACGTCTGTGAAAAAATAATAGCAGTGTCATCACGGTTTTGGATTAGTCTGTCATCCATGTGTCCATTTTTATCATCAGTGTGTCATCAGTGTTTGGTCCGTGTGTCAGTTTTTTTACCATCAGTGTTTGGTCCATGTATCGATTTTTACCATTCGTTTGTCATCAGTGTTTGGTCCGTTTGTCAGTTTTTAACAGCTGTGTGTCATCAGTGTGGTCCGTGTATCCGCATTTACCATCTGTGTGTCATCAGTGTTTGGTCCGTGTACACGCTTTTTACCATCTGTGTGTCATCAGTGTTTGGTCCATGTGTCTGCTTTTACCATCTGTGTATCACCAGTATTTGGTCCGTGTATCCGCATTTACCATCTGTGTGTCATCAGTGTTTGGTCCATGTATCCGCTTTTACCATCTGTGTGTCATCAGTGTTTGGTCCGTGTACACGCTTTTTACCAGCTGTGTGTCATCAGTGTTTGGCCCATGTGTCAGCTTTTACCATCTGTGTGTCATCAGTGTTTGGTCCGTGTACCCGCTTTTTACCATCTGTGTGTCATCAGTGTTGGTCCGTGTGTCAGCTTTTACCAGCTGTGTGTCACCAGTATTTGGTCCGTGTATCCGCATTTACCATCTGTGTGTCATCAGTGTTTGGTCCATATGTCCGTTTTTACCAGCTGTGTGTCACCAGTGTTTGGTCCAGGTATCCGGTTTTACCATCTGTGTGTCATCAGTGTTTGGTCCGTGTGTCAGTTTTTACCATCTGTGTGTCATCAGTGTTTGGTCCGTGTCTCGGTTTTTACAATCTGTGTGTCATCAGTGTTTGGTCCGTGTGTCAGTTTTTACCATCTGGGTGTCATTAGTGTTTGGTCTGCGTGTCAGTTTTTACCATCTGTGTGTCATCAGTGTTTGGTCCATGTGTCAGTTTTTACCATCAGTTCATTTTCTCCTAAATTTTGCTATGTTAAATACATACATCAAAGCCATCTGTGTGCTGTATGTGTTTTTCATAGAATCATAGACTTTTATTGGCCCTTGCTATTCGTGCTGCCGGGAAAAAAGACATGTCTCCGTGAGTTTTGCATGGACACATGGAAACTTCTGGTTTCAACTGTATTTACACTTAAAATAATTTTCACCTCCACTTTGTCACGGGTGTGTCGCCACGAAGATCGTCACGATTACACAGCCTGACTTCTCGCAGCTGACTTTTTGGTGCTTTGTGTTTTTCGGCAGTGAGGGAGTTAATTCTCTCTCTCTCTGTGCTAGACGAGGTCCAGCCTCGCCCAGCTGCAATCAATGCTGCTGTAGTGAGACTCCTTCAAATGCCTGCTGGTCTGTTAGGGAAGTGTCGGTGAAAGCATTTCATGCAGACTAACAGAGCGGATCGTGGTATTTGGAGTTTCAGAGATAAGTGTATTTGGAGTGTTTTTTCCCTTCCTCGCTTTATCATTTATCTCCTTTCCCGTTGGTGTTCCCTCTGTTGTAGTTGTGTAGTTTTTGTATGCAAGGTGGTTTTGGTTTTTCCCTTGTACTGTCTCGTTCGTCTAAGTACTGTGTGTGGGCATATTATTACTTGTCCCCTTTTGTTGTGATCGGGGTCCTTCTCAGGACTAGATTACTTAGGTGCAGGGATCCTCAGGAGGTAGGGGTTACGCTGGCGGCCTGGACCTCTGTACCTTTAACAGTACCTCCAGGTTGAGGGATTAGTCAGGGCCCCAGCTTAGGGTCAGCTTAGGCCCCCTACCTCCAGTATACAGAGACAGCGTGACACACTTGTCATCAGAATAGTCAATAATGCAACGCTTTGGATGTGCTAAGTGACCTTCTTCAGGCTTAATAAATATAATTTTACATGGAATGAGAAATAGGATATTATTTCAACATAAGTCATGAGAATGTGATGCTAAAAAACATTTAGTGAACAGAGAGGAGAATTACACTGATAAGCATTATTAAATAACAGAGTCAAAGATCTAACCAATGTATCTATGTATTAAGAGATGTACACATGTCACTAACAGCTGATGAGGCCTGAAGAATGCATACAAGACTCAAAGGTGGTAGGAGCCAAGGTGTAAT
Organism: Phyllobates terribilis; assembly: GCF_046119375.1. Taxonomy (NCBI): domain Eukaryota; kingdom Metazoa; phylum Chordata; class Amphibia; order Anura; family Dendrobatidae; genus Phyllobates; species Phyllobates terribilis. The sequence continues at coordinate 174,836,911 of NW_027362764.1, forward strand.
ACATGAGTATACAAGTGTATACAAGAATGTGTATACAAGAATGTCCCAGTCTATGAGATCCTACAAAAATCATATAAAACACATGCAGATAAATGTCACCAAACAGCACAATCTACATATCATCACATGCTTTCATCAGGGCTCATCATCAATTATTGAAAAATGGGCACAGCTTAACCCCTTCGCAACCCTGGGATTTTCTGTTTTTGCATTTTCGTTTTTTGCTCCCCTTGTTCCCAGAGCCATAGCGTTTTTATTTTTTGGTCACTATGGCCGTGTGCGGGCTTATTTTTTGCGGGACGAGTTGTACTTTCGAACGGCATTACTGGTTTTACCATATCGTGTACGGGAAAATGGAAAAAAAATTCCAAGTCCAGTGAAAGTGCAAAAAAAGTGCAATGCCACAGATGTGTTTTTTTGCTTGTTTTTTTTACCACGTTCACTGAATGCTAAAACTGACCTGCCATTCTTATTCTCCAGGTCATTACGAGTTCGTAGATACCAAACAAGTATAGGTTCTTTTTTATTTAAGTGGTGAAAAAAAATCCCAAGTTTGCTAAAAAAAAAAAGGCGCCATTTTCTGAGACCCGTAGCGTCTCCATTTTTCGGGATCTGGAGCTGGCTGAGGGCTTATTTTTTTGCGCGCTGAGCTGACGTTTTTATTGATAACATTTTGGGGTAGATCCAATGTTTTGATCGCCCGTTATTGCATTTTATTACAATGTTACGGAGACCAAAAAACTTAATTCTGGTGTCTAGAATTTTTTTTTTACGCCGTTTACCGATCGGATTAATTCTTTTTTATATTGATAGATCGGGCGATTCTGAACGCGGCGATACCAAATATGTTTATGTGGTTTTTTTTTATTATTATTTTATTTTGAATGGGGCGAAAGGGGGGTGATTTAAACTTTTATATTTTTAAAAACTTTTTTTTACACTTTCTGCTTGCTTCTATAGTCTCCATAGGAGACTAGAAGCAGCAACTGTCTGATTGCCTCTGCTACATAGAGGTGATGAGCAGATCACCTCTATGTAGCAGAAATTCTTCTGTGCTATGAGCGCCAACCACTAGGTGGCGCTCATAGCGATCATTACATAACAACCACTGGGGTCTGCTGCAGACCTAGGGTTGTCATGCCCACCCATTAGTGACCTGCAATCACGTGACGATGGGCGGGGTGACGCCTGCTCGGCGCTGTTAAATGTCGCTGTCAGAGATTGACAGCAGCATTTAACTGGTTGACAGCCGCGGGTGGATCGGGATTCCACCCGTGGCTGTTGCAGGCACATGTCAGCTGATTATTACAGCTGACATGTGCTCAGTTCAGTGCGGGCTCAGCGCCGGAGCCCTCACTGGACCGGGGCTGATGGCCTGGGGCGTACTAATATGCCCCAGGCTTTAAAGGGAGTCTGTCAGTAGGATAAACCCTCCTAGACCATATATATGGGCATGTGGGTCATAGAAAGCTGAATAAGGTGATACCTTGATATCTGGGATCTGATGTCTTATACCAGAGAAATCCACATTTTTCTTAAATGAGCTGTTCAGGACTATGGGCCGGACATAGATCTCCCTGAGAATCTGCCTCCAGAGATTATTTTACATGAAAGGGGAGATACCAGAGTGAGACATGTAATGACTGACAGTCCGTTCCCCTTATCGGCATGCCTCACACTGGTTTCGCCTCCTTTAATATTTAAAATAAGCTCTGGAGGCAGAGTCTCAGAGAGATCTATTGGTGCCAGCAAGTTTATATGGCAAAATGCTGTACGACACAGCACAGTATGACTCTGTCTGCATAATTACTATCCATGTCCCCGTCAGCGCATACACCTGAATCCTCTTTTGCGGGGGTTCGGACATGAGCCCCAGCGGAGCCACTGAACATAAGGTAAAACGCTATGTGAACATGGCCTTATGTGCTTTGGTCATATGCTATAGGAGTTTTTTTTGCAATATAGTGTTACCTATTAATAATACCCAAAATGTGAAGTTTGAAAGGGCTCAGATCCATAATAAAAAGTAGAGAATACAACACTTTTTTTTTTTTTGTTAACAAAAAGACTTGAAATTTACAGATAAAATAAAAAGCCTGACGTCTTGTTAACTGGACATTAAAAGGCTGGGAGCGTGAATGGGCAGGTGCAAATAACAGCACTTGTCCCCTGTGTTTACTAATTAGATTATAAATGATGCCACATGGTACTGCGCCGAATCTATGGAGCTCATTTTCAGGAGAGTCAAAGTTCAGGAAATTGAAGATGCACAAGCATATGCTCAGAAAAAAATAAAAAAAGCTTGTGAGAAGACAGAGATGACTTAATTATACTTAATTTGTCTGCAAAACTTAATATAGAGAGAAAATAGATTTGCAGACGGACGTATATTGGGGTATTGTTGGTACTATGACAGAAGGGTGGCTTAATAGCTGAACATATCTTGCACTTTGTAGGTCAGTGTTCCATTTTTGCTTTTCTATGTATTTTATTGCTATATTGTACTGTTCATTCAGAATAGGTTTATGTATTATATTAAGGGGAAGGAAAAACTGCTAAGATAAAAGGGAAACAAAACTACTCTCTAGGAACAGGGTTGAAAATCAAAATTCGCAAAAAGACGAATAAACAACAGTTAAAACTAGGAAAGTTCATTTTCTTTGCATTACTTTTTGGAAAGGAAAAATAGTCTTGCAATATCCCAACCTCCTGATGTAACTTAGGGGACACAAGTTAGAGCTTCTCGAGCACCGATCCGCTCTGTTCCCATGGAAAATGGATGACATTTTTCACATGGACTAACACTGAAAGAACTCTGATTTATTTGAAAAAGCACTCCCATGAAGTTTTTTTTCTTTTTAGTAAATCTGTGTATATGAGTGTGTAGTGTGCTTGTTGTTATACTCACCAGCTGCCGCCTTCTTCCATCGATCTATGGAGCATCAGAACTAGTGTTGAGCGAATTTGTTCGGCATTTCAAGTTCGGGTTCGTGTTCGGGGTTCCGGCTTGTTCGCGCAAAAAAATCGCCTCCGCCCACGAACATCCCTGATTTGCCACGCTGTCATGCAGATAACACCCGGGAGATGATTTGCACCACCCAGGAGCCGATCTGCGCTTCCAGGGAGCTGATTAGTACTAACCGGGATCCGATTTTTGCTACCTAGGAGCTGATCTACACTGTCCGGGAGCAGCCACTAAACAGTGTGATGTAGAAGTGGTATTCCACTCCGTATATTGTTTAATCCAGACGCTGCCAGAGCTGCTCACAACTGATCATGGGGTTTCTGGGTGTGGGATCCCTGTCACTCTGATAATGATGACCTGACCAAGGATGACAGATGATCACTATCAGTGTGGTGGTAAGCCCCTTTAATACACTTTAAACCAGAATACCGTTAAGTTTTGACAAGCTGTGAAACTGGGAATTAAGATTGGAAATGAACAATAACATGACATTGACATGGCATTAAAATAACACAGAGGAAAAGAAGAAGCAGTGCTGAAGAGACACTATATTTGATGATCATCCATCAAAAATCATGAAGCACAAAATATCGGCTGGGTATTTGGTCATTGCTGGAAATTACTGAGCTGTTCATGATCCGCTGTGTGATGTAAAGCCGGAATGAAATACAGAGTTTTTACAGTTGTACGATTAAAGGATTCAGCTGTAATCACCCAACACACTATCTGCCTTTTAACAGTTCCAATCAGTAGCAGATCTAGGTGTAATCAACAGCAGCAGGGGGCTTCAGAAAGCAAAACAAAACAAAAACAGCGGGAATCTTCGTTAATATACATTAATTGGCATGAGCCAACGTTATAGTGCATGAAAGCAGTCTCTCCACTTGCTCAGCAGACTCTCTATAAAAGTAACAGATTACTAAGAACTCCTTTACCGGGATAAATAGCAGGAATAAGGAGCACTCAATTCTGATCCCCAGAGGAGAACGCGTGAATATAAACTATAGAAATGCGGTGATACGTCACAGTCACTGGAGTGTTACAGGCAGAAAGCTGTGCGCTTATGGAGGGGCTTTCAACAGAAACGCACATATCATGTTTAAAGAAATTAGGTTACAAAAAGAATAGGAAACTAAGAAACAAGATATCACCAAACACAGACCCAACCACACAGAGGCACACCTGACATAAGATCTCCTCCAGACACATTCCCAGCGTGGCTGCGGATTAAAGGGATCGTCAAAGTGGTTGGAAAAAGAAGCAACTTTGCGATTTACTTCTTATTAAAAATCCTCTCTATTCTCAAGAATGAAGGGATTTTTAATTCTATAGTTTACTGCTTATTGGTTACCGGCCACCTTTGCAGGCCATCAGTGGTGGCTGGTTTCCTAGACAAGGAATATTATATATACAGTACAGACCAAAAGTTTGGACACACCTTCTCATTTAAAGATTTTTCTGTATTTTCATGACTTTGAAAATTGTACATTCACACTGAAGGCATCAAAACTATGAATTAACATATGTGGAATTATATACTTAACAAAAAAGTGTGAAACAACTGAAAATATGTCTTATATTCTAGGTTCTTCAAAGTAGTCACCTTTTGCTTTGATGACTGCTTTGCATACTCTTGACATTCTCTTGATGAGCTTCAAGAGGTAGTCACCGGAAATGGTTTTCACTTCACAGGTGTGCCCTGTCAGGTTTAATAAGTGGGATTTCTTGCCTTATAAATGGGGTTGGGACCATCAGTTGTGTTGTGCAGAAGTCAGGTGTATACACAGCTGATAGTGCTACTGAATAGACTGTTAGAATTTGTATTATGGCAAGAAAAAAGCAGCTAAGTAAAGAAAAACGAGTGGCCATCATTACTTTAAGAAATGAAGGTCAATCAATCCGAAAAATTGGGCAAACTTTGAAAGTGTCACCAAGTGCAGTCGCAAAAACCATCAAGCGCTACAAAGAAACTGGCTCACATGAGGACTGCCCCAGGAAAGGAAGGCCAAGAGTAACCTCTGCTTCTGAGGATAAGTTTATCCGAGTCACCAGCCTCAGAAATCGCAGGTTAACAGCAGCTCAGATTAGAGACCAGGTCAATGCCACACAGAGTTCTAGCAGCAGACACATCTCTACAACAACTGTTAAGAGGAGACTTTGAGCAGCAGGCCTTCATGGTAAAATAGCTGCTAGGAAACCACTGCTAAGGACAGGCAACAAGCAGAAGGGACTTGTTTGGGCTAAAGAACACAAGGAATGGACATTAGACCAGTGGAAATCTGTGCTTTGGTCTGATGAGTCCAGATTTGAGATCTTTGGTTCCAACCACCGTGTCTTTGTGCGACGCAGAAAAGGTGAACGGATGGACTCTACATGCCTGGTTCCCACCGTGAAGCAAGGAGGAGGAGGTGTGATGGTGTGGGGGTGCTTTGCTGGTGACACTGTTGGGGATTTATTCAAAATTGAAGGCATACTGAACCAGCATGGCTACCACAGCATCTTGCAACGGCATGCTATTCCATCCGGTTTGTGTTTAGTTGGACCATCATTTATTTTTCAACAGGACAATGACCCCAAACACACCTCCAGGCTGTGTAAGGGCTATTGACCAAGAGGGAGAGTGATGGGGTGCTACGCCAGATGACCTGGTCTCCACAGTCACCAGACCTGAACCCAATCGAGATGGTTTGGGGTGAGCTGGACCGCAGAGTGAAGGCAAAAGGGCCAACAAGTGCTAAGCATCTCTTGGAACTCCTTCAAGATTGTTAGAAGACCATTTCCGGTGACTACCTCTTGAAGCTCATCAAGAGAATGCCAAGAGTGTGCAAAGCAGACATCAAAGCAAAAGGCGGCTACTTTGAAGAACCTAGAATATAAGACATATTTTCAGTTGTTTCACACTTTTTTGTTAAGTATACAATTTCACGTGTTAATTCATAGTTTTGATGCCTTCAGTGTGAATGCACAATTTTCATAGTCATGAAAATACAGAAAAATATTTAAATGAGAAGGTGTGTCCAAACTCTTGGTCTGCACTGTGTGTGTGTATATGTATATATATATATATATATATATACATACATACATACATACATACATACATACATACATACATACATACATACACAGTACAGACCAAAAGTTTGGACACACCTCATTTAAAGATTTTTCTGTATTTTCATGACTTTGAAAATTGTACATTCACACTGAAGGCATCAAAACTATGAATTAACACATGTGGAATTATATACTTAACAAAAAAGTGTGAAACAACTGAAAATATGTCTTATATTCTAGATTCTTCAAAGTAGCCACCTTTAGCTTTGATGACTGCTTTGCACACTCTTGGCATTCTCTTGATGAGCTTCAAGAGGTAGTCACCGGAAATGGTCTTCCAACAATCTTGAAGGAGTTCCCAGAGATGCTTAGCACTTGTTGCCCTTTTGCCTTCACTCTGCGTTCCAGCTCACCCCAAACCATCTCAATTGGGTTCAGGTCTGATGACTGTGGAGGCCAGGTCATCTGGCGTAGCACCCCATCACTCTCCTTCTTGGTCAAATAGCCCTTACACAGCCTGGAGGTGTGTTTGAGGTCATTGTCCTGTTGAAAAATAAATGATGGTCCAACTAAACGCAAACCGGATGGAATAGCATGCCGCTGCAAGATGCTGTGGTAGCCATGCTGGTTCAGTATGCCTTCAATTTTTAATAAATCCCCAACAGTGTCACCAGCAAAGCACCTCCACTCCATCACATCTCCTCCTCCATGCTTCACGGTGGGAACCAGGCATGTAGAGTCCATCCGTTCACCTTTTCTGCTTCGCACAAAGACACGGTGGTTGGAACCAAAGATCTCAAATTTGGACTCATCAGACCAAAGCACAGATTTCCACTGGTCTAATGTCCATTCCTTGTGTTCTTTAGCCCAAACAAGTCTCTTCTGCTTGTTGCCTGTCCAAAGCAGTGGTTTCCTAGCAGCTATTTTACCATGAAGGCCTGCTGCACAAAGTCTCCTCTTAACAGTTGTTGTAGAGATGTGTCTGCTGCTAGAACTCTGTGTGGCATTGACCTGGTCTCTAATCTGAGCTGCTGTTTACCTGCGATTTCTGAGGCTGGTGACTCGGATAAACTTATCCTCAGAAGCAGAGGTGACTCTTGGTCTTCCTTTCCTGAGGCGGTCCTCATGTGAGCCAGTTTCTTTGTAGCGCTTGATGGCTTTTCCAATCGCACTTGGGGACACATTCAAAGTTTGCCCAATTTTTCGGACTAACTGACCTTCATTTCTTAAAGTAATGATGGCAACTCGTTTTTCTTTACTTAGCTGCGTTTTTCTTGCCATAATACAAATTCTAACAGTCTATTCAGTAGGACTATCAGCTGTGTAACCACCTGACTTCTGCACAACACAACTGATGGTTCCAACCCCATTTATAAGGCAAGAAATCCCACTTATTAAACCTGACAGGGCACACCTGTGAAGTGAAAACCATTTCCTGTGACTACCTCTTGAAGCTCATCAAGAGAGTGGCAAGAGAGTGCAAAGCAGTCATCAAAGCAAAAGGTGGCTACTTTTAAGAACCTAGAATATAAGACATATTTTCAGTTCTTTCACACTTTTTTGTTAAGTATATAATTCCACATGTGTTAATTCATAGTTTTGATGCCTTCAGTGTGAATGTACAATTTTCATAGTCATGAAAATACTGAAAAATCTTTAAATGAGAAGGTGTGTCCAAACTTTTGGTCTGTACTGTATATATATATATATATATGTATTTATATAACATTATAACTTACGGAACATAGGAAAATAAAAACAGTTATTTATTTTTATATTTTTAATATAATAAAATATTCTAAGAAATGCACAAAAAAAACAGTCAACTGTGGACTTACATAACCAAACAAGAGAGGGAAATTAGAGCCATATCAAATAAAAAAAAATTCTCCTTATTTATACACAAAGTAAATCAATAAATTTTAAAAACAGAAGGGAAAAAATGCAGCGAGCTACACTCACTGGGAGTACCATAGCCTTTACCAAGGGGGAAATAGTTTAGTATAAAAATCTATAGTGATATATATCTGTATTCAAATAGAAGATAATCTTAAAAATAGTAACCCACTATCAAAATAGATTTTATAAGTATCAAATAGTCAGAGAAAATACTTAAGCATAATCCAAAGTTAATTTCAGAATAGCACATAAATCAAATATAAACAATAAAGCGGACCAGAAGTCCTGCAAAGTATCAAATAGTAGCAAAAAGAGTATAGTTATTTAATCATATGATCCACCATATAGCATACAAATACTAGCAGGTCACCTTAATCCAGATACAAAAATGAAAGTGCTTGCCACTCAACCCCCCCAGGAAGAAGCTAGACGCGCGTTGGGGTCCCACCCTACACCACCAGGTTGTGTCTTGCCTTTACTATCCACCTCTGTACATATGTATACACTCTACTTTGTGATATTACTATACTATTTATTCTTGAATTGCACTATTATTATTATTATTATTATTATTATTATAGCGCCATTTATTCCATGGGGCTTTACATGTGAAATAGGTGGTATACATAGCAAAAAACACTTACAACAATCTTAACAGAACAAGTCAGCGACTGGCACAGGAGGAGCGAGGACCCTGCCCGTGAGGGCTCACAGTAGGTGAGGGTAGAGCTGGTCGTGCAGCGATGTGGTGGAGCGGATGGTTACTGCTGGTTGTAGGCTTGTTGGAACTGGTGGGTCTTCAGGTTTCTTTTGAAGGTTTCCACGGTAGGCGAGAGTCTGATATGTTGAGGTAGAGAGTTCTAGAGTAGGGGGGATGCACGTGAGAAATCTTGCATGCGATTGTGGGACGAGGAAATAAGAGGGGAGTAGAGAAGGAGATCTTGTGAGGTTAGGAGGTTGCGTGCAGGTAAGTACCGGGATACTAGGTCACAGATGTATGGAGGAGATAGGTTGTGGATGACTTTGTTTGCCAGGGTTAGGGTCTTGATCTTGAGTCTCTGGGCAATGGGGGGTCAGTGAAGGGATTGACAAAGGAGAGGGCGGGGAATAGCGGGGGGACAGGCGGATTAGTCGGGCAGCAGAGTTTAGCATAGACTGGAGGGGGGAGAGAGTGTTAGAAATGAGGCCACAGAGCAGGAGGTTGCAGTAATCGAGGTGGGAGATGATGAGGGCGTGCACTAGTGTTTTTGCAGAGGCTTGGCTGAGGAATGTGCGGATCCGGGAGATATTTTTGAGTTGGAGTTGGCAGGAAGTGGAAAGTGCTTGGATATGTGGTTTGAAGGAAAGATCAGAGTCCAGGGTTTCCCAGAGGCAGCGAGCTTGTGGGACTGGGGAGAGCGGGCAGCCGTTAACTTTGATGGATAGGTCAGATGGGGAAGTTGAGTGAGATGGGGGAAAGATGATGAATTCAGTTTTTGCCATGTTAAGTTTTAGAAATCTATCAGAGAAGAAGGATGAAATAGTGCACAGACATTGTGGGATTCTGGTTAGTAAGGAGTTGATATCGGGTCCAGAGAGGTAGATCTGTGTGTCACCAGCATAGAGGTGGTATTGAAAGCCATGAGACTCTATGAGCTGTCCCAGGCCAAAGATGTAGATGGAGAAGAGCCGGGGTCCATGGACTGAGCCTTGGAAGACGCCGACAGATAGGGGGTGAGATGAGGAGGTGCTATGTGAGTCGGAGACGCTGAATGTCCGGTCTGTTAGGTATGAGGAGATCCAAGATAGGGACAAGTCTGTGATGCCAAAAGATCAGAGAGTCTGTAGTAAGAGGGAATGGTCGACTATGTCAAAGGCAGATGACAGGTCCAGGAGGGGGAGAACGGAGTAGTATCGCTTGGATTTGGCGGTTAGTAGGCCGTTGGTGACTTTAGTTAGGGCAGTTTCAGTGGAGTGATGCGGTCGGAAGTCAGATTGTAAGCGGTCAAAGAGGGAACATGAGGAGAGGTGAGAGGACAGTTCAAGGTGGATGTGTTGATCCAGTAGTTTTGAGGCATAGGGGAAAAGTGATATGGGGCGATAGCTAGTCGGAGAGGATGGGTTAAGGGAGGGCTTTTTGAGGATGGGTGTGATTGAGGCATGTTTGAAACATGAGGGGAAGACACTGGTTGTTAGTGACAGGTTGAAGAGGTGGGTTTGGGTTGGGATGAAGACTGTGGTAAGATTAGGGATGAGATGGGATGGGATTGGGTCAAGTTCACAAGTGGTGAGGTGTGATTTGAAGAGTAAAGTATGCTAAGCACATTTTCTTGCATAGCACTTTCATTTCTGGATTTACACAGTTTTAGGCCCTAAAAACACATCTGTTTATGGCGGCCTATCACGTTCCCTAATCGAAGTCCTTTTATATACAGCCCATTCACTATTTCTCTGAACATAATTCAAACTCCACTGCACCCAAAAGCACTACAAATATTGGCTGGTGACTAGGTCATGCAGCCTTTATCTATCCCTCATCCCCTTAAGATGGCTGGGCCATCATTGTAAATATGTACCTGTATGTCACCCCCACCTTATTGTAGATTGCAAGCTCTTACGGGAGGGGTCGTCATTATTATTTTTGCTTTAATTATTGTATTATCTTTAACCATGTTACTTATGACTGCTGTATATGAACCTCTGAATTGTAAAGCACTGCAGAATGTATTGACGCTATATAAAGATTATTATTAGATTCAACAGCACTGCTCCCTTATGATCTTGTGTCATCCGTCATATTTTATTTCAGGGACTTCTAAGGTTTTCTACTATGTATGATTTTTCAAACTCTTCTAATATTCCATTGCATAATTTTTGATATGTGGTTTATGTTACTTATGTATAAATCCTAATAAAAATTATAGTTTAAAAAAATAACAAAAAAAAACAAACAGTTTTTGCACCATCTGACCTTGAAGTGCTGCCCCCATTTTTTCGATTTGCATACAAGAGGTTTTAGTGATAACCTTGGGGGCTTTGCGCCCATTTTTGCATGAAAAGTGCAGCTTTTATTTTTCTATCTGGATAGGATAGATAGATAGGCAGACAGACAGACAGGTGCTTCTCTAGTTTTCTAAATAGATAAGATACGATGAGATGATAAGTTAGAAAGGCTATATGAGATCAATAGAATAGTTGAGATACATGTGATAGATATACTAGATTAATAAATGTATAAATGAAATAAGGGATAGATCATATTGATTAGGTGAAATAGAATAGACTGATGGAATAGGTAAGAAAATATAAATACTATAACTAAAAAACAATATTATTAAATAATATAGATAGTGGATAAATAAATAAGGAAAAAATATATAGATATGAAGATAAAGATGATTGCGAGAAAATATAAATGAGATCAACAGAACACTTGAGATACATATGATAGATAAGATAGAACGGATTAATAAATCGATAAGGGAGAAATAAAAGAGATAGCGATTAGGTCAGATAAAATTGATAATATAGATGGAATAGACAAGAAAGAATAGATAAAATAGAGAATATAGATGGAATAGATAAATAGGTAAGGAAAAATAAATCGAAAATAATACAATAATTCATTCCTTTTTAATAAAAGGAGAGAATTAAAGTCTTTGCTGAGAAAGAAGAATAAATCACCGTTAATATAGACTAATAAAAGCTGCGCACACATGCCTGCACACACATTATATACCGCCAATAGACTCCCCCTCGTGACTGTGCCATGGCTGCGGAGACAACAAGCTAATCTGCGTTCTTATCATGCATCCGATCGGTCATACAGCAATACAAAACACAAATAAGTAAAGACCATCTGCTTGTTAGCTGGAACCATAAAAGTACATCTTTTTAATAAACAATAAAATTAGTTTGACAGGGCAGAGACCACCTGAATAGAAAATCAAATATTTCATGTTATTTAAGGTGTATGTCTGCTGGCTATTAAAATACTCCTCTTTAATTTATAACAGCAACACACACAATACTCATGTCATCCTCATTTTCTAAATCAATAATCAGCACAGCATGCTTCATTAACAGTGACCAATCAGGAAGGAGCTGGGGAGCTCATTTTACAACACGAGCATTCCTAAGACATAAACCATCTGCTACTTGTAGTAACAGAAAAATCAAATTAATCCATTCTTATCATGCATTCAGATTTTAAAGCAATTAAAGATGCTCTTAGTGTAATCGCAGCCACAGAAGTAGTTCTGTAATGAGAAAAGCAAAGTCTTCACTGAACTTTCTGTCATTCTCAATACATTTTGTAACTTTACAAGCTTTCCGCACTCCAGTGGCCCATTGTTCTTCCAACACAGATGTTGGAAACAACAGGCAATTTTTATTAAACATTTAATCTTTGCACATTTGAAAGAGTTTAAATACTGAACAGTGATGAAACCGTAAAGCATATAGGCTGGGGGAACGCAATGTTGTGTGCAGAAGTATATGTCCGCTGCCGCCAAATATAGTGGAAATAAATAATATGGACCCTCTCCTGGGCATTCGCAGCAGTTATTGATGCTGAGCAGAGATTGTATTAATGCCTTATGCACCATAACAATATGGGGGAATGTTCTGTACTCAAGTAAAGTGATAATACACAGTATATGGAGAAAAGCAACTCTTAGGCTATGTGCCCACGATGCAGAAATGCTCCGGATTTTTCCTGAGCGTTTCTGCATCCCCCCGGCATGGATTTATATACTGTGACCTTAAAGAATGGTAAAAAATAAAAAAATAAATCTATACTTACCTTCCGATGGCCCCCGGAGTCTTGCTTCACTCCGTCCTGGCTGCCGGCAGCTCGCGGTGCACTACACTGAAAGACCTGCCGTCACATGACTAGGACGTCAGCGCAGGTCCTTCAGTCCATCGCGAGCTGCCTGCAAGCAAAGACAAGGAGACCGGGGCCGCCAGAAGGTAAATATAATATTTATTTTTTATTTTATTCTTTTTTTCACAGGTTCTATGGTACCTGGGTCTGGAGGAGAGTCTCCTCTTCTCCAGACCCGGGTACCATCCGCACATTGAAACGCATATTATCCGTGTGTGCAATTGTACTGACACGGATAATATGCGTTTCAATGCAAGTCAATAGCGGCAATTACGCTGCGTGTCCGCAAAATTAATGGACATGCTGCGTATTTTTCCGCAATGATAATCCGCAGCGGAAATTTCCGCAGCATGTGCACAGCACATGTGGATTATCATTGGGGAACATGGCAGACCTTCTACCAAGCATTTTTTAAGCGTTTCTGCAGCGTTTTTACCACTGCGAAAACGCTTAAAAAAACGCATCGTGGGCACACAGCCTTAAAGGGGTATAGGTTGTCCACTACTTTTACACTGATGGCATATCCTTAGGATACGCCATCAATGTCTGATCTGCCGCGGTCCGACACCCAACACCCTCGCCGATTAGCTGTTATCGGTGTCGGTGGCCCCCATCCAGCAGTACTCAATTGCCGAGCTTCTCAGTCTTCTGCTAGTGGCCGAGGCTTGGTACTGCACATCTGTCTCCTATTCAAATCAATAAGAGGTGGATGTGCAATACTCTGCGGCAGCCACTCTCTGAAGACAGCCAGCTCCGCAAGTGAGCACTTCCTGCCAGTGGCCGCCGACACCAGTAACAGCTGATTGGCGGGGGTGTTGGGTGTCGGACTGCGGCAGATCAGACATTGATGACCACAGCCACTACCAGAGGACGGAGAAGCTCCGCAAGTGAGTAATGCCGGCCGACAGCCGCCGACACCAATAACAGCTGATCAGCGTGTGTCGGACCCTGGCCGATCAGACATTGATTACCTATCCTATGGATAGGCCATCAATGCAAAAATAGTGGACAACCTCTTTAATAATTAAAAAAACGTTTTTTTCAGTCCAATTGCCCCAGGTATATAAAATTCAGCCTGTAGCCCACGACTCTGCAGACCACAAAGGGTTTGTCCGTGACTTTAACATTGATGGCTTACCCTTAAGATAGGTGATCAATGTCTGATCGGTGAGGGTGAGACACATGTCCCCGCTGATCAGCTGTTCTTGGTGTTGGCGGCGGCTAAAACTGCACAGCACAGCTGCGTCAATGGAATATTGTCCACGGCCAGGAAGTGCACATCCACCACCTACTGATTGGAATAGGGAGCAGGTGTGCAGTACTTGGGCTGTGGCCACTATATAGTGGACGGAGCTGTGCTGTGAAGCTCCATAACTGAGTACATCCTGCCGCCGCTGACACTGGGAACAGCTGATCGGCGGGGGTGCTGGGTGTTGCACCCTCATTGATTTGAAACTGATGACTTATCCTAAGAATAGGCCATCACTGTTAAAGTCCTGGACAACACCTTTAATATCAGCACAAAAACTGAGCACTGGGAGCTTAATGGCGTGGTTTTTACTGGTTGAGCCGTTGCATGGCAAGCCTTATATCACCAAGCACAATGCCAAGCATCAAATGGGGTGGTGTAAGGCACGCTGCCTCTGGACTGTGGAGCAATGGAAACGTGTTCTGTGGAGTGACAAACTTAGGTTTCTTTATCAGGTGGATGAGTCTGAGTTTGGTGAATGCCAGAAGAACATTACTTGCCTGACTGCATTGTGCCATCTGTAAAGTTTGGTGGATAATACTATGGGGTTGTTGTTCATGGGTTGGCTGTGGTCCTTTAGTTCCAATGAAGGGAAATCTTAATGCTTCAGCGTACCAAGACATTTTGGACAATTCTATGCTTCCAACTTTGTGGGAATAGTTTGTGGAAGGTCCTTTTTTGTTCTAATATGACTGTGTCCTGTTGCACAACTCAAAGTTCATAAATCCATGGTTGGGTGAATTTAGTGTGAAAGAACTCGTCTAGCATGCATAAAGCCCTGACCTCAACCCTTGTGAACACCTTTGGACAAAGATTGCGATCCAGGCCCTCTCCTCCAACATCAGTTCCGGACCGTACAAATGAAGTTCGGTATGAATAGGCAAAAATTCCCAAACGCCAAAATCATATAGAAAGGGGAATCAACTTCATATTAATCCTTATGTCTTTAGCCTATAATGTAATAAAAGCTCAGTGTCCCTTTACTTTTTAACTGCAATTTACATTTAACTAATTGTTTAAGGAATGTTCTGGTCTACATAAATGATTACCCATAGAAACTATTTTTTCTTTGAGATTTTCAAAATAAGTCAAAATAAATGTTTGTCTTTTTTTTTAACAAAACCCCGTTTTGTTGCATATTGCAACAAAGAGAGTGAAGGGGTTATCCAGTTTAGTAAAGCCCAATTTCTCCTTCTCCTATAAGACTACTTGTGAAAAAATAGGGATCCTTTGTCCACTATTGTAATCTTTGTACCAGGGATTAGAGCGATTACAAATTGCCTCTCGAATTGGAGGTCTTGCCCTATCCTTCATTACACAGGAAATCCATTGATTTAAATTGGCACTGTGTAATGTCTTATATACCCTGAGGTGGCGCTGCAGAGAAATTGAACACAGCTAAGTTTTACTGCAGATCATATGCATGTGAGGGTCCGAAAGGCGACACGGCGATCTCATTATTATCAAGTGGTCCTTTTAACAAGTAGTAGTGCCCAAAGGAAAAAAACAAAAAAAGTTTCCAGATGTGCTGGCTTTTCTGGTGCTGGCAGCCAGTTGCAACCAAATCATTAGCCCCAGACTTCAATGCAAGTCAGATGTGCCTGCAACCTGCACGCGTCTGAGATTTCGCTGTTTATCTTTTTACACCAAACTCACAACTCAACAGTAATTCGACAAGTTGCACAATTGTTTTTGGCCATGCGTTTTGTCGGAGAGTTGCTGTCGCTCGGCTCGTGTCGCTGTGTAGCCCCAACCTACAGCTGAGCTCCGATTGACTGCTATGGGCAACAAAGACAATTTTCCTTTTAGACAGTTTAGATAAATGAGCCCCAATTTTGTCATAGGTTTTGAATTCAATTAGATTGTTCTTATCACACGGAGATAATTCAATAACTCAGATGTTCCTATTATCATGGTAGATGTGCATAGTAAAGCTATGTCAGAGAAGAAGGTCCCCTGTTGGTTCACCCACGACCTCTTCACAGCTACACCAATAAAATACAAATATCATCTTAAAATCATGAGCTGGATACCAGACGCCCTTTTCTTCCTGGCAGATAGTCACGATGTTTAGGTGATACTCTCCACCAACTTCTATTGTAAGTGACAGCTCAGGACCTCTACAAGAGTGCAGTGACCAAGCCAGTGCAGTCATCCATGACCCCAACCCTACCATGAAGGGGATATGCCAACTATTCAAAGGATGTCTCGATATTATAGGTACACAACTGGGTATGGAAGCATTATTTTACAGTTTGTATATTGCTACTATTAATATATAATCAAAAGTCAATGAGCCAGTGTACAACGCTCTGTGCACACTCAGGAAGGAGCCGACTGCCCTTATTACAAGTCTTTTGAGAGATCGCATTTGGGCTCAGAACCTAAATCTCTCCCGAGGTCCAAGTCCTAAGTCCCCATCCGATTACTAGAACTTTTACAATGAATAATCAAATCAGATAATCATATTTCTTGCTTTGGGCCATCAGATACGGACCCCGCGCTCTGTTCTAATCCCATTGTTATCGGGTTGTCCCTTTTCAAAAAATGTAATAATATAAATTCTCTTAGTAGTAAAAAAAAAGAAAAGAACAATGTGTGCTTTACTCACTCTTCCTGCAGACAACCGAGCTCGGCAGCTCTTCCTGTGTAGACGGCACAAGCCACTCAGAGACACGGAGCTCATTGTCTGGCTACCACACAGGCAGAGCCGCCGAGCTCAGTTAGCGCTGCAAACTAAAACTAACACAGGGAGCAGATCTCGAGACCCAGCGCAGGACCCAGCCAGGGTAAGTAAAGCTCAATTAGGTCTTTTTTACTAGAAAGGAAACTTATACGAAAAACTTTTATGAAAGGGGACAACCACTTTAAAAAGGAGCTTTCACCAGGTCAAAAGTGGACAGTTTTTATATTATTCCTGCTGCTCCCGAGTATTCTGTTTTTTGCTTTTTTTTGCAAATTCCTGCAAACGGTTCCAGAGATACAGGAATTTTTATTAAGTGCTAATTTTTATGTCTTTTTTACTAACAAGGCGTGGCTCTCAGGATTCTCTTGGGGTGTGTCATTAGGCAGCACTGCATTATTACCATGTGAGCAAATTGTCTCTTCAGAGAGGAAGGGGACCAGAACTCTAGTGCCACCTACAGGAAGTAGCAATCCTAAAAGTTAATAGTGACTCTTTAACGAGCCTTACCACATGACTTAGGATACAAGTCAGAACGAGAAACTCAGTTTGCAGACACTGTGTTTCGGGGTACTGCCCCTCGTCAGTGCAAAGTATGAGATCTGGTTTGGCTGGGGGAGAGGGGTCAGACCGGTATCTAAGGGGTAACATTTCATGTGAGCCTCACTTGTAAAAACTACACAAAGTAGCATTAAATAAAAAGGCCCATATCTCTGGAACCTTACGGCACATTTCAAACAAACAAAACAGAATACTGAGAGGAGCAGTGGGAATGAAATAAGACCAAAAACTGGCCACTTTTGATCTGGTGATAGGTCCTCTTTAAAAGAGAATGCAAGAATTGCTCTTTTCCAAGCATAGGGAGTACAGCCACGTGGTCATGATAGAAGGCATCGTGCAGGACATTATGGCCCCGATTCATCAATACCCGTGGTTTCCTCACTGGACAT
Organism: Phyllobates terribilis; assembly: GCF_046119375.1. Lineage (NCBI taxonomy): Eukaryota > Metazoa > Chordata > Amphibia > Anura > Dendrobatidae > Phyllobates > Phyllobates terribilis. Next base: position 174,854,578 of record NW_027362764.1, read on the forward strand.
GATGAGTGGCTGTAGTGAGGTCAGACGCTCTAGACTCATGAAGAGGAGCGTCTCAAGAGTGGTGTGTGCCACTCCAGAATCCTTACACCAGTCCCCGTATGTTCTAAGATTTCCAGCATAAGTAACACCACAGCTCGTCATGAATTAGATGAGCCCTGGCATCATGCCCCACTGTCCTCCGTCACACCACAGCTCCACCCATTTTGGCATAGCTGGTGAAACTGGCGTGAAGACGTAACCAAAATAACTTACGCCAGAATTCTGCCGAAATAGCTTTGGTGAATCGGAGCCTATGTGCCTGGGGGTTCTCTACTCTCAAGAGAGAGGGCAATTTGATAGAACATTGCTTCTTCTGAGCAGGCAACTTCATGGCTGCAGCATGTTCATTATTCATGCGGGTTCCATATGGAAAAGCTGTGAATTAACATTGTTGAATTGCATTGGGGCAAATCCTTGTGTAAACCTAGATTTCACACCTGGATTCCTATGATGGATTCTTTTAAAAAAAATCCACATTGGATTGGTAAATATTCAGGAAGGATATACCTGGACGTCTTAACAAATTATTTTCTATAAAAATAGAAAATAATTCCATGAATGCTATGTGTTTTTAATTATGTGATATTTCTAGGGCTGAGACAACTCGGTGAAGTTTACACAAACCAAACTTTTAAGCAGTCAGCCCATATTGTTGTCTCCCAATACTGGCCCGGGAGGACAGGAGCCCACATGTTTTTCACAAATCTAAATACATCATATGTCTGGCACCAGAAGGGCGAAACAATCCTGAGTCAGTTTTCTAATCTGATCAAAAGCACAATAATTCAGGATCATTAACAATCATTAACCAAATATTGTCAGCAACATCCGCACAATCGGGCTCAAATTGAAATATTACAAAATAAACTATTATGACAGAACTTGCATTGTGAGTTTCAGTTGGCTAACAACTAGCAAACACTTTTACAGATTTCAATTATCACTGCATCTTTATTAGTTTTTAACATCACATCCAGGAAAACATTAGTTTATTGTGCAAAGGGAAAAAAAACAAACCTATGCAAGAAAAAAAAACAAGAAACCAAGTAACAGCTTCAGTGAATAATATGCATTATGTAAAACGTGTTTCTTTATCCAATAATATAAAGCCGTCTGATTCATTTAGTGATACTGCTAAGAGTAGATTTGGCACATTATTCAATGAATTAAGCAGATGAACACTTACTACAGGATCTGTGTGTTTACGCACAAATATCTTTTGCTATTCACTTGGGATTGGAACCATAAGTGCACAAACACACACAAAAAAGAAAGATCAACCAGAGAATTAGACGCATCATGTGCTGTATGAATTTTAAGAAACTAAATTAGGAGAAGGCATAGACTGGCACATCCTGTATCATGTGCTGGAGTGTCAGTGATTTGAATAGTCAAATGTGACCTCAAATTTGTAAAGGGGATTTCACATTACAAAAAAATGACTTAGAATTCCTGACAGAATGTTCTGCATGGTCAACCCTTAGACCGCTATGGGCTCCATTGACTTCAGTGGTGTCCATAGAATCTGAGCATGTGCATTAACAAGCAGTTACTGCACATGCTTGGTAGCATCCCTAGACTGATTTCAAAGGTATAAATCTAGCAAGGGTTTGGCTCTAAAGGGTCGATCTTAAGGGTCTTATAGAAATATGCCAGATATATAACCCCACTCTTCATCTGACTATCTCTTCATCTGACAATCTGTTTGCTTATCCACAGGTATGTTCCTGCATCCAATCCCTGCTGTATCCACCGATCTCTGCTAATTTCATTCTATCTATCCTGGGTATGTTCCTGCATCCAATCCCTGCAGTATCCACTGATCTCTGCTAATTTCATTCTATCTATCCTGGGTATGTTTGATCCCATCTGCAAGCTTATCACCTCAATCCTTTGATCCCAATATACACTCCGTCCCCATCCGTCTATTTCCTGAAAACATTTAGCCTGTCTCCTAACTCCTAATTACTCCCCCCCCTCCACCCATGCTTTTGTGAGCAGTCTTCCTGCGGCTCCTCTCCTCCTGCACACACCTGACCCATCTCATGTGCAGTTACGAGCTTCATAAATCTAGCAAGCCAGGTCTAGCAGAGACTGTGGTTCAGGCTCTAAAGGCTCGATCTTAAGGGTCTTATAGAAATATGCCAGATATGAGCCAGAAGTGACCAGAAGGTACAAGTAACTATTTACTAATTGTACTTCGTTTCTCTTTCTCATTCACACGTAACGTTCATTATACTTACATACGCCCTTACGGTTTTTGCTCCTCTAATCCTCACTCTCCTTCGCTATCCCCAAACCCCAGCAAGATCTAGCCAAATCACCATCTCGCCTTCCCTCTTACCCCCCCACCTGACCTCCTCTGCAGACCTGCTCCTCAACCTCAGATCTATCCTACCAAAACATAAAAAAAGCCGGACACTCTCCTTCTCCCACCTGCTTTCCCTCTCTCTGCTTCTCCTCACTGCTGGCGACATATCTCCCAATCCTGGACCCCCACAGCTTACACCTTCCACCAATTCCCCCACCTATCGCTTCCAACCAACTGCAAACTACCACAACCACTCATACGTAAAACCCGTGCCCCTGACGCCCACCCCCCTGCTCCCTCTCTCTGGAGCACTCTGGAATGCAGACTCTGTCTGCAACAAGATCCATTTTGCCCACGACCTCTTTACCTCTCGCAATCTCTCCTTCCTGGACATCACAGAGACATGGCTGACATCCGACACTGCCTCCTCTGCTGAGCTGTGTTACGGTGGCCTACACTTCACCCACACTTCTCGCTCTGGTAACAGACATGGTGGAGGAGTGGGTCTTCTCCTTTCTACCAACTGCACCTTTATCCCTATCCCACCTCTACCCTCCCTTATTCTCCCTTCTTTTGAAGTCCACTCTGTCTGCATCTACTCTACCGCCAACCGGCTGTCATATACCGACCTCCAGGCACGGTCACTGCCGTTATTGACCAATTCTCCACCTGGCTTCTTTACTTTCTCTCTGCTGACATTCCCACAATCATCATGGGTGATTTAAACATCCCCACTGACACTCGTCAGCCAGCAGAATCCAAACTCCTGTTGCTTACTTCATCCTTTGGACTTACTCAGTGGTTCTCCTCAGCCACACACACAGACGGAAAAACACTAGACCTCATCGTCACAAGACTCTGCTCCCTATCTAACCTTACAACCTCCCCCCTACCCCTATCTGACCACCATTTACTCACATTCTCATCCCTGTCCTCCTCACCTGTCACCCATGTCCTGCAACTAGCACACCACCAAGTACTTTGACACAATTTTTCTGACATTTTGTGAAATGTGCGACTGTTTACGCTAAAATGTCATAAAAACAGATCAAGGCAGAAAAAAAGTCCATGACGTTGCAACAAATTTATGAATCGCGTGTGCCATTGTGAAGAATTTGGGGCAAAAAAACAGCAACTAATACTCACAAGACAAAAAAGGAAAGTGACTTAAAGAAATTCTCCACCACTTGGACAACTCCTTGCCATACCCCATGCTTGGCCCCAATAAAATAAAAAAGCTTATACTCACCTCCCGTGGCGGTGCCGTTCCAGCGGTGTCGGCACTCAAGTTTCCGGGGCTCCTGTGCGGTTATTGTGACACATGAGCCTGGCGCCCAATCAGCGCTGGTGTCACTGTCCTCGCCTCCTGTAGAATTGAACATGAAGGGGAAGTCAGAGATCAGCTGCAGCCTGGATTTCCTCTTCATGTTCAATTCGACAGAAGGCAGAGACAGTGACGCCAGCGCTGATTGGGCACCCTGACCAGAGTATTGTACTCACCCGCTACAGTCTTCACCTTCTACCACTGCCGCTCCGGTCGGTCTCCGGCAGTTTGTGACCTGCCGGATCGCTCCAGTGTTTGCTGGAGAGAGCTGGATGTCACTTTTCAATGCAAGTCTATGAGAACCTCGTTCTTGTTGTCATAGATTTGCATTGAGAGCTCGTGACCATTACCCTCTGACTTCCGACCAGTCAGAAGTGGTGGTGGTCACAAGATGACACTGCGGGACCGGAGCGGTGCCTATAAAAGGTGAAGATGGTGGCAGGTGAGTATAATACTTGGGTCGGGGACCTTACATTAGAAGCACCACTCCAGCAATGAAAACCCAAAAATGTTGACGTGGTCTTTTAAACAAAACCCCCCCACAAATGATGAATATGGCCCTTGGTTTGAAAAATGAACTCTATAAAACCTGCAATAGTTATACCGCAATACTGAAGCAGAAGCTAATAATAATTTCATTGTCATTCAATACAAGAAATAAAAAAGTAATCTAATTATCAAAAAAAGAGCTTGGCTTACATGAAAGTTTTCAGCAGCCTGCTTGATTAAAGGAGACAAAAAAATAGAACTTGATAATGTATGTTGCCATTAATAGCATTAAAATACTGCTCCATACTGTTTTACACAGATGAGACAGAAAAACATCTTCTCGACTGTCAATCAGTTTCCAGGAATATAGTAATAAAGAACATTTCGCTGACCCAATTGTGTCTATTTCTGCTCTTTATTTTCCACAACTTGAGATATTACCTGTGATAAATTTGGCGGCAGCTGATTCCCTGCGTATTTATACATTTTATTAGCTGCGAGATCTTAGAAAAGCAATTAGTGGAATAATAAAGTGGTCCGGTAATTTACTGCTAATTTATAAACCAGTCAGAAGAACTAACACCGCAACGTACTGCCTTCCGCATGCATCCGATTACATGGCACAAACGAGGGGAACAAGACAAAAAGAAACGCTTACATCGAACGTGTCCATATTAAATAGGACGAACCTGAACCCAAAAGAAGGACTCAGATACATGGATGGCTTTTATGATCCTCTTTATTAAGAGATTACTCTCATAATGGAGATTACTTATGTTCGGCACATGGTGGAACGGGAAAACAGTTTTTTTAATCAGTTTACATTTTGTGGTTTAATCACACATCGAGTGTAGAGTTTTATGCTTAAAGCAATTAATTGGCCCTTCTGAAGATTTTAGGCAAATCTGTACATGAAGCATGGGGAAGTACAGAAAATGTCTGTTTTTCGAGTAATTTATCTTACGGGGATTGTCCGAAACTTACATATTGATAATCTATCTGTAGGATAGTTCATCAATATGAAATTGGTGGGGGTCTGACCCCTGGCATCCCATTGGTCAGCTGAAATCTGCTCAGGCATTGGCCGGATTTAAACAATCTAGGGGGAAGAACACTGCAGCTCCATACATTGTTTAGTAGCTGCTGCTGAGTACTAATTTAGCTCCCATTCACTTGAGTGAATAGGTCATCAATATGAAACTCCTGGACAACCCCTTTAAGAATGATAAATAACCTGAGCTCAGTGTTACAAATGGTGTACAGTGTTTTCAGAAGTAAGAAAAGTAATAAGGTAATTTAAAGAGAATCTGTCACCAAGAAACAAAATATAAAAAGGATTGTTCCATCTCAGAAGAAAGGTCTGCAGACTGCCGAGTTGTGACAGTGGGCGACGCGCACACTGTCACGATTCACCTGTTTATCTCGTGCGTGAGGTCACGTGACTGAAGATATGCAATTTGCATCTTTGTAAATCACTTGTTGAGAGAAGCCTGGTAAGACTCGTCGGCACTTGGCCGCCCACCCTCATGTGGAATACAGGTGCACACACTGTCACGATTCAGCAATCTGCAGTCACATAGAGTGACTGCAGACTTTTTTTCTCAGAATGGACAATCCCAGTCTAAGAAAAATTAGGGCACCTATTAAATGGACTCAGAACTGGAAAACAGAGGTGTAATCACATGCACAGGTCAGTCGGTCAAGAATCTGTTTTGTATATAGTTCACCTTATATACGGCTCATTCAAAGGGCAAGAATAAAATGAGTGCCACTTTTGTATACATATAAAGTCAGATTTAAGGTTATATTCACACTTTTTGTTTTTTTTTTAATTTAGAAACGAAACATAAAACATAGCAAGTATATAGATAAAGCCATACATTAAACATATTTTTGGCAGAGTAATACAGTAAAATACAAAAGTATCATAGAACTGTCAATATATAAATATAATAAACATCTGTGATGTAATCAAGAATCCACATTGTGACTTTAGTTTCGTCCAAATTTTTCATATTAAGACAGGAAGGAGAAGAAGAGCAGAAAAAAAAGAAGAACTTCAGGCAAAAAAGGAAGGGACTAAAAGAGAAAAGTAGACGGGGGAGGGGGACTGGGAAGGGGAGTGGGGAGAAAAAAAAAAAAAAAGGAAAAAATCCCATCCCAGTCCAGACAACCGTTCGAACAAAAATCCCAAAATGGCAATCAAGTCTGAGAGTCGAGCCGCACAAGGCTTCCATATTCATTAGCTGGCTTACATTCCATCCATAGACACACTTCTGTTTTGACATTCCGCCTGTCTTCTGTTTTGAAGAACAGACAAATGGAATAATGTCCTAATTATTATGAGCCCCATCTGGGTCATGTTATATATCCGTTTTCAGAAAGGAAGAAGAAGTTGTGAATGATGTCCTTTATTTTCTGTTCTAAAAAATAATAAAAAAAAAAAAGGAAAGTATATGGATCCCATCAATTGTTTCCCTCTGCCTACATTTGCATACATTTACAACGGATCCAATTTTTTATATTATTCCGCTTGTCTGTTCCTCAAAACCGAAGTGTGAACTTAGCCTTAGCTATAGAAATATTACACACACGACAAAAGTGTACGGTATTTGTCTCTAGAACAAAGTCGCTAGGAGAGCACAGTGCCACTCCTGTCCTCTGCAGTGAGGAGGCTACATGAGTGATGAGGAGAGCACAGTGCCACTCCTGTCCTCTGCAGTGAGGAGGCTACATGAGTGATGAGGAGAGCACAGTGCCACTCCTGTCCTCTGCAGTGAGGAGGCTACATGAGTGGTGAGGAGAGCACAGTGCCACTCCTGTCCTCTGCAGTGAGGAGGCTACATGAGTGATGAGGAGAGCACAGTGCCACTCCTGTCCTCTGCAGTGAGGAGGCTACATGAGTGGTGAGGAGAGCACAGTGCCATTCCTGTCCTCTGCAGTGAGGAGGCTACATGAGTGGTGAGGAGAGCACAGTGCCACTCCTGTCCTCTGCAGTGATGAGGCTACATGAGTGGTGAGGAGAGCCCAGTGCCATTCCTGTCCTCTGCAGTGAGGAGGCTACATGAGTGGTGAGGAGAGCCCAGTGCCACTCCTGTCCTCTGCAGTGAGGAGGCTACATGAGTGGTGAGGAGAGCACAGTGCCACTCCTGTCCTCTGCAGTGAGGAGGCTACATGAGTGATGAGGAGAGCACAGTGCCACTCCTGTCCTCTGTAGTGAGGAGGCTACATGAGTGATGAGGAGAGCACAGTGCCACTCCTGTCCTCTGTAGTGAGGAGGCTACATGAGTGGTGAGGAGAGCCCAGTGCCATTCCTATCCTCTGCAGTGACGAGGCTACATGAGTGGTGAGGAGAGCCCAGTGCCATTCCTGTCCTCTGCAGTGAGGAGGCTACATGACTGATGAGGAGAGCACAGTGCCACTCCTGTCCTCTGCAGTGAGGAGGCTACATGAGTGATGAGGAGAGCACAGTGCCACTCATGTCCTCTGCAGTGAGGAGGCTACATGAGTGATGAGGAGAGCACAGTGCCACTCCTGTCCTCTGCAGTGAGGAGGCTACATGAGTGGTGAGGAGAGCACAGTGCCATTCCTGTCCTCTGCAGTGAGGAGGCTACATGAGTGGTGAGGAGAGCACAGTGCCACTCCTGTCCTCTGCAGTGAGGAGGCTACATGAGTGGTGAGGAGAGCCCAGTGCCATTCCTGTCCTCTGCAGTGAGGAGGCTACATGAGTGGTGAGGAGAGCCCAGTGCCACTCCTGTCCTCTGCAGTGAGGAGGCTACATGAGTGGTGAGGAGAGCACAGTGCCACTCCTGTCCTCTGCAGTGAGGAGGCTACATGAGTGATGAGGAGAGCACAGTGCCACTCCTGTCCTCTGTAGTGAGGAGGCTACATGAGTGATGAGGAGAGCACAGTGCCACTCCTGTCCTCTGTAGTGAGGAGGCTACATGAGTGGTGAGGAGAGCCCAGTGCCATTCCTATCCTCTGCAGTGAGTAGGCTACATGAGTGGTGAGGAGAGCCCAGTGCCATTCCTGTCCTCTGCAGTGAGGAGGCTACATGAGTGATGAGGAGAGCACAGTGCCACTCCTGTCCTCTGCAGTGAGGAGGCTACATGAGTGATGAGGAGAGCACAGTGCCACTCCCGTCCTCTGCAGTGAGGAGGCTACATGAGTGATGAGGAGAGCACAGTGCCATTCCTATCCTCTGCAGTGAGGAGGCTACATGAGTGGTGAGGAGAGCCCAGTGCCATTCCTGTCCTCTGCAGTGAGGAGGCTACATGAGTGGTGAGGAGAGCCCAGTGCCATTCCTGTCCTCTGCAGTGAGGAGGCTACATGAGTGGTGAGGAGAGCACAGTGCCACTCCTGTCCTCTGCAGTGAGGAGGCTACATGAGTGATGAGGAGAGCACAGTGCCACTCCTGTCCTCTGTAGTGAGGAGGCTACATGAGTGGTGAGGAGAGCCCAGTGCCATTCCTGTCCTCTGCAGTGAGGAGGCTACATGAGTGGTGAGGAGAGCCCAGTGCCATTCCTGTCCTCTGCAGTGAGGAGGCTACATGAGTGATGAGGAGAGCACAGTGCCACTCCTGTCCTCTGCAGTGAGGAGGCTACATGAGTGATGAGGAGAGCACAGTGACACTCCTGTCCTCTGTAGTGAGGAGGCTACATGAGTGGTGAGGAGAGCCCAGTGCTATTCCTGTCCTCTGCAGTGAGGAGGCTACATGAGTGGTGAGGAGAGCCCAGTGCCATTCCTGTCCTCTGCAGTGAGGAGGCTACATGAGTGGTGAGGAGAGCCCAGTGCCATTCCTGTCCTCTGCAGTGAGGAGGCTACATGAGTGATGAGGAGAGCACAGTGCCACTCCTGTCCTCTGCAGTGAGGAGGCTACATGAGTGATGAGGAGAGCACAGTGCCACTCCTGTCCTCTGTAGTGAGGAGGCTACATGAGTGGTGAGGAGAGCCCAGTGCCATTCCTATCCTCTGCAGTGAGGAGGCTACATGAGTGGTGAGGAGAGCCCAGTGCCATTCCTGTCCTCTGCAGTGAGGAGGCTACATGAGTGGTGAGGAGAGCCCAGTGCCATTCCTGTCCTCTGCAGTGAGGAGGCTACATGAGTGATGAGGAGAGCACAGTGCCACTCCTGTCCTCTGCAGTGAGGAGGCTACATGAGTGATGAGGAGAGCACAGTGCCACTCCTGTCCTCTGCAGTGAGGAGGCTACATGAGTGATGAGGAGAGCACAGTGCCATTCCTATCCTCTGCAGTGATGAGGCTACATGAGTGGTGAGGAGAGCACAGTGCCATTCCTGTCCTCTGCAGTGAGGAGGCTACATGAGTGGTGAGGAGAGCCCAGTGCCATTCCTGTCCTCTGCAGTGAGGAGGCTACATGAGTGATAAGGAGAGCACAGTGCCACTCCTGTCCTCTGCAGTGAGGAGGCTACATGAGTGATGAGGAGAGCACAGTGCCACTCCTGTCCTCTGTAGTGAGGAGGCTACATGAGTGGCGAGGAGAGCACAGTGCCACTCCTGTCCTCTGCAGTGAGGAGGCTACATGAGTGGTGAGGAGAGCCCAGTGCCATTCCTATCCTGTGCAGTGAGGAGGCTACATGAGTGATGAGGAGAGCACAGTGCCATTCCTATCCTCTGCAGTGAGGAGGCTACATGAGTGGTGAGGAGAGCACAGTGCCATTCCTGTCCTCTGCAGTGAGGAGGCTACATGAGTGGTGAGGAGAGCCCAGTGCCATTCCTGTCCTCTGCAGTGAGGAGGCTACATGAGTGATGAGGAGAGCACAGTGCCATTCCTATCCTCTGCAGTGAGGAGGCTACATGAGTGATGAGGAGAGCACAGTGCCATTCCTGTCCTTTGCAGTGAGGAGGCTACATGAGTGATGAGGAGAGCACAGTGCCACTCCTGTCCTCTGCAGTGAGGAGGCTACATGAGTGGTGAGGAGAGCACAGTGCCACTCCTGTCCTCTGCAGTGAGGAGGCTACATGAGTGGTGAGGAGAGCCCAGTGCCTCTCCTGTCCTCTGCAGTGAGGAGGCTACATGAGTGATGAGGAGAGCACAGTGCCATTCCTATCCTCTGCAGTGAGGAGGCTACATGAGTGGTGAGGAGAGCACAGTGCCATTCCTATCCTCTGCAGTGAGGAGGCTACATGAGTGGTGAGGAGAGCCCAGTGCCATTCCTGTCCTCTGCAGTGAGGAGGCTACATGAGTCATGAGGAGAGCAAAATGCCATTCCTGTCCTCTGCAGTGAGGAGGCTACATGAGTCATGAGGAGAGCAAAGTGCCATTCCTGTCCTCTGCAGTGAGGAGGCTACATGAGTGGTGAGGAGAGCACAGTGCCATTCCTGTCCTCTGCAGTGAGGAGGCTACATGAGTGGCGAGGAGAGCAATGTGCCACTCCTGTCCTCTGCAGTGAGGAGGCTACATGAGTCATCAGGAGAGCAAAGTGCCATTCCTGTCCTCTGCAGTGAGGAGGCTACATGAGTCATGAGGAGAGCAAAGTGCCATTCCTGTCCTCTGCAGTGAGGAGGCTACATGAGTGGTGAGGAGAGCACAGTGCCATTCCTGTCCTCTGCAGTGAGGAGGCTACATGAGTGGTGAGGAGAGCACAGTGCCATTCCTGTCCTCTGCAGTGGGGAGGCTACATGAGTGGTGGGAGAGCACAGTGCCATTCCTGTCCTCTGCAGTGAGGAGGCTACATGAGTGGCGAGGAGAGCACAGTGCCATTCCTGTCCTCTGCAGTGAGGAGGCTACATGAGAGGTGAGGAAAGCACAGTGCCATTCCTGTCCTCTGCAGTGAGGAGGCTACATGAGTGGTGAGGAAAGCACAGTGCCATTCCTGTCCTCTGCAGTGAGGAGGCTACATGAGTGGTGAGGAGAGCACAGTGCCACTCCTGTCCTCTGCAGTGAGTAGGCTACATGAGTGGTGAGGAGAGCACAGTGCCACTCCTGTCCTCTGCAGTGAGTAGGCTACATGACTGGTGAGGAGAGCACAGTGCCACTCCTGTCCTCTGCAGTGAGGAGGCTACATGAGTGGTGAGGAGAGCACAGTGCCACTCCTGTCCTCTGCAGTGATGAGGCTACATGAGTGGTGAGGAGAGCACAGTGCCATTCCTGTCCTCTGCAGTGAGGAGGCTACATGAGTGGTGAGGAGAGCACAGTGCCATTCCTGTCCTCTGCAGTGAGGAGGTTACATGAGTGGCGAGGAGAGCACAGTGCCATTCCTGTCCTCTGCAGTGTGGAGGCTACATGAGTGGCGAGGAGAGCACAGTGCCATTCCTGTCCTCTGCAGTGAGGAGGCTACATGAGTGGTGAGGAGAGCACAGTGCCATTCCTGTCCTCTGCAGTGAGGAGGCTACATGAGTGGTGAGGAGAGCACAGTGCCACTCCTGTCCTCTGCAGTGAGTAGGCTACATGAGTGGTGAGGAGAGCACAGTGCCACTCCTGTCCTCTGCAGTGAGGAGGCTACATGAGTGGTGAGGAGAGCACAGTGCCATTCCTGTCCTCTGCAGTGAGGAGGCTACATGAGTGGTGAGGAGAGCACAGTGCCACTCCTGTCCTCTGCAGTGATGAGGCTACATGAGTGGTGAGGAGAGCACAGTGCTATTCCTGTCCTCTGCAGTGAGGAGGCTACATGAGTGATGAGGAGAGCACAGTGCCACTCCTGTCCTCTGCAATGAGGAGGCTACATGAGTGGTGAGGAGAGCACAGTGCCACTCCTGTCCTCTGCAGTGAGGAGGCTACATGAGTGGTGAGGAGAGCACAGTGCCATTCCTGTCCTCTGCAGTGAGGAGGCTACATGAGTGGTGAGGAGAGCCCAGTGCCATTCCTGTCCTCTGCAGTGAGGAGGCTACATGAGTGGTGAGGAGAGCACAGTGCCATTCCTATCCTCTGCAGTGAGGAGGCTACATGAGTGATGAGGAGAGCACAGTGCCATTCCTGTCCTCTGCAGTGAGGAGGCTACATGAGTGATGAGGAGAGCACAGTGCCACTCCTGTCCTCTGCAGTGAGGAGGCTACATGAGTGGTGAGGAGAGCACAGTGCCACTCCTGTCCTCTGCAGTGAGGAGGCTACATGAGTGGTGAGGAGAGCCCAGTGCCTCTCCTGTCCTCTGCAGTGAGGAGGCTACATGAGTGGTGAGGAGAGCACAGTGCCATTCCTATCCTCTGCAGTGAGGAGGCTACATGAGTGGTGAGGAGAGCACAGTGCCATTCCTATCCTCTGCAGTGAGGAGGCTACATGAGTGGTGAGGAGAGCACAGTGCCATTCCTGTCCTCTGCAGTGAGGAGGCTACATGAGTCGTGAGGAGAGCAAAGTGCCATTCCTGTCCTCTGCAGTGAGGAGGCTACATGAGTCATGAGGAGAGCAAAGTGCCACTCCTGTCCTCTGCAGTGAGGAGGCTACATGAGTGGTGAGGAGAGCACAGTGCCATTCCTGTCCTCTGTAGTGAGGAGGCTACATGAGTGATGAGGAGAGCAATGTGCCACTCCTGTCCTCTGCAGTGAGGAGGCTAAATGAGTGGTGAGGAGAGCACAGTGCCACTCCTGCCCTCTGCACTGAGGAGGCTACATGAGTGATGAGGAGAGCAATGTGCCACTCCTGTCCTCTGCAGTGAGGAGGCTACATGAGTGGTGAGGAGAGCACAGTGCCATTCCTATCCTCTGCAGTGAGGAGGCTACATGAGTGATGAGGAGAGCAATGTGCCACTCCTGTCCTCTGCAGTGAGGAGGCTACATGAGTGGTGAGGAGAGCACAGTGCCATTCCTGTCCTCTGCAGTGAGGAGGCTACATGAGTCATGAGGAGAGCAAAGTGCCATTCCTGTCCTCTGCAGTGAGGAGGCTACATGAGTGGTGAGGAGAGCACAGTGCCATTCCTGTCCTCTGCAGTGAGGAGGCTACATGAGTGGTGAGGAGAGCACAGTGCCATTCCTGTCCTCTGCAGTGAGGAGGCTACATGAGTGGTGAGGAGAGCACAGTGCCATTCCTGTCCTCTGCAGTGAGGAGGCTACATGAGTGGTGAGGAGAGCACAGTGCCATTCCTGTCCTCTGCAGTGAGGAGGCTACATGAGTGGCGAGGAGAGCACAGTGACATTCCTGTCCTCTGCAGTGAGGAGGCTACATGAGTGGTGAGGAAAGCACAGTGCCATTCCTGTCCTTTGCAGTGAGGAGGCTACATGAGTGGTGAGGAGAGCACAGTGCCATTCCTGTCCTCTGCAGTGAGGAGGCTACATGAGTGGTGAGGAGAGCACAGTGCCACTCCTGTCCTCTGCAGTGAGTAGGCTACATGAGTGGTGAGGAGAGCACAGTGCCACTCCTGTCCTCTGCAGTGAGTAGGCTACATGAGTGGTGAGGAGAGCACAGTGCCACTCCTGTCCTCTGCAGTGAGGAGGCTACATGAGTGGTGAGGAGAGCACAGTGCCATTCCTGTCCTCTGCAGTGAGGAGGCTACATGAGTGGTGAGGAGAGCACAGTGCCACTCCTGTCCTCTGCAGTGATGAGGCTACATGAGTGGTGAGGAGAGCACAGTGCCATTCCTGTCCTCTGCAGTGAGGAGGCTACATGAGTGGTGAGGAGAGCACAGTGCCATTCCTGTCCTCTGCAGTGAGGAGGCTACATGAGTGGCGAGGAGAGCACAGTGCCATTCCTGTCCTCTGCAGTGAGGAGGCTACATGAGTGGTGAGGAAAGCACAGTGCCATTCCTGTCCTCTGCAGTGAGGAGGCTACATGAGTGGTGAGGAGAGCACAGTGCCATTCCTGTCCTCTGCAGTGAGGAGGCTACATGAGTGGTGAGGAGAGCACAGTGCCACTCCTGTCCTCTGCAGTGAGTAGGCTACATGAGTGGTGAGGAGAGCACAGTGCCACTCCTGTCCTCTGCAGTGAGGAGGCTACATGAGTGGTGAGGAGAGCACAGTGCCATTCCTGTCCTCTGCAGTGAGGAGGCTACATGAGTGGTGAGGAGAGCACAGTGCCACTCCTGTCCTCTGCAGTGATGAGGCTACATGAGTGGTGAGGAGAGCACAGGGCCATTCCTGTCCTCTGCAGTGAGGAGGCTACATGAGTGATGAGGAGAGCACAGTGCCACTCCTGTCCTCTGCAATGAGGAGGCTACATGAGTGGTGAGGAGAGCACAGTGCCACTCCTGTCCTCTGCAGTGAGGAGGCTACATGAGTGGTGAGGAGAGCACAGTGCCACTCCTGTCCTCTGCAGTGAGGAGGCTACATGAGTGGTGAGGAGAGCACAGTGCCATTCCTGTCCTCTGCAGTGAGGAGGCTACATGAGTGATGAGGAGAGCAATGTGCCACTCCTGTCCTCTGCAGTGAGGAGGCTACATGAGTGGTGAGGAGAGCACAGTGCCATTCCTGTCCTCTGCAGTGAGGAGGCTACATGAGTGGTGAGGAGAGCACAGTGCCATTCCTGTCCTCTGCATGATTAGCATATTATGAATGGAATGGATCGTTGTCAGAATGGCAAGGACTGTAGAATACAAGGATGGCTTAATAAGGAATAAAGTTTTAAACTAAAGCAATAGAGAAAAAATGGGACTAATTTACCAGACTTACAGGGAACTTGTCATGTTGTACATGTAGTCCTACCAATAGGCAGAATGTCCTAGAGCCGGTGCATATAGCTAGAGGTCCTCAGCATGGATGGAACATCAGACCCATGAGTCAGGTCGTATTATTATATCCAATTGTAATGTGTGTATTAGCGCTAGACTGGACCAGTGATCCATGATGACTGCTAGGTGCCTTTATTTTGCAATCATTTGACATCTTTGTATGGGATGTTTAAAGGGATGGACTTTATCTTGTATGGCACGTACATACTAAATAAGTATTCCAGGCTCCCCTCACTTGTACTACCTGCTGGCCTTGCATATTCCTCACAGACTGCACAGCTTTCCTGTTCTCCGGATGGCAGTTGATGGAGGTTCATGTGACCAGACCTGTCCATCAACCTCCTCCAACTGAAAGACATGGGAAAGCTGCTTTACAATTGGAGGAGGCTGATGGTCGGGTCAGGTCATGTGTCTCCATAAACTGCGGCAGCAGGTGAATTGTGAGGAAGATTGCCTCATATTCAGCCAACGCTTCACAAACTAGAAGAACACTTCTAGACATCAGCAAGTGCCACAAAATCATGTCTCCAAAACATTTGTTACAATTAAGGGAAAGTGGAGAACCCCTTTAAGGCTTTGTTCACATTAACACCATTCCAAATTCTTTCCAGCTTCAATTGGCAGTAAATATTGCGTAGTCTTTCTATTACATGTTAATTGGATAAATCAGTATTTATTGGGACCCAACTGAAAACTACCAGAGCTGTCATAACTTTGTTAAAACAGTAGCCATGATATAATGTGAACAGAGCCCCAGTCTCTCAAAAGAAGAGATGTAGTCGTTTTACATGACAATCAAACTTAACCCCTTTCCGACATGTGCTGTATATGTACGCTACATGTCGGGTCTCTCCCTTTGGTGCGGGCTCCGGCGATAAGTCCGCACCTTTCCGGGAACATGACAGCTGATCTGATCAGCTGTCATGTGCCTTTATCAGCCGCGGGTGGAATCGCGATCCACCCGCGACTGTTAACATGTTAAATGCCGCTGTCAATCTCTAGGGAGTCTATGAGTGCTGCCCAGCAGTCGGCGCTCATAGCCAGTGAGCATTTCTGCTACACACAGGCGATCAGATGATCGCAGCTTCCAGTCTCCCATGGAGACTATTCAAGCAAATGTAAAAGTAAAAAAATAATGTTTTTAAAAATATTCAAAAATGTAAAAAATATAAAAATCCACCCACCTATCGCACCATTCAAAATAAAACAATAAAAATGTAATGAGAGAAAAAAATCAAAAAGCCAGAATTACGTTTTTTTGGTCGCAGCAACATTGCAATAAAACATCGTATCTACCCCAAAGTGGTATCAATACAACGTCAACCCGGCGCGCAAAAAATAAGCCCTCACCCGGCCCCAGATACCGAAAAATGGAGATGCCACAGGTCTTAGAAAATTAGAAAAAAAAAATTTGGATTTTTTTTTCACCACTCAAATAAAAATTAACCTATACATGTTTGGCATCTATGAACTCGCAATGATCTGGAGAATAATAATGGCAGGTCAGTTTAAGCATTTAGTGAGCATGGTAAAAAAACAAAACAAAAAAAACTGTGGAATTGCACTTGTTTTGCAATTTTACCGCACTTGGATTTTTTTTCCTTTTTTCCAGTACACGATATGGTACAACTCATCCAGCAAAAAACAAGCCCTCACACGGCCATATTGACAGAAAAGTAAAAAAGTCATGGCTCTGGGAAGAAGGGGAGCAAAAAAACAGAAACGGAAAATGGCCCGGGGGTGAAGGGGTTAAAGAGAATTTGTCACCAGGTTTTTGTCACCTAATCTGAGAGTAGCATGATGTAGGGGCAGAGACCCTGATTCCAGTTATTTAACACTCGTTATCGTTTTCATACAATCACTGTTTTATCAGCAGGAGATTATTAGTAGAGGACTAGTAAACCTGCAGCTATACAGTCCTCCATAACAATGAAGTTTGTATAATCCCACCCCCACCACTGATTTTCAGCTTTCTGTCTGTGTACAGTGTACACAGAAAGCTGGCAATCAGTGGTGTGGGCGGGGCTATACAGAGCTCAGCATTCAGAGATCTGCTAGATCTGCAGCAGAGAAAACAGTGATTTTAAAACTACAGCACGCAGCCCAGTAAGTGATACATCGCTGGAATCAGGGTCTCTGCTCCTAAAATATGTTGCTCTTAGATGGAGAAGCAAAAACCTGGTGATGGAGTCCTTTTAAATTTACAAAAACAAGACGGCGGACACACACGCTTACACACGGTGTATGCACGCATAATATGTTCATTCCCAAAGCAGTCTGAAACTATTACGCACACACCATAATAAATACTACAGTAACGTGGGCAGACACGCAGCAGAAATTCTTCCTATACAAGAACATTAAATGCTTTATTATTGGGTTTTTCAGAGCAGAAACTATATATCTTAAGGAAATCAAATTATACAGCATGACAGCGAAGGAGTGTTACTTTTACCAGAGAGAAATGAAAGCGCAATATTTTCTTTTCCAGTGAAAAATGATGCAGAGATGTTCATTCCACAAAGGAATAATCATAGAAAAATTAGTAAAAATTGAGCTAAGTTCTTTTCCCAGAGAATTAACTAAAGCAGACCACTCACTAATAAAGTGCAACTTAATAAATCATGTGGAATCTTATTTTGTTCAAACCCTTACTAACTCCTAGCACCATCTGTTACCATCAAAACTATATGACAAGATATGATATATAATTAATAGGTAAACAACAATCTAATTAAAATGGACAAATACTCCATGTTCCTGCCATTTGGGAGCTCTAATTACAGACTAAATTTTAAGCTTGAATTAAATATTTAAGCTGGAAAATTAACTTTCCTTCTCGAGCCTTGAATACATTAATACAGATATGTGGAGCGACTTCCTGATGGGAACTTAAAAATGTAATTTAGTTTCATCAAAGCAGTTACTAATTGTTAAGCAGCAGTACCTTACCATATGTACACAATAGCTATTTAGAGCTAAAAAGGTGGTTTCAAAGCACCCCTTAGCAATGTTCCTCTGCCCATAAATATAAAATGTATATATAGCATTGCCGTTTACACTGCGCAGAGCAAATAAATTAACAGCCAGTCTTTGAGGGATTTTAAGAACATGAGCCATAAATATGTAAATGGGCAAATATCTTAGACTATCAATCCCGAGCAAAAGTCTAAAGCAACCATGTAAAGCATGTACTGTATGGTAAAATCACTGCGACCAGTTGTGCTGCCAGACCACGCGGTATATGGCAACATCGTTGCTTTCCTATAGAACGTGAAGGTAGCGGGAGCAATGTCAGGCAGTTTATTGGCCAAAACATGGTCAGGTATTGAATCCAAACTAAAATGATCAGAACAAAAAGACAGCAAACAAGATATAACAAATTCATACATTGCGTTACCTGCAAAGTTTTTTTTTTTTATACCGCAGCATGCGCTCTACACCCTAAAGGGGAAACTGTAATCATATTAAAATGTGCCCTTTAAATGTCTGCGCGGATCTGTTTGGGGGTTGTCTTTTCTTTTTAGCTAAATGTATACAATTGGGGCTAAAACAAATTTTTGCAATTGGGTTTTATTAAAAATTGTGCACCACTTGCCTTTTATAGCCTCTGTGTGGCATTTTTGATCATTGGCTGCAACATGAGTTAAAGGGAGTCTGGGCAAAGTTAGAAGATAAACAGAACAGCAGCACTCACCATATCCATAGGCTAAAAGTTCTTTATTTCATGTAGTACATCAGGTACAACTGTGTTTCATAAAAGCAGGGGAGACATGCGGGGAGAGACAGGTGGATGACGGCCGTTTCGTGTCTCTATGATGCTTCTAGGGATTCCAGCTATGTATCACTTAGTTTACTGGGTGCAGCAGTTGTGATAGAATCAGTTTTCTCTGCTCGAGATCTAGCAGCAGGGCTGTGGTGTCAGTAAGCCAAACCTCCAACTCCCATGCCAATTCCAACTCCGACTCCTCAATTTCCCTGACTTTCGACTCTGACTCCACAGCCCGGCCTCACTACTGAGCATGTACATAAAGTGCAGCACAGATTCATCTCAACTAAAAGCCGAGATCCTTAGATCGGAAACAGAACAGACATTTATAGGACATTTCACAACTTTCCCAAATTCTAATAAAAAAAATATTCCGCACATCACAGCTGCATTGTACTACTGAATATAATTTATTATATATTTTAGGAGTCGGTCCATTTTATACCGACTCCACAGCCCTGTCTAGCAGAGCTCAGTTGTTTATCTGTGTATAACCCGCCCACACCAAAGCTTTCCGTGTACAATGTATAGTGACAGAGAGCCACTAGTCAGTGCTGGGAGTGTGGATGGACTAGGATGCACGAGACAAGTTATTCTGTAGTGATAATCTCCTGCTGTTAAAACACTGATTGTATTGAAACAGCAAAACACAGCCTAGTAAGTGACACATCACTAATCAGGGTCTCTGCTCCCACATTATGGTGCTCTCTGATTACACAGTACAATCCTGCTGACGGATTCCCTTTAACTGAGAATCCATCTGTGGGCTCATTCAGATTGAAGGGGGAAGAGTTTGTAACTCCTGTATCTGCCTTAGGGCTCATTCAGATGTTGTTGCAAGTTGGTCTGATCTCAGACTGGCCGTGAGTCTCCCTAACTAAACAAGAGAGCTTCATGCATTTCTACGAGGCATACACATTCGGGTCTGTATATAGCTGTCCGATTTTGGCTGGATGGCTGAATGAGTCTTTATTCTAAGCTCCTCTCAGCAGATTTATTGCTACAGACCTTATCAAAATTGAATGTGCAGTGAAACAGAGACTTGGTAAAAGCCAAACAGTAGATTCTTATTGACAGTTTTAACAATTTTTTTAAACCCAATTGCAGAAATGACCGTATGTTTAACCCCAAATACATGCATCTAAGTAGAAAAAAATGTCCCCAAAAGGTGGACAACCCCTTTAATATATTTATAATATCTATATGCAGCTACAGGTGAGTACTTCTAACTAAAACTTCACCAAAAATTTTTTGTGTAGTTAAGTTACTAGGTGGACTAAAAGAAATCACTGGACACATAGGAGGATATATATCAATACTGTCTAATTCTTAGACTAAACAGCCTTATAATGCGGCAGATTTATCATAGCGATTCATTCTATTTGATAAATCAGTCTAGTCGAAGGTTATGCCATCTATTGGCTGCTTACTTTCTACCAGAAACCCTGTGCCAACATTTTAGCAATTTTTGGGGGCGCACTGTCACATATTAGGCCATGTCCTTTTTCAGGCAAACCATGCCCCCTTTCACCAAGGTAATGCCCCCTTGTCGAACAAGGCGCAGAAATATGAAGCAGGTCATGAAAGGCAGTTATATGGCAAAAATTACAATCACAATTCTGGAGTATTTAGCTTCATAAATCAGATCAATAGTTTAGGCGCAAGGAGCCTTCCCAAATCCTCCAGGGAATGCAAGTATACAGCACCGCCTGTGCATCACCAGAGGAAGGGGAGATCTCGCCCCATCAATTCATAGGACTAGATTCATCCAATAGTTTGTGCCAGAAAACTGTCATAAAACTGCAGCAAAAATTTTGCACAACACATAGCTTGCAAACATTTTGCAACTTCTGGCATCTGCCAAATTTTTGAAAAGTACCTTTCTGACTCTGGTGATTGGCAGCTGAAAGAAGTGCCAAATTCATTAAGAGGAGCACACCTCTTAAATGGAATCTGTCAGCAAGTTTTTGCTTTATAATATGAGAGCACCAAAATTACACAGATTACAGTGATGTGTAATTTACTAGGCTGCATTTTGCTGTTTCAATACAATCAGTGTTTTATCAGCAGGAGATTATCACAGCAGGACAAATGACCTTCTGCATCCTACTCTAACCACGCCCCCAGCAATGATTTAGTGGCTCTCTGTCACTATACAATGTACACAGAAAGCTGTGGTGTGGGCAGGTTATACACAGAATAACAACTGAGCTCTGCCAGATCTGCTGCAGAGAAAACTGTGACTATATCATAACTGCTGCACCCAGTTAACTAAGTGATACATCTCTGGAATCAGGGTCTCTGTCCTTACCCCATGTTGCTGTCAGATTACACAGCAAAAACCTGCTGACTAATTCGCTTTATTTGCATTGGTGTATCAAGCGCCAATCTTGATGAATGAGTCCCATCAATTCTGTATCCTGTGTATTCTCTCATTGATACTAGAAACCAAGCGGCACACCGTTCCTTGTGTCATTTTAGGAACTAGGAATATAAATTTAGCTGCAATCTGCTGTCCATACAAAGGACAGAATATTGGGCTAACAGATCCAAATCAATATACTCAAAAATGGATTAAAGGGGTATTCCCATCCCAATATGCAGTAGGTGTAATAATAATAATATTAGCAAATACCTCCAATTAGAAATGTAGAATAGTTGTTCTGATTCAGTATTTTGCTTACCCCATGTGCAGGGTATTGCAGTAGCTTACACTGGGGGAAATAATTATTTGATCCCTTGCTGTTTTTGTAAGTTTGCCCACTGACAAAGACATGAACAGTCTATAATTTTAAGGGTAGGTTAATTTTAACATTGCGAGATAGAATATCCAAAAAAATCAAGAAAATCACATTGAATAAATTAGACAAATTTATTTGCATTTCATTCCATCTCTCAATGTTAAAATGAACCTACCCTTAAAATTATAGACTGTTCATGTCTTTGTCAGTGGGCAAACTTACAAAAACAGCAAGGGATCAAATAATTATTTCCTTCACTGTATGTATCCATGGTTCTGAATACTCATGTAGTGACAGTTAGTTGTTAGTGGTCGTAACCATTGCTGTTGCAATGCCCTGCACAGGAGGAAAGAGATAAAGCGAATCAGAAGAACTATTCTACATTTCTAATTGGAGGTATTTGCTAATATTATTATTATTACACCTACTACATATTGGGATATGAGCTTGGAGATGGGAACACCCCTTTAACTTTCACCCAAATCGTAGATAATAGTAAAGCAGAGTAATCAACAAGATTATCAACATTATAAAAAACTGCACACTAATTTTAACAAACATTATACACCAAAAATCTTATAAACAATTGATTAAAACTTGCACATTTTTGCGCAACGCACAACAATATTACAAGTTTTGGAATCTTTATGTAAATTATAGCAAAAATGTATTCCAGCTCATGACTGGAGTATATTTCTAACTCTGGTGTATGGGCAGCTGAAAGATGTGCCTCTTAAAGAGATTCTGTCATCAGAATTTCATACCCCAAACTAATCTCATGTTTAAAGGCCCTGTAATGCTGAATAAATCCATATATTGCTTAAAGAAATCCATTTGGCTGTTTTAGAGATATTCTTCACTCAAATTTAGCAGGACAACGGCCGCAAACATAGAGCCAATATCATTATGAACAATATTCAGTGTAAAAGAGAATAAGCAGTCCTGGAAGTAACTCCATAGAGCCCTGATCTCCACATCATTGCATCTGTCTGGCTTTACATAAAGAGACAGAAGAATTTGGGAAAGTCTACATCCACAAAAGATCTGTGGTTTGTTCTCCGAAATGCTTGGAACAACCTCCCTGCCAAATTCCTTCAAAAATTATATGAAAATGCTTTAAAGGGAATCTGTTATTAGGATCAACCCTTCTTAGCCGTTTATATGGGCATATAGGTCATAGAAAGCTGACTAAAATGATACCTTGGTATCTGTGATACAATGTCTTTTTCTGGATAAATCCATGTTTTTCTTAATATGTAAATAAGCTGTTAAGATCTATGGGCCGGACACAGATCTCCAGGAGATTCTGCCTCCATAGATTATTTTAAATGAAAGGGAGCGTTACCAGTGTGAGACAAGTAATATCCGACAGTGTGCTCTCCTGATCTATATGTCTCACACTGGTAACGCCCAATTTCATTTAAAATAATCTCTGAAGGCAGATTCTCAGGAAGATCAGTGTCCGGCCCATAGATCTTAACAGCTCATTTTCATATTAAGAAACACGTGGATTTCTTTGAAATAAGACATTGGATCACAGATATCAAGGTATCATCTTATTAAACTTTCTGTGACCTGCATGCCCATGTAGGATGGTTAATCTTACAGAAAGATTCCCTTTAATGCTCATTTGAATGCAAAAGGTGGTCACATCAAATCTGTATTTAAAGGATTTGCACAAGTGTACATCCAAAGAAGATCTGTAGTTAGTTCTCCCAGATGTTTGGAACAACCTCCCTGCTAACTTCCTTCCAAAACTGTGTACATGTGTATCTAGAAGAATTAATGCTGTTTTTAAGGCAAAGTGATTTGATTTGGATTTCTCTTTTGTTTATTGACTTTGCATTTTGTTAATTGAAAAAAAATAAACTATTAACACTTCTATTGTTGAAAGAATTCTTACTTGGATGCATTTTGTACAACTGGAATGAATGCTAGGTCCCTGCTACATATAAAGCATGCATTTACTAAATACATTGGTGTAAATGAGAAGTGAAGTAACTGACTAACCAGATTCAATCTCAAATTTTTAAGAGTCTTTTGAAAAATGCAAATAGTTGTCACAAACAACTGGTTCATTTTTGTGCCCCAAATTACCAACAAGATGTCTCCATCATTCCTCATCCCTGCATCGAATGGATGGATTCTGCACTGAAAATATAATACATGGGAATAGGGTTTAGAAAACCTCATTCTCATGTCCTACATTTTTCTGTGGGAGATTTGAAGACAATTAATGGATTTTAAAAATTTGCTGCAGTTTTTTTGCAATGCAAATAATAAAATACATAAATGTAACATGTGGATTTTAATGGGAATGCAACCTGATCCTTAGTGGAAATTAATAAATAAATGAATTAATGAAATCAATATATATAAATATGGCATTTCAAATTTCGGATACACAGAGTACACTAGGGTTAAAAGAAAGGAGGCAGAAAGTGGTCGACTCAATGACGCTGCACATTTTACCAAACTAGTTACAGCAATTATTTATAAAGCACCGCGTCACTGTGATGTCACTAGTTACGTCGTTAGATACCAGAATAAAAACCATCATAAATAAAGAGTGATTAGGATGATGCCCTTTATTGCGAAACTGGCCAAAATAAGGAGCTGCCAACTGCAGAAAGTCAATTTTAAGCGTGATTTTCAAGTGAATGTGAGAACATGATATCAAGAGGAGCCGGACCACTTATTTGGAGTGTGATTGTACAGCATACACCCCCTATTGCACTGTCTGCACAGATGTTTCCAGGGGAAGCAGAACGAATGCGCCTGAAACCCCTTGTCTGAACTGCAAGCAATGTGCATAATTGTAATCAGTGAGACATAGATTTCAACCTCCGTTAATTTGTCTCTTTTCTAGGCAGGTTTTTTTTTTCCCCTCTCCCAATAGTATGCATTGATGAGCTAATCTTACTCCGACATACGTCACATTTATCTTCTATATAACAAACACAAATGAATACAAACACGCCGCAGAAAGGCCACGTTGAAATTGGCCATAAGGACTGCTAGTGTGGCATTTTAAGAGCGTCGGCGTGCTCTTTAAAATTCACTATGTTTATGGATGGCGACTAATCCTGCTCATTTGAAGATACATAAATGTTAAGAACAGATTCTGAATAACAAATGTCACCTGGATAATGAAACCCAAATATTAGTATCACTATGATAATATAACTCATATACAGCCATCAAGTAGGTAGCCGGCAAAATGTGCAGCAGGAGAACGGGCAACTTTCATCAAATCTAAAAAGTAATCTATTAATATTTTATTTATATATATATATATATATATATATATATATATATATATATATATAAAAAATACATTGCTTCAAAATGTATCAAAAAGTGCTAGAAACTATATGACCAAAATAAAATGCCATGCACAATAGAGATCAGTGTCTTTTTGGTCTCCGTATTGGTGATAGACGTCAGAAGAATTTTTTTTTCTGTATAGGAAGCGCAGTAAACTACAATTTCCTATAGGCCACGGCCCCACTATCAGTATTTGGTCAGTATTCGGTCAGTATTTTTTCTCAGGAATGGGAGCCAAAACCAGCAGTGGGTGATAAATGCAGAATTGGTGACTTGTTTCTATTATACGTTTCCTCTGATTGTTCCTCACCTGGTTTTGGCTCCCACTCCTGAGAAAAAATACTGACCGGATACTGACCAAATACTGATCGTGGGGCCGTGGCCATATAGTGAGCCACTGCAAATGAAAGAAAAACCATAAGCCAACAGTAAAAAAATGTAAATAATATTGTGCCAATGGAAGGTGTATAGCACTGTTTAGCCCTATAGTGACCTATGTCTGAGCCTTCTCTCAGAGGTATACGGTGAGGTGTAAGGCCGTGACGAGAGGCGCATAGGGTCTTGGGAAAGGCTGATGCCCGACGCTACGTCAGCAGTAAGTCACTACCCGTCTGCAGAGGGCACTTTGCAGAAACAATGGGGGTGAGAAATTGGAAGAAGGAAAGTCCTGCTGTAACTACTATGTACAGTGGATATATAATAAAAAAGTCTACACACCCCTGTTAAAGTGGCAGGTCTAGGTCATGTAGACCAAAACCACACCAAGAAGAATTATTTCAGAACTTCCAACTTTATTTTGTACAAGTGAATTGAAAAATAAATTAAAATCTTTTTGGGTAGACAAAAAAAAGAACTAAAATAATGCAGTTGTGTAAATATGCACACCCATAAACAAATTTTTTGTTGAAGTACCCTTTGAAATTATGACAGTCATTTTGGGTATGAGTCCAACAGCATGGCACACCTAGAATTGGCAATCTTTACCGGCTCTTCCTTTCAGCAGCGCTCCAAATTTGTCAGACTGGGGGGCATCTCCTGCGTACTTCTTCAGGTCACCACAGATTTTAAACTGGATTCAGGTCTGGGTTCTAGCGTGGAAAGTCTCACACTTTGATTTTATTCTGGGTAATCCATTCTTTTCTTGATTTGGAGGTATGCCTAGAGTTGTTGTTGTTGTGCTGAAAAGTGAAACTCCTCTTTATCTTCAGCTTTTTAGCAGCAGTCTGAAGGTGTAGTTTTTAAAATGGACTGATATTTGGAACACTTCATATTTTCCTCCACATTGACTAATGCCCCAGTTCAAGTTATCGAAAAACAGCCCCACTGTGGGTATAGTGTTCTTCCGATGCCACGCCGTGTTGGCTTTGCACCAAACATACCTTTTGGAACAATGGCCAAAAAGATCAACCTCGGTCTCATCAGACAATGTCGTTTTTGGCAAGATATAGCCGGGTTGGGATGTTTTGCTTTGTAAGAAAAGGCTTCCATTTTGCCATCCTAATCCACACACCAGACATATGAAAAATACAGGAAACTGTTGACACATGCAGTACAGAACCAGTAATTTCCAGAAATTCCTGCAGCTCCTTTAATGTTGCTGTAGGCCTCTTGGCAGCTTCACAGACCAATTTTCTTCTTATCTTTTCACCAATTTTAGAAAGTCGTCCAGTTCTAGGTAATGTCACTTTGTATAGCTAATGCCTTGGACTTTTTTTGTACCCGTCTTATGGCTCATAACTTTCAATAATAAGATATCTTTGCTGTGTTGTAAGCTGTTTATGGACCATGGCATTTGCTATTAAATGGAACTAAGAAAATGTCAGAGGAAAATCCTATTAAAACAGCTAAACTTTATATGCGGTTATTAAAAAAATTTGGCAGCTGTGTAATGACTACTATTTAAAATGAGTTTATATGTGATTGGCTAATTCTGAACACAACCACATCTCCAATTAAAAGAGGATGCTCACTCTAAGGCTGTGTGCCCACTATGCGTTTTTTAAGCGTTTCCGCAGCGGCAATTATGCCGCTGAAACGCTTAAAAACAGCTTGGTAGAAGGCCTGCCATGTACCCCAATGATAATCCGCATGTGTTCTGCACATGCTGCAGAAATTTCCGATGCAGATTATCATTGCGGAAAAATCCACAGCACTAACAATTATTTTGCGTAATTGCGCCGTTTTCGCCGCCATTGACTTGCATTGAATTGCTTCATATCCGCATGACTACAAGTGCACATGCGGATATTAAGTGAATCAATGTGCGGAAGGTACCTGGGTCTGGAAAAGCGGAGACTCTCCTCCAGACTCGCGTACCATAGTACCGGTAAAAAAAAAGACTTTAAAATAAAAAAATACATTATACTCACCTTCTGATGGCCCCCGGTCTCCATAGCGATGCGTCCTGGCAGCTCGCGATGGTCTAAAAGGACCTTCCATGACGTCATTTAGTCATGTGACGGGTCACATGACTAAATGACGTCATGGAAGGTCCTTTTATACCACCGCGAGACACCGGACGGAAGGTGAGTATAATTTTTTTTTTTTTACCATTTTTATTCTTTTTTTTAACTAACTTGATCACACTATATAAAATCCATGCCGGCTGCATGGATTTATATAGTGTGACCAAGTTGTCAAGCACTTTTCCAAGTGATGCTAAAATCGCTTGGAAAGTGCTTGTCAACCTGCATGCGAAAATTCAAGTGAAGAACGTTTCACATCCGCATGTCCCTGGCAGGAAAAAAAGCAAGTAAAATCCGCATGTACAATCCGCATGCGTTTCTTCTGCCAGGGAGATGCAGAAACGCTCAGGAAAAATCCAGAGCATTTCTGCATCGTGCGCACATAGCCTTATGAAGTCTTTTTTTTTTTTTGCTTTCCTCCTCAAAATGATTTCAGTTTGTTTCTCAATGGATTTGTACAGATTACGGGTTGATATTAAAGGTGGAAAAAGTTCTGAAATTATTCTTTCTGGTATGATTTTTTTTACATGACAAAAACCTAGCATTTTGACAGGTGTGTAGATGTTTTATACTCACTGAAATATGTATACGATGATGCTAGGGAAAAGCCTAGATGTTAGAACAAAATGGCAAAATGGATAGGGGAAAAAACTTTGCTGTGGCTACAAAGTTGAGGGGAAGTGATGCACCAGGATGAAAATCTTTTTATGAACACTGGGAGAGGGGCAACTGGGAAAAAATCTAGCTTTGACTACTGAAAAGAGGAACAAAATACAACAAAGGTGAGACGTGGTAACCATGAGTAAGAACTGCTGGAGTTTTCAGCTCTGGCTCTTATCTGCCTATGTGAATAGTTATCATTATGAAATAAAGAAGTTACCATTTTAAACAAGCGCTGGATTGTGTGATGGAATTTGTCCAGTTTACTGAAAAGAGGGTAGATTGCTTTGGGGCAGCTTGGCTGTGAATTCTAGGAGAAAGAGGGGGTTGAGAAAAATTTGGTTATGATTACTAGTTGTAGGATGGGTTGTTCAGAGGCATTGTTGTGTCTTATTCACACTGCTTGTTGAAGATGCTTCTGCTTTGATCATTAAGATCGTGGACCTGCTACGACTACTGGGGAAGTAGGAGGGGCTGATGTCGGGACCTGCTACGACTACTGGGGAAGTAGGAGGGGCTGATGTCTGGACCTGCTACGACTACTGGGGAAGTAGGAGGGGCTGATGTCTGGACCTGCTACGACTACTGGGGAAGTAGGAGGGGCTGATGTCGGGACCTGCTATGACTACTGGGGAAGTAGGAGGGGCTGATGTCTGGACCTGCTACGACTACTGGGGAAGTAGGAGGGGCTGATGTCTGGACCTGCTACGACTACTGGGGAAGAAGGAGGGGCTGATGTCGGGACCTGCTATGACTACTGGGGAAGTAGGAGGGGCTGATGTCGGGACCTGCTACGACTACTGGGGAAGTAGGAGGGGCTGATGTCGGGACCTGCTACGATTACTGGGGAAGTAGGAGGGGCTGATGTCATTACTCGGATTGTAAGGTAGCTTGCAGTAAAAACTTAGGAAATGTGTACATGAAAGTGCTTTGTTTACAGAGGTAGCAAGGCAACCTCACTACAAGGTAACTAGAGGCAAAACATGGGACACATGGAGCAAAACTGCCTGAAAATACTCAAAGATTTTACCACAATTGTGTCCCGAGGCAAAAGTATATGTCCAATGGAGTTAATTCAGCATAGTATTGTCACAAGAAAACTTCAATAAAACACCTTGATAAGTCCCAAAATGTATGCACATCACAGAGTTGTGCAAAAATTGTGTGACTTTTAAAGTTTTCATGCCAGTTTCAAGCAGCTATGCTATGCCAAAATGATCAGAGCTGGGGAGAAGCTACAGTAAGGCTGTGTGCCCACGATGCGTTTTTTAAGCGTTTCCGCAGCGGCAAAAACGCTGCAGAAATGCTTAAAAAACGCATGGTAGAAGGCCTGCCATGTTCCCCAATGATAATCCGCATGTGCTGTGCACATGCTGCGGAAATTTCCGCTGCGGATTATCATTGCGGAAAAAAACGCAGCGCTACCAATTATTTTGCAGAAGCGCTGCGCTTTCGCTGCCATTGACTTGCATTGGAACGCATGGATTACGCATCACTGCATCTGTACATGCAGAATCCAAGCGTTTCAATGTGCGGATGGTACCCAGGTGTGGAGGACAGGAGACTCTCCTCCGGACCCAGGTACAATAGAACCTGTAAAAAAAAGAATAAAATAAAAAATAAATATTATATTTACCTTCTGATGGCCCCCGCTGCACTTGTCCTCCCATGCCGGCAGATCGCGGTGGACTGAAGGACCTGCGCTGACGTCATAGTCATGTGACGGCAGGTCCTTCAGTGTACCGCGATCTGCCGGCAAGCCAGGAGGGAGCGAAGCAAGACTGCGGGGGTCATCGGAAGGTAAGTATAGATTTATTTTTTTATTTTTAACCATTCTTTGGGGTCACACTATATAAATCCATGATGTTTGCATGGATTTATATAGTGTGACCAAGTTGTCAAGCACTTTCCAAGTGATGCTAAAATCGTTTGGAAAGCGCTTGTCAACCCACATGTGGAAATGCATGTGAAGAACGCTTCACATCCGCATGTCCCTGGCAGGAAAAACGCATGTACAATCCGCATGTACAATCCGCATGTACAATCCACATATATTTTTTCTGCCAGGGAGATGCAGAAACGCTCAGGAAAAATCCGGAGCATTTCTGCATCGTGGGCACATAGCCTAAGTGTTGGCACGCCTACCTGTCAGATTCATCAGTAGTGCCAGTGTTACTTATCCCAGAAATGTTACTTCAATCCCTGACTAGATTAACATTACTGTTGAGGCCCAAGGAGGCGTACGCCACTGAGAAGATGTGCCAAATTCAATCAGTGGCATGCACCTCTTAATTCGGTGCACCTTACTGCAGCACACCCTACATTAAGAATGGCGTGCACAACACCAGTCTTAATAAATCGTCCCCATAATCTTTTTCCTTATCAGTCATCTTTTTTTAGTCCACGACATATCAGCCACCAAACCCAAAGTGGGGTATTGGTAAGGAGAGACTTTGGGCTCGCTCCCACTTGCGATTAAATCGGACTAATGCAATCCGATTAAAAATTGGATTGCATTCGTACCAATTTAATCCTATGCTTGCGCTCTCAGTGGTGTTTTTTTTCCTGCTCCGATCAGATTATGATTGCAAAGAAAAAAAAAGCAGCATGCTGGGATTGCATGCACAATTCAGATCACACACGCACCTATATAACCCTATGGGTGCATATGAAACATCGCACTGCACTCGGATATCATCTGAGTGCAGTGCGATTCCCGCCGACGCCAGCAAAGGAGGAGTTGGAGAAATTACTTTCTCCGTTTCCTCGGCACCTGTGCTGCGATGCTCTCATGCGAGAGGATTGGAGCTGACACTCGGCTCACACTCACAGCAGATCAGGAGCTGAGTGTCATTAGCATCTCACATCTGTTGCTATACGTTAATACGACCCCGGCCTAATGCTCAGCAGGCTGTTTCTTTCATTGGTTTGGCAAGCATCCTAGTGGCACATACTATTGCAGAACAGCCGCAGGACATTACATTTTTTACTGGTGTCCCGGGCCCAGCCGCAGTCCAGGGTAGAGTGGCTGCTATCGCTACAGTTCCAAACCTGGTTGTAGTTAAGCTGCATAAGCACACAAAGATCCACCTTAAAGGGAAGCTATTATATATATATATCACATTCTGTATTAAAGATAAAAATTTGAAACCTTGCATTTATTACACTGGCCACTGTTGTTTCAGGAAACAACATATGCACAATGCCACATTGAGCAGAGTACAATCCTATCATTTGTAATGAAGCATCTAATGAGCCAGTGCAAAGGGAGGGGAAGCAGGGACAGCTGTGATACCACCTATTGTGAATGGTGGATCCTGTGTAATCAGCTGTGTATAAAAGGTGTGACAGCAAAATGCAGGTTGACATTGTGTTAAAAAAAGGCTCCTGAGACACTTTGGGAAATGGACGTACCTCCGGTTACACTACTGATCTATTCTGTACCTCAAAAGAAATTGGAAGTTACATACCAAGCCTAAAGAACCAAACAATGTCTACACAAACCATCAAAAGACATGTGCACGACAATTGGGCCACGAGCCACATGTCCAGCTACAGGTTTGATGTCAGTCACACCACCGCTTTCAAAGGCTATCATATAACAAAGCAAGACATCAATGGAGGCTGGAATAGAGGTTTGTACTCTAGAGTGATGAGTCCCACTTTTACCTTGGACACAATGATAGCCAGATATTGGTCTGTAGACAACGTGGCTATCGCCATTAAGAGGCTTTAACGAGGGAACATTACACTGATCCTATTCCCGTTATTATGATGTGAGATCGCATAATATACTAAAGCCAGGCCCCTCTAGCCTTCATTCCAGGTTCACTAATATCTCAGCTATACATTAATTTGGTTGTGGAACCAGTAATATAGCCATTTCTCTAGTGTCCCTGGAGCCATTTTTCAGCATGACAACTTAATGCTGCATATTACTTGTGCTACTGTGAGCAGCCTGCGTGGCCTTCACGTGCTACGATGGTCTGCAGACTCTCTGGCCCTGTCTCATACCGAGACCGAGCACATATGGGACGTCAATACTCATCGATTGTAAAAGGAGCTGCCAGCAGCGGATCTCTATGATTTGGCCAAGTGCATCGAGTGTGGCAGAACATTCCTCAGTCAACAATTAATTACTTTATTAATAGCAGCCAAGGTGTGTAAGTGTGGGGATTTCTACATACTCGATACTGAATAAATCAATATTTTTAGAATTTTTTTTTATCAATTACATATTAAAGAGGTTGTCCACAACTTTTACATTGATGACCTATATTTAGGATAGGGCATCAATGGCTGATCGGCCAGGGTCCAACACCCGGCACCCTCACAGATCATCTGTCAACGGCCGCAGTCCGGAAGTACTTACTCGCGGAGCTTGGCCGTCTACTTGTAGTGGCTGCCGCAGGGTACTACATATCCGCCTCCTATTCAATTCACTAGGAGGCGGATGTGTAGTAACAAGCAGCAGCCACTACAAGTAGACGGCCAAGCTCCGCGAGTAAGTACTTCTGGCCGGTGGCCACCGCCGAAAACAGATGATTGGCTGGGGTGCCAGGTGTAAGACCCCAGCCGATCAGACATTGATGCCCTATCCTAAGGATAGGGCATCCATCAATGTAAAAGTAGTGGACAACTTCTTTAACAACTTGTCTATCCTTCCTGCGATTTCCATAACTCCATGACTTTTTCTTCTTGGTGTTGCAATTTTAATGTTGAGGAGCATATAAAGGAGTAACAAACAGCATACTCTATTACATTCTACTGTATTTGATCATATTAGTATATCCTATAATATATATATATTTCTCCAACATATACCTTAACCTAGCGGCACCACAATTTGTTAGATGCAGCCCCTACGAGATTTCCTTGGTCAGAAACATCTAATCAATGTAAACATCTATTTTACCAGATAGAGCCGACACTCTCTGCATGCCGATCCGAGCTGCCAATTATAACACGCAGTCATTGTAGCCGAGCTACTTAAAGTAGTCTGCTCATGAATCTGATAACATAATATGTTACAACTTTATTTTTGCAAGCAGGTGGACCATAAAAGTTAAGCTCAAAGTGTGCCATATACAAGGCATAAAAGAAATACTTTGAACGTAAACCTTGGGCACTGTATGCCTTCAATCAAACCATTGCAATTAATATGAAATTCTAAATACAGAGTACAATGCCACATAAATAGCATAACAGCCAAGTCCTGTCTAAGAAGCCATATGTTTTTTCCCATTGTTCAAAAAAAGGAGATGACTTCCCGTCACTTATGTTTCTGATTAGCAAAATGATTTATGCCACAATCACTAAAAATGCCAGCAAGTGAATGAGAAAATGCATAGTGACTGCACCAGATGTGCACAATAAACAGCAATCCCATTGTAATCTCTGGTACTTAGTTTATATGAAGGCAATGTAAAAAACACTCTTGGATACGGAAAAGTCACTTTTTTTTTTACATTTGACTATAAATGATATGAAATAAATAGTGTGTTTTATACTTTATGGCATGCATACATTGATAAATTAGGTACAGTTTTGTATCCTGACTTATCTACAAGACAAGCCTGGCTAAGATCATGGGGATTAATTGCTTCAGAGGTGTGAAATGCGGCTTCCCCATTCTTTTCTGCACACTCAGTGAAGAAACAATGATTAATCACTGTTTAACTATTCTCTGGAGGATCTACAAGATTGCCAAACAGGATTTATCCTCATAAATCCAAGAAATGCTGCTTTAGATTTGTCGCCTGCGACTGAAGGAACATGAATTTAAAGCCATACGTTATCAGATTAAAAAACAATGTCAATGCTTTAGTACCAATCCAGGAATACAATACTCTCTAATCTCCAATTTACAAAAGGAGTCTATGCCACGTAATCCCTGGTGACCATTAACATATACGAGAGGGAGAATGCCTATCCCAGCCGTGGAATGGATGGCTTCATGAGTTGCTATACAACTTGAGCATAGCAACCCGCAAGCTGGTCTTAGCGGACGAGTGGCTACATTTAGGAACTTGTAGCTAAGTTTACTACATTGAAAAGGAAATATGTTCAAAAACATTATGACCTCAAAGAGGTTGTCCAACTTATCCCTCAAAAAAAGTTTGAAACGGCAGAAATGGCTATAAAAACTAAAAGAGGTCCACTCACTGGTTTTGGCCACTCAAGTGGTCCTTGTCAAAAATCCTATAAATGGCAAGTGACTGGAAAATGAAATTATAGCTTTATATCGAAACAAGGACCACCAGAGAGGCCTCCACGTTAACTATGTATGTTAGTATCACTTACTGCGTTTCTCTGAAAATAAGACAGGGTTTTATATTAATTTTTGCTCCGAAAGATGGGTTCGGACTTATTTTCAGGAGATATCTTATTTTATCATGAACAACAATCCAATGGGAAATTGGACAACCCGTTTAAGTCAGCATTTATGGATAAGTCATCAAAAATTGCCTGCACTAGTCTAATAACAGAGGAGAAGGAGTCCAACCACCCCGTTACATCCCCTTCGCCATACCATTACAGATGTGCCCACGTCTACCTATATTTCAGTAAGCACCCTAATTTCTCATGATAAAAATGCAATACATTACCACAAGCAAAACACTTGACATGCAAGAAACTCACATCACAACCACTGGGTGTTCACATATAGACACATACAACATAGACGTCTCCCAACACAATACCTTGCTTTATAGTCTCCTGTCTGGTGAAAGGTAAATTTTAACCTTTTGATATTTCAAATTGAAGGACTCTGTAAACCTGAAATGAGGAAAAAGACATAAATGGTTTTCAGATCACACAATTAAATATTTTATTTACTATAATACTTTATCGATACGACTAGACAGTCATGATTTTTAGCATCACTGCAATAGTTTCACAACTCCGGGCAGAGGCTGTACTCAAAGGTCTGTCCAACATCCCACTGGTTAGGACACAATGGGGGAGGTTGATTAAAGCCAAATGTGCCAGTATTCTGGCATAATATTCGCAAAAAAAACACCAAGGTTACTTACCGGTAGCCGGTTTTTCCTGAGCCCATGACAGCACACCTTGAGAGAGGATCCGCCCCACCAAGGACAGGAAACCGTCTGAAATAAAAGGGCGGCACCTCTCCCTCGCTTCAGTTGTTTACAGAGCATTGAGAGGACCTTCCTAAACAGGTTAGGCATATAACCAACACCACAATATACATATACACACCACCCAAAACAGTGCACACCAGGGTGTGAGAAACATAGAAAAAATAAGGGGGGAAACTACGGGTGCTGTCATGGGCTCAGGAAAAACCGGCTACCGGTAAGTAACCTTGGTGTTTTCCCCTCCCCCATGACAGCACACCTTGAGAGAATTTTTGAGAATTTATGAGCACCCTAGGGAGGGACCACCGCCTGAAGTACCCTTCTCCCAAAGGTGAGATCAGAAGAGGACAGATCCAACCGATAGAGCTTAAAGGTGGATGGTGCAGACCAAGTAGCAGCCCTACATATCTGCTCGATTGAGACGTCTGCTCTCTCTGCCCAGGAGGTTGCGACGGCTCTGGTGGAATGAGCCCTCACATTGTCCGGGGCTGGAACCCCTGTGGACGTATAGGCTAAGCAAATGGCCTCCCTGAGCCACCTAGAGATCGTACCCTTGGAAACCCCGTGACCTTTCCTACACTCCTGAAAGGCCAGGAACAAAGAATAGTCTTTCCTCCACAGACTAGTCATGTGAATGAACTGTAGCAGGGACCTCCTAACATCTAGGCTATGGAATCTGACTTCCCCTGGGTTCTTGGGATTGCTGCAGAACGAGGGTAGCACAATAACCTGACTACGGTGAAATCTAGATACCACCTTGGGAAGGTATGCTGGATCTGGCCGCAAGGTGACCCTATCCTCAAAGATTTGTGTGTAAGGAGGATTAACCGAGAGGGCCTGCAGATCACCCACCCTACGGGCTGACGTTAAGGCCACTAAGAAGATGGTCTTAGCGGTGAGGCCTTGTGTAGGGGTTCGAATGGTTCACTGGTAAGAGCGTTCAAGACTAAATTCAGGTCCCAAGGAGGAACACCCATGGACCTAACCGGTCCTGCTCTGGCACAGGACTTGATAAACCTCGAGATCCACCTATTCCCAGCCAGATTACAATTGTAGAGTGCTCCCAAAGCTGAAACCTGAACCTTAAGGGTCCCTGTAGCTAGACCCTGGTCCCGCCCCTTTTGCAGAAATTCCAGGATCCCTCTGATCGGAGGTTTGCTCGATAGTGGGATATCTATAAACTCTAGGAATTTACCCCAAACCCTGCTATAAATCTTAGTTGTAATTGGTTTCTGCTCCCCAATAAAGTAGAAACTAAGCCTGGTGAAAACCCCTTGTTACTCAATAGTGACCTCTCAAATTCCATGCCGAAAGATGGAACCCCCTGGCCTGGGCATGGAATACTGGTCCCTGCATGAGAAGGTCCGGCCTCTCTGGTAGAATCCAGGGATCTGACACCGATATTAGCCGAAGCAGAGAGAACCAAGGCCTCTTGGGTCAAAAAGGGGCTATCAAAATCACCCTGGCGCCTTCCTCCCGGATCTTCCTCACCACTACTGGGATCATCACTAATGGCGGAAAGGCATAGGCGTTCCTGAACCCCCAAGGAATCTGGAGGGCATCTACGGCATGGGGATTTTCTGCCGGATTTAGGGAGCAAAATCTCTGCACCTTCCTGTTTGCCCTTGTGGCGAACAGGTCTATGTCTGGCTGCCCCCATAACTGGACAATCTGATGGAAGACCTCCGGGTTTAACCCCCACTCCCCCTGTCTTAGGGTATGGCGGCTTAGAAAATCTGCTTTCACGTTTTCTACCCCCTTTATGTGAAGGGCGCTGAGGGATGGGAGGTTTCGCTCTGCTAGACGAAGGATCCTGTCTGCCACCATCATCAGAGGGCGTGACCTTGTCCCTCCCTGGTGATTCACATAGGCTACTGCTGTCTGGTTGTCGGACCTGACCTGGACATGGTGACTTTGGATGTGAGGGAGGAAGCCCCTGAGGGATCTTTCTACTGCCCAAAGCTCCTTTATGTTTGAGGATGCTCCCCTCTCGTGGTAAGCCCAGTGACCCTGTATTGAGAGTTCTGCCAGATGACCCCCCCATCCGGAACTGCTTGCGTCGGTCGTAATTACCCAATCTACTGGTCTGGACCACTGAACGCCTGCGGTCAGATTTCCCCTGACTGTCCACCACGAAAGGGAATCTACTACTTCTGGGGAGAGAGCCTGCCTTCTAAATGCCCGTTGCAGGACCTCTGTACTGACAGGACCTCCCACTGTAGCTGCCTCATATGCCCCTGGGCCCACATTACTGCTGGGAGACAGGCTATCATAGAACCCAGGAGGGACACTGCCTCTCTCAGAGACATCTCTGGAGCTTGAATGGCCTTCGAGACTAATGCAATCAACCTGCAGATTTTGTCCTCTGGGAGGAAGCAGGTTTGGTGACGAGAGTCTAGGATTAGACCCAGAAAGGTCTGAGTCCTGGAGGGGGTTAGTCTTGATTTTTGGAAATTCACTAACCACCCCAGCTGATGCAACACTTCCGTGACCACTAGGAGCTGACTGGAGCAGTGGGCTTCTGTTTTCCCTATTATCAAGAAGTCGTCTAAATATGGCACGATCACTACATTCTTGATCCATAGGAAGGCTGTCACTTCTGCTATTAGTTTTGTAAATATTCTCGGGGCAATGGAGAGGCCAAAGGGTAGGGCAGCAAACTGAAAATGCCTCAGCTTCCCCTGAATAAACAGGGCTACCCTCAGATACTTCTGATACTCCGGATGGATTGGGACGTGATAATATGCGTCCTTCAAGTCTATTACAGCCATAAAGCAGTTGCGAAGTAAGAGCTTCACTGCCGAGCTTACTGACTCCATCTTGAAAGTCTGGTTTTCTACTACTTGGTTCAGACTCCTGAGGTTGATGATGGTCCTTAAGGACCCGTTTGTTTTTTTTTATCATGAATAGTGGGGAATAGAACCCCTTCCCTCTCTGTGGTGCCGGTACTTCGAGAAGGACCTGCTTTCCTACTAACTCTAACACTTCTGTTTCCAGGGCTAACTGTTCTTCCTGGACCTTTCGTAGGGGGGTAACCACAAAGGTCCGCCAGGGGGTCTGGCTGAACCGGATCTTCAGGTCCCCACTGATAATTTTCAGAATCCAGGGGTTTGTTGTTATCGCGTCCCAAGCTGGAAGAAAGTGGGAAAGCCTTCCACCCACTTCCAGCCTGGCGTCATTGGGAGGATCTCTTTGAACTCGAGGATGGTCCTCCAAACATGTAGCCCGACTCCTTTTTGGACTTGGCTTCCCATCTCCTTTTGTCTCCCGGAGGACAACCCCGATTAAATTTCCTCCTCCGAAAACTAAATCTTCTTGGTTCCCCCGAAAATCCCGGGAACCCTTTGCTTTTATCGCCTGCTTTTTCTAACAGGTCTTCTAACTTTTGGCCAAACAGGAGTCTACCGTCACACGGGAGGGAGCACAGCTTCTGTTTCGAAGATAGGTCGCCTGGGCAACCTTTGAGCCACAAGGCCCGCCTGGCTGCGTTGGATAGTCCCGCTGCCCTAGCTGACAGTCTGACCGAGTCTGCTGAAGAGTCGGCCAGGAAGGCCGATGCTGTTTGTATTAGAGGTAGATCCGCAAGTATTGCCTGTCTGGAGACGTTTTTATTTTTAAGCTGGTCTTCCAGCTGTTGGAGCCACACCATCAAGGACCTCGCCACACAGGTGCTAGCCACCGCCGGTTTTAGGCCTCCTGCCGCCGCCTCCCACGTGTGGCGCAGGAAGGAGTCAGCTCTTTTATCCAGGGCATCTTTTAGAACACCAGAGTCCTCCAAGGGCAGGGAAGATCTTTTCGATGACCTTGCCACAGTCCCGTCCACCTTGGGGATCTTATCCCAAGGTTCCACATCCTTCTCTTCGAAGGGGTACCTTCTTTTGGAGAAGGAAGGTAAAGCCCCTGATCTCTCTGGTCTCCTCCACTCCCGGTCAATGAGGCCCTGAATCTTACTGGTAACCGGAAATGAGCATCTCTTCTTCTCTCCCAAGCCCGCAAACATGATGTCCTCCTGGGATTTAGATGCTCTCTCTTCCTCCAGACCCATGGTTGATCTTACTGCCCTAACCAGTTTGTCTGTATTCTCAATGGGGAAGCAGGGTCTACCGCCCCCCGATGAGGAAGAGGACGATGAATCCCACTGCTCCTCGGACTGGGAGGAATCAGAGACGGAGGAAATCTCTCTACGGGGTCTTTTCTTCCCTCTAAGGAACCCTTTCAGGGACCCCTGAACTTCTGCATGTACTATGGACTTTAAATTTGCAGCAAAATCCCGGGAATTCTCAGCTATGGTTTTGGTCACACAGCCCTGGCAAAGTGGTTTCTGCCACTCTACTGAGAGAGAAGCTTGGCAAAGGGCACACATTCTATGCTTTTGCTTGGCACTACACTTCTTAGGCTCCTAAAAAAAGGAAGCACATAAGAGACTTCCCGTTACTAACCAGTGACATTCACGAAGCTCACTTACCCCTGGAGGTCACAAACGGGTACCGGATTCGGAGGCTGCCGCGGAACTGATGATTCCATTCTGGATGGTCCTGAGGCACTTGAAGCCTTACTCCTGCGGCTGCCACTACGATTACTCGAGCGGCTGTCTGTATGCGATGCATCCCTCTGCTTTTTTTGTTGCTGAGGGGGGGGGGTAAGCTGCTGCTCTTGGCTATCCGGGTCAGCCATGTTTCAGAAGCGCACCACGCTTCCAGGACAGCTCCCCCCCTTAAAAATAGGGCCATCCAGCCTCTCTGTGGGCCCTCCCCCTTCCTCAGGCTGGAGCTCCATCGAAAAAAACCGGCCTGGAACGCTCCGATGGGCGCCGCCATCTTGGATCGGTGCCGCCTCCTGACATCACCCAGCGTGCCGCTCCCAGCGTGCCCTGTGCCGTGACGTCAGGCGCGTCACACCCGGAAGCGTTCCACACTTTAGGGCGAGGACGGCGCCGCGGTCTCCGGGAGGACAGAGCCTGCTTCACCGCGTGCGCCTCGCTCGACGCAGAGACCCCAGGGGAAGCTGCGGACGGTGCTTCTGGGATACTGAACCCGGTGCACAGGCCAGTGTCCGCTCTTCCACACCGGGACAGCCCCAGGTAAGTCTTCTTTCTTCCCGACAGGTTCCCCATCAAGGACAGGAAACCAACTGAAGCGAGGGAGAGGTGCCGCCCTTTTATTTCAGACGGTTTCCTGTCCTTGGTGGGGCGGATCCTCTCTCAAGGTGTGCTGTCATGGGGGAGGGGAAAATGTCTTTCACTACTTGCACCATGTTGAACTAAAAGGTCTTACAGCAGAAAAAACCTATAGTTTTCTTATCGCTTCCTTCATTCTCCATGAATTTGATTAAATATAGTAATTAAGGTGCTCAGTGCACGCATAGTGAGGCCAAATGACTAAATATACCGTCCCGCACATACGTTCTGTATGCATCCGCCTCGTTCTATGTTGATTGATCTGGTAGACAGCGCTCACTCCAAGCAAGACAGCGCTGTCAATCAACAAAGAGGGAGGCAGACACATGCAAAACCGATGATATGAACGGTGCACTGAGGCGCTCAGCCACACCAAGGGTGCACCGAGGCGCTCAGTCACACCAAGGGTGCACCAAGCACCTTAATTAGCATATTTGATCTAACTACAATTTCAGGACAGCAGAAAAAGAAAACTAAAAGGTGTGATTTCTATAGGGGCTTTATCCCCCATTATGGTATATGCTTAGTTTAAAATGTCAGTTTCGGCTGATAAAATTCTTTTAAAGGGAACCTGTCACCA
Organism: Phyllobates terribilis; assembly: GCF_046119375.1. Lineage (NCBI taxonomy): Eukaryota > Metazoa > Chordata > Amphibia > Anura > Dendrobatidae > Phyllobates > Phyllobates terribilis. The sequence continues at coordinate 174,895,175 of NW_027362764.1, forward strand.
TGAAAATTCCGTCCCATCTGCAAGCACCATGTTATAGACTAGGGGGAACTGACTAGATTAATATACAGTGGGTATGGAAAGTATTCAAGACCCCTTTAAATTTTTCACTCTTTGTTTCATTGCAGCCATTTGGTAAATTCTAAAAAGTTAATTTTTTTTTATCATTAAAGTACACTCTGCACCCCATCTTGACAGAAAAAAAACGAAATTCAGAAATTGTTGCAAATGTATTAAAAAATAAAACCTGAAATATCACATGGTCATAAGTATTCAGACCCTTTGCTCAGTATTGAATAGAAGCACCCTTTTGAGCTAGTACAGCCATGAGTCTTCTTGGGAATGATGCAACAAGTTTTTCACACCTGGATTTGGGGATCCTCTGCCATTCTTCCTTGCAGATTCTCTCCAGTTCCGTCAGGTTGGATGATGAAAGTTGGTGGACAGCCATTTTCAGGTCTCTCCAGAGATGCTCCATTGGGTTTAGGTCAGGACTCTGGCTGGACCAGTCAAGAATGGTCACAGAGTTGTTCTGAAGCCACTCCTTTGTTATTTTAGCTATGTTCTTAAGGTCATTGTCTTGTTGGAAGGTGAACCTTCGGCCAAGTCTGAGGTCCAGAGCACTCTGGAAGAGGTTTTCATCCAGGATATCTCTGTACTTGGCCACATTCATGTTTCCTTCAATTGCAGCCAGTCATCCTGTCTCTGCAGCTAAAAAACACCCTCATAGCATGATGCTGCCACCACCAAGTTTCACCTTTGGGATTGTATTGGGCAGGTGATGAGCAGTGCCTGGTTTTCTCCACACATACCACTTAGAATTATCACCAAAAAGTTCTATCTCCGTCTCATCAGACCAGAGAATCTTATTTCTCATACTCTGGGAGTCCTTCATGTGTTTTTGAGCAAACTCTGTGCGGGCTTTCATAAGTCTTGCACTGAGGAGAGGCTTCCGTTGGGCCACTCTGCCATAAAGTCCTGACTGGTAGAGGGCTGCAGTGATAGTTGACTTTGTGGAACTTTCTCCCATCTCCCTACTGCATCTCTGGAGCTCAGCCACAGCGATCTTGGGGTTCTTCTTTACCTCTCTCACCAAGGCTCTTCTCCCATGATTGCTCAGTTGGACCTGCCAGACGGCCAGGTCTAGGAAGACTTCTGGTGGTCCCAAACTTCTTCCATTTAAGGATTACGGAGGCCATTGTGTTCTTAGGAACCTTGAGTAATGCAGAAATTCTTTTGTAACCTTGGCCTGATCTGTGCCTTGCCACAATTCTGTCTCTGAGCTCCTTGGGCAGTTCCTTTGAGCTCATGATTCTCATTTGGTCTGACATGCACTGTAAGCTGTGAGGTCTTATATAGACAGGTGTGTACCTTTCCAAATCAAGTCCTATCAGTTTAATTAAACATAGCTGGACTCCAATGAGGGAGTAGAACCATCTTAAGGAGGATCACAAGGAAATTGATAGCATGTGACTTAAATATGAGTGTCTGAGCAAAACTGAATACTTATGACCATGTGATATTTCAGATTTTCTTTTTTAATAAATTAGCAAGTCTACATTTCTGTTTATTTTCAGTCAAAATGGGGTGCAGAGTGTACTTTAATGAGAAAAAAAATAACTTTTTAGAATTTACCAAATGGCTGCAATGAAAGAAAGAGTGAAAAATTTAAAGGGGTCTGAATACTTTCCGTACCCACTGTAGAGTTTTGTGAGAAAGAATTCAGTATAACCTGAGTTTTCATCATTTAATTCTCTGCTCTTTCTAGGACATTCAGGCCAGTGGGTCGACCGCTACCTCTGTATGTGCTTGAATACAAAGGAAGCTGTCAGTCACAGAGAGGACCAGCCCACTGGACTAAAAATCCTGGAAAGAGCAGGGAATTAAATGATAAAAACACAGGTTATACAGAATCTCAATTTATCAATCTACTTAGCTCCTCCTGCTCTATAACATGGTGCCTGCAGATTAGACTGCATTTTCATGGTGACGGGTTTCCTTAAAGGGCAATTGATAAGCCCATTGAAAAGGACCCGTACAAAGTTAGATTAACTCCTAACTGATCACTGAACTATAGGGATACCCATTTTTTCAGGAAATAAATGGCTAAATTTAAAAAAAACAAAGCATTTCCAAAAATTGTCAGCGCTGGTTGGCACAGATCATTTTAGCAGCAGAGACAGAATGATTATCTGACCTATGGCTAGCTAGGCAAGTTAAATGTTAGCGTTCAATTGAACTACTATAGGGGAACTGATAGTAGTGTATAAAAATCAATGGGTTAATTAGTGTTTTAGCCAAGGATGACAATACAAGATGCAAGCAAAGAATGCAAAGGAATATTAAACGCCAATTTAAAACCATATGAGTAGAGGCTATAGAGGGTGTCTTCATGTTGACCTTTATGAAGTCAAAGCTGGGAAGAAGAGACTAAGACTTCTCTTGAATCCACTTTCGAATTTGAGCTTAAAAATCTACATAAAAAACCTGTGTGAATGCAGCTTTAAATGTGGCCAGTTATATAGATACCAGGTGAACTATTTAGTGGTAGACCTTATTTAAATCAGACCATTTATAGGCCAACATGCATATTAACAGAGGAAACATAGTTCACTGTTAAAGTACACCTTCACAAAGATTTTTTATTTCTTTCTTAAACACAAAGTTAAGAAACTTTCTAAATGTTATACGCACGCTGCTGGGTTCAGATACGGGCATGACAGGTGACATGAATTCTTTGGAATCCTGGGGGAACCGTTACTCAGGGCGGCCATAGACCATTCGCTGCAGCTTCTCTCAGGCACACAGGGGTATTGACCCTCAGGCACAGACATGTAGGTTGTTTCACTTGCAGACCAGACACACTTGACAAGAGTCCTCATAAACGGTAGAACAGTAGCATTTAATAAGAAGCCGCACAGCCAGTGCAACTTAAGTCTTATGAGCAACGGGCTCCAGTGACAAACAGTACAGTTTCCTTAGCAGCACAGCAGTTCACAGTCTTCCCAGTAGTACAGGACAGCACAGTTCTAATGCAAAGGCACATTAATGAACACAGCATTCTTTACAGCACAGTGAGATGGAGGAGTGGGGAGGATTTGCTGAAGGAGATGATCCCTGTGACACCACTTCTTCCGGTACTTATCTTCCTGCCTGACAATACTCTGCACTGCTAGTTCAGGAACTCTACCTGACCTGTGCTCAGCTTCACTCCTGACTTGAATCCTTTTCACTTGCAGGGGCGCTTCTGTGAGATACAGAACACACACACCACCTTTCTCTTTGGCTCCAGCCAAACAGTAAACAACTTCCCCACAATTCCCCTGGGGCTCTGCTAAAACACTCCCCTTCTCCTGTGACTGTGTTAACCCCTCTAGTTGCTGGATTCTTCTGTAGCACAACACTTCCTGTCTCATGTGCTTGTGTTACTACTAATAGTTGCTGAATGTTTTTAAAGCAACAGCACTACTTCTGCATGTCACATAAATAATAATTAAAATATTTAGAAAATTTTGCTGATGCAGAGTGTCTAAGTATTTTAGCTACCCAAATGCAAAAAAATTTACAAATCTGTCAGACCTCCTGGTTCTGACAGCTCTTTCTGCTCTCTCTCACCTTCTCTCTCTGTTAGAGACAGTAACAGTGCAGAAGGGACTTGTACACAGAACTCCACATCGTAAAGACAGGAGATAGAGTCTCGGGGAGGGCAGAGAAAACAGGCTATAGAAATAGAAGCTGCACTGATATATGAGCTAATGAAAAGAGAAACTCTATGGATACACTCGGACATTTCTTCCAGTCTACTTTACTGGGTAAGACACACTGACTAGTGAAGCAACTACCTGCCTGTTAGTCCTTAAGCCCATAGTAAAATAAAAATAAACTAGTCCCAAATATCCACTTTAATACAAATTCATGGTGGTCTTAAGAGCTAAATAAGCAGCTGTGGCGCCCGGCGTAAAATCATGTCAAAAGTCTCAGAAAAGTGTTGAAGAAGTAAATAAATCAACTCATTAACACATTATTGGTAAAGACATGTCTACCATGTCGACATGTCAAAAAAAGACAATTTAAATATAAGTTGTAATGTTATTGAACAATTTTCTCCATCTACTGTTACAATGGCGGTGTGCGGCTGACTGGTCAGCTCTTATGACATCACAAGCTATCAATCAGGGCTGTGTTGTCGGAGTTGGTGTCTGTGTCCAATTTGGTGGAGTCGGTATAAAATGGACTGACTTCGACTCCTAAAATACATAATAAATTGGGTACAGTTGTACAATGCAGGATGTGCTGTAAATGTTTTCATAAGAATTTGGGAAAGTTATGAAATGTTCTATTCTGTTCCTGATCTAAGGATCGCTTCCTGAATTCCACAGCCCTGCTATGATAGGATAATAATTGCTAAATCTAATAAATATCTAAGAACAATAAGAACAAGAAAAAAATACAAACTATATATATATCTTCTTTTGCTATAAAAAAACATGAAAAAAACTTTGCTCCTTAACTTTACTGAGTACCACAGATAAGTTATAGGTAGAGAAATGAAGCCATGCGTACTGATCACATCTTTCTCTGTGATTTACAGAAAGCAGCAGCTCGTTTTAATAAAAACATCCCAAAACATAAAATTGATTGAACCAACTGCTGTGCTGGGCATACACAACAGCTGATCAAAATCATTCAAGATTTTTATTCCCGTACTATTTCTTTCCTAGGAGCATATAAAGGGCCCGTGCTCTTCTGCCAGCCTAGCAGATTGATTCATAGTGCTTCAATTGTGATATATAAGAATTAATAACTCCATAATAATGGACATTACATTCCTTTTGTGGGCACAGATCCTAAGAATGATGCATAGGAGAGTGTTTGAGGCAGTGTCTGGGGCTCCGATCATATTGTTTAGTTCCTAATTCTGTACTTTTATTGTAGTTTTTTTCTCGCTCTTTTTACACCAATCAACAGTAGCTCCATACACAGTGAAGCAATGAATTGGAATATGAGCATTATTATACAACAATGTATGTCAGGAGGTTTCAGTAGAGAAATGCATGTTTTTTAATGATGGTAATAGCAATTTTATGTTCTGCATGAAAAATATATATTGACAGAATACACAAAATATTAAGTGATGACTAAATGCTCCATTCACATGACAATTTACTTAAAGAGTAACAGTACCTAAAATAAATGAATAGGCAAGCTCTTATTCACGTCTTAAAACCCCTAACACATATTATGGAGGGTTTTAAGATGCCGTATTTTTAAGGAAATTACACAATCATTCTGGAGACACCCCCCACCACCACCAATGCAGAGCTGGCCACAGGTTTCATCATTCGTAGGTCCTTATTGTTGACATGAAACAGAGAAAAATGAAAAGTCCAGGCCCATAGCCTATATTTTGTGGGTCACCTATGGACCAAAGATTACCTAAAACTTGTCAAACTTATGGACCTCATGTCTGCATATTGTTGCTTACTAAATGGAGTCAATTTCTTTAAAGTGTAAGTATAATAGAGCATACAGAGTCCCACAAGTGAGCTTAGAATCACTAGCCTTCACAGGACTCATTAGCCTTGGCCACCTACTGTAGTGACAGTACAACTCTCTGACCCAGATGTCATCTCTCCACTATTCAGAATTTCAGAGAGTCTATCAGCTGTATCACCCGCTTTCTTAAACTCAACATGGACAAAGCTATATTATTTTCCCACCACTTCTCCCACCAAGTGTTTGATGCCCCATATAAGAGTAGTATAATGTAGAGGCAGATACCCTGATTCCAGCGATGTATCTCTTACTGGGCTGCTTGTTATAGTTTTGATAAAACACTGTTTTTTCAGCAAGAGATTATTGTTGAGAGGACTAGCCCACCTGCAGCAATGTACTGCTTGATATTCCTGATCTCTGTTTATCCTTAGCCCCATTACTGATTGGCAGCTTTCTGCCTATGCACAGCATGCACAGACAATTGTCACTCACAGCATTCAGAGATCTGCTAGATTTGTAGCAGAGGAAACAGGGATTTTAGTGGGTTAGGTCATCCTTTGATGACATGCAGGCATTCCTTCCTGCTCTGTTACATCTGATCCACCCCTCTTCTGAGTACAGGATTTGGACAGAATGAGTAGAGCAAGGGCATGTTACTCTGCCTCTGATAGGGGCGAAGCTGCCTTTAAATGATTGACAGTGTGTCGGGGCATGGAAGCTCAGATGATAGTTTTTGCTGTCCTCTGCACTGATCCTGCTGATGCTTTGTTGTTCTGGCCCCTTAAATTAATAACTGCAGCAAAGTGCTTATTATTAGAAAGAACATTGCAGTGCTTGTTAATTAAAGGGGCTGGCACTTATGCTCTAAATCAGTGGTCCCCAACCTTTTTTGCACCAGGGACCGGCTTGAAGCAAGATCATTTTTCCATGGCCCAGCAAGGAGGGGGTGGGGTGGGCGGGGCTTTGGTCATATGGGGGCGGGGTAATGGAGGGATTTGGAGTTTAGTGCATACTTATCATATAGTGTAGACCAGGTCCCCGCCAGGAGCTATGCCAGGAGCCCCACATAATGTGCTGTGCCAGGAGCCGCATCACTGAGGCCCCATCACGCCCTGCAGCAGGACAGGGCAGCTGTCCTGACAGCTGCTGTTCAGCTGCATTTACTTCATCCCAGGGGCGGACACAGACTGTAGTGGGCCCCTGTGCAAGAAATTTTTGGGGGCCCCCCCCGCCCTTCATAAGGCAACAAAGTTATGTAAACATAACCCCCCCATGTGCATCTCTCACCCCCCCATGTGCAGCTCACCCCCGTGCATCTCTCATCCCCCTCCGTGCATCTCTCACCCCCCCGTGCATCTCTCACCCCCCCGTGCATCTCTCATCCCCCTCCGTGCATCTCTCATCCCCCTCCGTGCATCTCTCATCCCCTCCGTGCATCTCTCATCCCCCCCGTGCATCTCTCACCCCCCCGTGCATCTCTCACCCCCCCGTGCATCTCTCATCCACCCCCTGTGCATCTCTCATCCCCCCCGTGCATCTCTCACCCCCCCCGTGCATCTCTCATCCACCCCGTGCATCTCTCATCCACCCCGTGCATCTCTCACTCCCCCGTGCATCTCTCACCCCGCCGTGCATCTCTCATCTCTACCCTCCCTCCCATGTGCATCTCTCATCTCTCCCCTCCCCCCATGTGCATCTCTCATCTCTCCCCTCCCTCCCATGTGCATCTCTCATCTCTCCCCTCCCTCCCATGTGCATCTCTCATCTCTCCCCTCCCCCCATGTGCATCTCTCATCTCTCCCCTCCCTCCCATGTGCATCTCTCCCCTCCCCCCATGTGGATCTCTCATCTCTCCCCTCCCCCATGTGCATCTCTCATCTCTCCCCTCCCCCCCATGTGCATCTCTCATCTCTCCCCTCCCCCATGTGCATCTCTCATCTCTCCCCTCCCCCCCATGTGGATCTCTCATCTCTCCCCTCCCCCATGTGCATCTCTCATCTCTCCCCTCCCCCCATGTGCATCTCCCATTCCCCCCACTCCTAGTTAATTGTATTTAAAAAAAAATAAAACTTGTTATACTTACCCCCATGCGATCCCTGCAGAATCCTGGCGCTCGTCCAAATCGCTGACACCAGGTTCTCCTGACTTCCGGCCATGTGACGGCGCCGTCACATGACCGGAAGTCAGGGGAATCATGAAGGTGCTGCCGCAGCAGCGCAGCGCTAAGATGTCCCGGACCCGGCGCTTAGCATGCGGCCGGGGGCCCCATGAGGATAGAGACGCACAAGAGGGGGGCTCCTACCGGCCGGGCCCCACACTGGAGTCAGGGCAGTCATGCCCTGATGGCGGCCCTGCTGGAGGCTGGAGGGGCCCCCTCTCCCCGCGGACCGGCTGAAAAACCCCAACGGCCCGGTCCTGGTCCGCGGACCGGCGGTTGGGGACCTCTGCTCTAAATCATTGTCAGGGTTGGGACAGAGAACAGTGAAGTCTGACATCTAAGCTTGCTGATGAAAGCAGACTAATCTTAACAATGCTTTGGAGAGCTGATGCCTGACTCTTCAATTGACAAGTCCTGCAATGTGCTTTCTAATAACAATCCATATCGGAAAACTTCTCAATTGAAAGGACCAGAGCTCCAAAACACCAGCAAGATCCATGAGGACTGATCTTACACTCAGACTCCTGTAAACCATTTAAAGGCCACTCCACCCCAATTATGAGCAGTGATGTTCTCTTCTCATTTCGGTTGAATCCTGTGCCCAGGTGAGGGACAGACAGAGGGTTACGTGACCCACTCACACCAAGATGTGCTCATAGAAGAAGCACAGGTAAGGAAAGAAGAATATTAGAAAAGTTATTGTTATGAAAAGTTTGGACATATAAAAGAGGGTCACAAAATAGTGGAAAAACCAACACTTTGTGCTGACTCCAACTCAAACATTTCTCAAATCCTATATTTTCTCACCTTTAAATTATTAAAAATGTTAATGCATGCCCTCATCATCTCCTGACTAGACTACTGCCACATCCTCATTTGTGGCTTTCCATAGAGCACTCTGTCACCTGAATAATCCACCTATAACCTTGATAGTCTTCTGGCTCTGCCCTCTGCAAATCTCTCCATTGGTTTCCCACTACCGAGAGAATACAGTTAAAAATATGGGCAATTACTTAGCATGATGTTCACAGTCTGCCCCCTCAAGTCATCAAAAGCAACCTCAAAACCCATCTCTTCGAGAAAAGCTACGATTTGCAATAACCCAGCTGCCCCCACACTGTCATGTCTGCGGCTTTTTACCCTCATCTACTGTATCCTTTCCACTTCCCCTGTAGACTGCAATCTCTCATGGGCAGGTTCCCCTCTCCAATTGAACCTGTAGTTATACTTGTTTTCTACCTACCGTATGTTTTGTTAAGTGATTGTCATGCACTGTAAGGCTGTGTGCCCACGATGCGTTTTTTAAACGTTTCCGCAGCGGCACGCTTAAAAAACGCATGGTAGAAGGCCTGCCATGTTCCCCAATGATAATCCACATGTGCTGTGCACATGCTGCGGAAATTTCAGCGCCGGATTATCATTGCGGAAAAAAACGCAGAAATACCAATTATTTTGCGGAAGTGCTGCGTTTTCGCCGCCATTGATATGCATTAGAACGCGCCAATACCGCAAGACTGCATCTGTACTTGCGTAATTGGCGTGTTCTAATGTGCGGATGGTACCCGGGTGTGGAGGAGAGGAGAGTCTCATCCACACCCAGGTACCACTAAAAAATCTGTAAAAAAAAGAATAAAATAAAAAATAAATGTATACTTACCTCCTTGCTTCCCGGCACTTTGCGATGGAATGAAGGACCTGCGCTGACGTCAGAGTCATGTGACGGGTCATGCGACGCTGACATCGGCAGGTCCTTCAGTGTACCGCCGGCCATCGGAGGGTAAGTATACATTTTTATTTTGTTATTTTTTGACATTCTCTCGGTCACACTATATAAATCCATGCTGGTTGCATGGATTTATATAGTGTGACCAAGTTGTCAAGCATTTTCCAAGTGATGCTAAAATCGCCTGGAAAGCGCTTGTCAACCCGCATGCAGAAATGCATGTGAAGAACGCTTCACATCCACATGTCCCTGGCAGGAAAAACGCATGTACAATCCGCATGCGTTTTTTTCTGCCAGGGAGATGCAGAAACGCTCAGGAAAAAATCCTGAGCATTTCTGCATCGTGGGCACATAGCCTAACCCAGTTTTCATATGTACAGCGCCCTGGATTTAAGGTTACAATAAAATAATAATATAAATATCCAATAGACTAAATTTCACAACTTCAAAAGAAGCTTACTTTGATACCAGTGGTAGTCTGCGGTAATAAGCTACTGACAGTCTGTAGGTTCTAGATCTCAGGACTCTTAGTCCCTGTTGACAAATTCTCAGGACAATACTGAGGGAATAGTAATTTATTTCATGCTGCTCATGTTGCACCAAAGTATTCTATAGCAAAGTACAGACAATACATTAGCTGACATAATACTTTATCGGTGAATCTATACCACCAATGTACAATGGTACTTAAAGTTTATTTTAATAATAATTATGTTCATCTTGGAAAGATCTGATACTTCGCAAATTACTTTCTTAGGGATTCCAGTTTTTTCTTGTAAAAAAAAAATATTGCATGCAAGTGGTTTCCAAACCCTGGCTTTTCCCCAGTCTATTTGTCTAGATCTGCGATCCCCTGCTGTAATGTCTGTATACTCTTTTGCTTCCCCCCCCTGTCCAGGAGCTGTGGTATGATCAGACCATGTCCCTGTACGGTCAGACACAGCCATTACACAGTACACAGCAGGGGCACATGTATAAGATTATCTCCGCACAGGAACATTTTATTTAATCACATTCAAATGTAGAACTTATTATCATTCCAAGATCTACTGATTAAAAATAACTTTTGTTCATGGGAAAACCCCTTTAAGAAAAAGGACGCGGTATCGGGCAAGGAATAGAGCTGGAGTGACAGAGGCGTCAGATCTACATATAGTTATTCAAGCTTATCTGAATAACAAGTCAAATGGTGATTTCTCAGTAACGGAGGAACGGACTGATCAAGTAAAGCTATTGCTATTGCTGGACTTCTCTTTGATAAAGGTACATGTACATATAAATAGTTTGGGGGTGAAATCCTGTGGACAGATTCCGTATAAATAAGTGTTCCAAGCTAATCCACACTTATTATAAGGGTCATCCAAGATACTGATGACCTCTATATAGGCACAGCTGATTGGTCAGCAAATCCTGCTGACAGATTCCCTGTAAAGTATCAGCAATTGCTTCCCGTTCCGAAATATTTTATAGCTGAAAATCGAGCAGCTCGCTAGTGTAAAGTCACATTCCTTGCGGCAGGAGTCCTATTAGCAGCTACACTGTTCTTACAGCTGTCTAGTCTTCAGTCCTAGCTAATAGACTGCTGGCTACAAACTATTGGCAGGCTGGCTGCAAAGTTACTGGCAGACTTCCATTCTCAGATCACTTCCCAAACCAGCAGGAGGAATTCGACCTATGACAGTAAGTTGAGGAGCTGCTATTTGTGCAATTTCCTACCATTTGTATAAAGTAGCTACTACTGCAGCCCTTCTGTGATAATAGTCACCATATACTGTTCTGATTCTGAGCTACAATTCAGAAAGGAAGCGCAGGAATACATGAGCTTTACAAGGAGCCAGACAAGTGCAATAAATATCAAAATGGCACAGCCCATAAAGATAAAACATATCTTGGTGCCCCATTGCTTTTAGGGATTATTCCTTATATGTGGGAGTTAAGATACTTTAGTTTAGTATATATTAAAGCACCACTCCAGCATTTTTTTTCATTTCAGCGATGGATTGGTGCCACTAATCTAAATCCACTGCCCCTAGTATTATCACTACCAGCAGACTTCTTCAGCTCCTCCCGGTGCCGCTCCGGTCCGGCACCGCCTTCTTATGATTGCGACTTCGGACTGACCAGAAGTCAGAGATAACAATCACAAGCTCTCAATGTAAGTCTATGAGAGCCTGGTTCTGACCTCGTTCTGGCTCTCATAGATTTACAATGAGTTGTGATTTCTGGATCGCCCAGATAACACTGGAGTGATCCGGCAGGTCCCAAACTGCAGAACACCACCGGAGCAGTGCCGAGAACAGATGAAGATGGCGGCTAGTAAGTATAATACTAGGGGCAGGGAACTGAGATTAGTAGCACCACTCCAGCACTGAAATAAAAAAAGTGCTGTATATACTAAACTAAAGTATATTACTTACACTGTGATAAAGGTTATACCATTTACAAAAGGGGGAACTGATATAGAAGGGTTAATATTTTTCTAAGTTCTATATTTTGTGTAGCGTTAACAAGTCGCAAAGTCTCATATTATGTTTACTAATTTTTTAAGGTCTAATATTTGGTCTAATATCTTCATATCTCATATATAATGTTTTGAGAAACTGTGCGTGTTATGGGTAGCTATTAAGACAAAGCCATAATAAGGTAAAGAACTCATAACATGTTCATCAGAAGGATGGGGGGGGGGTAAGTAAAATTTCTAATGGGAACTATGTTTGTCTGTAAATGGTATAAGAAAAACTCCTCACAGAAGAATACACAGAATTGAGTTTTTTTTTTATTGCACCGCTGGAGTGGTGTTTTAAATGTAATTCCCATGTCCCCTGTCTCATACTCATCTGTCGTCCCCTTCATTCTTTTCCAGCATCGCTCCGGTCCATCTCCGGCGAAAAGTGACCTGCCGGCTGCTCCAGTGTCTGTTTGTGCGCGCCGGAGGTCACTTTTCAATACAAGTCTATGGCTGTGTGCCCACGTAGCATTTTTCAAGCGAATATGCTGCGGAATTTCCGCAGCGTAAACGCTTGAAAAACGCATGTATATCCGAACCCCATGGTCCCCAATGGGATTCCGCAAGTTCTATGCACATGCTGCGGATTTTTACGCAGCGTTTATGCCGCGTTCAAAAATCCGCAGCATGTCATTTAATTTTGCGTTTCCGCAAGAGGAATTGCCTTTGTCCAATGCATAAAAAACGCAAGGCAATTCCGCATGTGGAAAACGCGTGATAAACGCGCGAAAAATGCGCGATAAACGCGTGCGGAATTCCGCATGCGTTTTTCCGGGAGAGGACTTGCATTTATGCAGCAGAAATTTTCTGCTTCATAAATGCAACGTGGGCACATAGCCTCAGAGAGCCTCAATCTGTCTCTCATAGACTTGTATTGAGAGCTTGTGACGTAGCTTCTGACTTCCGGCCAGTCACACGTTACGGGCATAAGATGGCGCCGAGGGACCTGCGCAGCGTCAGTAAAAGGTGAAGCCACCGTAAAGTGAGTATAAGAACGGGGGCAGGGGGCTTACATTTAAAGAGCCACTCCAGCGCTGAAAAAAACCTCCGCAGGAGTGGTGCTTTAATTTGGCCTCAGAGATCATCCCGTTATCTGACTTTGGGTCAGAACAAAAACAGCTGCATTAAAAAAAAAAAATGCTGGAGCGGTGCTTTAAAATAGACTCGTCTGTAAAGATCAAGGGACAACTATTTACAAAAACGTCTTTCTCGATCATTCCTCATTTCAGATTCTTCTCCCCAGCCTCGACTACTCCTTTTTTTTAACATTTCTTACAAATCTGCAAATCTGGTGGTTCTTCAACCTATCGGTGAGACAAACAAACAATTTTACCTTTTTTTTCCCGAAAGCTCCTAACACAGGGGCTTTTTTTTTTTTTCTTTTTCTTTTATTGCTGAAGCAATTTTATTTGTGTCACGGTGAAGGACAAAGATAAGCCAACTGTTTAGATTCTTCCCCTTTATGTTGCGGCTTTGATCACTAACAATGCTGCGTGAACAGTCAACAGAAGGCTGACATTTCATAAAATATGCAGTGATAAAAACTAATACTGCAGCATCTGGGAACAATATATAAAATGCAGAAACACACCTAATAACTGATCTTAAATTACAAGTTACGAAAATCCATAAAGCCAGATTACAACTTGTGGGTTTTTTCTTTTCTTCATAACGACAAAGTTTTCTAGGAACGTAAGGACGAGGCAATACTTTTCATTTTTTTTAAGGAACATCTCCTAATTAAAGAAGGTTTTGTTTTCTACACAATTTACAAGTGCTTTTTTTTTACAGTACACTACTAATTTCCATTACAAAAACCAAACTAAAACTGCAGAAAATAATACGATTAAAGGACTGAGACAGAAAACAAAATTTAAGTGGAATTTTTTGAAGGATATCAAAAAACCAGCAGCAGCTGCGTGTCTCAGAATGGAAGAACTAGCTGCCATCTTTTTGTAGATGGTATAAAGTGTGGCTTTAGATCAGCCAGAAGGCAGACACAGGTGTTCTAACGTGAGTGTAAGATATCAAGGAGTAGAAATTAATGTGTGACGGAGTATTTGGAATGGGTGTTCGCATTAAAAATCTATGAGAACTGTTGCAAACATTTATTACTGTTTCAATACAACGAAGAAAAAAATAAAGAAGAATTTAAATGTCCTGCCGTTTAGCGTATACAGCTCCTATGCAGACCTGTGTAATGAGTTCATGCAGCTGATTGACTACCCTGTTTGTATTCAGATGTGACAGTGATGTTTAATGATACGTCCACATGGTACTGAGAAGTCCACTGCAACTCAGTCTGAAGATTTCGTCACAAATTCGAGACAAATCCACAAAAATGCAGATTTGCTAAAGATTTGACTTTGGATTTAAAGGATATGGACACCTTTTTTTTTTACCTAAATGCGTTTATTTTGTGCTAAAATTACTTTCTTTGCATTTGGGTTCCATTAAAGATTTTCCACTTTGCCTTTTGTAGTCTCTGTGTTGCCCTGTCAATTGCTGGCTGCAAAATGAGCTAACTGGGACTCTATCAGTGAGTTAGTTCCAACTTAAGAGTTTGTAATAATCTTGATCAGGTTTTTTTTCTAACCTCCTCTATGCAGTTTTAAGTCTACAAACCACATCACAGTTGAGCAGAACTTTGCTATGGTCATAAAATGACTGAGAGGAGCTTAAAAAAAGAGGAAGAGAACAAGCTCACTGATGGATTCTTGTTTAACTAATTTTGCAGTCAGCAATGTGCAGGAAACAAAGAGCCTGTAAAAGCCAAATGGTGCACAATTTATAACTAAACCCAATTGCTAAAATTATTTTTTTCCCAAAATACATGCCTTTAAGTGAAGAAAAAAAAACTGTTAAAGTAAAGTGGTCCTACCTATGCACATCCGATAATACATGCAATTTATGGTAGGTGAGGACTTGTACTTACACTTAAAGGGGTTGTCCAGTCTAAAATGAAAACTTGGAAGTCACTCAGTGTGACTGTAGACTTATGAATCCCCCCAAAGCACGCACTGTGTGCTGCAAGGAGTCACTGGTTTCTGATCTGGGAATGGAGGTGATGTATGCGATATGTATACTCCCGAGCATAACCCATCTAGTGGGCACGGCCTCACTCCATACACTTGTATTGAGCGAGACCATGCCCACTGGACGGGACGCGGCCTCGCTCAATGGTAGTTGCACATAAAAATTATGTTTGAAGAAGAAGACATGAAGTCAAACAAGTATCAGGGTATAAAGGGGGGTAAGTGCCCGACTCAACACAAACAAAATTGTAAAAAAAAATTGAAAAATTGTATTCAATCAAAAAGATGTTAAGAAATATGTGTACAGTTTATGACACATCAGCAGTGTGCAATACACTGGTAAAGGGTTTATCCACTAAGGAAAGCCAAACTCCGAGCTACAGGACAAAATAAAAACACATAATACTCACCTCCTGGACTGACCGCGTTCCGGCAATGTTGGGAATTTGACCTAGTTTGGCAATTCCAGATGTTTTCAGTTGATTCATCAATTGTGATATTTAAAGAAAAAAACATGCCATTAAGCTCCCCGTGCTCAGTCTTTGTGCTGATATTAAAGGGGTTTTCTGGGACTTCAACAATGATGGCCTATCCATAGGATAGGTCATCAATGTCTGATCGGCCAGGTTCCGACACAAAGCACCCCCTCCGATCAGCTGTTATCGGTGTCAGCGACCGGAAGTGCTTACTAGCGGAGCTGGCCGACTATTTGTAGTGGCTGCCGCAGGGTACTACACATCCGCCTCCTATTGATTTGAATAAGGATAGGCCATCAATGTAAAAGTAGTGGACAACCTCTTTAAAGTTGCAAAATTTGGTGAAATACCACCCCACCCATCCTTCTGGTGTATTTGTGAGCATGTTGCAATTCTGCCGTAATTTTTTGGGCACCAAGAGTCACAAAAACAGTTCAAAACAAAAAAAAAAGACAATTTTGACTTTGCGCCAAATTCATGACAAGTGTGCGCTACTTTGAAGAATTTGGCAACAAAAATTGTCACCAATATCACAAGACTAAAAAGGAAAGTGTCTTAAAAAACCCTGCAAATGATGAATCAGGGGACTAAGGCTTTGTTCACATGCCAGGTTCTAAAATAACCTTATAGTGGTAAAAATGTAAGTTTTTTTTCTTTACCGCTCAATGGTATAACATTTTGTGAAACACAAGTGGTGTCAGTATGATCACTGCACCCCTAGATGATTTAATTAAGAAGTGTAGTTTGTAAAATGGGGTCACTTATGGGGGGTCCTGCTGTCCTGACACCTCAGAGGCTCTGACAATCCGACATGGCACCCGCAAACCATTCCAGGCAAATCCGCACTCCGATATGGAGCTCCTTCCCTTTTGAGATTTGCAGTGTGAATAAAAAGTACTTTTTGACCGTATATGAGGTATTGTCGTACTAAGAACATATTGCGTAACAATTTTTTTGGTCCATTTTCTCCTATTATCTTTTTTGAAAATTAAAAACTTGGGGCTAAAACAACATTTTAGTGGAAAGAATGTAACTTTTCATTTTCACAGCCCAAAGTTATATAATTCTAAGAAATACCTGTGGGTTTAAAATACTCAAAACACCCCTACAGGAATTTTTCGAGAGGTGTAGTTTCCAAAATGGGGTCACTTGTGGGGTTTCTGCTCTTCTGGAATCTTGGTGACTCTCAAAACGCGATATGGCATCCACAATCTATTCCAGACAATTTTGCACTCCAAAAATCAAATAGCGCTCCTTCCTTTCCAAGCTCTGCTGTTTGCCCAAACAAGAGTTTCTGAGCACCTATGGAGTATCCGTGTACTCAGGAGAAATTGCACAACAAATTATGTGGTCCATTTTCTCCTAATACCCATTTTCTGGGTTTAACATGCTCATCACACCTCTAGATAAATTACTTGAGGTGTGTTACTTCCAAAATGGGGTCACTTGTGGGGGGGGGGTTCCACTGTTTAGGCACATCAGGGGCTCTGCAAATGTGACATAGTGTCCACTATCTATTCCAGACAATTTTGCCCTCCAAATGTCAAAAGGTGCTCCTTCCCTTCCGAGCTTTGCTGTGTACTCAAACAGTAGTTTTTCCCCACATATGGGGTATCGGCGTACTCAGGGAGAAATTGTACAATAAATTGCATGGCCCATTTTCTCCTGTTACCATTGTGAAAATGAAAAATATGGGGCTAAAGCAACATTTTTATAGGAAAAATGTATTTTTCCATTTTCATGGGTCAACGTTATAAAATTCTGTGAATCACCTTTAGGTTCAAGGTGCTCCTCACACATCTAAATAAATTCATTGAGGGGTGTAGTTTCCAATATGGTGTCACTTGTGGAGGGTTTCCACTGTTTAGGCACATCAGGGGCTCTGCAAACGTGACACGGCGTCCGTTATCTATTTAAGACAATTTTGAACTAAAAAAGTTAAATGCGGCTCTTTCCCTTCCAAGCCCTGCACTCAAATAGTAGTTTTCCATCACATATGGGGTATCAGCATACTCACGAGAAATTGGACAACAAATTGTATTGTCCATTTTCTCCTGCTACGCTTGCGAAAATGAAAAATTTGGGCCTTAAGCAATATTTTTGTGGGAAAAAGTAACATTTTCATTTTTCCTTCTACGTTGTTTTAATTCCTGTGATGTACCTAAAGGGTTAATAAAGTTCTTGACTTTAAACTTCTTGATTGTGGTTTTAAGCATATGAGAAATGTTATTCATGAACTATTTTGTATAGCATAACTATCTGATTTAAGGGCATAAAAATTCAAAGTTTGAAAATTGCAAAATTTTTATATTTTTTGCCAAATTTTAGATATTTTCATAAACGCAAAACATATTGAACAAAATTTAAAACATATTAAGAAAAAACATTCACAGAATCACTGGGATACATTGAAGCAGTCCAGAGTTATTACCTCTTAAAGCGATACTGGTTAGATTTTAAAAATGAGGCTCGGACATTAATGTACAAAGTCTTGATAATAAATCCTGGCACTCACGTGTAGGTTGAATTTCAATTAATGAAGATCCACATACAAAACGTTTCAGCCTTCCCAGGCTTTTGTCAATTGTATGTGGATCTTCATTAATTGAAATTCAATCTACACGTGAGTGCCAGGATTTATTATAAAGACTTTACAGTGTTTCTTCCACGAGCACCACAACAGCCAGCAGAGTGCCGACTCTTACTACTACTACATTAATGTACAAAGTGGCTGGGTCCTTAAATTAGTGACATGTGTTA
Source organism: Phyllobates terribilis (assembly GCF_046119375.1). Taxonomy (NCBI): domain Eukaryota; kingdom Metazoa; phylum Chordata; class Amphibia; order Anura; family Dendrobatidae; genus Phyllobates; species Phyllobates terribilis. The sequence continues at coordinate 174,913,326 of NW_027362764.1, forward strand.
AAGTAAACAAAGTCTGACAGTGTCGGACATACTCCATGCACTGCTAATGTCTTAGGTAAACTATACCTGACCAATTCAACTCCCCCCTGCAGTTTTACATTTGCAACTTTGTATATTTTCATGAACTTTTTTGTTCAGAATAGTCACTATTTTTCCAGACATAAAAAACTTTTTCCACTAAATAAGTGGATCAAATTGCCCTTTTTTTCACAAAATGTTTTTCACATACGTCTTACATTGGTGGTGTAACATCTTGTATGGTGGAAGCAAAGCTGAACTTTGGGATCCTGAAAAACGCAGCAAGAAAATCAGCAAAAAAGCCAGCAAAACATGCTTTTCGTCTACAGTTTTTTTAATACCAAGAAAGGTATGGCTGTCAAAAAAAAAAAAAAGCAACGTGCGAACAGAACCCCAAAGATCCCTCTCCAGTCATGAATTTCTGATAATGAAGGTCACCTTCCACTTTAAGAACCACTGGTATAGATTATGGACTATGCAAGTCTTACAACTAATTTACTAAAGAAATATATTAAGGACACTTAGGCATAAAATGATACATTTATTGAAAACAATTCCATTCTGAACTGATTGCTCAGATTATCCTTATCCATACTTTACATCAGCCATATTGGATACAGACACACGAGAACGCAGGCTTTTTGGCTCCCTGACAAGCGAGATCATAAACCTCATGTATCCCTCATTTTCTATTACTTCCTTTTCCTCCCGCGTGTGAGGCATAACACAGGAAAGTGGAAAGTGTTAAACAAAAGCCATATGTAGTGTTTGATGAACTCTAGAGAAGGAAACAGCACAGAACAACAGTTCAGTATGTGGGAGGTAATTGTCCTCGTGCTTATAATTAGCATTAGAATTTTAGGGATTTTGCTGCCTAATGCCCACCCACCGCCTGTTATCCTTACCATGGTTACTGCCACTTATTAGACAGAAATATTTGATCAACACCATGTAATTGTTTCTTTGCGTTGTCTTGTAATAAACATTAATGGGAACTCTGTTTTGTGTTTCCATTTGGACAAGATCCACATTAAGTAACAATTCTGGGATGATGGTATAATTGCAATATTTATATCTAATAACAGACATGGATCTTCATCTGGAAATAAATGCTCATTTTTATCTTTTCATACTTACTGGGGAAAGTTATTTTAAGGCATAATAAAACAATTGGAAGAGAAATCTAACGATCTGACACCCTTTAAGAGCCGGCAGACTTCATACTGCATCTGAAGGAAAAGGTAGCTGCAACCAAACTAAAAAAGTAAGGTGTGATCTGAGCCTATGCTAACCAATATATTAGGAAATGGCTTACATAAAAAATTCTATAATACAGGGGAATTAAAGGGGTTGTCTGTAAAAATAAGGAACTTTGCAATTTACTCCTTATTAAAGAATCTTTTTGTTTTGAAGAACTGAGGGATTTTAAATGCAATGTGTGGTGTATAAAAGGTGGCCAGTCTCCTAAGCTAGGAGTGCAGCGATTGCAAGCTCTTTGCTATGGAGCTTGAAAGCGCTGCTCCGAGGCTGGCCAGATCACTGAATCTGATCAACTTCAGTAACCTTGTGCTCTTCTGATGCTGGAAATGCAAAATTGCCTCATGTAGCAGCATTACAGAGAACACAATTTGGGTAAACAGTTCTTCCATGCCGCTGGTGTGAAATGTCGATCATCAGGAGATCACTGACCCCCCAGAAGTAGGAAGCCGTGAGGCAGGGGAGCAGTCCGCTCCTGAAGATTGAACATGAGTATAACCTTTTTAAAGGGACTATCAGCACAGAATGACTGTTCAAACATAATACAGGCGCTCGGTGCTTCATGCTAGGACCAGTCATTTAAATACACCTTCCCACCTGCTTGTTTTCCCCTCAATCTCTACCTCCCCCCTCTTCTTTGATTGTCAGCTGTGAGTTCATAGAGACAGAGAAGGGAGGAAATAGATGGAAAACAAGCAGGTGGGAAGGTGTAGATTAAATGTTTGGCCCCGCCATGATGCACTGAGCGAAGGTACTTGGTTGGAACTGTCTGTGCTGACAGAGTCCCTTTAACAGTTGTCTTCAACGTAGAGAATGGATAAATGTGGAACTTACCAGATGGGTCATTAAACAGTAGAATCCACGTTATACAATATGTGTAAAGACAGGAGGTAGAGGAACGCAAATAGCCCACGGCCTTTTCACAGGATCAATGCTTTCTCAAGGCAGCACTGATCATCAGTGAGAAAGTGCGGATCATGTGAAATGGCTGTAGGATATCCGCTTTGTACTTTCCCCCACCCCACCTGTTTTTGCACATATATTGAATAAAGCGCTTTCTACTGTTTAAAGATCCAGCTGGTAAGTGCGGTATCTGTCACAATTCCAACCCTTAAAGGAGTTGTCCACTACTTTTTTATTATGCCCCCAATGTATCCCCCCGGGGCCCATAAGGGTTTTTGTAAATACCTTCTGTTGCAGTTACTGCCTGTGAGCGGCGCTATCAAACAGACGCGTTTCGTGGACGTTCCGTCCACTTCATCAAGTGCAATACCAAAAAACAATGGGTTCGAATCATTACACATATACAAAAACGTTATTTTATTTATTTTTTATAGCTTATATAGAAGATCTTTTAAGTTTATTTAGATTTTATACAATTCTCATTACTTTTTTAAGAGTGTTCTTCTAATAACACTAATAGACACACTGCTTTAAGGAATATGTAAAGGTTTGGGTTTTAAACAACAACGGCTGCTGGCACTTTGGCGCCAGTTTTTTTGCATTTATTTCCCACTTTCCATGGTATATACGTTCTCTGCCGCCAACATCTCTTAAGCTATGCACTTGATGAAGTGGACGGAACGTCCACGAAACGCGTCTGTTTTTAGCTTGTCAAACGAATAAACTTACAGCACAAGGACTGGATTCGGTATAATCTGTTTTAACGGAGGAGCGCGGAATTACTGACACCTTTCATCGTTCTTCTACATTGCTAACCACCAAGGTTTGGTGTCTCCAGCAGCCCTCTCTCACGCTTAATATAGGAGTTGTGCATGTCACAACCCCGCAAGGTAAGCATATTTTCATTTATTAATTTTGTTTACCTGGGTAACAGCGCTATTGTGCCCCCATTCTTATCTCTTTGTAGAATAATATGATGATTGCAATATATTAAGAGGATAAAACTTTGATGGGAGGAGTGCTTCTTTAAAGCGTTTATTTCCTTTTATACACAACCCTTAGAAAAGCATGTCTTGTTACTTTTATCCTCCACTTAAAGTTTAGACTGCTTTCAATACTCATATCAGTCTAATATGTTCTAGAACTCTCACAATTCTCATTCTCTGTAACTTGTTCTCCATTTGTTTTCTATTCCTCTTCGGCATTCTGTCAGCACTGAATGTACTAGAACTTGATCTTTTTTATTCCCCAGCATGCATTGCTATTGCTTTTTCCAGTGGCTTGAATTGAAAGCCCACCTGTCTGTTACACATGGATACTGTTTGACAGATATGAGTGGAGGTGCAGCGAGACAAAGATCACCTACATTCAGTTCTTGTAGTCCGTTTCGATCTTTCTTCTACTAGAGATGGATTACGCAAGATTTACAGAAGAGAAGCATCTCATGATGGCTGGCACTTTGGAGTGATTTTTCAGCGTTAAAATATTACTTTTAAATAACATGATTTGCGAATTTAGCTAATTATCAAATCAGATCTTGTCTGAAAGTGCAGCGACCATTTCAATGACATACGGTAGGTCAGTTTCAGGCAACTTTATCATTAACTTTTTATTTGTGCATCTCACAGATACAAGTCCCGTAAGATCCCTATGAAATAATCAGTTTGGATCCTCAGACCCGCTACCGGCCATGCTCTTATATTGAGAGTACTTTCTGGAATAATAGAGTTAGGCACTAATTTAATTTATCAAGGTACTACTGTATAAAGAATGAATATGTATTTAACTGTCATACTACTAGCCATACTTTTTTTGGGGGGAGGGGTATCAATTTAACCCAATATTGCGGTAATTCACTTTATTAACGTTGAAGGAAAGTAGACAGCATGACTACTTTCTTAGAGATACAGCACAGCTCTTTTCCATGGGCGGTCTCTTATATTTCAGCTAAGTCCTTTTTAAGGGAATAAGACTGAATGGCTATACACATCCCCTGGAAGTAATCAAACATATTTTGATCTGGTACAATCCATATAAGAAAAATAAAAATCCCTGTGAGCTATGAGATTGTCCCAATAATACACCAGGTCAGATTTCATGTGGTTTCCCGAAGAACTAGTCACTAGAATACGTACCTTAAAACAGCCCGTGTCTGTTATTGGGCTGCCATGAGTTGTAGCAGGAATGAATTGCCCCCATTGCCTCTGAGTAAGGAACAGTACCTTTAAAAGGTTAAAATTCAATATATTTAAGTAGTCGGCACTACCTTTGTGTGACATCAGTCAGAGAAGGGACAGTCTCAGCAACAGGCAGTAATATTTGGCCACTGGTGCTCAAAGTATAGCGAAACAAGCACAGTTTTCAACAAAGATAATAGATGGATACTTTGATGCTGAGTCACTTCTCACGGACAGGCAGAAAGCCAGGGTAGTCAAGTAGTCCGAGGTCAATAGCCAAGAGGGTACGTCATACAGAGGAAAGAGACAAAAGCGTAGTCAGGTAAATGTCCTGATAGAATCATTTTTACTGATTGGACTGGAGACAGTTCAACCAAGTGACAGTGATTATTCGTGGTGGGGAGCTGCATCTGTGCCTCAGCAATATTATACCTTCAACATGGATTATTTTAATCACCAACTCTCGTCCCGGGAAAGGCTTATACTACAAGCCGTTGGAACCCCCATAACTCACATAGTCGAAACAGCAGGTGAAGATACAGCTGTTTTCAGTGAAGGAGAGACTCAAACGATGAAAACCTTATTCCATAGACTAGAGGAAAATCTAAAAGAGGAACTGCGTCTTGAACTGGAACTACGTTTTCTTTCAATGTCCATAGATGAAAAGATTTGCCCGAGGGGACTCAGGATCAATATACCCCCTCCCTTTCAAGAGGACTCTGATTTTAGAGTGGAATGGTCAGGTATTCTTGAACTTTGCATGCAGAATATGTTAAGATGCATTCACAAAAAAAGATCCAATTTATGCTTGCTGGTTACCAACAGTATATCTGATATTTCCAAGGAATTATTATCCTTTGAAACACACCATCTTTTCAGTAAGATAAACAACAGCATTACTGCTGGTATTCTGCAAAATGAGCATGAAATCATTTTGCAGAAAGCAAAAAAACTACATAGGGATAGAGAAGATTACAGATTGAATCTTCTAAATCATGATGATGGTGCGCTCAAATTAGGCATCAATACCACCAAGTCACACCATACTGGGACCCTTGATAGGACTGATACAAATAAAGGTAAAAACTTTACAAACAGAGACAGAACCTTCTCCAACAGTAGGTATCATATAAAAAGGAACAATCCTGACCAGCCCTCTATGAAAACAGGCATGATGCCTAAAAAAAACAACAAGTAGGGAAAATACCCCACTCCATACCGGTATCACTAAAGTTTCCCCTCCGTTTCCCACTGCACCTCTGCACAAAATTGATTTCATCAAAAACTTCACAAATACACCTTCTGATCTGCCTTCCATGGAAACAGGCACGATCCTGAAAGAGGCAACCAGGACAGGGAATGCTCCAACCCACAAAAGAATTACTATAAATCCCCCTGCTAGGTCCACGTCACCTCCAAGAAGTTCTGATTCCCCTAAAAACCCTATCAAAGCACCAACACCCAACAACATAACAGTTGCCAGCCCCATCATTCTATTTTCTCCTGACCGCAGCCCTGTGAGTCGGAGTTCTTCCAGGACTGTCCAGTCCCTAGTTGCTTATCAGACACTAGCAAAAACCAAGAAGAATTTAGAAGAAATCAAACAGATTAGTCTCAGATAAGAGGAGAGGAGGAAATCCCTCAGCACCATAAGTGAACTTTCACTCAATGAAGGGAATTCACTTAATATGACACCGATGGATATTACCGATTTGCTGAATTTTTTCGATACACTGTACTCCTGATGCATCCACATCTGCACCTGCAGGTCAGACCACCAATGTGGAGGTAGAGACACCTCTGCAGGTTCCTATTAACACCACCACGTTAATCGATAACACTCAGAAGAATTGCACCACATGCATAACCAATTTTTTACCCCGGGTCCTGGTCCCGGGACACGAAACACTAGATTACTATTTCAAGAGACTAGGGAAAAGAAAAAACACAAAAGAGGGAGTAGAGGAAGAGGCAAACAAAAGAAGACTCGTAGAGAAATAGAGCCCCGCATAGCAGTTAAATCCAGTATATACAACCTGTCGTCCATTACACTTAGTGAACATGATACTGCCTTACTATCCAAAGGATAATCTTTTTGTCCCACTTACAAGAGCAAAGATTTTGTGAGAAAACTCACCCTGAAAAGGCACTTTGCCAACAAGCCCACAACTGACACCCCGCACAAAGACATAAGTCTGGTCTGTGAAGACAAACTGGACACCCTTCTAAAAAGCAAATCCAAGTTTTATCCAGTTGAAAGCCGAAGCCACCAAATTGATACCTTTAGTGAAGTCACCATGCATGACTTCAAAAAACTAACTGAAACCCCAATACTCCGGAAAAATAGAACCCTCACCAATGGTGAAAAAAAAACCTTCTAAATCTTCAGGGTAACAAAGACATAGTCATTAGATCAGCTGACAAGGGGAGAGGAATTGTAATACAAAACTACAATGATTACATAGAGGAAGCAAATAAAATTATGACTGACAGAACATATTATAGAGAAATCCATCACAACCCCTAGAACAAATCCAAGCGACATACTGTATGTCAAACTTATTAGAAAAGGCTATGACGAAGGAGTCCTAAATGAAAATGAGAAAATATTTTTGCTAATACAAAACCCTAGCATGCCCTTTTATTATCACCTACCAAAAATACATAAGAATATTGACAGACCCCCGGGGAGACCGATCATATCGGGCATAGGCTATCTAACCAGCAATTAAGCAGAATATATTGACATTCCCCTGCAGCCCCATGTTAAAAATTTAAAGAGCTATCTTCGTGATTCGAGTCATCTCATCAAACTCACTTAGAACATAAAATGGGAAGATACATATATTTTTTTGTCCCTAGATGTCACATCATTATACACAAACATCGACTGGGAAATTGGTCTCCTATGCATAGAGTACATAATCACGGAAGATACTCGTTTATCCCCCGCCCACAAGTCATTAATTCGGGCGGGGTTATCATTCATTCTCAGTAATAATTTTTTCACCTTCCTCCATCGCACATACCACCAAATTAAAGGGACTGCGATGGGGTCAAAGTTCGCACCCACTTTTGCTAACATCTTTATGGGGGTGTTTGAACTTGTGTTCATTTATGGAGGCCCCTTTTGGAAGGGGATTGTTTTTTATCAACAGTACATTGACGATCTGATTTTTATCATCAATAGGAGCATTATAGAACCGTTAGCCTTCACAGAATTCCTCAACAACAATCAATGGGGCATTACTTTCAACTCTGAACTCGGCGAAGACAGCATTAACTTTCTAGATCTCACACAGACCATCCACACTAAAACTTTCTTCAAAAAGGTAGACACTAACAGTTATATCCACTACAACAGTGGACACTACAACAAATGGCTGTGCAATATACCATATAACCAATTCCATAGAATTAGGAGGAACTGTAGCTCGGAATCAGGCTTCAAAGACCAATCAGGTACTCTGAAAGACAAATTTCTTTAACAAGCTTACCCCAAGGAATTGGTCAGGGATTCCTTTGAAAAAGTAAGAGACACTTGTAGCCAGGATTCCCTCCTCACCGGTTCCAGAGTAAAAAATACAGAATTTGAACATAATGTGAAGTTTATCACCACCTATAACTGTCAACATAAACTGTTTAGAGAAATTCTGCATAAGAATTGGTTCATCTTATTAAATGACCCGAGTCTCAGAGAAATCCTACCTAAGAAACCCTCCATTACCTATAGAAGGGCACCTACCCTCAGAAACATTCTAGCTCCCAGCAGAATCCACTCCTCCCACATGGAGAAAAAAAGATGAAACAAAATCTAAGAAAAGAATTATCATCAAATGTGGGAAAAGGAATTGCATGTGCTGCAGAAACATCACACATGGCACTGACACCTTTGTCTCATCATCGACTGGGGAGGGGTTTAAAATGAATCATAATATGTCCTGCGATACGGACTTTATTATATATTTAATAGAATGCCCTTGTGGTAAACAATATATAGGTGGGACCACACAGACTTTTCACAAAAGGATGAACTCTCATAGACACAATGTAGTCATGGGTTTCCCCTAACATGGGCTATCAAGGCATATGGCCCATCAACACAACAAGGATTTCAGCAGCTTGAAAATCATGCCTATAGAGCATATTTCAGATAACACCCCTAACAGAATTCAAACTCTCAACAGAAGGGAGATTTACTGGATATACAAACTGGATACACTGAAACCACGAGGGTTATATGAGATCACAGAGACCTTTCTCTAAAAAACACCTAAAATACTGGTCATAGCATATAAACACCAAAAACACAGGTATAAAGGCTGAATATCTCCTCTTACTAAGATGTTGCAGTGCAGCGCCTTGTCAACACTTGTTACATTAACAGTGATACGGTGGCTCAACATTCCCTTTCATCTCCTGGGGTGTTGCATCACAGCGCCTCCTGTCATCATGGGTTCCACTTCCAATTCCTCTGTAGCTGGCCTCCTTCCAGCACTCTCAAAAAGATATCTCTCAATTCCATCCAATAAGTGATCTCCCACACCAGCCACAACGCTCCAGTGTGGTCATAGGCTTTCTTTGCATTCAGGACCGTAACGTACCAGCACGGTCCGCAATCATCAAAAGTATAGAAAAGATCAACCCATGCCAGCTCAATTCTTCATTTGCCGGGTTATCACCGCCTAATGGAGCAAAACTACTTTAGACTGTACTGCAACACGCGTTGCACAAGGGGATATTCCATCTTATATCCAATTGACTTACGGGATCATTGAGTACCCATTTTCATTATCCCCACTACCTGGGATAGTAAGTCATATGAAATTAGGTCTCAGGAGGAGCACAAAATACTATCATACTCTTTCCCCATGATGTGGTTAATTTAATCTAATCACTGCTTTGGTTTTATTGATGACATGAAGCATATTTATATTTCATCCTAACGATAGGGATATGGACAAGATAGGAAGCATATGCATAAACTGGCCAGGGTTGCACCATGAACATACATTTTAATCATGCTAATCATATTTTTCTTTGTTGATGTGTCATACCGTTATATCCCTCCTAAAAGACGGCTAAATAATGTTGACCAACTATCATACCTCCGTGGTCTAGAGGCACTAACCATGGACGTTGTCCTGGTAAGGTATATAATACCAAGAAACAACGGGTTCGAATCATTACACATATACAAAAACTTTTTTATTTTATTTATTTTTTATAGCTTATATAGAAGATGTTTTAAGTTTATTTCGATTTTATACAATTCTCATTACTTTTTTAAGAGTGTTCTTCTAATGACACTAATATACACACTGTTTTAAGGAATATGTAAAGGTTTGGGTTTTAAACAAAAACGGCTGCTGGCACTTTGACGCCAGTTTTTTTGCATTTTTTTTTCACTTTCCATGGTATATACGTTCTCTGCCGCCAACATCTCTTAAGCTATGCACTTGATGAAGTCCACGAAACGAATCTGTTTTTAGCTTGTCAAAAGAATAAACTTACAGCACAAGGACTGGATTCAGTATAATCTGTTTTAACGGAGGAGCGCGGAATTACTGACACCTTTCATAGTTTTTCTAAATCATCAGATTATATAGCACTGTGTACTTACAATTTCTCATTTTGCCCTTCTACCTGTTTAATTAATGATTAGCTGAAAACTTTTAAGCTCTATGTTGAAATAGGAAGTCTCTTTTCTTTGCATGAGTCATCATTAGAACTATAATTCAACATCATTGCAAAGTCCCTGTCAGGGGGGAGGAGAAGAGCAGCTGGGTCAGGAGCTGAAGAGGGTGTGGAGCTGGGCTGCCAGTGACTTTGCAGTGAATTGTAGTTCTAATGATAACTCATGGAAGTAGAAAAGAGACCTCCTTTTTGTTCATAGAACTTAGAAGGATTCAGCAAGTCAGTTTTTAACTCGTGATGTCATAGACCTTAGATAGAAAAGAGAAGAATTAAAAAGGGTAGAAGGGCAAAATGAGTAATTGTAAGTACACAGTACTGTATAATATGATGATCGCAATATATTAAGAGGATAAGAACTTTGATGGGAGTGCTTCTTTAACAGTCCAACAGGTTATTTATTACCCTTCACTTATTTTTATCTATTCAGATTTTGGTTGGCAAATCTACGGGTGATCCTTCTCATAATGAAATTTTTTGTAATTGTGCAAATGATGGGGGATTTAGTTTTCCACTAATATCCGCAGCCCATGTATGAATATAAAACAGTGTGGCAGCAGATCAACAAGGAGTATGTCACTGATACAAATTAATATTTAAATATGTTGCCTTTTGCTTTTAGCAAGTGGTCCTGAGACGTAAATGTGACATCTCCAATGTAAAACGAGGGTTTATGATGGATGAGAGGCTTAAAGTCACACGTAGGCACAGACATACACACACACAGGGTTACACCAGTGAGCCAGCACAGTGTGCTGCTCCCCGGCTGTGAGCGCTTGCAGGGCACGCATCCAGCAGAACTTTCTCTAGTATGTTTGGTCAGTAAAGGAATTGAGGTTAATGGTTAATATTTAATGTCACCTGCAGCCAGTGACTGCTTCTTCTAATGTAAGTGACAGATAAACAGAAAAACACTCCCTGGATGATACACAAAGCACCACACACCATAAGTGCATTTTTATTTTTAAACCAACTCAATTTCTCAAATGGATAACCAATGTTCCTACTAATTTACATTAGAAATTGAGTGAGGCATGAAAATTGTTCTGATGCACGGCAAAAACATCCCCGCTGCAGAAAACCTACAATGACTGGTTGTGGCAAAACAATATTCAGAATTATACATTAATGGAAAACATGGAAATCCCACCAGTCAGTGACAATGGGACCGAGGGTAGAAGCTGCATTATAATATTTGTAAATCTACTCGATACTGGTCTAGACATAAAGGTTAAAAGGGTAATGCCATGTTAGGTGCAGGTCACACCTTATGGGATAAGGGGGTCAGGTGAACCCTGTTCTGAACTGCCTTCTTTATCAAAGTACATGTAACTATGTACATGTATTATATGTGTTACTACTTATGAACTTACTGCAGTGTTTCCATGCATTGTTTTTATTCTAGGTTATATTTTTCCATTAAGGGTCACAGTGTATAAGTGCACCTACACATTACACTCATACTAAGGCTGCGTGCCCACGTTGCGGATTACAAGCATTTTTTATGCGGAATTTCCGCAGCGTAAACGCTTGTAAAACGCTTGTTAATCCGCACCCCATGGTCCCCAATGAGAATCCGCAAGTTCTATGCCCATGCTGCGGATTTTTCCACAGCGTTTATGCTGCGTTCAAAAATCCGCAGCATGTTCATTAATTTTGCGTTTGAGCATGCGGAATTGCCGTATTCAATGCATGAAAAAACGCAAGGCAATTCCGCATGTTGAAAAAGCGTGATAAACGCGCAATAAACGTGTGCAGAATTCCGCATGCGTTTTTCCGGGAGAGGACATGCGGAAATGAAGCAGAAATTTTCTGCTTCACTTTCGCAACGTGGGCAAATAGCCTAAGAGTATGTTTTTTTGTTTTGTTTCAGTTTCTTGTGCTCACTATATTTGGGGTTGTGGCCACCTCCTTGGCTAGTACACTTTATCTACTTTATTTATTTATTTTACTCACTTATGTAGTGCTATTAATTCCACAGCGCTTTACAGACATTATCGGCACTGTCCCCATTAGGGCTCACAATCTACATTCCCTATCAGTATGTTTTTGGAGTGTGGGAGGAAACCCATGCAAACACAGGGAGAACATGTAAACTCCTTGCAGATGTTGTCCTTGGTGGGATTAGAACTCAGGACCCCAAGGCTGCAAAGTAACAGTGCTAACCACTGAGCCACCGTGCTGCCCTACTTTATCTACTTAGTACCAACCTACTGGCATGTAGCAAGGTGAGATATTAGAGATAAGGATGATCATCAGTGGGTACACCTTGTTGCAGTGGGATGGCTTAGATGCTTTCTTTTATTTAAAAAAAAGTCAACTAAGTACTCTGCTTTTTACACGTGTTACTATTTATTTACTTACTGCAGTGTTTTTACGCATTGTTTTTATATCTTGATACTAGTTATATCTTGATACTAGTCCAGATATAAAGGTTAAAAGGGTATTCCCATCTTTGGTGCAGGTCACACCTCTGGGACATTTACCTTCTAGAAGAAGGTTCTTGTGAACCCTATTCTGCACTGTCCTCTCCATCGAAGTATATATAACTATGTACCATATTTTGCGGATTATAAGACACACCGGATTATAAAACGCAACCCAAATTTTGGGGTGAAAAATAGTCTCCTGAGATCTTAATCTTCGCATGCTCCGGTGGCCATTTTCCCGAAGCCCACCGCAGGGCTATGTACGGGAGAGGAAACCTCAGCTCACCGCCGAATTCTTTTGAGAGGATGGGGCCCGCAGCATCGCCCCACTCCTGCCGCAGCCGCCGCCAACCTTCTGTATCTGTGAACCCGCTCCACCGACGACGTCCCCCAGGTAAAATACAGTACCTTCGCATTATAAGACCCAAATTTAGGTGCAAAAAAGAACGTCTTATAATCTGAAAAATACGGTACGTTTTTTACCTGTTACTATTTATTCACATACTACAGTGTTTTTATTCTTGGTTATATTTGTTAACAGCCACTGTGAATGTGCACCTACACGTTACACTCATACCAACAGAGGTGCTAGCCCTTGCTTTTTGGTTTTGCTTCAGTTTCTTATAGTCCGTTCTAATGGGGTTGTGGCCGCCTCTTTAGGCTGTGCACCTTATCTGCTCTTCTTTCCATGGGCAGGTGTTAATCACAGTCAGACCCAAGTCCTGCTCAGCACCTTCCTATTTAAAGGCCTGCTGGCACATAAGATGAGATATTACAGATAGTGACTATCCTGATTGGGTACACCTTGTCACAGTGGGATGGCTTTTACGCTTTATTAAAAAAAATGTCAACTAAGTGCCCTATGTTTTTAACATGTGTTACTATTTACTTACTGCAGTCTTTCTCTGCATTGTTTTTATTCTAGGCTATATCTAATTGATACTAGTCTAGATGTAAAGGTTAAAGGGGTATTCCCATCTTTGGTGCAGGTCACACCTCTAGGACCTTTGACTTCAGAAGAACGAGGAGTCTGGTAAACCCTGTTCTGCACTGCCCTCTCCATCCAAGTGTATGTAGCTGTGTAAAGAACCTCGTACATCAGTGGCCAGTAACTGGCAACTGGAATTGATTCAACTCTAATCCCCTGATGAGTGAGGCCCCCAGAAGTAAGACCATCTCCTGCCAGACACTTATGGACATGCATGGGAGAATCTTTTTACAATTTACAATGTCATTGCCACCTGGGAATTTTTCTCATTAAAATACCAAATTGTTAAAAGGGGTTTTCCATTTTTAAGAAAAAACCCAGTTTACAGGAGGTTTATTTAAAAAGAACGTTTTTTTGAGGGATATGTTATCACCTAGCCTCTACAAGAGCAATCAATCTAATTTCTACAAGAAAACATTCCAAATGGATTTTTTTTAAATGTAGAGGTATCAAATGTACTGTGTGCAGACATACTATCAAAGGTAACACAATGAAAAATAAATGATTGTAAGGTATTTTACACCAATTCATTTATCAACTGTGATCATTTCACGTGGTGTATATGCGATCAGTATAAATTGATGTATATTGGATGCACCACTAGGGAGTTAAAGAGTAGAATCGCAGAACATATTGCTGATATTATTAAGAAAAAAGAAAAACAATTAATACCTCTGGTGCTGCTAAACATTTTTCAGAGACACGTAGAGGTAGTTTAAAGTCATTTGATTTTTTTATTGCTTTGTAAGGTTTAACAGACCCAAATCGGGAGGAGATTAGAGAAAGGTTTTATTTATGAATGAAGCATCATGGATTATGAAATTAAATATGAGATTCCCAAATGGAATGAACGTTTGTAATGATTTAATGTACAGTGGCTTGCAAAAGTATTCACCCTCCTTGGCGTTTTACCTATTTTGTTACATTGCAACCTGTGTTTAAATATTTTTGTAATCTGATTTGTGTGTGATGCTTCAGCACTAAATAGTCTTAGTTGGTCAAGTGAGAAAAATATAGGCATAAATGAAATTTATGGGATCAAATAACTAAAAATTGGCATGTGTATATGTATTCACCCCTTTTGCTATGAAGCCCCCAAAAATTTCTGGTGCAAGCAATTCCCTTCATAAGTCACACGCTTAGTGAAGGGAAGCCCATCTTGTGTGCAATCTAAGTGCCAAGTGGTCTGTCAGTATATACACACCTTTTCTGAGAGGCCACAGAGGCTGCAACACCATTAAGCAAGAGGCACCACTAGTCAGGGTTGGGTTATAAAAAAATATCCCAATCTCTGATGATCCCCCGAGCACCATCAAATCCATTATCATCAAATGGAAAGAACATGGTACCACAAAAAAACAGCCAAGAGAGGGCCGCCCACCAAAACTCTCAGACTCAGCAAAGAGGGCATTAATCAGAGAGGCAGCACAGAGACCAGAGGTAACCCTGAAGGAGCTGTAGAGTTCTCATGTACAGACTGGAGCATCTGTCCATATGACCACAGTAAGCCATACACCCCATAGGGATAGCCTTTACGGAAGAGTGGGCAGAAAAAAGCCTTTACTTACACAAAAAAATTGTAAGGTTCTGTTTGAGTTTGGCAAAAGACACGTGGGAGACTCCCCAAATGTATGGAGGAAGGTGCTGTGGTCAGATGAGACCAAAATTGAACTTTTTGGCCACCAAGGTAAACGCCAAAAAAACACAGCTTATCACTCTAAGAACACCATCCCCACAGTGAAACATGGTGGTAGCAGCATCATGCTGTGTGGATGTTTTTCGGCAGCAGGGACAGGGAAAATGGTCCGAGTTGAGGGAAAGATGGATGGTGCTAAATAAAGGGATATTCTTGAGCAAAACCTGTTTCTGTCTGTCAGTGATTTGAGACTGGGACAGAGGTTCGCCATTCAACAAGACAATTACCCAAAGCATACTGCTAAAGCAACACTCGAGGGGTTTAGGGGGAAATTTGTAAATGTTTTGGAGTGGCCTAGTCAAAGCCCAGACCTTAATCCAATTGAGAATCTGTGGTCAGACTTGAAGATTGTGGTTCACCAGAGGAAATTATCTAACTTGAAGGAGCTGGAGCAGTTTTGTCTTGAGGAATGGGTGAAAATCCCAGTGGCAAGATGTTTAAAGCTCATAGTGGCTTATCTAAAGCGACTTGCAGCTGTAATTGCCTCAAAAGGAGGCTCTACAAAGTACTGACTTTAGGGGGGTGAATAGATATGCACACTTAAGTTCTCAGTAATTTTGTCCTATGTGTTTGCTTCACAATAAAAAGAAAACCAAATGTTCAAAGTTGTAGGCATGAACTGATGCAAACCCTCAAAAAAAAAACATCATGGACTGCCATGCTGATGAATTAATGAATTTTGTATAAAAAAAATTTTTGTTTAATTGGAAAATGCAGTTTTTCTTTTTATGGATGTTCTTTACGCATCCTTCCCGGGGGTCCAGCATTGAGTATTAGCTTGGTGTCTGTAAGTAATCTCAATTGCTCTGCCACAGCAGAAGACACACTGTCGGTATGACCCTGGGAAACCAGAGAATTTTGGAGCCTGGATAAGTACTATGTAATGTGCAGTCTCACAGTTTGAGAAGGAAAAATCAACCCTTGCAAAAAAGCAAGTTGACCAAGGCATAGGCTGAAAAAAGTCATCCCAGCATGAACATAACTCGTATAAAGACTCAGAAAAGTCCTGGAATTTATACATTTATGCATTAATGATGATGATAAAAGCTGAGGAAAAAAAAGAGCAACATGAACTTTACAAGGTGCACCCAGAATACTTCCTTAAAGGGCTTTTCCAAGACCGAAAAAATTTGGCCAAAGGAATGGAAATGCAATGAAATCATAAAAGCTTACTCATGTGATAAAACCAACACAAATCAAAAACAGTGCTCCCTGGCAGTCTTTGTTTACTGCTCTGCTTTGATGCTGCTGCAGCAGTTGCCAGGGTAGTCTGTGATAACATCGTAACAGAAAAGTAAAGAAAGACTGGAGAAGCTGGAACAGCAGGGGGTTTACCATATTATTTTATAAGGCATATTTGAAGTCATTTTTCCCTTGGCTCAATTTTCCCGATATGAAAAAAACACCATTATGGGTTTAAAAATAAATTATTTGAAGCCTATATATAAGGTCGTCTGCTTGGCTATATACTGTATTACTGGAAAATCAACCACAAAAAAGCAGGAAAAAATAGGTCAGGCTGCGACTTATGAAATAATTGAACCAAGAGGCAAGTCATTTAATTAAACTCTGTAAAAGCATTATTTTTATTTTAAAAAGAATAATATACGGTAATATAAAGATGTTAAAAAGTTCAAGCAACAAACTGATCTATCTACAGTAGAGATAAGTGAATACATTTGCAGGATCCTGGTCAGTCAACTTGAAGCTTGAGGAACCCAATGCTAAATCTCTCAACAGGGCCCTCAGCTATTGCATGTGTTTAATAGCAATAGTCTTTTCATATTGGCAAAAGGGCCCTTTTGAGCCCCCTAGGCTCAAAGACCTGGGAGTTATTAAAACCCCTTCATCTATTATACACTGCTCAAAAAAATAAAGGGAACACTTAAACAACACAATGTAACTCAAAGTCAATAACACTTCTATGAAATCTACCTGTCCAGTACAATAGCATGAGGCGGTGTCTACAGTACAACCCACAGAAGTTGCTCAGGTAGTGCAGTTCATCCAGTAAGGCACATCAGTGCGAGCTGTGGCAAGAAGGGTAGCTGTGTCTGTCAGCACAGTGTCCAGAGCATGGAGCAGATACCAGGAGATGTGGAGGGAGCCATAGGAGGGCAACAACCCAGCAGCAGGACCGTTACCTCCTCCTTTGTGCAAGGAGGAACAGGAGAAGCACTGCCAGAGCCCTGCAAAATGACCTCCAGCAGGCCACAAATGTGCATGTGTCTGCACAAACAGTTAGAAACCCACTCCATGAGGATGGTATGAGGGCCCGACGTCCACAGATGGGGGTTGTGCTCACAGCCCAACACCGTGCAGGACGCTTGGCATTTGCCACAGAACACCAGGATTGGCAAAGTCGCCACTGGTGCCCTGTGCTCTTCACAGATAAAAGTAGGTTCACATTGAGCACATGTGACAGACGTGACAGAGTCTGGAGACGCTGCGGAGAGCAATCTGCTGCCTGCAACATCCTTCAGCATGACCAGTTTGGCAGTGGGTCAGTAATGGTGTGGGGTGGCATTTCTTTGGAGGGCTGCACAGCTCTCCATGTGCTCACCAGAGGTAGCCTGACTGCCAATAGTTACAGAGATGAGATCCTCAGACCCCTTGTGAGACCATATGCTGGTGCGGTTGGCCCTGGGTTCCTCCTAATGCAGGACAATGCCAGACCTCATGTGGCTGGAGTGTGTCAGCAGTTCCTGCAAGATGAAGGCATTGAAGCTATGGACTGGCCCGCCCGTTCCAAAGACCTGAATCCGATTGAGCACATCTGGGACATCATGTCTCGCTACATCCACCAACATCACGTTGCACCACAGACTGTCCAGGAGTTGGTGGATGCTTTAGTCCAGGTCTGGGAGGAGATCCCACAGGAGACCATCCGCAACCTCATCAGGAGCATGCCCAGGCGTTGTAGGGAGGTCATAGAGGCACGTGGAGGCCACACACAATACTGAGCCTCATTTTGACTTGTTTTAAGGACATTACATCAAAGTTGGAGCAGCCTGTAGTGTGTTTTTCTACTTTAATTTTGGGGGTGACTCCAAATCCAGGCCTCCATTGGTTAATAAATTTGATTTCCAGTGATGATTTTTGTGTGATTTTGTTGTCAGCACATTCAACTTTGTACAGAACAAAGTATTCAATGAGAATATTTCATTCATTCAGATCTAGGATGTGTTATTTGAGTGTTCCCTTTATTTTTTTGAGCAGTGTAGTTATGGACACGATCCTGGTCCAGTGGCAAGGTCAGAAGATGGACAGGAGCCCTGCGAACCACCTCCTATCTTCCGGCATCTGCAGCTCCACTTTTGGTTAAGTGGCCTAGAATGGCGTTGTGTGCTCGCCACGCCGTAATGATGACGTTGTGCCAGGCTGGTTAATCAAAAATATGAGCCATAGATGCTGGTAGGTAGAAGGAGGCTTACAAGGCTCCTATACAGCGGCAATGAATACTGACCTGGCCGCTGTAATTGGGTCCAGTACATCGTTTCACTCCTCTCAAATCCACAGTATTTATGTACTCTTTGAAGACTCTGTGAAGTTAGTCCGCTATGAACTTAATGACGGCAGTACTGTAAAGGTTAAAACATTGGCTAAACTTCTTATTGGCAAGGCAATAATTGATGACTGTGCACATAATGTTAATAGCTGAAGCCATCCAAATATTAATAAGAGAGCTAAGTGATGAGCTACAAAGTAACCTTAATACAGCGGGCCAGTGACCACTCAATATGAGAAATGCAAGTTCTTTTTCTGGCTATTCAAATGGACTTTGATTAACCTATAAAATAATCACATCTAAAGTTATTACGTCTATGTATAAAATGTATGCAAAACTCTGAACAAGGTGTCTATTGGTCTATATATCAACCCATCTATAAAAAGACCATAATGTCATTTTTCTGCCCCTCATAAAACAAAGTTGGCAATGCCAACTGACAAAATAATCAGTCCCCCTAAAATGACCTCATACATACAGTATATACTAGAATATATGAATTGTCCTATGTCCCAGCTGCTATACTACTTGATTTTACCAACAGCATCATAGCTGCGATGTCACAGGGCAACTTAGAAAGCAGGACCACTTATTTGGAAACACCTGTATTACATAACTGCATACTTACCATTTCCCCAATATGATAGTCAGAGGCTACCATTAGTCATCAATGTATTTAGAAAGCCTCTGCAATGATTTTCATGTGCATGTTCAGCGCCAGGGTCGCTAACCGTCCAAAAATTCCTGGACAGTCTGTAGAAATTGGGAAATTTTTCCAAGCCCATTGTAAAAATCTTATGTTTGTAACTCTTTGCAGCTTGAGCTTATTATGACTGTAATTATCATCTTTTTCCAGTTTACAGTGGATGCAGCTAATGTCTCCATATTAAAATTATTGGCTTTAAACATACAGTACCAGTCAAAGTTTGCACACACCTGTTCATGCAATGGTTTTCCTTGTTCTTATTGGAATGTCCGCATAGAAGATTCATACTGAAGGCAGCAAAATCATGAGAGAACACATACAGAAACAAAGAAACATGCGAAACAAACCAAAATATGTGTTCAAAGTTCTAGTCCCCCTTTTAATTCCATGACAGCGTTAATTCTCTCAAGCAGCTTTATCAGATAATCACCCGGAATGGCTTCCATGGAATTTGTGGAAACATCTGTCTTCAGCAAGTGTCTGCTGTTATCAGGTGTATTTTGCAGAGGAAACGTTGGTATACAATTCCATACAATGCTGAGCCAATTCGGAAAATTGCTAGAACCTTAATGTTATCCTCAAGTGCAAACATGAAAATCAATTGCTGTGATGAAACTGGCTCTCATGAGGACAGCCACAGAAAAGTAAAAACCAAGAATGACCTCTGCTGCAGAGGATAAGCTCAACAGAGTTATCAACCTCAGAATGTTCTTCCCGTGGGTTTCCTCCGGATTCTCCGGTTTCCTCCCACATTCCAAAGACATACTGATAGGCAATTTAGATTGTGAGCCCCAATGGGGACAGTGCCCATAATGTCTGTAAAGCTCTATGGAATTAATGACGCTATATAAGTGATTAAAATAAATAAATAAACCGCAAATTGACCACACTACAGACAGCACTCAGCTGCCCAGATAGCAAATAGCAGACACATCTCAACATCCATTGTCCAGAGGAGACTATGAGAAGTAGGCTTTTATTGTCATATTGCTTCAAAACAGCCACTACTTATTTAGGACAAGCAGGTCTTATGAACCAAAATTTTAGATTTGTGGTACCAACCACCATGTCTTTATGAAACGCAGAAAAGGTGAGTGGATGGTTTCTCTATGGGAGGTGCCCACTGTGAAGAAAGGAGGGGAAGCTGTGAGATGTGTGAGGATGGTTTGTTAGTTACACTGTTGGTGATTTATTAAAAATTCAAGGCACACTAACCCAATATGGATTACACAGCATTCTGCAGTGCCATGCCATGCCATATGTTTGCACATAGTGAGACCATCATATGCGTTGCAACAGGACAATGATCCAAAATATACCAGTTATATGTGACTATGTGACCTATGTGGCTATGTGACCAAAAAGGAGATGGCCTCCACAATCACCTTTTATGCGCTTCGCAGAGGGACCCAGCAAGACCGACACCAAACCAGCAAATGCGCAGCCACAGACGCACATGGCACAAGCTGCTCAGCTAGTCGAGCCCTTGAGGGTCGGGAACACTCAGCATCCAGTAAATGGAAGCAAAACTTTGGCAGATCCCTTCCCAGGCCCACTGTCGCCAGACAGCTGGTGTCTGGTAACGCGACTGGTGCCTAGTCGAGGACTAGATGAGTACCTCTGCAAGAACCCCATGAAGTGAAGCCAGAAGAGAAAATGAGAAAATCCCTGAAAAGATAGTAAACCTAATGCTAGCACCACTCATCAATATAGGCACATAGGAACTGCAATAAACAGCAAAGGACTGAGCAGGGAGCATGATTATATAGCCAGCCTAATGATCAGGTTTTTATTACCTCCCAATCATCCCCAGACAGGCACTCCCCGCTAGCTTCAGCAGCAGACTGAACATAATCACACCACTGCTTAGTACCAGACACAACAGCATCCTGTGTTGCCTGGCAACCAGGGAAAACAGAGTCCCATCTTCCCTGGGCCGAGAAATCAGTGAGAGACACGAGGTCCCGCGTCCTCACACATCCCACAACACCAGAATGCGACGCTCTACAAGATTGGGACCGTTTCCCTGCACACATAGTAGCTCCGCCTCCAAGTTCAGAACAACGGCAGCGCTTGTGGAGTAGCATAGCACCGGACCTGCTCCATTCCCAGGTGGGAGCACAGAACCACAATTCTTAACAGTTATCATAGAATCATAGAATAGAATCATAGAATGGTAGAGTTGGAAGGGACCTCCTGGGTCATCTGGTCCAACCCCCTGCTCAAAGCAGGATTCACTAGATCATCTCAGACAGATGTCTGTCCAGCCTCTGTTTGAAGACGTCCATTGAAGGGGAACTCACCACCTCTCGTGGCAGCCTGTTCCACTCATTAATCACCCTAACTGTCAAAAAGTTTTTTCTAATATCTAATCTGTGTCTCCTCCCATTTAGTTTCATCCCATTGCTTCTAGTCTTTCCTTGTGCAAATGAGAATAAAGATGATCCTTCTACAATGTGACAGCCCTTGACATATTTGTAGACAGCTATTAAGTCTCCTCTCAGTCTTCTTTTTTGCAACCTAAACATTCCCAAATCCTGCAACCGTTCCTCATAGGACATGGTTTGCAGACCAGTCACCATTCTGGTCGCTCTTCTCTGAACTTGCTCCAGTTTGTCTATGTCTTTTTTAAAATGTGGTGCCCAAAACTGTACACAGTATTCCAGATGAGGTCTGACCAAAGAGGAGTAAAGACCGATAATGACTTCACGTGATCTAGACTGTATGCTTCTGTTAATACATCCCAGAATTGTATTTGCCTTTTTTGCTGCTGCATCACACTGTTGACTCATGTTCAGTCTATGATCTATTAGTATACCTAAGTCTTTTTCACATGTACTGTTGCTTAGCTCTATTCCTCCCATTCTGTATATGCTTTTTTCATTTTTATTGCCCAGATGTAGTACTTTGCATTTTTCCCTGTTAAAAACCATTCTGTTGGTTGCTGCCCACTGCTCCAGTTTATTTAGGTCTTTTTGAATCCTCTCTCTCTCTTCTCTAGTATTAGCTATCCCTCCTAGCTTTGTGTCATCAGCAAATTTAATCAGCTTACCCTCAATTCCTTCATCTAAATCATTGATAAAGATGTTGAACAATATAGGTCCCAGGACGGAGCCCTGTGGTACCCCACTTGAGACATTCATCCAGCTGGATGTGAAGCCATTTACAACCACCCTTTGAGTCCGATCACTAAGCCAGTTATGAATCCACCTAACAGTTGCCTGGTCCATTGCATACTTGGTCATTTTTTCAATAAGGATGGTGTGAGATACTTTGTCAAATGCTTTGCTGAAGTCAAGATATACTATATCTATAGCATTTCCCTGATCCACCCAGTCAGTGATTCTGTCATAGAAGGAAATTAAGTTAGTCTGACATGACTTGTTAGTTACAAACCCATGCTGACTCTGGTTAATCACTTCATTCTTATCCATGTACTTACATACATGTTGTTTAATAATTTGTTCAAAGATCTTTCCTGGTATAGAAGTCAGACTCACCGGCCTATAGTTCCCTGGGTCCACCTTCTTCCCCTTTTTGAAGATAGGAACAACATTTGCTCTTCTCCAGTCTTCTGGGACTTCTCCTGTTCTCCAAGAATTTTCAAAGATTATGGAGAGTGGTTCTAAAATTTCTTCTACGATCTCCTTCAGTACTCTGGGGTGTAATTCATCTGGACCTGGAGACTTGAACTCATTTATGTTAGCTAAATATTCCCTCACAATCTTTCTGTTTACAGATAACTTGGATTCCTCTATTCCTTTAAAAGGACAGTGAAGATCAGTTGATGTTACATTTTCTTTCTGAGAGAAAACAGATGCAAAATAGGAATTAAAAAGTTTGGCCTTCTCAACATCCTCTCTTACCATTTCTCCATTTTCATCCTGTAAAAATCCTATAGCATCTTTGACTTTTCTTTTACTTTTGACATACCCCCAAAATCCTTTTTTATTGCTTTTGACATCTCTTGCAAGCCTTAATTCATTGTCAGCTTTAGCTAACCTGATACGTGCCCTGCAGGATCTGCAGACTGCATTATAATCTTCTTTAGATATGCCTCCCTCTTTCCATTTAATAAACATTTCTTTCTTTCTTTTTAGCATGTGTTTAAGTTGTGTATGAGTTGGACCACAGAGTGAAGGCAAAGAAGCCAACAAGTGCTCAGCATCTCTTTCAAGACTACTGAAAAGCCATTTCAGATGACTGCCTGATGAAGCTGCTTGAGAAAATGCCAAAGGGGGCTAAAATTGTCATCAAAATAAAAGTGGGTACTTTGAGCAATAAAAGTAGCAATAAAAGTTTTAACACACATTCGGGTTTGTTTATCATGTGATTCTTTACTTATTTCCATATGTGTGCCTCCGTGGTTTTGTTGTCTTTAGTAAGAATCTACAATGTGCACATTCCAATAAAACCATTCCATGACCGTCAGCTTGCTAGAGTTATAATGCCTAACAACCACAGGCATTGTATTAGGGCAGTCATTATTGTGAAGAAAAGGAGAGTACAGAGCTGTGACCATTACCTACTGTGAATGGTGCATCCTGTGTTATCTATGTTTGTATACTGGTCTCAGTTTTCATTGCAATCCTGTCTGTCATGATAATGAGACTACTGAAATCTCCTGTGTAAAGAACAGGAGGTGTGACTCTAGTTTTAGTCTAAGTGGACAGGGTGAAAATTTCAAGATTTTTTTTAATAGAAATAATGATCTAAAAATGTAAAAAAAAAAACAACATATCAAATTGTTTTAAACGACATGTTTAACATGCAGTATAAACCGTCAAACAATATTTTATTTTATGATGACACATTCACTTAAAGGTTATTAACTAGTCACACAATTTAAGAATTTGAGAATAATGAAGATAAAAAATATTTTTTTTTCTTGAAATATGGCTAATCTATATCTTTAGTACTTTTCTCACACTATTACATTTTACAGGAAACTTTCTGCACACGGTAAAGATTTTATTGCCCTGAGCTCTAGTAAAATGAGCGATATCTCACTTTAGGTACAATGATATCTCTTCAGGTTATGTTAGTCTATCATCATCAAAGCGGATTTTATTTTCAGCATATTTTGATGTATCAGATGCAGGAAACCATGAGGCACCACCTGTTTTCTATATAAAATCCATAGATTGATATTTTAATCTGGCGTGCAATATATCTAACATTGTAAACTTTTAAGACAAAATGTAAAACAATTGACAACTTCCTACAAACTAAATGTACATTACATTAGCCCCTTAATGAATCCCAACACCCATGTTACTAAATTAAGGAATGAAAATAATAGCATCCTCGACAAATAAAAAGCGGAGGGTGTCAGCTGTATGCTATAGCTGACCCCCAGCTGGATTGGTGCGATCAGTGTTAGCATCGATCGAGACTGATCAACCCCCTAGATGCTGCTGTCGATAGTGACAGCAGCATCCAGATGGTTATCATAGGAAGGAGCTTCCTCTAACAAAATCGGCATCCAGAGATGGTAATTCAAGGCCAAATAATTGTCTCAAGGTCTGCCAGCTACAGTGGCATGTGAGAAAATTAGCAACATGTTAGTGTACCGTGTGTAGTACCAAGCCCCGGCCACTACAGATAGACAGCCAGCTCCACAAGTAAGTACTTCCGGCCAATGGCTGCCGCCACCAACAGCGATAACATCTGATCGTTAGGAGTGCAGCGTGTCGAACCCTGGCCGATCAGACATTGATGACATATATATATATATAAATACATATATATGTTTTTTTTAAACATACATGTGCTTTTAATGGCTTTAAAAAATCTCCCTAAATATTATAGCAAAAGGGTAACAATGTTTTGAACTTTTGACTTTCAGGCTCCATATCTCACCATCCACTACTGCTTTGAATGCGAGACTACCATCATTTTATAGACAATTATCTGGGCTATCTCATAAGGACATTTAACTTGCAACTATTTAGCACATGATTAGTTATGCAGAATCTTGTGATGTCACTGCATTCATTGTTACTGTTTTTCTCTCGGTGGTGGAAATATGTTTTTCTTCCTTTATAATACAAAATACAACCTGTTCTCACATTCCCTAACGGCTCATTGTGTTATCAGATTGATTCCCAAGCGAAAGGTCACGGGTTTGAATCAAGGAGCAGCCATCTAGGAGATTTCCCAAGAAAAGAGAAACAGCATCATTCAGCTCATCAATAGCGGTCTCTCGGCCAAGAAAATTGCCAAACTGTATCATGTGAGAGCCATGACAGTTGGAAGAATACGAAAAGAAGTCAGCCCATTCATACAAAAACCAAGAAGTGGACATCCAGACAAAATATTGGAGTCAACAAGTGGCTCATCACAAGGTCTATCAGTTCTGGCACGACAAAAATGGCAGTGGAGGTGGCTCGTATGCTTCGTAATAGTGAGATCACAAATGTCCATGCAAGTATGGTGCAACACAAATCTGGAATGGTCACTCGAAAAAAGGTGAATAAGCTTTGACTTCAATATCGTCATAAGAAGCATAGGCTCGAGTTTGCAGAAATGTACGACAAGTGGACAGTAGAAGAATGGAAAGAGGCGATTTGGAGCGATGAGACGAAAGTCAATAGACTAGGCTCTGATGGGTGCAAATCGGTCTGGAAGAAACAAGGGAAATAGGGGCTAACCGTTAGAGAAATTGAAGGAACTGTCAAGTTCGGTGAAGGAAGCCTGATGTTGTGGGGTTGTTTCACAGCCAAAGGCATTGGATACTTGACCAGCTTCAATGGTGGTCTTAATGCTGAGCTATATGTGAGTATCCTACAAGACGAGTTATTTCATACATGAGCATGAAAAGGACAACATAGTGTTCCAGCAGGGCAACGACCCGAAGCATACGTCAAGATTGATGAAGAAATAGTTCAATGACAATGAAGTAGAGGTGCTGGATTGGCCCCCACAATCCCCAAAACTCAACCCAATCGAACACTTGTGGGCAGAGTTGAAGAAAAAACTGTATACATACCCAAATGAGTCGACCAGTATGCACCACTTTTGGGAACGTGTATAAGAGACTTGGGATCAGATTTCAGTCGAGACATGTTTGTAACTGATCGAGAGCATGCCCAGAAGGATTCAGAAGTGTTGAAAGCCAATGGTAGTTTTACAAAATACTAACAATAAAAATTAAAATTTAGATTTTTAGGAGCAAAACAGTAAAAATGCAATGACATGACAAGAATCTGCATAACTAATCATATGCTAAATAGTTGCAAGTCAAATTTATGTAGGAGATAGCCAAGATGATAGTCTATAAAATGATCTTCAAAAAATTACCCTTTTGCTCATCTCTGTATTTACATACAGTGGTGTGAAAAGTGTTTGCCCCCTTCCTGTTTTCTTATTCTTTTGCATGTTTGTCACACTTAAATGTTTCAAATCACAAAACAAATTTAAATATTAAACAAAGATAACACAAGTAAACACAAAATGCAGTTTTTAAATGAAGGTCTTTACTATTAAGGGAGAAAGAAATCCAAATCTACAGGGTCCTTTGTGAAAAAGTGATTTCCTCCTAAACCTAATAGCTGGTTGGGCAACCGTTAGCAGCAACAACTGCAATCAAGCATTTGCGATAACTGGCAATGAGTCTTTTACAACGCTCTGGAGGAATTTTGGCCCACTCATCTTTGCAAAATCGTTGTAATTCTGACATATTGGAGGGATTCCGAGCATGAACCGCCTTTTTAAGGTCATGCCACAGCATCTCAATAGGATTAAGGTCAGGACTTTGACTAGGCCACTCCAAAGCCTTAATTTTGTTTTTCTTAAGCCATTCAGAGGTTGCTGATGTATTTTTATATCATTATATCCAAGTGCACTTCAGCTTGAGGTCACGAACAGATGGCGGGACATTCACCTTCAGGATTTTTTGGTAGACAGCACAATTCATGGCTCCATTTACCTCAGCAAGTCTTCCAGGTCCTGAAGCAGCAAGACAGCCCCAGACCATCACACTACTACCATATTTTACTGTTTGTATGATGTTCCTTTTCCTTTTCTGAAATGCTGTGTTACTTCTATACCAGATGTAATACACCTTCCAAAAAGTTCAACTTTTGTCTTGTGAGTCCACAGAGTATTCTCTTAAAAGTCTTGGCGATCATCAAGATGTTTTCTTGCAAAACTGAGAAGAGCCTTTATGTTCTTTTTGCTCTCCAGTGGTTTTCGGCTTGGAACTCTGCCATTAATGCCATTTTTTTTTCAGTCTCTTTCTATGGTGGAGTCATGAACACTGACCTTAACTGAGGCAAGGGAGGCCTGCATTTCATTGGATGTTGTTATTGGGTCTTTTGTGACCTCTTGGATGAGTTCTCGCTGCGCTCTTGCAGTAATTTTGGTCGGGCAGCCACTCCTAGGAAAGTTTACCACTGTTCCATGTTTACCATTTGTGGATAATGGCTCTCACTGTGGTTTGCTGGAGTCACAGATCTTTAGAAGTGGCTTTCTTGCCTTTTCCAGACTGATAGACCTTAATTCCTTTGTTTCTCATTTGTTCCTGAATTTCTTTGGATTGCAGCATGATGTCTAGCTTTTGAGGATATTTTGGTCTACCTCACTTTTTCAGGCAGGTCCTATTTAAGTGATTTTTTTGATAGAGAACAGGTGTGGCAATAATCAGGCCTGTGTGTGGCTAGGGAAATTGAACTCAGCTTGTCAAAGATGTGATAAAACACAGTTAATTTATGTTTTAACCGGGGGGGGGGGCAGCAATCACTTTGTCACACAGGGCCCTGTAGGTTTGGATTTATTTTTCCCTTAATAATAAGGACCTTCATGTAAAAACTGCATTTTGTGTTTACTTGTGTTATCTCTGTCTAATATTTAAATTTGTTTTATGATCTGAAACACTTAAGTGTGACAAACATGCAAAAGAATAAGAGATCAGGAAGGGGGCTACACTTTTTCACACCACTGTATGTGTGAGTATATATATATATATATATATATATATATATATATATATATATATATATATTTATTTATTTATTTATATTAAGGTAGGCACAGGAAGCAGTTTCCATTAAAATGCCCCGACAGGTTTATTATAACTGCATACACCGCACATCAGAAATAAACGTAACTACAGCCTTTTCCGGCACAGAGTGGAAAAACAGAAAATAAACAGTCCATACAGTATGGCGGGTTCGCCCGATAAGGTCAGTGTCCTATAACAAAACACCCTAGAGGTCTCCACACCTCCAGTCACAGACACTGAATGAGACACTTGGTCTCCATTTTGTCTGCCAAACCACGCCCCCTGGGGTGGGATTATGTGAGCAGCCACTCCCACCCATCTCTTTGACTGCTCGTAAAACTCGGCCCTGATATGCCCTATTAACTCTTTCAGCACTATAGGTGCTGGAACATGCTTTCCCGGGCTTACATCACTGAAGCTATTAAACTCGATGATACATATCTCTCCTCAAGAACCTGTGCAGCAGCTAAACTACATACTCCACCCCTTTGCCCAAAGCTTGGCACTTTCTGCCATCAAACAGTGGACTCTCGACAGTGCGTCAGCATTGCCATGCAGTTTCCCAGGCCTATGCTCTACATGAAAGCTAAAATCCTGAAGGGCTAGGAATCACCTGGTCACTCCGGCATTGTTCTCCTTCTTCTCCCTCATCCCCCTTAGTGAGGCATGGTCTGATGCTAGCCTGCATTTCCTGCCTAAGAGGTAGTACCTTAGAGTATCCAACACCCACTTGATGGCCAAACATTCCTTCTTCACTCCGACTTAAATACATTATGGGGTGCTCTTCCCCGTTCACTTCATGTGATAGACAGCACCCAGCCCAACAACTGAACGTTCGTCTGGACCACAAACTCCATAGAGATATCCGGTGCCACCAACACTGGCCGTTTACAGAGGGCTAGCTTCAGTTCCTGGAAGGCCGTGTCAGCTTCTGGAGACTATTTAGCCACAGCCGACTTTGCCCCTTTAAGGAGCTCGGTCAAAGTGGCGGCTATCATGGTGAAGTTAGGGATAAACCGGCGGTAATATCCCACAATGCCCAAGAATGCTCTGACATGTTTCTTTGAGAGGGGTTGTAGCCAACTTTATTTATTTGGGGCTATGTTTCGCCCCTGCCTATGACATAGCCCAAGTGTTTAGCTTCTTCCATTCCCATGGCACATTTCTTTGGGTTTATGGAAAACCCAGCCTTCCGTAGAGCATCAAGTATCTCCTCTACTTTGCTCAGATGGCTTCCCAATCCTGGCCTGAAGATCACAATGTCATCCAGATAGGCTGCTGCATACCTCTTGTGGGGGTATAGGATTCGGTCCATGGCTCTCTGGAAGGTGGCTGGTGCTCCAAATGGCATCCTAGTGTACTGAAAGCATCCATCTGGCATTGAGAAGGCAGTTTTTTCCTCGGTGTCTTGGGACAAGGGAATTTGCCAATACCCTTTCGTGAGGTCAAAGGTGGTAATGTACCGGGCCGGCCATAGCCTTTCAATAAATGAATCGACATGGGGCATTTTGTATGTATCAAACTTTGAGACCTCATTCAGCTTCCTATAGTCATTGCAAAACTGCCATTCTCCATCAGGTTTTGGCACTAAGACTATGGAACTGGACCAGCCACTCTTGGATTCTTCAATTATTCCCAGGATCAGCATTAGCTTCACCTCTTTCGAGATCACCTCTCGGCAGGCTTCGGGAATCCGATACAGCTTCAAGTTTACCTGGATATGATGCTTCGTAAGAACCTCATGCTTTATGATCTGAGTACACCCCGGTAGTTCTGAGAACAGGTCTCAGTTCCGATGAAGCAACTCTCAGCACTGTTGCTTTTGGGCACGTGACAGCGACTCTGCCACCTTGACCTCTTCCACATCTACTTCAGACTTCGCCGCCAAACAGGGAGCTTCCACGGGCTCCCTATCTCGCTTAATCCGGTTGAAGTGGTGCACCTGGTAGGGCTTCCTTCTCACTGGTTAGTGGACTTTATAGTTGACTTTGCCAACCTTTTCAACTACTTTATAGGGGCCCTGCCACTTGGCCATGAATTTGCTCTCCACCGTAGGTACAAGCAGCAATACCAGATCCCCAAGGTTGAAGTGTCTTACCCTCGCCGATCTATTGTACACCCTCGACTGTGCCTCTTGTGTTTTGAGGAAGTGTTCTTTCACAATGAGCATCAATTCGACAGTCCTCTCTAGCATCTGGGCCACATGTTTAATGTCACTCCTGTAGGGTGTAGACTCCGCCTCCCAGGTCTTCTTTGCTACATCCAGGAGTCCGCGGGGGTGTTGGGCATACAACAGCTCAAACGTGGAGAAACCAGTAGAGGCCAGAGGGACTTCTCTGATGGAGAACAGAAGGTACGGCAGTAGACAATCCCAGTCTCGGCCTTCCTTCTCTATGACCTTCTTTAACATGGCCTTCAAGGTTTTATTAAACCTTTCCACCAAGCCTTCCGTCTGGGGATGGTAGACGGAGGTCCGGAGTTGTGTGATTTGCAGGGTTTTGCACAACTCCCGCATCACCCTTGACATAAATGGTGTCCCTTGGTCCATTAAGATCTCCTTTGGCAACCCCGTTTTAGAAAAGATGTGGACTAACTCCCGGGCTATACACTTGGAGTAGTTTCGTAGTGGTACAGCCTCCGGGTACCGTGTAGCATAGTCCAGTACTACCAGGATATACTGATGCCCTCTGGTGGACTTGACCAGGGGTACCACTAGATCCATGGCTATGAGATCAAATGGCACCTCAATGATCGGCAATGGCACTAATCGACTATGGAAGTGAGCCACTGGGGAGGTCAGCTGGCAGGTGGGACATGACCTATAATAATTAAAAATTTCTCTGTGACTACCGGGCCAACAGAACCTCAGGAGGCTTTGTTCCTGTGCTTTTTCTACCCCAAGATGACCACCTAACACATGTGTATGGGCCATTTCTAACACCTTGCGTCTGTATGACCCTAACACCAGTAACTGCTTGATTTCCTCCCCTCTCAGCTTGGTGACCTGATATAGTAACTCCCCATTTTCGGCCAAGTACCGGTATTGGGTGTCAGCCCCTGGCTCTTGAGCAACACCATTGAGTACAGACACATTATAAAACGCCCCTTTTAGGGTTAAGTCCCAAAGTTGGGCGGTTCCAAAGTTTACCCTGGACACCTCCAGCTCAGGGATGCTGGCCTCGGGGATGTTGCCTCATCCTCATCGCCAACAAGAACACAAAAGGGAAACCTATCAGCTGTGGCCTGCGCCGATGTTTCTTTAGGAGTGACCTGGCTGTTGTCCGGACAACCCGGAGTCCTCCCTTTCCCCCACAAGTCCCACAACAAGGCAAAGTCCCACCCTATTACAACAGGGTGGAATAGGTCCTTGACTGCGCCCACCTCATGGGACTTGGTGCCACAGTTTGTGTCTATGACCACTCAGTCCACATGGTAGTCCTTAGTGTTCCCATGGATACAGTGGACGCCCGCCATTTTCCCAGGAATCAGCCGATGAGGAATTGTGGCCTTCACTAGGGTTACCAAACTCCCTGAGTCCAACAGACCACTAATTTGCCCCGTTAGATATGGCGCCAGAACCTCAGCCACTGATCTGGAGGCAATTTCTCCCATTCCGGCACCCTTTCGAAAACCGTTACAAACGCCTCAACGTCATCACTTGGGGTTATGTTTTGCAAGGTTCTCCTTACCGACTTCCTCGCGTGTGAGTCATCACCTGGACTTAAGGTGCGGCGAGTGCCCTGCCATGTATCACCTCAGCTAGGAGTTCCATCTGCTGCCTGTACTGCTGCTGCCATATCTGTTGCTGCTGGAGATTAGCCTGCACCAGATGCATTATTAATTCCTCCATGTTGTTGGCCTTTGCTCCTGCAGTCGCTTTTACCCAGGACATGCGGTATTTCTGCGGCAGTCACACTGCCCCCTCGGGATTCGTGTCCATGCTTCTAGCACCACTTGTAGGGTTTTGTAATCACTGCGGTTGAGGTAGGCACAGGAAGCAGTTTCCATTAAAATGCCCCGACAGGTTTATTATAACTGCATACACTGCACATCAGAAGTAAACTAACTACAGTCTTTTCCGGCACAGAGTGGAAAAACAGAAAATAAACAGTCCATACAGTATGGCGGGTTCGCCCGATAAGGTCAGTGTCCTATAAGAAAACACCCTAGAGGTCTCCACACCTCCAGTCACAGACACTGAAAGAAACACTCGGTCTCCATTTTATCTGCCAAACCACGCCCATCGGGGGGGGATATGTGAGCAGCCACTCCCACCCATCTCTTTGACTGCTCATAAAACCAGGTCCTGATAAGCCCTATTAACTCTCTCAGCACTATAAGTGCTGGAAAATGCTTTCCCGGGCTTACATCACCAAAGCTACCAACCTCGATGATACATATCTCCCCCTCAAAGACCTGTCCGGCAGCTTTCTGACAATATATACACTGCTCAATAAAATAAATTGAACACTTAAACAACAGAATATAACTCCAAGTAGATCAAACTTCTGCAAAATCAAACTGTCCACTTAGGAAGCAACACTGATTGACAATCAATTTCACATGCTGTTGTGCAAATGGAATAGACAATAGATGGAAATTATTGGCAATTATCAAGACACACTCAATAAAGGAGTGTTTTTGCAGGTGGGGACCACAGACCACATCTCAGTACCAATGCTTTCTGGCTGATGTTTTGGTCACTTTTGAATGTTGGTTGTGCTTTCAGACTCGTGGCAGCATGAGACGGACTCTACAACTCACAGAAGTTGCTCAGGTAGTGCAGCTCATCCAGGATGGCACATCAATGCGAGCTGTGGCAAGAAGGTTTGCTGTGTCTGTCAGCGTAGTGTCCAGAGGCTGGAGGCGCTACCAGGAGACAGGCCAGTACATCAGGAGATGTGGAGGGGGCCGTAGGAGGGCAACAACCCAGCAGCAGGACCGCTACCTCCGCCTTAGTGCAAGGAGGAACAGGAGGAGCACTGCCAGAGCCCTGCAAAATGACCTCCAGCAGGCCACAAATGTGCATGTGTCTGCACAAACAGTTAGAAACCGACTCCAAGAGGGTGGTATGAGGGCCCGACGTCCACAGATGGGGTTGTGCTCACAGCCCGACACCGTGCAGGACGCTTGGCATTTGCCACAGAACACCAGGATTGGCAAAGTCGCCACTGGCGCCCTGTGCTCTTCACAGAAAAAAGTAGGTTCACATTGAGCACATGTGACAGACGTGACAGAGTCTGGAGACGCCGTGGAGAGCGATCTGCCAGCAACATCCTTCAGCATGACCGGTTTGGCAGTAGGTCAGTAATGGTGTGGGGTGGCATTTCTTTGGAGGGCCGCACAGCCCTCCATGTGCTCGCCAGAGGTAGCCTGACTGCCATTAGGTACCGAGATGAGATCCTCAGACCCCCTGTGAGACCATATGCTGGTGAGGTTGACCCTGGGTTCCTCCTAATGCAGGACAGTGCCAGACCTCATGTGGCTGGAGTGTGTCAGCAGTTCCTGCAAGATGAAGGCATTGAAGCTATGGACTGGCCCGCCCGTTCCCCACACCTGAATCCGATTGAGCACATCTAGGACATCATGTTTCGCTCCATCCACCAACATCACGTTGCACCACAGACTGTCCAGGAGTTGGCGGATGCTTTAGTCCAGGTCTGGGAGGAGATCCCATCCGCAACCTCATCAGGAGCATGCCCAGGAGTTGTAGGGAGGTCATACAGGCACGTGGAAGCCACACACAATACTGAGCCTCATTTTGACTTGTTTTAAGGACATTACATCAAAGTTGGATCAGCCTGTAGTGTGTTTTTCCACTTTAATTTTGGGGGTAACTCCAAATCCAGGCCTCCATTGGTTAATAAATTTGATTTCCATTGATGATTTTTGTGTGATTTTGTTGTCAGCACATTCAACTTTGTACAGAACAAAGTATTCAATGAGAATATTTCATATATTATATATATATATATATATATATATATATATATATATATATATACATACACACACACACAGGGTGGTCCAAAAGTAGGTGGCCAGAAAATAATAACATTTATTTTGATTTATATATAAAATTATATTTACTAACAAAAGCATAACATTGACAATTACATTTTATTCTGAACAATAATACAAAAGCCCTTAAATTTTATCAACGCAGGTGCTCAAAATGTTTTCCATTACAATTTGCACAGCTTTGAAGTCTGCCTCTTACGCTTCGACAAACTTTTTTGCACAAGTCTCTTTGGGTATTAATTTCTTGAAATGCATCTCTTATGTAATTTTTCAAATCACTGATACTTTTTGGTTTTCGACTATAAACTTTGTCCTTGAGTACTCCCCAAAAGAAAAAATCCATTGGGGTCAAGTCTGGTGAACGTGCCGGCCAATCAAGTGGACCTCTTCGGCCAATCGATTTATTAGGAAATGTTTCATCAAGATACTCGCGGACTACTCTTGAATAATGTGGAGGGGCCCCATCTTGTTGGAAATAAATAGGTCATTTGAACTAGGCTGTTGCTGTAACTGGGGAACAACTTGATTCATTAGAATTTCGAGATACTTATCTCCTGTGACTGTTTCATCAAAAAATATTGGTCCTAAAACACCAAAACTTGAAATACCACCCCAAACATTGACACCAGGCTCATTTAGTTGTTGCTCTAATGTTAAATGCATGTTCTCATTATACCAGTAAATACAATTATGTCTGTTAATATGGCCGGATAATTTGAAAGAAGCTTCATCACGCTGCATAATGTTATCTAAAATTACTGGATTTTCTTCAATTTCGTTAAGCATAATCTCACTAAATTGCAGCCGCCTGTCTGCATCATCCTCCAATAAACCATGAATTAGACGTGGACGATAAGCTTTCCACCCAATAGATTTCAGGATTCGCATGATAGAAGCTCGTGAAATTCCCAAATCTAAAGAGGCTCTTCCGGTGGACTGTTTTGGACTCTTAACGAATGTTTCAGCAACAAGTTGTTTATCTTCTGTACAGGCTGTTTTGGGTCGACCAGTTTTTGGAGCATTAAGGATTGAGCCAGTGGCATTGAATTTGTCATGAATGGGGAAAATGGTTTGTCTCTTTGGGGCTTGAGTACCAAATGTTTCAACCCAATTTGCTCTAACGGTTTCAGCATTTTGAGATTTCCAATACTCTGTTAAAATTCATTTTCTTTGATCTGTATTTAAATTATTTGCCATTATGTGTTATCTGAATTATCTGAAAAGAAAACTGATTTGGGGGAGATCTATCTGTGAAAACTAGATCTGTGAAACTGGCTCAGTTGCCCTTAGCAACCAATCAGATTCCACCTTTCATTTTCCAAAGAGTCTGTGAGGAATGAAAAGTGGAATCTGATTGGCTGCTAAGGGAAACTTAGCCAGTTTCACTTTACACCATGTTTGATAAATCTCCCCCTTCATAAACTTATTACACTTTCTGTCCACCTACTTTAGGACAACCCTGTATATTATATATATATAAATATATATATATATATATATATATATATACACAGCACAGACCAAAAGTTTGGACACACCTTCTCATTTAAAGATTTTTCTGTATTTTCATAACTATGAAAATTGTAAATTCACACTGAAGGCATCAAAACTATGAAGTAACACATGTGGAATTATATACTTAACAAAAAAGTGTGAAACAACTGAAAATATGTCTTATATTCAAGGTTCTTCAAAGTAGCCACCTTTTGCTTTGATGACTGCTTTGCACACTCTTGGCATTCTCTTGATGAGCTTCAAGAGGTAGTCACCGGAAATGGTTTTCACTTCACAGGTGTGCCCTGTCAGGTTTAATAAGTGGGATTTCTTGCCTTATAAATGGGGTTGGGACCATCAGTTGTGTTGTGCAGAAGTCTGGTGGATACAGAGCTGATAGTCCTACTGAATAGACTGTTAGAATTTGTATTATGGCAAGAAAAAAGCAGCTAAGTAAAGAAAAACGAGTGGCCATCGTTACTTTAAGAAATGGAGGTCAGTCAGTGCGAAAAATTGGAAAAACTTTGAAAGTGTCCCCAAGTGCAGTTGCAAAAACCATCAAGCGCTACAAAGAAACTGGCTCACATGAGGACCGCCCCAGGAAAGGAAGACCAAGAGTCACCTCTGCTTCTGAGGATAAGTTTATCCGAGTCACCAGCCTCAGAAATCGCAGGTTAACAGCAGCTCAGATTAGAGACCAGGTCAATGCCACACAGAGTTCTAGCAGCAGACACATCTCTACAACAACTGTTAAGAGGAGACTTTGTGCAGCAGGCCTTCATGGTAAAATAGCTGCAAGGAAACCACTGCTAAGGACAGGCAACAAGCAGAAGAGACTTATTTGGGCTAAACAACACAAGGAATGGACATTAGACCAGTGGAAATATTTGCTTTAGTCTGAGGAGTCCAAATTTGAGATCTTTGGTTCCAACCACCGTGTCTTTGTGCGACGCAGAAAAGGTGAACAGATGGACTCTACATGCCTGGTTCCCACCGTGAAGCATGGAGGAGGAGTTGTGATGGTGTGGGGGTGCTTTGCTGGTGACACTGTTGGGGATTTATTCAAAATTGAAGGCATACTGAACCAGCATGGCTACCACAGCATCTTGCAGCGGCATTCTATTCCATCCGGTTTGCGTTTAGTTGGACCATCATTTCTTTTTCAACAGGACAATGACCCCAAACACACCTCCAGGCTGTGTAAGGGCTATTTGACCAAGAAGGAGAGTGATGCCTCCACAGTCACCAGACCTGAACCCAATCGAGATGGTTTGGGGTGAGCTGGACCGCAGAGTGAAGGCAAAAGGGCCAACAAGTGCTAAGCATCTCTGGGAACTCCTTCAAGATTGTTGGAAGACCATTTCCGGCAACTTCCTCTTGAAGCTCATAAAGAGAATGCCAAGAGTGTGCAAAGCAGTCCTCAAAGCAAAAGGTGGCTACTTTGAAGAACCTAGAATATAAGACATATTTTCAGTTGTTTCCCACTTTTTTGTTAAGTATATAATTCCACATGTGTTAATTCATAGTTTTGATGCCTTCAGTGTGAATGTACAATTTTCATAGTCATGAAAATACAGAAAAAACTTTAAATGAGAAGGTGTGTCCAAACTTTTGTTATGTACTGTATATACTCTTGATGAGCTTCAAGAGGTAGTCGCCGGAAATGGTCTTCCAACAATCTTGAAGGAGTTCCCAGAGATGCTTAGCACTTGTTGGCCCTTTTGCCTTCACTCTGCGGTCCAGCTCACCCCAAACCATCTCGATTGGGTTCAGGTCTGGTGACTATGGAGGCCAGGTCATCTGGCGTAGCACCCCATCACTCTCCTGCTTGGTCAAATAGCCCTTACAGAGCCTGGAGGTGTGTTTGGGGTCATTGTCCTGTTGAAAAACTAAAAGATGGTCGAACTTAACACAAACCGGATGGAATAGCATGCCGCTGCTAGATGCTGTGGTAGCCATGCTGGTTCAGTATGCCTTCAATTTTGAATAAATCCCCAACAGTGTCACCAGCAAAGCACCCCCACACCATCACACCTCCACCTCCATGTTTCACAGTGGGAACCAGGCATGTAGAGTCCATCCGTTCACCTTTTCTGCTTCGCACAAAGACACGGTGGTTGGAACCAAAGATCTCAAATTTGGAGTCATCAGACCAAAGCACAGATTTCCACTGGTCTAATGTCCATTCCTTGTGTTCTTTAGCCCAAACACATCTCTTCTGCTTGTTGCCTGTCCTTAGCAGTGGTTTCCTAGTAGCTATTTTACCATGAAGGCCTGCTGCACAAAGTCTTCTCTTAACAGTTGTTGTAGAGATGTGTCTGCTGCTAGAACTCTGTGTGGCATTGACCTGGTCTCTAATCTGAGCTGCTGTTAACCTGTGATTTCTGAGGCTGGTGACTGGGATAAACTTATCCTCAGAAGCAGAGGTGACTCTTTGTCTTCCTTTCCTGGGGCGGTCCTCATGTGAGCCAGTTTCTTTGTAGCGCTTGATGGTTTTTGCAACTGCACTTGGGGACACATTCAAAGTTTGCCCAATTTTTCAG
Organism: Phyllobates terribilis; assembly: GCF_046119375.1. Lineage (NCBI taxonomy): Eukaryota > Metazoa > Chordata > Amphibia > Anura > Dendrobatidae > Phyllobates > Phyllobates terribilis. Next base: position 174,951,764 of record NW_027362764.1, read on the forward strand.
ACTGACTGACCTTCATTTCTTAAAGTAATGATAGCCACTTATTTTTCTTTACTTAGCTGCTTTTTTCTTGCCATAATACCAATTCTAAGGCTGTGTGCACACGATGCGTTTTTAATGCGTTTCCGCGGCGTTTCTGCAGCTGCGGAAACGCATTAAAAACGCATGGTAGAAGGGCAGCAATGTTCCCCAATGGAAATCCGCATGTGCTGTGCCCATGATGCGGATTTTTCCGCAGCGTAAACGCTGCGATCAAAAATCCGCAGCATGTCCATTAATTTTGCGGAAACGCTGCTTTTTCGCCGCCATTGACTTGCATTAGAACGCATGGAATCCGCATCACTGTATATGTAGATGCGCATTCCATGCGTTCTAATATGCGGATGGTACCCGGGTGTGGATGAGAGGACTCTCATCCAGACCCAGGTACCATTAAAAAAAAAGAATAAAATAAAAACTATATATATATATATATATATATATATATATATATATATATATATATATATATATATATACACTCACCTTCCGGCGTCCCGCGCTGCGTCCTCCTGGCTTCCCGGGCACTTCGCGGTTGAATGAAGGACCTACGCTGACGTCAGAGTCATGTGACGGGTCACGTGACGCTGACGTCAGCAGGTCCTTCAGTCTTACACTGCCGGCAGCCGGGACGGAGGGAAGCAGGACACCGGGGGCCATCGGAGGGTAGTATGTATTTATTTTTTTATTTTTTGGACATTCACACACTATATAAATCCATGCCGGTTGCATGGATTTATATAGTGTGAAGTTGACAAGCACTTTCCAAGTGATGCTAAAATCGCTTGGGAAGCGCTTGTCAACCCGCATGTGGAAATGAAAGTGAAGAACGCTTCACATCCGCATGTCCCTGGCAGGAAAATATATATACAATCCGCATGCGTTTTTTCCGGCCAGGGAGATGCAGAAAGGCTCAGGAAAAAATCCTGAGCATTTCTGCATCGTGTGCACATACCCTAACAGTCTATTCAGTAGGACTATCAGCTGTGTATCCACCTGACTTCTGCACAACACAACTGATGGTCCAAACCCCATTTATAAGGCAAGAAATCCCACTTATTAAACCTGACAGGGCACACCTGTGAAGTGAAAACCATTTCCGGTGACTACCTCTTGAAGCTCATCAAGAGAATGCCAAGAGTGTGCAAAGCAGTCATCAAAGCAAAAGGTGGCTACTTTGAAGAACCTAGAATATAAGACATATTTTCAGTTGTTTCACACTTTTTTGTTAAGTATATAATTCCACATGTGTTAATTCATAGTTGTGATGCCTTCAGTGTGAATGTACAATTTTCAAAGTCATGAAAATACAGAAAAATGTTTAAATGAGAAGGTGTGTCCAAACTTTTGGTCTGTACTGTATATATATATATTACATACAGTGGGGAAAATAGGTATTTGATACACTGCTGATTTTGCACGTTTTCCCACCTACATCGTAGGTACACTTCAACTGTGAGAGACAGAATCTTAAAAAAAAAAATCCAGAAAATCACATTATATGATTTTTACATATTTCATTCAATAAAATGCAAATTAATTAAGCATTTGATACTATAGAAAAAAAAACTTAATATTTGGTACAGAAGCCTTTGTTTGCAATCACAGAGGTCAGACGTTTCTTGTTGTTTCTGACCAAGTTTGCACACACTGCAGCAGGGATTTTGGCCCACTCCCCCATACAGATCTTCTCCAGATCTTTCAGGTTTCGGGGCTGTCGCTGGGCAACATTGAGTTTCAGCTCTCTCAAAAGATTTTCTATTGGGTTCAGGTCTGTAGACTGGCTAGGCCACTCCAGGACCATGAAATGCAGAAGCATTCTTGTGGAGCCACTCCTTAGTTGCCCTGGCTGTGTGTTTCGGGTCATTGTCATGCTGGAAGTGTTAGAACCCTCCAGTTTGTTTTTTCCATTTTGTGTTTTGTGGTCACGTGACCATCTGCCTTTATAGTCCAGCAAAGCCAAAAAGGCGGAGCTGGAATATAAAGGCAGATGGTCACGTGACCGCAAAACACAAGATGGAAAAAACAAACAGGAGGGTTCTAACAGTAATCTTATACTCAGAGGGGCAGACTATTTATTTCCTTATCACATACAGTAGCAAAAATGTCCTGGTAAGTTTCTAATCCATGACCACAGTTCTAGAAAGCTGTTGTGCTAAACACTGAGCAAATGTTAAACCTAGAAATACAAATATATGCGGTGCCACAAGAGGTGTCCGGACAGGCCTGGGCCTGGAGGATCCGGAGGATCCTCATAAAAGAGGGGGTACTGTTAGAACCCTCCTGTTTGTTTTTTCCATCTTGTTTTTTGCGGTCACTGCCGTTATAATAGTGCGCCTTGGACGCATCTCACAAGGGATTTTATTACTGATCTGCCTGTCTCCGAGGGTTTTACTGTCATTTGGGTGGTCGTGGACCGTTTTAGTAAGATGTGTCATTTGGTTCCATTCATTAAGTTGACCTGCACCAAGACACTCGCTAATGCGTTTGTTAAGGAGATTGTCAAGCTTCATGGCGTTCCCACGGATATTGTTTCTGATAGAGGACCTCAGTTTGTGGCTCACTTTTGGCGTGCTTTTTGTGACAGGTTGGGAGTTCATTTGTCATTTTCGTCTGGGTATCATCCTGAGTCTAATGGACAGACTGAAAGAAAGAAAGAACCAGGATGTAGAACAGTTTTTGCGTTGTTTTGTGGCAGACAATCAAGAGGTGTGGTTGAGGTCGATGCTTCATCGGTGGGGGTCGGAGCAGTTTTGTTCAGGAGAACAGGGATGGAGTACATCCTTGTGCCTTTTTTTCGACAAAATTTTCGGAAATCAAACTGAATTATGATGTTGGAAATTGGGAGTTGCTGGACTTCAGTGTTGTTTGACTGTTTTGCTAGCCAGGTGCTTCTGTGCCTATCTCTGTCAGTTCGCTTGGTTCTTCTGGGACCTCTAGTACCTTTTTGTCAGTTTATCTTTTGTGTTCTGCAACAATCTTCTCTGTTCAGGAGGTGTACCATTTTTGTTCCAGTCCTTAGTTCTTTTATGGACCCCTCCCTTTATGCTATAGGTCTTCGTCCAGACTAGCCGAGGACTAAGGCGGGTCTGTTCGCAAGGAACAGGCTGCCCGCTACATCGTAGGGATTCAGCTTAGTCTTACTGTAGGGATAGCTTTCCCCTTTCTTTCCTTAGTACTTGTTGCAGATCATAACAGGAAGACCCAGCCACGACTCTTTAATGCTTTTACTGAGGGAAGGAGGTTCTTAGCCAAAATTTTGAGATACATGACTCCATCCATCCTCCCTTCAATATGGTGCACTCATACTGTCCCCTTTACATAAAAGCAGTCCCAAAGTATGATGTTTCCTCCAACATGCTTCACGGTTGAGATGGTGTTCTTGGGGTTGTACTCATCCTTTTTCTTCTTCCTCCAAATACGGCGAGTGGAGTTGATACCAAAAAGTTCTATTTTGGTCTCATCTGACCACATGATCTTCTCCCCCATGCCTCCTCTGGATCATCCAGATGGTCATTGTCAAACTTCAAATGGGCCTGGACATGAGCTGTTGTGAGCAGGGGGACGTTGCGTGACCTGCAGGATTTTAATCCATGATGGCGTAGTGTGTTACTAACGGTAATGTTTGAGACTGTGGTCCCAGCTCTCTTCAGGTTATTGACCAGGTCCTCCCATGTAGTTCTGGGGTGATTCCTGATCTTTCTCAGAATTATCCTTACCCCACAAGGTGAGATCTTGCAGGGAGCCCCAGACTGAGGAAGATTGACAGTCATCTTGTGTTTCTTCCATTTTCTAATAATTGTGCCAACAGTTGTTGCCTTCTCACCAAGCTGCTTGCCTATTGTCCTGTAGCCCATCCCAGCCTTGTGCAGGTCTACAATTTTGTCCCTGGTGTCCTTAGACCGCTCTTTGGTCTTGGCCATGGTGGTGAGGTTGGAGTGTGATTGATTGAGTGTGTGGACAGGTGTCTTTTATACAGGTAGCAAGTTGAAACAAGTGCAATTAATGCAGAGTAGGTGGGCTTCTTCAAGAAAAAACAACAGGTCTGTGAGAGCAAGAATTCTTGCTAGCTGGTAGCTGATCAAACACTTATTTCATGCAATAAAATACAATTTAATTATGTAAAAATCATAGAATGTGATTTTCTGGTTATTATTTTTAGATTCTGTCTCTCACAGTTGAAATGTACCTACGATAAAAATTACAGACCTCTTCATTCTTTGTAGGTTGGAAAACTTTTAAAATTGGCAGTGTATGAAATACATATTTTCCCTACTGTGTATATATATATATATGCTAATATTGCCGGAAGCAAATCAGTGAGCTCAGCGGCTATGAGCGGCTTGTGTTGAGTTGAGTTGATGAGCTCAGTTGTTACATTACTGTCGACCTGATGTCAGTGATGCTGACAACAAAAGACACCAGGAGCTGCGGTGGAGACTCAACGCTAGACCCGACAAGCTGAGCAAATCACAGCGTGTTTTTTACACTACTAATGGAGCTTAAAAAAAGCACTCCCATCAACATTTTTGTCATCTTAATATATTGCAGTCATCATATTATATAGCACCACTGTGTACTTACAATTTCTCATTTTGCCTTTCTACCTAGATAATTCTTCTATTTTTCGATTAGATCTATGATGTCACATGATTAAAATCTAACTAGCTGAATCCTTCTAAGCTCTATGAAGAAACAGGTCAATTTTACCTGTATGAGTCATAAGTCACTGCAAAAGTCTCTGACAGGAGGGAGGAGTTGAAGAGAAGAATGATAAATTCAGGGACTTCCTGTTTCTACATAGAGCAGAGAAAAGAGAAGAATTATCTGGGTAGAAAGGAAAAATGAGAAAGTGAACCACAAATGTAGTTTCCTCGTCTAAAACCGAGGTAACTGTAAGGTGATTCATGATCTCATACTTTCCTCAGTGCAGACAGGCAAACTAAAGCCATGTTCACACGTTGAGTTTGTAAGCCAAAATCAGAAGTGGAACAATCAGAGGAAAAGTATAATAGAAACACGTCACCACTTCTGCATTTCTCACCCACTGCTGATTTTAGCTTACAAATACAAATGTGAAAAACTGACCAAATATTGAACGTGTGAATGTAGCCTAACAGAGTATATGGGAGATGCTATACCTGTGCTTGGTGAGCAAACCGTATTTTATTATTTTTATAGTCTGCAAGAAATAAGGAAGAAAACAAGTAAATCTTTGAAAACAAGTTTAACTTTTTAAAATAAAAATATTTAAAACTGAAAAAACAGACAAGACATAAAAAAATAACCTTTTCTACTACTAGGTGTCCAGCTGTCTCCAAAGCCAAGCCACGTGAAGCACAGTTTTGTGACTCTCTCTGTAGCCATGTTTCTGCAGCCGGGAAGGTTGGACAATAAGTGAAGACTGGAATGAACCTATCAATTCTTTTTAACAATCTGGAAGATATACATATTTTTTCGATAGTTCAACAACAATACTTACCCAAAATATTTCCATGCCTCTGAAATTCATTAAAGCCCTTTTTCTGAATTAAGGTCAAACAGTGTCAGCCAATTAATGCAAAAAGAAATGTCCTGCGCTGTACAAAGTTAAGAGAAGCGCGACATACACTGAATTAGTCTAATAGGCAAAGAAATGCTGTTTAAACAATCTACAATTCAACCAGAAAATGAATCCTAACGCTTCTTATCAGCAATGATATTACTATTTCACTTGAAAGGGACATTAGGCATGCTTACTACACAGGAGCGCACACCGGAAGTGCGCTCCATTCAGTAATACAACAGCTGCCCAGTGGCATTACAGCAGAAATAAGCCACTTAGTCATCTATCACTAAACCCCTAACAAAAAATAAATAGCTATAACATATAAATGAAGGTTACACAAATAACAATTTATCTCCGTCTTCCTGCTAATCTCCTCTGCAATGATGCGATTTGAAAAAATTCTATTATTTTAAGAAAAAGTCTGACAAGCTGGATTTGCCTACTCTAATTACTCATTCTTGTTCTTTCCAACCCCTTTAAGAATTACTCCCAATATTTAAAGCTATGCGCAATATAGATTACAACTTGTGGATCAGTGGGCATGAGACCACTGAGAACCTCACTTATCCAGAAAATGGGATGGTCAAAATGGAGGGGAGGCACCAATTGAGGCTTAGTAACAGGGTTGAAGCGAGTAGGTAGACCGCCACACTGTTGTGGCCGGTTCACATCACTATCCTTTTCAAATGCTGCTGTTCAAAAAATTTTTTTAACTTTAATGGATCTGTAAATATTCAGATGAATGTCCATCATAATTTAAGGGGTTGTCTGGTCTTAAGCTACAAGTCTTCAGTAACTCTATGTGACTGTAGATTCGTGAATCCTCACATTGCGTGCACCATGCGCTCTGAGGATTCTCTGGTGCCCAGAGCAGGCAGGCAAGTGACCACAAGAATGCAATTCGCATACTTCCGGCCACATTCCGACTAGACTATATCCGGCCTCACTGAATACACTTGCATTGAGCGAGGTCACGCCCATCTAGTTGGCATATGACTGCATGTATGCAATGCACATACCTGTGACTATGCCGGCATCAGAGAATCCTCACAGTGTGCAGAGGGCTCGATGTGAGGATTCACAAGTCTGCAGTCACAGAGTCACAGTCTGCTGCGCCCAATCTGTTACATGATATAAAAAAAAACAACTGGTGGATGTGACCCAATCAAATTGTGATTTGACCTTTTGTATCTTTACTAGAGTTATTCTGTAGGAATAACACACCTACCCTCGACACATGGTTTTCTGTGCTGGCTCATAACCACAGCAGTGTGTGAAGGGGGCATCTGACTACTAAGTTCAATAATTAAGCCAGCCCCCTTCTCTGTCCAGATATGGTTTAGCTATTGAAATGAGTAGTCAACTGGACCTCTTTACTGACTGTTTTGGTGGTGAAGTGACACCGTAAATGCTGTCTGGTGCCAGGTACAGGACGGGAAGTGTGATTGAGGGGACCTGCCAAAGAGGGCACCTAGGCTGATATAACTATATTAGTACGTTAATTCTATTCCTATAGTATGTGAAGTAAGACTTATGTTTGTGGTGCATAACCCCTTAAGCAAACTGTTAAGCAAGAGATCCTATGATGGATCACATAAAGCAATTGCAAAAAATAAAATTAGAGATTAGTTATAATTGAAACTGACAAGACTAGTGCATGCAGTGACCATTAGTCTTTATAGAAAATACAGAAGTTTGTGTGTGTTGGCAATAGACTAAAATTGGTTAGCGTGCTCTCTATGTTAACTTGTACAGAACACTATGATTAAAGGGATGACCCGGTGCCTAAAATGTCCTTTCTAAATATCTGTCTTTACACCCTAACCACTTTTGTAATTAGCTTTATTATAAAGTACACTACACTTCTCCCTATCTAGCCAATCCCTAAATGTGTTTTTTTAAAGAAGTTGTCCACTACTTTTACATTGATGCCCTATCCTTAGGATAGGGCATCAATGTATGATCGTCTGGGGGCCTGCACACGGCACCCCCGCCGATCAGCTGTTATCGATCTCCGGCCGGAAGAGCTCACCTGCGGGATTCCGCTGTCAAGTGGTAGTGGCCACCGCGGTGTACTGGAGATCCGCCTCCCATGACTGCAGTACACCGCAGCGGCCACTACCACTTGATGGCGGAGCCCCGTGGGTGAGCACCTCCGGGCGGCAGCACCTTTAACAGCTGATTGGCGGGGTGCAGCGTGCGGGACCTTGACCTATCATACATTGATGCGGGATAGGGCATCAATGTAAAAGTAGTGGACAACCCCTTTAAACTTCACTTCTTGCAATGTTTCATTTTGAGTCTCAAACAGGACGTCACAGGAGGCTGGGGCTGCACTCACTCCCCTTCAGTGTCCATCTCCCCTCCGGGTCAAGCGACCCAATGAATATTATCACTATATTTTTAATTCTTTTGAGAATTTGTTCTTTGGTAATACTGTGTTAGATTATGCAAAATGTGAAGAAAAAAAAAATTCTATAAATTGTAATTTTTTTTTTCTTAATTTTCAAAGTTGTAAAAAAATGTTAATTTCTGTGTTGCATGCCTTTACGTTTCTCCTCATAACTCAAGCAAGAAACAAGATAGAGAAATGAGAAAAACATCATTCAACTCAGACCAGTGCAGGCTTTCAACAGATATGTAACAAGGGTATCTTTGGTAATATTTTACTCATGTGGAATCAAACGCAAAATTTCAAAACGCATTTTTGAGAAATCAATAGGATATTAAATTTGCAAAAAAATCACATGTGCCTCCTATGCTCCTAGCCACATCTGTACCAAAAGAGTTGGGCTCTCAATGGGATCATACATAAAAAAATAAAAAAAAACCCTATATGAACACAGTCAATTTGAAAATCTTGAATTCAGATCTGTTCAGCCCGTGGTCTAAAAGTAGAGTCTATGTTTTCCATATAAAAAACGTATGGTTTTTTTTTAGATATTGGGAGCGTGGAGGGATGCTTCGACTGCTTCTTCACATGACAAACAGATGACCGGACCTTGAGAGGAGCTTTATAAACACGCAAATCTTCCCGCTCAGGCTGCTGTCCACCAATCCAGTCACATCTCCCAGATCTGCCCAGTAACAGACAACCTGAGCAGATTCTAGAAAGGTGAGTATCACAAGCACATCCCAGAAGGGGTGTGGAATATAGCAATAATTAAAATAAAAAAGGAACAAATTAATAAATACCTAAAGGGGAAATTAAGGGGTTAGTACTGACAGAAAGACCGCCAAAGACCATCTTCAGACCAAATCTGAACACCCATGCAACTTTTCAACTGGAGTGAGCAAAATATTCCTAACATACAGTTCATGTAATGTGCAAACCAGGACTACGAAGAAGAGGAGAGTTTGTTAAACATCGGTTAAAGGAACAGAACCCATTAAAGGGACTCAGCAATACCATACTTTCATTCCATTGAGAGAAACAAAAATAAAAACAATGATTTTTTCATTCAGCAACGACAGTGATGTCTATGACGCGATTAAAGATGGCACACGATTGGCAATGGATGACATAACTGGTTATGTGCCCTGTGCATATGATCGGCACTGGTGGCTAATGGACTCTCCAAATATTATGCTAATGATGGATTGCATGGATTTATATAGTGTGACCAAGTTGTCAAACACTTTTCCAAGTGATGCTAAAATCGCTTGGAAAAGCGCTTGATAACCCGCATGCAGAAATGCATGTGTAGCACCCTGAGGATTCGGCTGCTACAGGGGTATTGCACCTCAACCCAGAGGTGTGATATTCCACTCCCGGGTAGGGAAGGAGTGTGGAACTGAGCTCGGTAGGCTGCATGCACTACACACATCCCATTTCCGAGGAGCAGACCGACGGTACTCCCACTTAGAAATGTGCAGGTACGACCGAGTCTGTTCCTGGCTGGAGTGGGAGGGGGGTGGTACATCCCAAGTAGTGTAGGGGCAGATAGGGGGAGCAGCCTGGGTAAAGATAGGAGCTCATTGGGTGCTGGTCACCTGAGCTCACACATAGAGGGTGTATATAAGGTGGGCACCAACTAAGAACAGGGTCAGTCTGCTGTAGAGGAGGAGTGAGTCAGCCTTTTGCAAAGAGTCTGTTGGAGAGCAGAAGAGCAGAGCAGAGAAGCCTGAGCCAGAGTGAGAGAGGAGAAAAGAGAGAAAGACCCAGAGGGGGAAAAAGAAAAGGACTCTGAGAACCCAAAGTCCATCACCGGGTGAAGAGTTGGCATCAGGGTACCGGAACCCAAGCTGGTGGGGGCAAAAACACACCCCAGCCAGAGACCGGAGGCCGTGGGCAGCGTCTGCCACGGCCACCCACCACATCCACCCCGAAGGCATACCACGTGGAGGGTCAGGGAACCCAAGGCCAAGGGTCTCCCAACAGAAGGCCCGAGGGAGCTGGACCTGGGTGGATCAATAGTGGGGACGGCCAGAGAAAGGACAGAAGGAGAGCTCAGGGTCACGCTCCGGACTCGCTTGGGGGTTGGCTGGATCCAGGACCTGGTGGATGCAGCACGGCTCGGGAGGTCACTTGAAGCTGGAGTGACCGGAACATCAGCAGTGAGTAAATACCCTTAACTGCATAACCCGACTCTGTCTTCCTTTAACATCTATGCTGCACCACCACAACCCCCATCCTCTGCACCTGACCCCCTGAGGCTATACCCCACCCGTTGGGGGTTATACCATCAAAAGCTGCACCTACACCATCAGCCTCAGCGGACCCTGCTGCAGCGGCGGCCATAGTGACCGCAATACAACGGGTGGCGTAGTCGACATTAAGAACTTATTAACATCTGTAGGACTGCCACATACAACTGAGTTTGACACCCTGGGCACGGACCGGGTCACAGCCACTCGGAAGACTACAACTCCCATCTGATCCGGCTCCGGATATTCCCCCTAAAGAATATGGCCCAGGGGGCGCGTCACATGCAAAAACGCTTGACAAACGCTTCTACTTGGAAGGAAAAATGCATGTAAAATCCGCATGCGTTTTTCCTGCCAAGGAGAAGCGGAAAAAATCAGCAGCATTTCTGCATCGTGGGCACATAGCCTTAAAGTAAACAAAAATCAGATAGAACTCAGGTGGATCCAAACCCAATAAAAGCCGTACATACTGCCCAAAATGGAACCGGCCATTGTGAGTAAGAGACTGTGGACAAGATTAAATCTTGCCCAGTAGAAGGGACAAATTGATGATAAAAGCTCAGTGTAAAGACTTACTATTAATTGCTCAGACTAGTTAATTTTGTTTTATCATAAAGCGTGATGATTTACTGTAACTACAATACTCTATTTAAAAACTTGAAAAAGGACATGTCTAGTGTCATAATATTAAAAAAAAAAATCGATAAACATATATTTAAAAATGTAATATTGCTTCTTTTACTTTAGTATTAAACATATGATTAGGATGAGACTGTATTTAGAAAATCACACTTAAAAATATGATACCAAGGAGAGCCAACTTGAATCCTTGTACAAATGTAACCAAGAACTCAAGTAACATCACCCTTTTTTTTAAATTTTATAACATATTGTTTTTTCAAAATTGTGCATCAAAATTTTGAATTTGACTTCTCAAAAACAAAATATCAACACACATAATCTTGTGACATATCAAAATAAAGCCTCTATCGTTCTAAACAAAACAATGCCTCTCCCATCTCTTTATCTTATTTCTAACCCAAGCCCAAAATACAAGCCCAAAATTCAGACTTTTTCAAAACTTTAGAAATCTATAAAAAAATAACTAATGAAGATAAAAATGCAGAACTTTTTTTCTAATTCACTAAGGTAGAACTTTACAAAAAAAACAAAAGAAAAAAAAATATTCAGATTTGAATCACTTGATATGGAATGACCCTTACTGGAACAGGACGTCAGGGGGCAGCTTACTACAGTTTCATGAATCATCACCCTCTGAAGATTTTGATCCATGGTGATAAACACCATGAGAGAGTGCAGCACCGGCACTCTGCTTTTATCTCCGCTGCATCGTGTAACTGTGATAGAAGACATTGTCAGGGGGCGAAGACAGAGACAGTGAGCGACACCAGCGTCCCCCACAACTTCTAGCACTGCCCACAAACAAACAGTCATCAGGGGGCGGTGTTAGAAGCTGTGTGAGTAACACAAGTGTTGCCCCCGTTTGATGGCAGTGCTAGAAGCTGTGGGGATCCGCTGGTGTTACTCACTGCTTCTATCTCCGCCCCCTGATGTCTTTTGTCACAGGAGCAGAGGCAGAGTACCAGCACTGTGCTCACCTCTCTCACAGCGTCTATCCCCATGGATCCAGGACATTTTCAGAGGGTGGCGATGCAATAAACTGTAGTAGCTGCAGTGTGCGGCCCCCCTGACAAGGTCCTGTTCCGGTGTGTGTGGGTGATAGAAACTGTAGGGAAGTAAGTGCAGCACCAGCCTCCTTCGAGGTCATGTTTAAGACTCCTCTCAAAACATCACAGGGAAAAAAAAAACACATTTAGGGATTAGCTAGATAGGGAGAAGTGTTGGGTATTGTATAATAAAGCTAATTATAAAAGTGGTTAAGGTGTAAAACCAGCTTTTTACAGTTCCAGCAAAGTGGATGAGATTTATGGAAATCTCATGCCCATTGTGTTTTGTGTTTTTTTTTTTTTTAATCGCAAAGTAAACTGACCTGCGGTGTGTTTTTGAAATCCAAAACATGTAAATTTCTATTGCGGGTATGCTGAGCTTTAGGGTTCGCTCAAATCTGCGTTTAAACTCGGTAAGTGTAATGTGAGAAAACCTAGCATTGCAGCATTGTACTCACTACAATGTTAGTCAATGGCTCATCGGCAAGTTTTTCCTCACCTGGAATTGGGGCGAGGAAAACTTTGCAACATGCTGCGTATGGCTGCGTAAAACGGTTGAGATTCACCAATGAAAGTCAATGGGTGCGAAAGAAAAAAAATCGCACAGCACACTGACCAGGGAAAGCCGACAGCTGGAGGCTGAAGATTATAGTCTGAGAAGGGGGTAATAAACATGGAGCTTCCCAAGCAAAGGCTAAGCAGACAGCTGCGGGCTGATATTAATAGCCTATGGATGCTAGGTGAGAAAAAAAACGCATGACACTAGCCTAACACTCTCCAACTTTTCTGGCTGAGAATCTCAGCTACTTTTTATACACGGATGTGAGAGTACCCTTTTGTGCAGATTTTCCCCATAGAATTGCATTAGATACGGAAAGTATGCAGGTGAAAAACGCATTTAATCCCCACAATAAAGTTTAGTCAAATCCACATACCAGGAGGTATAAAAAACAAAGTAGCTTCATTTAAAACATGATATACAAAAAAAACACAGTAAAAATGTATGTAAAAAAACCTGCACTCAGAAATGCCATGAAAGAAACAAAAGTACGGTAACTTAATTTACCTAATCAGCGCAGAAAATCTGCAACATCAAAAACTCACCAAATACTCATCGTGGGAACGCAGCCGAACAGAAGATACAGCCATCTGAAAGATGTTCGTCTCCTTTAAGAGCTTATCATTCACCATTGGTTTTACTAAAGTGCAATTTACCAGACATCTGACAGAAGATATTTGTTGCGTACAAAGTAAAAATCTAAAAATACGCATTTTGCCTTGCAGAAAAACAATTTTTTTTTCATGTTTATCAGCTATAAGTATAAGCATTTCACACATCACCCCAAACATATGTATATGGACAGGGAAAAAGAAAATTAGTAAGTGTAATGACCTCCAGCAACCAGTTATCAATTAGCTTTTAGTAATGTCATGTAAATTAGACACTAAAAATACATTTTAAATTAGTTGCGAACTTTGTATGTTTTATTGAACACACGGAGTATAAAAGTGTAAAGCAAATACCTATAACACACTTATTATTATCTCTATACCAACTTCTAAACTGGCGCACATGTCCTTTAGACATGATTTATGCTAAGGAAAAAGACATGGTCTTGGCAGCAGCTTATGGTAGCGAATGTAATCACATCCACATAAGTGCTGCTGCAAGCTGTAGTTCAGTGTGTGACAATTACTTTGACTTTTATGGGTCTTTGAAAAGCAACGCAAGGCAAAAGTAAAATAATAACACCAATAGTCACCTCTTGTGTCGGCACCATTCCAGCAGTGTTGGCACTGATTCTCCCAGGGCTTGTGTGACATTATTATGTCACGCCATCACTGCGAACAATCATGGGCCACTTCACTCTCTCCGTCGGACAAATCAAGACATCTGGAGGAAGTAAGGGAGCAGCCGCAGCTCTTGCTTCCTCCAGTTGTCAATTACATTCATAGGAAAGGAGAGTGAAGCCAACACTGATTGGACACAGGGATTGTGTGACATAGCAAAGTCATGCCATCCCTGGGAGAGCTAGTGCCGACATTGGCAGAACGGTGCTGGCACTGGACGTGTTTATAGGTGTTATTATTATACAGGGGGGGGAACACAGGGATTCAGAAGGGGTTGCACAGTAGTGGACAAACTTTTTAAGGTTTTGAGTCCTTGTTTGACCCCACATTTGCTTGAATATACCTTCAAAATTTATGAAAGAAATAAGTTGTTTTTTTTCTTTTTTTTACCAAGTCACTATGAGCATACGGAGCTCATCTCTGGGGAAGCAAGATACAGGGACTGCAGGTCCTGTAACAGGCACTTCATTACTGATGAATTATGACTGTCTGATACAAGGATGATAAGGGAGTAGAGTGACAATGGAGTTAGAAGGAAAGACTTATCTTTGGTGAATATGGTTCTTCCAAATTGGTGTTAGAAGCTGTTGTTACACATAAAGGTGCTGCTGGAAGCCGGGGCTTTTTCTGACTGTATTGCTATGAAATCTACAGCTTTTACTTAGCAAGTGCAAAATTACAGCATCAGGAGCAGGGAGGAGAACAGGGGAAAAAGCTTGTCAAGCAAGCTAGGTGGTTGGAAATAGTTTGCAGCCTGAATACACTTGGACTGTATAGGACTAGTAGTGTATAATTTGACTCATAAAATTCTGAGTCTTCAGAAAGGATTAAAGACTCATTCTGGTATGGTTTTGCAAAGTAGGTATACCAGCCTCATCAGGACCAGGTGATCTATTTCATTTTGTATACAGACTATATTGTTAGATTTGGTAATTGATCCTCATTAGGGTGAAAATCACATACGAACTTTTAGCTGCAGTTTGAGGTCCAGTTTTTGATGTTTTTTTCTGAGTCAATGTTAGAATTGGAGTAAGAGGAAAGAAACATCATGAATTTCAAGCATAATTTGTTGCATTCACCAAATGTTTTTTGCACTTTCATCATGTATGTAACATACGGTACCAGGGCTGTGGAGTCCATTTTGGTGGAGTCGGTATAAAATGGACCGACTCCAACTCCTAAAATATATAATAAATTGGGTACTGTAGTTCAATGCAGTTTGTGGGGAATATTTTTTCATAAGAGTTTGGGAAAGTTATGAAATGTCCTATAAATGTCTGTCCTATTCCTGATCTAAGAGTCTAGACTTTTAGCTGAGATGAATCTGTGCTACAGTAAATTTATCACTTAAATATGAGCCATGTATGAGGGAGTCGAAGTTGTGGAGTCGGAGTTGGAGTCGGTGTCATGGAAATTGAGGAGTCGGAGGTTTGGCTTACCCCAAACACACCTCCAGGCTGTGTAAGGGCTATTTGACCAAGAAGGAGAGTGATGCCTCCACAGTCACCAGACCTGAACCCAATCGAGATGGTGTGAGGTGAGCTGGACCGCAGAGTGAAGGCAAAAGGGCCAACAAGTGCTAAGCATCTCTGGGATCTCCTTCAAGATTGTTGGAAGACCATTTCCGGTGACTACCTCTTGAAGCTCATCAAGAGAATGCCAAGCGTGTGCAAAGCAGTCATCAAAGCAAAAGGTGGCTACTTTGAAGAACCTAGAATATAAGACATATTTTCAGTTGTTTCACACTTTTTTTGTTAAGTATATAATTCCACATGTGTTAACTCATAGTTTTCAGGCCTTCAGTGTGAATGTACAATTTTCATAGTCATGAAAATGCAGAAAAATCTTTAAATGAGGTGTGTCCAAACTTTTGGTCTGTACTGTATGTTTGTGGATCGAGTAGTACTCACAAATCAATGAGACATGTCCAATCTGAGTCTATGTAAGTCTATGGATCAATGAAAAAAGCCAGAAGCACTCGGATGCCATCCACGTGCTAGCCGTTTTTCGCGGACTGTTTGATAGGAGAAGCTGCATCATTTTTTTTTCATGCTAAAAAACGATGAAACTCTCATGGTAAAAACTGACACACCGACCAAACTGATCAAAATCAGGAAAAAAAAAAAAACTACTGGTACAACTCGGATCGTTTTTTTTTGGCATGAGAACAATCACTGATGTCTGAATGAGGCCTTACTTTGCTGCTTTTACATCTGTTTACCAAGTCCCAAAAGCTGACACCTGTGAGCCTCCACTTGTTACCCTGCTAGAATTGGAGCGGTTTCCAGTGATTGCAACAAGTCCCTACTTATTACTCATCTTCGCGCCCAGGTTACAATAATGATTGCTCTACTAGAGGCTTTTAGATGTTCCCAGGTAATTGTTCTGCTGCCTGCTCCGAGATTCCATTGATTGCTCTGCTAGCACTCCAGATTCCCCTGTGCTTTCCCTGGTAGTAGCTTTGGGCCATGTTTGACTGCTATGTTACCAGATCTAAGCCTCCTTTGATTAATTCCATGTCCTCCGAGTGCACCTGATTATAGTGCTCTGGGCCTTTCAATTGGCAGTAAAAACTACGGCTTTGTCAATGTCCTTTTCTTTCCTTCTCCATTACTCCTGAATAGCCATTGAGTAGTGACTACAGTGGACAACTGAACTGCGGTACAAAATACCCGGATTAGTAGTTTTTGTTGCAGCTTTGCAGACATCATAAAAGGTACAGTTTTCTTTTGTACCCCTACTAGTAATTTAAGATTGGCTAGACATACTAGTAGAGTAACGTCTGGTGCAAATACTGGAGCATAACAATACCTATGCAGATTCTGCCAAGTGGATTTATAAAGGGAAAAGAATAAGCAGCGGACAACGATGGAAAAAAAATGATCAGGCAGGTTAATATCCAACATGCCCATCCTTCCCTTCTTCCAACATCAGCCATCAGGGTGGAGTGGAAATGCATTTATATTATATGATTGGCTGATCCTCCTACATTAGCGCGGGCGGCACTTGCTTTCTCCCTTCACCATTACACGCTGGGCACAGCGACTACACACTAAAGACCTGGGAAGGGATGAAACGTCTATTTGGTCGTCCATGTACCTTTATCACACACTATTGCTTTTCTGCTTATTTCACAATAAATGACTTGCAACTTCCAAACTCCAGAGAGTGTGGTGGATTATTTTGTCAGCTATCCTCCTGGGTAGGACTTTATCTGGGACAACCATCAGAAAGGAGTTTGTATGCTCTCTCCATGTTTGCATCAGTTTCCTCCGGGTTCTCCGGTTTCCTCCCACACTCCAAAAACATACTGATAGGGAATCTAGATTGTGAGCCCCAACGGGGACAGTGACTCCTCAATTTCTCTGACTCCCGACTCCACAGCACGGCCTCACTACTGAGCGTGTACATAAAGTGCAGCAGATTCATCTCAACTAAAAGCCGAGATCCTTAGATCAGGAACAGCACAGACAATTATAGGACATTTCACAACTTTCCCTAATTGTTATGAAAACATTTACAGCACATACTACACTGAACTACTGAACCCAATGTATTATATATTTTAGGAGTCAGTCCATTTTATACCGACTCCTCCAAAATGGACACAGATTCCGACTCCACAACTCCGACTTCACAGCCCTGATTGCAACGCACTTTTCCAATATATAGCATATAAAGGTGAAGAACCTAAAAACCATGAGCTCCACATCTACCTGTCACAAACTGTCATTGGTCCGGGAACCCTTTTGGCATGGAAAAAAAGAGTGGCCAAAAAAATTGGGACAGGATCAGAGTGACTTACTTAGCGTGTGATTTTGCAGCTAAACTACAGTCATTCCATCCATGCTATTAGCTGCTTTAGAAATAAAATTAAGGAGCTGCTAAAACCTTAAGCGAAACCCGCATCGTTTTGCAATTAAACTGCAGGTCATACCCTCTATGTCCAATAACGATGGCATGATAGATCTGACCACCATAGGAATGAAGGCTTTTACACTATCTTGCATACTTTCTTCCATCCCCTCCCCTCCAGCAAAACAAACACAGCGACATGTAAATTCACAGCTTTACATTCGTCTAAAAAGTACATAGAACATTCAATATTAATGGCAATCCACATACTCAATGAAGGGATAAAAGAAGAATTACTCAGACACCTTCAACTTGTGAACACATGTTTTTCTTTTCAGTCCATTTAAATTAGTTCTACAAATGTCAACTTCAGACTGTTACATAAATTCACAAAAAAAAGTTAGATAACATCCTAATTACTGTAAAAATATGTATTGCCATTCCACACGCGATGTGCCCCTGCCGATGAGACAAATAGGTGATATTCTCAAAGCAAATAATAATGCAACAATCTACTTTATCAACAAGACAAATCAGTGAGAACTGAAAATCGCAGGTCACGGTGACACTAGAAAGCTACAGGTCAATAAAGGCAGATTTATTCATCCATTATTCTGTATATAATAAGATCATGGAAAGTCTTTGCTGACATTTACAATAAACCAGACTTAAGACTATGGTATACTGCAAGATACATATAGGTGGGACCTATGAAAATGTGTTTTTTTTTTCCTACTCCCCATTAGTTCACCTATTTTTATTGTTATATGGTTGTGTTCCAATGACCACGAATCTTACATAATGCACCCCCAGTGAACACACGATAAAATGGTTTTGTGTAATAAAAGCTGTTTCAATTCCTATTTACTACACTCATTCATTCTGTCCCCCTGGAAAAATCCAGCAATAAGTGATCAGTACAAGGCCACGTTCACACGTTCAGTATTTGGTCAGTATTTTACATCAGTATTTGTAAGCCAAAACCAGGAGTGGGTGATAAATACAGAAGTGGTGACGTGTTTCTATTATACTTTTCCTCTGATTGTTCCACTCCTGGTTTTGGCTTGCAAATACTGATGTAAAATACTGACCAAATACTGAACGTGTGAACGTGGCCTAAGCCCTGGTCATGAGTGCAGGGACCATGGTGCTCCACTATGCACAGCAGCCTCACTGTTCTCATCATTTGTTGGCATCATGATGACTTTTTATTTTCCATACTCTTATGTTGCAGATTTCATGTCAGTATTTTCAGGGCAGAAAATTCACTGCAAATTGGTGAAGATTTTACCAAATCTCATCCCACTTTTACCAAGAAAAATGCTCAGAATTTATCTGGTTGGGTGGATCCGGGGTGATAATTTGCAGTATTGTTGTGGACTTTCATGGCAAAATTCCCCTTTTCCAAAGCATGGAATGAAATCTGCTGCATGATAAATCTGCCTCGTCTACACGTTGCAAGTATTCCCACGCCGGATCTGCCCCACACTGCACATTGTAATGTCTGCAGCTTGTCCATATGATACCTATTTGTCAATGAATCAGCATTACAATGCATTCTTGAGGATTTTGCCACAAATTCCTTGCATATCAGTAGCAAAATCAGCAGGAAAATATCTTAATTTTTCAAACTCATTGACATTTTTTTGTTTTCAAAATCAGCAGAAGCAAACTATTACCTGCTGCATAATGTGCACAAGTTTTAGGTAGATTTGCCACTGCAGATATTTTGTGAATTTGCTACAGATCTGATACTTGTACATTTAGCAATATATGGAACATATCTTAAATATCGACATGCACTTAAATTAAAGCTTCAAAAGTAATCATCATTTTACATTTGTATTTGAAACATGATTAGTACACATGAAAATAAGCAACTTTGTAATATATCTAATCAGAGCAATCTGCTTCTTTCTTTTGTTGGACTGATTTTCCCTTTCAATTCATGAGTAATTCAGTGAAGACAAATGTTTCCATTATTGTGATAAAAGATGACAGCTGGTGCTTTTACAATTCTATGGAGAAGGGAGGAGCTAGAGGCAGATTCTGCTGCAAGTTCTCCAGAAATAACAGTTACAGTTCTCCATAGAACCTTATGAGCACCAACTGTCATCTCTTATTTCAGTAATGGGAAAATCGAAGACCGATTTTACCTATCAATAGAGAATTTTGAGAATGAATGATCAGTCCAGGAGTAGAAAAAGGCAAATTTCTGTGATAAAGCAAATTACAAAGTTTCTTATTTTCACGTGTATTATTGATGTATGAAAAAAAATATTAAAATAAAGGTAACTCTTCAAACAATTGATGTTATTAGTCGAGTCATCAACTGTGCAGATCCTCAAAAACACAAATAAAATATGGACAAAGAGTACTTTAAAAAGTAGATCAAACTAAATATTATTATGCCTCCGGGCTATAAACTTTTACCAAATGTCTAGCGTAGGCCTGTCACAATTTTCTTAAAGAAAGTTTAATTTTCTTCTAATAAAACTTGCAACATTCTTGTCTCGGGAAATAGCACAATCGGTTGTGCCACCTGATCTTACAAGCAGGAATTGAACTTAACAGCAGCCTAAGGCTACTGAAATTTCATAGTTGGCAGCCCTTGAGTCTTCCTGCCAAAGGAAGCATTTGTGTTAAATTCTTTGTTAACTAAAGCAGTGTGCTTGGCACTCAAACCTTATTATCCCTATCAGGATATACAGCAAGACTGCAAAGAGGAAAAAAAATCAATGCAAATTGTGTGATGCCATTTTAAGTCATTTATCAGCTGCTTAACCCATTCCTCAGCTTAATTATACCGATCATTTCAAATAATTTCAATAGTAAAGTAATAAGCTGTATTCATTATTATAAAATATCTCAGAAGGAATTAGCCGTTGTATTAACGCTGAGTCAATACTGGGAAAATAAGAATACAATTACAACCTAACGTTAAAATCTAAATATATTTCTCTTTTAGGACGTATGCTTAACACCAAGAATAATAAATGTACTACGCTGGACATTGCTGTACATGCATGCTTCTTATTTAAAGGGAATCTGTCAGCAGGACTTTGCTATGTAACCTGAAGACAGCATGCTGTAGAGGTTAAAACACAGATTTCAGTGATGCCTCTCTTATCAAGCTCCAGTGGTCTTGTTTGCTTGCAATACTTGTTTTAGCACCAGGAGCTTATCATTGCTGGACACAGTAGAGTGTGCCTCCTGGTCCGACTCTGCCCCCTCCTGTGATAAGTACCTCACTGTCTATGGACCTTGTACACAGAGAGCCTGGTGTGGGCGGGGTTAGGTTCCTCAGCTCTGCTGTATTGCTAAATCTAAAAGCTCTGATTGTGTCAGAACAGCTACACTCAGTAATCTAAGTGACACATCATTAAGTTCAGCTTCTCTTTGCCTACATTATGCTGCTCTCAGATGAGGTAGCAAAAACCTTCTGAGATTTTTCTTACCATGTTCACTAAATGCTAAAACTGACCTTCCTTTATGATTCTCCAGGTCATTACGAGTTCGTAGATACCAAACATGTATAGGTTATTTTTTCATTTAAGTGGTAAAAAAAAAAATGGTGCCATTTCCCGAGACCTGTAGCGTCTCCCTTTTTCGGGATCTGGGGCTGGGTTAGGGCTTATTTTTTGCGTGCCGAGCTGACGTTTTTATTAATACCATTTTGGGGTACATACAATGTTTTGATTGCCTGTTATTGCATTTTATTGCAATGTTGCGGCGACCAAAAAAACCTTAATTCTGGCGTTTTGATTTTTTTTCTCGTTACGCCTTTTTTTACCGATCGGATTAATTCTTTTCATAGCTTGATAGATTGGGAGTATTTTTTTTATTTTGAATGAGGCAAAATGGGGGTGATTTGAACTTTTATATATTTTTAATTGTTTTAAAAACATTTTTTATTTTTTTTTACATGCTCCAATAGTTTCCTTAGGAGACTTGAAGCTGCAATCTTCTGATTGGTTGTGCTAGACACAGCAGGGCTTCAGGCCCGCAATGTGTAGTGTGAAGAATATTCAAGATAATCCCATGTCAATCACTGTGCCCTGTTTGGAGGTGATTATAGAGAACTCAAGTGCACAGTATAATTCGACACTTCAGCTGCAAGGGAGGGACCTGAGAGGTAGGGAGTGGCGACCCCTCCCCCAGGCAATGCGGTCCTTTGTGTAAGATACTACAATTCAACACCGAATTATGGGAATAAGATACCTCCCAGTGATAAACCAACTAGATTTTTGGAGACCCAAGAGAATGGGGAATGTCACCCTGGCTTTCAGCACAGTCCAGTGCGTAGGGAAAGGGAGATACTCGGCACAGCCTTGCGGGGGCCCCTAGGGCCCCGGTGCTTGGTATCCATGCGTAGCAAGGTCAGATGACACCAGAACCGGCTCCCTAGGACCGTCCATTAAGTAGGTATAGCCCATTTTAGTTTTTGGGAGTTTCTAGCTGGGAGAGAAAAGGGGTGGAGATTTGGGCGCAGCCAGGAGTGGAAGTGACCCAGAGAAGAGTCCCTGCAGCTAGAAGCCAGTATCTTTTTCCTTGGGAGGTTGTGACGTCACAACGTGTGGGAGAAGTCCGGCAATAAAGATCGGGCCCCCACAAGCCTCCCATGTGGCAGCCCTTCCCCCGAAAGCCAGGTCGTCCATCTGACTGGTAACTGACTCTTAATAACTGCTTTATATCTTTTGTATCCCTACTATTGTGTTTGCAACTCTGACCAATGTGTATGTCTAACCCTTATGTATATAGTGTATTGTCTAGTGTGCCCTTACAGCGATTAAATATATAATTTAACCTTGGGCTGCTCTTTTATCTCGGTCCACGATCACACTACCGGGCTGATTCCTAGCCCGATATAAGTCTGCTATATCTAATAGAAACTGGTGGCAGCTCTCCCAGGCCAACCAGGCTCTGCTTCACTGGAGCTAGTGAAGGAGCCTCTCAGCCTGTCAGGGGTGTGAGCGAGTGTGGTGCCACGTCAGTGACTGAGTGGGCCACCTCTTCTCACTCCCTGGTGCCTTCCTATACCCGTGTGGACAGGGGGTGTCTGTACCAATCTGACCTTATGCGTCCTCGAGGGGGTGCAGAATGTCACGCTGGTGCAAAGGGCAGATCCGCATCATGTGCTCCGTCTGACATAACTGTGACATCAGGCGGGGTGTGGATTCATCGCAAGTGGTGGCAGATGTGGGATTCTGCGGGGTCTCTCTAGTGCCATTTCATTACATGTAGGAAAAATGATCATCTGCTATGAGCGCCAGCCACTGGGTGACACTCATAGCAGATCGGAAATGACAACCACAATGGTCTCCTACAGATCCTGGATTGTAATGCTAACCCATCGGCACCCCGCGATCATGTGACAGGGGCACCGATGAGAGGGTCTTATGACGAGCTTCCGGGGCTTGCATGTTAAATGCCGCTGTCAGAGACTGATAGCGGCATTAAACATGTTAACAGCAGCCGATGGATCGCGATTCCACCCGTGGCTGTTACGAGCACATGTGCCTGAAAAGATGCAGGCTCAGCGCTGAAGCCCGCATCAAAGAGGGGGGGGAAACCTATGACATACCTATAAGTCATAGGTCGTAAAGGAATTAAAATCCCCTTTAACCTGAAATCAGACATCTAAATTAAAATATATTAAGCTTCCATTTTTAAACAGTGCCAACCACAAATCACAATCCTCAGCCACGAAAAGCAGCAAAAACTAATTACACCTCTTAGAGTATTGAAACAAGAAAATCTTGAAAATTTTCAGCCACCTGAAGGCAAAAATTACCGTATTTTTCGGATTATAAAATCATTTTTTTCCCTCTGATGAGGTTAAATGGAAATTTCATATTTAACAATGTCCTCACTTCAGAAGATAACACAGTTGGGAGACTTTTCAGGCTAAATCCCAGGTGATGCACAAGACAAATAGCGGAATCATTTTGGCGTTTTGAGATTTTAATAAGGGTATGTGCACAATTAGTCTCTTTGCTGTGTTTTCGGAGCAGAAACGGAGCAACAAGTCCAAGTTTTGGAGAGTTTCCACTTAAACTTAAAAAAAAAAGTCAGTATGCACATATCCTACCTGTCCATCTTCATGAACCAGTATAAAGACTGCAAAGCACATGGTGCCTCTGTGACGAGCCATATTTTCTCCCTAAAAACATTTCCACAATTTTAACCCCTTCCTGCCAAAGACATTATTTGTATTTGTGCTTCCATTTTTTCCTCCCCTTCTTCTAAGGGCCGCAACTTTTTTATTATTTTGTTGACTTTTCAGTACACCATGTTTTGGGGGTTTTGTTTTTAGTGTTCATTAGCGGTAAAAATGATCTGCCACCATGATCCTTCAGGTCAGTACAATTATAGCGAGAAAAAGAGGAAGAGGTCCAGCTTCACAAACACGCAAATGTTTATTTGTGGATGAGTAACACAAAAAAGCCGTGCAAACAAGATTAAAATATCAGTATCAATAAGTCCTTTAAACATCAATGCGTTTTTGGTACGTGACACCCTTAATCATACCAAATTTAGGTTCTTACCAGAAAAAGCCACTTCAGGAAAACATTTGCGGCCTTCCCTTTATAATGTTAAATACAGATAGAAGGAGGTTTCGCCTAATGAATGAGCATGTCACTTCCTCTAGCTCATACATGTCAAACTCTGGCGCGTGGGCCAAATCTGGCCCGCAGGGTGATTACATTTGGCCCGCGACACCAGAACCACCACCACTATGAGCCATTATTCTGCATGGAGGACTACGTGGGGTCTATTATACTGTATACTGGTTGGCCCATGACTGTGTCCAAGGTTTTCAATTCTCTGTGTGTTTGAGTTTGACGTCCCTGCTCTAACTTCTTTGGGGTCTCTAAAGTGGTTAAAAGTAGTGACATAAGGAACACGTGCACAGCAATGTCATTTTGACATTGCTGTGCACTATATTCATTTAATAAGGGATTTTTGCTGTGCTTTTTCAGGTGGATTCTGGGCGGAATACACGCTGTGTGCACATACCCTTATTAAGTTTTTATTTATCTGTTCATGGATAAAAATAAATCTATTTTCTGAGACCCATAATTTTTTTTAGTTTTTCATTGATGGACCTGCATGAGGGATTGTTTTTGCGTGGCAAGCTGTCATATTTATTGGTATAATTTTGGGGTATATACACAACATTTTGATTGCCAGTTATTAGATTTTTTCTCTTAGAGAAGTGCAGTGTCCGAAAACGACAATTCTGGTTCATCGATATATTTTTTTTTTTGCCTTATGGTGTTTACTATGTCGTTTAAACAATTTTCAGGATACGATATTTATTTGAATTTATTTTTTAGTTTTAGAGGTCAAGACCTTGCGATCATTTTATATATTGTAGTATATACTGCAATACCATATTTGTAATATATAGAAAATGACTGATCTCCTATGAAGTCCAGCTACAGGTTGGGCTTCATAGGAACACCAAGATGGCAGCTAGACAGCGCTAAACACCAAACACGGACTTCTCCAGTAAGTCTGTTGCAATGTTCGGAGTTCCGTAGGCGGTCCGTCAGAGAGAGATTTTTTTTTTTCAGCAAAGTTCGGCTCCTCATTGTTTTCAATGGGGTTCAGGGTCTGGTCCAAGTTCAGGTACAGTTCTGGTACCAGAACCGAACTTTGGAATAAAGTTCGGGTCGGGTACCATACCCCGAACTTCCACGGGTCCGCTCATCAAAGTGAGCCTTTGCGATCAATATGAGGTCTTTATAACACATGCATGGCACAGCAATATAACCCTATGTCGTAAACTTGTACAGGCATAATAAGTATCAGGAGAAACATGCAGGAACATTAATGGACTTTCAGAAAAATATTAAATTACTCCTTTTTTCGTATTCATGTAAAACAGGGGACAGCGTTCCATGACATACATGTCTATCTTTCCATTACTCCTGAATTACCATTATAGAACTTATCTGTATTTGCTATTTTATTACATCATTTGTTACAATTTATAAAACACCTTGGTAC
The DNA here is from genome assembly GCF_046119375.1 of Phyllobates terribilis. Lineage (NCBI taxonomy): Eukaryota > Metazoa > Chordata > Amphibia > Anura > Dendrobatidae > Phyllobates > Phyllobates terribilis. The sequence goes on from NW_027362764.1 coordinate 174,977,405, forward strand.
AAACATTGATTTTCGTTGCAATGATATGGGGTATTTTTTCCGGCTAGACCACCTTCTATCATTTATCAAATAAGTTAAAAACAATGCACACCAAGTTATACATGTATTTGGGGAATTTGAAGAGCCTTAGCAGGAGATTAAATCTGAGGGTTTGGAGTGAAGCACTGAAGCTTCGGTGCGTGTAACAATTGCTGCACCTCCTTATAATTACTGATTAAGTGAACATAATATCAAGAAGTGAGAAGAGAAGCTGGAGGTAAACTCAGTGGGGAGCCCTCATTTGTGAGCGTGCTACACTATTATTAATGAGAATTTCCGCAGTGCTGGTAGACACAGAACTGCAAAGTAATACGGAAATATCACAACAGACTGCTATTATTTTCTGTTAGAAAGGATTACGGGACTTTGAATTCACTTGTAGCACAGTGGTCTTAGTGGTCTGTAATCTGCTACCTTCAAGCCAAGTCTACATGACAAGAAACTATTATTTTTATTCTACAAAATTAGGTTATCATCTCATCCGCTGCAAATTGAAGTGGAGATGGTTAATTTACCATAAAGCACAAAAAAAATGTGTGCTCTGTAACTCCCCAGTATTGTTAAGATCTGGGGTGTGAATGTTGGATCCATGGCTCCTAAGGCTGGGGCTACATGGTGACTTTGGCCGCAACATGTTTCGCACGACCGAAGTTCGCTAGGTGTCGCTACTACATCATAATACAATATAAGCGAATAGGTTGGACTTTTTGTGACTTGCTTGTCGTGATCACAGTATCCTCGGAGGTTGTGATGCGACCCCAGTTGCACTGTGATGGAGCAATGACACCTAGCAAACTTTGGTCACAAGACAGGTGTTGCAGCCAAATTCGCTGTGCAGCCCCAGTCTTAAGTGGACCTTTCACTGGATTATTTCCTTTAAACTGATTACCACCTGCTACTGCAGCAATCAGGGCTGTGGAGTCGGAGTCGTGGAGTCGGAGTTAGTTTTGGTTGGAGTCGGAGTCGGTAGAAATGTACCGACTCCAACTTTAAAAATTTTTTAGTAATATTTCAGAATTGAACTTTCATATGAATTTTATAAATGTTACTCAAATATATATGTTCTATCAAACTATGAACAACAGTGATAAGCAGTTCTGCTTGAGATAGAGACATTTCTTACTTCTTGTGTGTCACTGTTCTCCACTGCCCTTATCTAACCTTATACTTGGTTAACCTCATGCTGCCCCAACCCCCCTACTCACAATGTATGAAACTGAAAGTGAAAATGTGTTGCAAATTCTTAGTAGTAAAGCTCCTCCTCTAGACTAGATGCTTACTAGGTGTGCATCTTCCAAGCATCTCACAGCTGCTACTCAGAAGAGGAAGACTGTAAGAAGCATTATCCTTTCAACAAACTTTGCAACAGTTAACTGTGAGTACATGAGGAATAACAGTATTTCTGACCACTATATCAGTTGTACGACCTGGCAATAATTTTGTACAATTGTTTTTAGGAAAAACAATTGTCATTTGGATTGTGAATGCAGAAATAAAAACCTGAGAATGTCAAAGAAGTGTCACATTAAATCAGCTGTATTTGAACATTTCATCATCACTCAAGATAGAAAACATTAAGTCTGTCAGTGTATGACAAATGATCCAGACGGAAACAAATGCTATGAAGCCAAGATCAGTGCATATTCAGGCAAAGATAAAAATGCTCCTACCAGAGCTTCTAATCTAAAGAGACATTTACAGCGCTTTCATCCAGAAGTACTGAAAGCAGTGGATGAGAAAGACTGCATCCAAACCAATGAACCAGTGCCCAGCTCTTCCAGCCAAACAAAGGAGCAGAGAACTTTGCAGCCATCAGTTGCAAGATATTTTGTCAGTGACAAAGTTACTGTGACAATGACAGTAGATACATTTAAAAAACAGATCATAGAGCTTGTTGTAAAGGATAGTGTGCCTATTTCATTATTTTCACGACCAGATTTTATGTGTCTGAATGGGGAAATGGCCCGCAAGCTTGGTGCTTCTCTGGAGAGAGAGAGTATTAGAAAATTAGTAATCGAAGAAGCTTTTAAACAAAAGGAAGAACTTAAAAAAACTCTCAAGGGACGCTTTCTGTTTCTTAAAATGGATGCCTGCACACGTCACAGAGTGAACTATTTTGCCATCAATGTCCAATTTGTTTGTGACAAAAATGAAATAGTTACCAAGACATTGGCAGTAAAAGACACCAAAGCTCATCACACCAGTGAGTTTCTCCAGGTCTTGGTGGAAAAGGTTCTGCAAGACTATGAACTTCAAAAAGAGCAAGTTCTTTCTGTCGTAACTGACAATGCTTCAAATATGATAAGTACTATTAAACTAATGAATGAGAGTAATGATGGTGACCAGCAACTAGAAGAACATTCTGGGTCCACAGACACAGAAATGTTTGAAATAGAGGAACACAGTATTGTAACTGAGAAGCAAACTGAAGTTGCTTCAGATGAACAGCAACATGATAGTTTAGATGATCTTGTTGAAACTGTGTCAATACGTTCTTTCATTCATCACATGCGCTGTGTTGTGCATACGCTACAGCTGGCTATAAGAGACAGTCTGCAAGAAGGACATGCTGCTGCACTGATTGGCAAGGTGAGAAAATTGGCTACTGTTGCCAGAACCCCTAAAGTTGACTCAATTTATAGAGACGTGCTGGAAAAGGGGCAATTATTGATCAAGCCACACGATGGGGCAGTGCTTACTTAATGATTCAGCGCTTGGTTGAACTGAAAACCTTTCTTGTAGACATGGCTAACCCTCAACTGACGCTAAATGAAAGTCAGTGGAATCAGGTGACTGAGCTGGAAAAATTGCTAGAGCACCCATTTACAGTGACTAAAAAATTACAAGCAGAGGACTTAACTCCAGGTATTTTCTTAAAGGAGTGGAAGAACCTGATGTTTCGCCTGTCCCAAAGAGGAGAGTTAATTGCAAGTGGCATTGCTACATCAATGAAACGGAGAGAGGAGCTACTATTACAAAATACCATTCTTTTGGCAGCTGTTTATGTAGACCCAATGCATCGGATTCTTCTAGATGATCAACAGCTAACTAAAGGAAAAGAAGCTCTGTTTGAAATAGCAGTAAGGATGAAAGGGTTGCAGAACAGTCAGGAGGAACAAGAAGAATTTGGTCGTCCTGCCACATCTTCACCCTCATCATCAACTGATGAAGAATTTAATTTCGAAAAATATTTGGATCACAAGGACCGTGCAAAGCGTTCCCGCATAGAAGAAGAGTCATCCCCATCAAAGAACACAGCCAGTAAATTTCAGCAGAATTTTTCATGTGCACTAAAAGAAATTGAGAAATTTGACCGTTCATCAAAAATAACAGTGCAACAAGCGAATCCTCTGTATCCTGACATTGTCAGAGATGTTGCCCGAGTGGTTACTGCTTTGCCACCAAGTTACTGTAGAGAGGTTGTTCTCTGCTCTCAAAATAATTAGATCAGATTTGAGGGCATCCATGAAGGAGGATCTGACAGAGGCAATAGTTTTTCTGAGGACAAATTTATAGATTTCTTCCTATTAACTGCATAACAGTGTTTATTGCATATTTACTTACAAGAGTTTAGAAAAGTTTATAAAAGTTATTTGCTATATTCTAATAAATATAGTTTTTGCTCTAAGTGGTCTGATTACTGATATGATGGTGAGAAACTGAATAAGCACGATGTTAATATTTTACAACAGTAAATTTATTGTTACGAATTGGCCATTTATGAAGGAGTCAGAGTCGGAGCCGGAGCCGGAGCCTGATAAAATCCAGGAGTCGGAGTCGCAACTGTGGCTTACCGACTCCACAGCCCTGGCAGCAATGATACAGGATTGCTGCTCTCCTGTGCTCCAATAGCAGGAAGGGATGCAGTAACCGTGTTCTTTTAGGAGAACATGATGAGCAAGGCTGCATCTGTGATCTTATCTAATAATAAGAATAATCTTTATTTATATAGCACCAACATATTCCACAGCGCTTTAGAATTCAGAGATTCATATACAACAGTCATAAGTAACATAGCTACAGATAATACAATAATTAAAGCAAAAATAATGATGACCCTTCTCGTAAGAGCTTAAAATCTACAATGAGGTGGGGGTGACACAAAATACAGGGGCTTATTTACAATGATAGTCCAGCCATCTTGAGGGGATGAGGGATAGATAAAGGCTGCATGAGATCGTCACCAGCCAGCATTTGGCTGGACTTAGGTAGAGACTTATGTTTGGAGAAATAATGAATGTACTAAAACAGGTGTGTTTTTAGGGAGCGCCTAAAACTGTGTAAATTGTGGTTCTTCCTAATTTCTTGGGGTAGAGCATTCCAAAGTTTGGTGCAGCTCGGGAGAATTCTTGGAGCCGGGAGTGAGAGTTACGGATTAGTGTGGATGTTAGTCGAAAGTCGCTTGCGGAGAGTAGAGAACGGGTAGGCCGATAAACAGAAATGAGGGAGGAGATGTAGGGGGGTGCCGCACTGTGGAGGGCTTTGTGTGTGAGAACAAGCAATTTAAATTGGATCCTATAATGTATAGGCAGCCAGCGCAATGACTGGCACAGAGCGGAAGCGTCCAAGTAACGATTAGCCAGATAGGTGACCCTGGCTGCAGCCTTAAGGATGGACTGGAGAGGGGAAATTCGAGTGAGGGTGAGGCCAATTAATATAGAGTTAGAGTTACAGTAGTCAAGGCGGGAGTGGATCAGGGCAACAGTGAGGGTTTTTGTTGTTTCCAAGGTGAGAAAGGGGCAGATTCTAGAGATGTTCTTCAGGTGCAAGCGACAAGAGCGAGCAAGAGATTGTATATGGAAGGCGAAGGAAAGATTGGTGTCAAACACAACGCCCAGACAGCGCGCCTGCTGGCTCGGCGTTACTGTGGTGCCACACAGGGAGATGTCAGATTTAGGGAGGTGAGCAGACGGTGGGAGCAGAAGTTCAGTTATGGAAAGGCTGAGTTTCAGATAGAGAGCGGACATGATGTTGGAGATTGCAGCCAGACAGTCACTGGTGTTCTGTAGTACAGTGGGGGTAAGGTCAGGGGATGAGGTGTATAGTTGTGCGTCATCAGCATAAAGATGGTACTCAAAGCCAAATTTGCTGATGGTCTGTCCAACTGGGGCCATGTAGAGAGAGAAGAGAAGAGGGCCAAGGACTGAACCCTGAGGAACCCCAATATTGAGAGGAGGGGGGGAAGAAGTGGAGCCTGCGAACGATACACTGAAAGAGCGGTCAGAAAGGTAGGAGGAGAACCAGGAGAGAGCAGTGTCCTTTATGCCGATTGAGTGGAGCATAGAGAGTAGGAGGTGGTGGTCAACGGTGTTAAAAGCTGCAGAGAGGTCAAGAAGAATGAGCAGAGAGTAGTCACCATTACGTTTTGCTGTCAGAAGGTCACTGGTTACTTTATGAATGCAGTTTCTGTAGAATGTAGGGGGCGGAAGCTGGACTGTGATGGGTCTAGAAGAGAGAGAATGGAGAGGTAATGGGAAAGGCAGGAGTAGACCAAGCGCTCCAAGAGTTTTGAGATGAAGGGGAGATTGGAGACTGGTCTGTAGTTGTTTGTACAGGAAGGGTCAAGAGAGGGCTTTTTTAATAATGGAGTAATGATGGAGTGTTTGAAGGAGGAGGGGAAGGGAAGATACCAGAAGAGAGGGAGAGGTTGAAGATTTTAGTTAGGCGAGTAGTAACGACTGAAGAGAGAGACTGGAGTAGATGTGAGGGGATGGAGTCAGTGGTGAATGTAGTGGGATGAGAAGAAGAGAGGAGCCTGGAGACTTCTTCTATGACTGGGTCAAATGTGCAGAGTGATCCAGAGGAGATGAGGGTAGGGATGGGAGTCACGGCACTTGGTGGCTCAGAGCTGATTTCCTGACGGATGTTCTCTATTTTCTCTGTGAAGTAGGAGGCCAAGTCCTCAGCACAAATGTCCGTGATAGGGGACTGAGGAGGGAGTGAAAAGTGTCAAGAGTTTTTTTTGAGTTGTTGGATAGTGAGGAGATCAGGGTGGTGAAGTATGTCTGTTTGGCGAGGTGAAGGGCAGAGTTATCTGAGAGCGTTTTTTTTTTCACCCTCTACGACGCGGCCACTTTTGATTGCCCATTGTCATCAAGCTGAGAACACCCACAGAGAAGTTCTGTAGTAAATCACCAATTGGTTGAAGAGTAAATTTGCATACTGGTCTTTATTACAAAGGGAATAACTTTGGAATGGTGAGGTACAGGAAAAAATAAGCTGTTCCAAGACCAGTGGAGCACCACCATCTGGAGGAGATACTGAGGTCATTTAAAAAAATCCATTGACAGATCCCCTTTAAATTATAAAAACAGATTCAATGGGGGTGGGGATCAATTGCATTGCATAACACTAAATTACTAAAGCTATCCTGTCATCTAGCCATAGCGTAGGAAATAAGATCATTAGGACTGCAACTGCGGCCAAAAAAGTAATCATGGGTTCCAAAATCAAAGGTGCCAGATCTTTTTTTTGCGCAGATTCCTTTTTGTGTTTTGCCATAGGTAGATAAACTGGCTCTTTAATTTGGGATTGAGGTTTTATAGATATAATGCTATTGTGTGGTCAAAGTTTTTCTATATTAGATATTTTAAAAAATGTAATCGTGGTAAAGCTAGAAAGACAACTTTGATTACATATTTCAGTGTTGCACTAAGTTACATGTAAGTTGCTCTTTGTTGAATCTTACTTTTCCCATGTTGACGCTATAGTTCTAATGTATTGCTTTCATAGATATCCTTTCTTAAAGGGGTTGTCCGAGACCTTTACATTGATGGCCTATCCTTAGGATAGGTCATCAATATCTGATAGGTGAGGGTGGGACACCCAGCACCTCCACTAACTAGCTGTTCCCAGTGCCAACAGCAGCTGGAAGTACTCAGTTGTGAAGCCGCACAGTACAGCTTTGTCAATGTTACAATGTTATAGACCTCAATGTCCAACCTGGTTTCCCCAAATGTATCCATGAGTTCTCTGATGGTCAACTGAGCAGATCTGTATCCTTCCAGCCAGGACCGTGTACCCTTAGGCTGGAATCCTGTAGAATCCAAATCTGTGTCTCTCTGGATGGAGCCATGCTGCCAAAAAACTGTCCAGAAGTGTCTCTCCGATTCTTTGATTCTCCTTGCAGCATGATATAAATCCCTTTTTATATTTTTCTGTGACTCAGGTCATCATTCACAAGTCAGGGGGAAAGGTGCAGGGTTCAGGTCTCATTGTTTAAGCATTTAATCAATTTACATAGTTTGTATCCTTCTGCTCTGTAAATCAACAACTAGCTGGCTTAGTACAATATGTAATTAGCATATTAGCAAACACTATTGTTCTACCCTGAGTCACTGTCCTTCTTGACCAGCCAAAGAAACACATACATTCAAAAGTCAACACAAACACAATAGTGTATTTCTCTTGGCCTAACAAATCTAGACGTCTGGCTAATTAAGATTAGAAGCTGTGTTGTCACACCACTTTATATAATAATAATAATTTTTAGATCTATAGCGCCAACATATATTCCGCAGCACTTTACAATTAAGTAGGGACCTGTACAGACAATAAAATCAATACAATGTAACACATTTCAACAGTTACAGGAGTGAGGGCCCTGCTCGCAAGCTTACAATCTATATGGAAATAGGGGGACACAATAGATAGGTAGAACATGGTCATTTGCCAGTATCTGTCTAACTACAGTTACCATGTGCTATTGGGTGCATGGAGGATGTGGAGACAGATGAATAGACAGGAGCAGATGAAGATTAACATTTAGGAGGGAACAGGGGAGAGTTAGGTTGGTGAGTTGAGGTGATAGGCCTTTCTAAACAGATGTGTTTTTAAAGCATGCTTAAAAACATGGGGGTTAGATATTAGTCGGATCACTTGGGGTAGTGCATTCCAGAAAACAAGGCGCAGTACGAGAGACATCTTGGAGACGGAGGTGCGAGGTTAGGATTATGGAGGATGTTAGTCTTAGATCAGCTGCAGAACGGAGGAAGGGCACGGGAAGGGTGATAGAAAGAAATGAGGGATGAGATATACTCAGATGCAGTAAACCCTGCTGTTTGGCAACTATTTCTCTAAGCGTGCCCTGGTAGTTGAAGATTTACAACTGCTGGGGTGCCACAAGTTTCAGATCACTAGTATTTAGTATAAGAGAGTCGCAGATAAACAAAAGTTGCCACTTTGGTGCAACATACATCCTGGGGAGAAAGTCCATGCCCAATACAAGCGACCTGGAATCAAAGCTGTTGAGAAAGTAACTTTTCCCATTCACATCTATGTTGAGGGGAAAAAGAAATAAAAGATACACAAAACAACGCAACATGATACTGTAATCCCAACCGGAGTCCAAATGCAGTCATAGGCTGGTCATACATATTCGATGAAAAAAGTATGAACATGATGACTATTGTAAAGCCAGCTGACAATCTATACAGAACACAAGCATGCTTGGACAAATCAAGTATGCAAGTGTATGTGGAGGCTGACAGATATAGCTGTTGGATGAATGAAACCTAATATGCATGGTAGCCATTTCTCGTTTTAAGATTGACCAAATGTGAATATTCCTTTATTCTCTGCTGCTAGTTAGAGTAATGTAACTGTTATCTAGAGAAGGAAAGCAGATAAAAGTACTCTACACTCTCAGCGCTGTGGGCATATGGTCATCTAGGGCTGCTGCGCACTCTAGTCTCTTCACTTCCAGCTACTACTTTTAGTATTTGGTAAAAGTGACCACATTAAGAGTGAACGAACCTGTGGAAGTTCGGGTTCTGGTACCCAACCAAACTTTAGTCCAGAACTGCACCCGAACTTCAACCCGGAACCCAAAAACAAGCCTCATTCAAATCAATGGGGACCCGAACTTTGGAGCTGGAAAATCTCTCTCTCGCTCTCTCTCTGAACTCCCGAACTGTAAAATGGACTTCCAGGAGGAGTCTGTGTTCGGAGTTCAGCACCGGACACGTGTCCGGTACAAACCCTTGAACTTTCCAGTTCGGGTTCGCTCATCTCTAGACCACATAACCGGAGGAACTCTGCACTTGGGTATTTTCTTATGTAATTACCTGATACATGTCAGAGAAATAGCCCCAACCACAAGTGCTCTTTAATTATGAGACTGATAATAGGGTATACACAGTTGTGTCAAAGAAATATTTTATTATGGAATACTGTTTGTTTTATGGAATTAATTTTACACTCCCAACTTAAGTTTCCATTTCTTGAAGTCACTTTCGCAATCACACTGCTCTTAAAGGTTGCCTGGTGCGAGCGATCCTACTCCTCATGCCATTTACATGCATTAAACAAGTGAGTATGCAGCGGCAGATGCTGATTGCATGACAAATGAAGGTCTAAGATATTCAAGGCATGAACTATTTATTGCATTTGGAACTTATTTTTAATTATAAAGTATGGTGGGCAATTTAAAAGGCTATAGAGAAAGCTGTGCTATAGTCTGTATATCCAAGTATGCTACGAGCCTAACAATTACAGCAGTATAGACAATGTAAAAATAAAACATTTTACCACGGTTCAATATAAACTTGATTTTTTTTATACCCTGATAAACCTTATACCGATTGATGCTGAAAGTTGAAACATTCACACCCCTTATTAACCATTCTAAAAAAAATTTGTTTTTTAATTTAAATATATTAAACGTAGTAAATGAAGCAGAAAAATGCACAATTTTTAAGACGGAAACTATCAACACTTTTAATGAAGCATCCCTTTTTCACAACATACTCTACCGGTAATGAAGTGAAAGCATCACATAACACCTTATCTGCTGGATGCCTGTAAGGCAACAGTTTTAGGAAATGTACCGTTCATTCTGTAGTGTAGTAAGAGCACAGAGTAGAAGGCAAAAACTTTACTAAACAAGACTAAGAATTCAATGATTAGAAAATAATGGTAACCTAGAATCAACATATGCTTTTCTTACTCCTTCTCACCCCTTAAGTACTCAGAGTAATACAGCATGGTCTAGTGATTAGAGATGAGCGGATCGATTCGTGGGATTCCGGTCCAGCACCCGGGACAGTGGCACCTAGCTGCTAGACGGAAGGCCTCCGAACCCCTTACCTTCCGGTGTCCCCCACACAACATTTGATTGGTCAGCACTGGTGAAATGTCATCTGTGCAACATGATGCATAATGATGTTTCGCCAGCTCTGACCGTTCATACATGGCTGGTGAAGGCTGTATTTTACAGCAGACACCGGCCTGCAACTGTCTGGATAAAACCAATAGCACCTGAGCAGTTAGATGGAGGGTAGGTCATCCTTTTCATCCCATTACTCTCTTCCTGGAAATGTGACTGTATGGTGCAGATAAGCTGTTGTGGCAGCTGGACGCCTTCGTAAGGCCTGCCGATTTGGTAGTCCTTAGCTTTCCTACATTAGAAGATTGCGACGGGACAATATACTGCATTACATAAGTACCGGTCTAGCAATCGATCACATGTTCAAGTCCCTTAGTTGGCTGAAAAAAAAAGAAAAATACTAAAAAGGGAAAATTATAAAAAAAAAAAATAACTTTTCCCATTTGTTAAAAATGGATTTTAAACAAAAACATTGTATCACGGCCATAACGATTCAAAGTAATAAAGTATCATGTTATGTCTCATGCACTGTAAATACTGCTTATAAAAAGGGCAGAATTGCTGCTTTTTTCCCCCTGATCTCCCCAAGAACAAGTCCTTAAATTGCTACATTGACAAAAGTAGAATAATTATGTGATGTCAAAGCAGTGTGTTATGCATAGGTTGTGAACTGCATGGTCGTATATTCATAGTAAATATGTGTTTTGACCAAGTGCCTGGATTAGAGAGATAATCAAATCTTTTGAAATTTGAATTTTCCAGGTTCGACAAATTTTTCCAAAAAATCTGATTTACACCGAATTTATTCACCATGAATCATGAGTAATGCAAAGCTTTCAATTGCACTCTGAAAAGACATGTTTCACACTTAGAGGTCTCCTAGAACTATATCTAACTCCTTTCAAGATCTTAAACACAAACACAACCTTAATAATGTGAAACGTGACCTCACCATAGAGATGGATGCTAACCCAGTAGTAATCCACAACCTATTTAACAACACTGCGCACTGACAATTTTTTCATGTTTTTTAAAATTAGAAAATGGTTAAAAAATGATCCCTTTTGGTCAATTATGATCATGCAGACCGTTCTGGGCAGAACACTGACTGACACTGACAGTGTTGCTGCCAGAGGGAACATTATCCTGCTGTGACTGAGACGTGTCATTGGCCATATATTACATAACGTCCTCCGCTTTCACACCACGAATATGCTTGGCAGATGCAAAGGACGCCTTCTGTGGCTGGTTCAATCTTCTGCAATGCGTAAAATGGAACTGAGCACTTGAGATTTGACTAATCAATCTGCAAAGTCTTAGAATTCGACAGCATCTGCGAATTTCAAAACATTTGACAACTTCAATTCACAGTGAATTGATTCACTCATCTCTATTGGATTATAGTAAAATGTTGTTGGTGTTTAAAGTTTTTATGTGGTTAAAATTGAAAAGTGCTTAGAAAAACAAGCAATTTTTCAAATTATTTCTTCTTAAAAATCCTGTGGTTTATCAAAACTGGAGGGATTTTTAATTTTATAGTGTACAACTTGCTGACTAGGTTACTGGTCATCTCAATGTGGCCAGCTACCTATTGAGGGAGCTAGTGCCAGTAGCAGGTACTATGCTGCTCTTGCCCCGCTGAAGCTGGCCGGGTGACTGATTTCAAACAGCCTCTGCTCCCTTTGCTTCTCCCATGCTGAGCCAACGCTGCTTCAGCAAACTGTCCGAGAGTGATTTTTACACTCCAGCAGAACCTTCTTCTCACTAGCATGGAAAATATTAGGTGAATGTTTGGCGTAAATAATATTTATTCATGGGGCAACCCTTTTGAGATTAGTAAATAGGGCTGAGCTGCAATGAGTCGGCAACAGAGCGCACTGTCATTGCGCATTGTAGGGAATTAACCTGGTGAGCAGAGCCCAACCCAGCCTCGAAACAGACGTCACTTTCGAGGTACGGCTGCTCTCTGCTCGCCACATTCTCGCCTTACAATGCGCACTGACAGTGAGCTCTGGTGCCAGCACATCACTTCTAATTAGAGTCGGTGAGGGAGCACACTGTCACTATGCCCCGAGAAGAATATCGCACAGTAAGAAGGAATCTTGTACTGAACATACATTGGCATTAACAACCAACGCATACTCAATAGACAAGCCTCTGAAACGGACATCACTGATGATGCTACATTTCAGGGTGGGGACAGAGGCTGTAGCAGTGACCGCAGCCTCAGCCCCCTGATGATATCCCGTTTGAGTATCCCAGCATGCATTTGTGGATTCTCAAACATAGCGTCATCAAAATGGAAATGGGTATAAAATAAAATAATAAAGCAGTTAGATTAGAGAGGAAAGGACAGGGACTTTTTAATTAAACCATATTAGAAAAACTATTAAAGTACTATAATAATTAGAGAAACATTTAAGATGAAAATCAATATTAGTTTGGGACCACCCTTTTAATACCCAAATTAAAGTCTAAGTAAAATAATTAAAACATTATTGGTAGGTCATAAATATGTCTATTAGAATCATAAAAACTCCCACAATCATCATCTGGAGAAAACGTAATGTCAGCTCCAACCTCCCTGCAATCTACTTATAATGCGGAGACAGACGTTGCCCTCGATAAGTTTTGGAAATCAGATTAAACATACAAAGAGGATAAAAAGGTGGCAAGTTCTAATGTTTATCCAGAAGTTGCACATTCTCGGCATCAAACAGTGAAAAGTTACCTAGGATACAACACGACGGGAATTCGGAAAGACTTGACGAATCTCAGTAAGAGCAGACAGGGACTCGTCTATTTACACCAACAGGGCCGGGCTCGATTATGTCAGGAGGCTTACCGACGCACGACAAATAAAATCAAACTAAAAATGGAACAAGTCCACGAAAATCTCAAGTAATTTTCTTTGCTGCTCAAGGAAAGTTTAGACAAACTTGCCTTTGATAATCAACTGAACAAGCTGCCCTGCAAGCATCAAGGGATAGCGTAGGGATATATAGCAGGTGCTGTAGTTTATCACAAAACCGTCTAAAATAATTGGAAGTGACAACCAGCACTACCACAAATGATTTATTAGTCTTTCACTCAGCTTTTCAGCTTCCTCAGGGCCAGAATAAATAATTTACCAACTCTGTATCTTCCAATCATTAATTCTTCCCTGTGCATCCAAACTGCATTTAACTCTGCTGGGTATTCAGCTGAATTAAAAATACAATATGAAGATTTTTTTTTTCCTTGCTTCAAGTGTATTATTATTTAACTGTATTCAAATGTGAAAAAGCACACATAAAAAGGCAGCGAAGGACCGCGGCAAGGCATAGGTGCTGCCATGAGTTATCGCCCCATTTTTTTTATGTAAAGGGGTATGCCCGTAGCAAAGAGCAAACATCTGAAATTTGATGTAAAAACATCCTGCCTGCCTTCGCAGTGCACAGCATGGTACTGACAAGAAGAGCCCTTTATGGGGAGACTGTGTTAAATACATTAAGTGTTGTTGGTTGAATGTTTCTGGTATTAATTCAAGGTTGAATTCCCTAAACTGAAGTGATACTCCACCTTTGGAGAAACAGAACTGAATATATAAGGGAATTGTGGTCTATAAAAAGCAATTCCCTAATATAATGTTAAAGTACTACATAAAACAGAAGTCTTGAGTGGATTATTGACTATAAGGCATTTCATTAAGACCAATCTTCTAATGCACAATTATTAAAGGGAATCTGTCAGCAGGATTTTACACCCCAAACTATTTATATGCACATGTAGCGCTTCCAAAGACAAGTCCAGCAATACCATTACATGGCCAGTCTGTTACTCCGATACTGAGAAATCAGCATTCAAATTGATATGCAAATGAGGCTTAAAAACTATGGGAGATGTGAAACCCCTGTCACTCCAGCTCTATTCCCTGCCCAGCCTTCGCCTCCTCCTGCTTGACTCACTACTCCTTTGCCAGAAATCACACAGTATAGAGGCTGTTAGACAAGCAGAAGGAGGTGGCGCAGGGTGGGGAGTAGAGCTGGAGTGACAGAGGCTTCAGATCTATAGTCTCATTTGCATATCAATTCAAACGCTGATTTCTCAATAATGGAGGACTGGCCAAGTAAGGGTATCGCTTCAGATGTCTTTGCAAGAGCTACATGTACATATAAATAGTTTAAGGAGGTGAAATCCTGCTAATATTTCCCTTTAAAAGGGTCTTCCAAGCTAATACACACTTATTATAAGGGTTATCCAAGCTTAAAATACTGATGACATCTCCAAAGTCATATCTGATTGGTCTGCAAAATCTTGCACCTTAAAGTACTGTAAAGAGAACCAGTCATGTTGGGAAACCCTATTTACCTGCAGAAATTGGATCAATTTGTAGGTAAATAGCGTTAAAATCAAGCTTGCCAGCCTTACTGAAAGCACGGCTACAAGGAGAAAATGAACTTATATCCTCCCTGTAGCCGATCACTTTCAGTAATAGAAATGGTGCACAGAACAGTTACAGTCATCACTCACAGCACTTTAATTGATGGCCTGCTCTGCACACACACACACACTGCACACACGTACTGCACACATACACTACACACACACCCTGCAGAATAGGCTGTCAAAGTGCTGGGTAGTGATTACAGCCACGCTCACAGTATCGTGAGTAGTGATGATAACCTACATTTTCCACTTGCAGCAATCACTTCAATTGTACCCCTATACAAATCAGTGAATTTAAAGGTAACATCCATAAAGGATATGCTAACAGTGATTAACAGAGTTGAGCAAAAAAATTTGCAAGAACCTGGTCCAAAGGCCATGTCAGTAGTCCATGACCAACAGACCAGAGCTATGCAAACCTCCTACTAGCTGCAACATCCCCAGTGCCTTCTACTCTGAAGAGGTGCCGGGGGATGTTGTAGATAGTAGGAGGTTCGCAGGGCTCTAGTCCGGCAGCCACATATTACTTACAAGGCCTCTGGACCAGGGTTCTGCGAATCCTCTGGCTCAACTTATTTATCACCATTACCTTATCCTTTACATATAAAAGATGTGCTCCACATTACTGGTAAACTAACTTTTATCTACACAGATTATCCAGTGTACGACTGTTACATGGTCGCTTTACACAATGACATATAATTAATCTACATAAAGAGTTAGGTAACTCTGTAAGCATGCTTTATTATTATTATTATTATTATTATTATTATTATTATTTTACTGACTTGTATAGCGCCATTAATTCCACAGCGCTTCACAGACAATATCGGCACGGTCCCCATTGGGCTCACAATCTACATTCCCTATCAGTATGTCTTTGGAGTGTGGGAGGAAACCGGAGAACCCGGAGGAAACCCACACAAACACAGGTAGAACATACAAACTCCTTGCAGATGTTGTCCTTGGTGGGATTTTAACCCAGGACCCCAGCGCTGCAAGGCTGCAGTGCTAACCACTGAGCCACCGTGCTGCCCATGTCATTGGGCTTTAGTCATTATTCCTGCATTACAGACTGTGATACAGCCCAGATCTGCACTCATTAATCTACAGGCATCAGTATTGCCATCACATCATAAAGAGATTTTACATAAGAAAAATTAAGGGCTGAACCAGAATCAAAAGGAAATATATCAGTGGGGAAAATGCAATAAATTTAGGCTGTGTGCCCACTATGCGTTTTTTAAGCGTTTCTGCAGCGGCAATTCCGCGGCACAAACGCTTAAAAAACGCATGGTAGAAGACCTGTCATGTCCCCCAATGATAATCCGCATGTGTTCTGCACATGCTGCGGAAATTTCCGCTGCGGATTATCATTGAGGAAAAATCCGCAACACTACCAATTATTTTGCGCAAATGCGGCGTTTTCGTCGCCATTGACTTGCATTGAATCGTTTAATATCCGCATGACTACATGTGCACATGCGGATATTAAGCGATTCAATGTGCGGATGGTACCCGGGTCTGGAGAAGAGGAGACTCTCCTCCAGACCCGGGTACCATGGTACCTGTAAAAAAAAAAAAGAATTAAAATAAAAAAATACATTATACTCACCTTCAGATGGCCCCCGGTCTTTTCTCCGCTGCGTCTCTTCTACGGCTCGCGATGGTCTAAAAGGACCTGCCATGACATCGGCGGTCACGTGACCTGTCACATGACTAAATTACATCATGGCAGGTCCTTTCAGACCATCGCGAGCCGTAGAAGAGACCGGACGCAGCGGAGAAAATACCGGGGGCCCATCAGAAGGTAAGTATAATGGTTTTTTTTGCCATTTTTTATCTTTTTTTCAACTATTAACTTGGTCACACTATATAAATCCATGCCGGTTGCATGGATTTATATAGAGTGACCAAGTTGTCAAGCACTTTCCAAGTGATGCTAAAATCGCTTGGAAAGCGCTTGTCAACCCGCATGCGAAATCGCATGATCAAAACGCTTCACATCCGGAGCATTTCTGTATCGTGGGCACTTAGCCTAATAGAAGTATTACTCACCTGTTTAGACCCTGAGGCTTGAGCCCTGCCACCCCGGTACACCCTGACGGTCCTTGCTCATTTGACTGTAGAGTTCATGTCCTGTTGAAACAGGCGACCACAGCAGCCACTGACCTCAACAGCAACATCACTGATCATAGATAACCACTTTTACGACATTTCTTCTAAACTGCTAGGGATCTCTCTGACATCAAGTATGTATTTACTTCCATTAAATGGTTTGTACCCTTTCAGAGAACTTTTTCCTATATGTACAGTTCATGGTAAAAGGAAAAAAACAAGCCAAACTTTATTTACCGTCCCTGGGACCAGCACAGTGTCTCCACTGATGCTTGGTCTTTGTTGTTTGGCTGCAGCAATGATGCCACATCAACATCACTGCAGGCAGTCATTGAGGTCAGAGGTTCTGAGCGGCTTGTGTCCTCTTCACAGACAGAGCCGCTAAGCTGAATGATTGGCTGCAGCAATCTTGATGTGATGTAAAAGCTGCAAACAGCGGAAACCGTGGTAACAGCGGAGACACAGCGCTGGACCAAGAAGGTAAATAATGCAGTTTTGGGGAGGTTTTACTTACAACGAACTTTGTAGACAGGAAAAAGTTTTCTCAAAGAGGACAACCACTTTCATTACCAACAGAAGACAAGTAGTGCAACATAAAAAGCTACATAACATGATATGTAGATCAAAACTATATGTAACACGGTGATTAAAGGGATAAATATACATTAAACCTATGGTTTCTGTTTCACCCCCATAATAGCCACACGTCATAAATGCTAACTTCATCTCTTAGCCATATTTCTGCTTCTCTCATATAACAATTTAATATTCCAGATTCTCCTTTTCCTAGACTGCCAGTTTGTCCTTATAGACAATACTACAATTCTGTACCAATACCGCAATTCTGTAATACCGCAATTCTGTAACAATACCGCAATTCTGTAACAATACTGCAATAGTGTATCAATACTTCAATACTGTATCAATACTGTAATTCTATATTAATATTGCAATACTGTATCAATACTGCAATACTGCGAATAATGACTGTGACATCATCAGTACAGAAATCTCTATAGAGTTAGAAGGTGAACAATTTAAAAGGCTTCTCCACTCTCCAATTCCTACTTGTTAGATGGGCCCCTTGAATAAACTGATCACAAAGTATCCCAAAGCTGGGACCCAAAGTAGTCAGCATTATTCTTTGGAAAAACATTGTAGTACGTGTTTATCTGCAGCGCCACTACAGGAGAAATGAAGCATTACACCATATCCATTTAAAGCTACGGCTTGTCAGTGTAATAAAAGACG
This sequence comes from Phyllobates terribilis, assembly GCF_046119375.1. Lineage (NCBI taxonomy): Eukaryota > Metazoa > Chordata > Amphibia > Anura > Dendrobatidae > Phyllobates > Phyllobates terribilis. The sequence continues at coordinate 174,995,346 of NW_027362764.1, forward strand.
GCTTCTCCATAGAGAGAAAGAGATGCATTTTGAGCCAAGAAGTGAGGACATGGAATAGAGGACCCCCTTTGTTAACTAAGAATAAGCTATTAGGGTATATGAAAATATGTTTTCACAGATCACGTTCTGTGTGCAGCTCCCTCTACGCAAAGCATCTGCACCCCATTAAAATATTAGGATTAAAATGAAATAAATATAGAAAAAATTATAAAATATACATGTAAAAAATAACCTTCGAAGTAGCCAATGCTTGTATTACATAATTTTTCACCATTACTCGAGTCCAGTCATGAATCAGTTAAAGGGGTTATCCAGGAATTTTTTTCTACAATGTGCCTAAGCACTAACAGGCAAATAGTTGCTAACTACCCGCCTGTTGCGCCCTGCGCAGATCTCTGCCGGCAGAGAGTGGCTCCTGCCAGCGACTCTGCAGTTTCCACTGACGTCACGTCGACAGAGCAGCGGCTTCTTTTCCCCTCTGCTCTGTTGACGGGCGTGAATGCTGACATCATGCTGATCGACACCTGGCTCCCCGCTGCCTATCTGCAGAGAGCTGGCTGTCAATCAGCAAGACGACAGCAGTCAGTTAACACAGAGCAGCTGATTCGCTGGCAGGAGCGCTCAGTGACTGCTCTGAGCCGGCGCTGGGTACAACATGCAGGTAGATGCCTCTGTTAGCAACTAACATGCCTGTTAGTTTTTAGGTACGATACATAGTTAAAAAAAATCCTGGTTAACCCCTTAAATAAATGAGTGTAAGGGTGAAAAAAATGAAAAGAGTGTAAAATTGTGCTTGGTAATTTATTTAACTATCAGATTTCGGGGGTTATAGGAGTCACAAGCTGTGAACGCTGCTGTAAAGAAGCCGAGTATATCTTAAATCCACCGCAGAACAAAAATAATACAACAATGCACTTTCCAGCCTGCTTGTGCCATATTTCTATTAATTATGTAGAGGAAATATACCGAAACTAAAATCACATCCAAAATCCATTTTTGATGTAAGCGAGTCTTATCTCATTAAATCAGCATCTATGATTAAAACAGAGATCATTTTTGGTACATAATGTATTGCATTGTTAGAGCAGCATCTGTTTGTTGCAAAGCATAACACATTTTTCAGCTTTAAGAAACTCTAATCATATGGAAAGAACAATCCAAACTTTGATGATATTACAAGTATGCCTTTTGCTTCCAAATGTATATTTCTTGCTTTTTTTTTATAAGCTCGAGAAAAACAGTAAGAAAATGAATTAACTGTTTCTTCGCAGACACTTGCAATATTCTGGATAAGCGCATAAAGATAAAATTATACCGACATCAGTCATATGTAAGGCCAGTTAACAACTGGTACATGAGTGGAATTAACAGATTTCCCAATTCCAGATGAATATGTTTATTTATGTGTTTGGCTCACTCAATTTCTACCTAAAAACACTGTTGTTCAAATGACAAACTGGTTCGTAGCTAAACAGATGTCCAATAGTTATAAGCAATGCTTTATTAGACGGGTGTGAGGCATGTTTGCAAAGAGCTACAAAAAAAGAAAAAAAAGATAATTTCCCGCTTTTCTACTCTCGAGCTTGTGTTCAGAACCTCGCCCCAACAATTTTCGGAGAAAAGAGTGCTTAACGCGGGATTTCTACAGTCAGCACAACTCTCAAGAAGTCCATGAAAAACTCTGGACAACAGAAACTTTTGATCCTCAAGAGAGGATTATAGGCCCCTATACACCTTAGACAACTGATTGTTCGGGTGATAGATCTTTTTCAAAGCCCCCATACACGGGAACTCTCACACTCGTCCGAGCGCTCCGGTGTTCTCTATGAGAGTCTGGCAGCAGCTTACTTCCAGGGAGATTATAAGGATCAACCAGTGAAATGTACCATGCTGGATCCTTCTCTTCCCCCACATCACCTGTCAAGTGAAAGACAGGATCTGCTATCTTTTTTAATTCTGGACAAAAAATGCAAGAGCGCAATGGGGTCTAATCCATGTAAACTGGTGAGGAAAAAAAAAAAGGTATAAGCTCACCTGAAGGGGTTGTGTAAGACACAACCACTGATGAGGCGAAAATGTCAGCTGCTGCAATATCCACGAGTGTTTTCAGAGAAATATCAGGGAAAGTGGATTTTTGATATGCACTGCTGATTTAATACAATACAAATGATCTCAGGAAAAAGCGGCTTAATGTCAATGTGTTTCAGAGTCCATCTGACTACTTCCTCAGGACAACCACAGATGAGGATTTGTGGTTGTCCTGAAGAAGGAGTCAACGGATTCTGAAACACGTAAGGAGTTTCGCAGGGTGATAGACCAGCGGCCACAAACTACCTGCTGCTGGACCAGGGTCCGGCAATTCTTTTTACCCACCTGTAAAATATACCAGAATATTTACTTTACACCATAGAATTAAAATAGCCTATCCAGATATCGTGGAACTCAAGATTCATTCAAGGTACGTATGCCCAGGCAGCTTCCGCATATATGTTCACCTCTAACTTTTCAATTTTGTGATAAACACGGCTACAGACATCATCATGCGCCACTCACCACACGTTCCAGTCTCTGTGACAGATGGAGAAAGTGCTCTTGACTATTTCTGTCAGTCCCATACACACTGAACAGTGTCAATGGTCAAGTGTGACCACTCATCCAATTAGTCACAAAGTCAATGGGCGAGACGAGGGGATCAGTGGGTCCCAGAGGTGGGTCTCCTAATGGTGACTGTCTCCTTACTTTAGTGATCGGTGGGGATCTCAGGACTTTGACCCTCCACTGATCAAAACTTCTGACAAGTCAGAATTTTTTTTTTAAAATGCTACATATCCTTTAATGAAATGAGTAGAAACTGAGCAGCAACTATGAACTAAGCAGGCTATCACCTATTTATTCACTCAGGTTGTAATGTCTTCCGCAAAGCGGTACAGAAGTTGTCATTCTTCACACCAATCCACGTCCCCAAAGTGGCCCACAGCCTAATTACTAAGGCCAGATTTAATAGGCAGCCAATTAATCTACAAGTGTGTTTTTGGCATTTGGAAGGAAATCCATAACTGCCTAATATAACCTCTATGAAGATATTGACGCAGATCAGGATCTAACCCAGGACACCAGAGCTATCCACTACAACACCATGCTGCTCTAATTGAGAATTTTCGAAACTAAAACTTAGTGTGACATTAAAAATGTTCTTGTAAAATACACATAAATTAAAAAACATTGGGGTCTAACAATGCAATTAATCAGAATTAAATTGTCATTTTCGGGCTTGAACTTAGAAGTTATGTTTGTGTGTACTCTGCTTATTATTGGAGGTAAAAACTGCTATATTTTAAAGGGTTTTTTGGGAACATGAATTATTAAATCATTAAAGGCTATCAGAAATGAAAAAACTTCATCATTTACTTACTGTTAAAATTCTGCTGTGCTCCTGAGCTGTCACATGTGGCAATGTGACATCCAATCCAGCTCCTTAACACAGTCCATCATAGGCCAAGCCTCCCCACGACATCACCATTCAGAGCACAGTGCAGAGCTACTGGCTGAGCTGTTCAAAGCACAGACAAGAAATCTTTGTGCTCTGTGCTTTGAACAGGTCAGCGGCAGCTCTGCAGGGAACTCTAAATGGTGATATCATGGTGGGCATGGCCCGTGATCATTAGCAAGTTTACAGTGACCGGGGATGTGCACAGGGAGGGAGAGACAGCAGTGAAAGCACCTTGCAGGCTCCACAAAGAACAAAGTAATCAACTTGCGACATTAGCAATAGGGCATAGAGCTGGGTGTTCCTGAATGCTAGGTTTACATGACACTACATGAATACATTGTTGTCCTACAGTACAAGAAGCCAGCAAGTATCAGTAAGGGTATTAACTGCAGGAGAGTGTCATGATAGTACATACTTGGTGAAGTGAGAGGAATGTTAGGAAGATTAAACTATATATGCAGTGATTTCTCCATCTTTAGACTGGATAGGAGTCTCTAGATGGTGCTTTGTAGGTGGAGTAGGCAGGTACTAAGAGAAGGAATGAACAAACTGTGGGACAGATACAGGTCTGACTTGAAAAAATGTAGTCTAGAGGCACAGAGAGAAAGCTGGCAGGAAGTTCAAAAACAAACCACAAAAATGGCTGCAGAGGGCTGAAGGAGAGCTAAAAAACAAGACAAAACAAGAAACAAAATAAAGCTAACAGGAGGATTTGGGGAACCATTACAGGAACAGCCAGATTTTTTGTGTGTGGGTGTGTCCAAAAAACTCTCCAATTTCTAATAGTCTTATTTTGTTCTTGATAGGGTGACATCAAATATTAAGCTACGTTCACATGTTGAATATTTGGGGAGTTTATTACATCAGTATTTGTAAGCAAAAACCAGGAGTGGAACAATCAGAGGTAAAGTATCATAGATACACGTCACCACGTATGTATTTTTCTCCCACTCCTGGTTTTGGCTTAAAAATACTGAAGTAAAAAAAATCACCAAATACTGAAAGTGTGAATGTGGCCTAAGAGAATCAATTCACTTGAATGTAATTTTTATTGCAAAGCTCCAACTACAGAAATAAACAATTTGGTATGAATGTATGTAAGTCGATTCACTGAAGAGCTGAACAATTATATTCTTTGATCACAAAACCTCTCACAGCTTGATAGGGTAATATCACTAAAATATTCCACATTCTACAAAGCTTGAAACTACTCATTATTAATCAGTCTTTATTGGAAAACTGTCAAATATTTGCAAATGATTCTAAAATTGTGACAAAAACTCACCAGAACATAATTAAGTGGCACAGAAGAACCTAATTTTATAAACAACAGGCCCTAAAACAACCACATTATTTTCTCAGCTATTTAATGCACCATTCTTTTTTTCAGGGCTGGAGTGGCGTTTTAAATGCAAGCCCCATGCTTCTCCTTTTACCAACGCCGCTCCAGTCCCGTGGCGTCATCTCGTGCCTGTAACTTCTGACTGGCCGGAAATCAGAACATCACAAGAGCTCAATGCGAGTCCATGAGAGCGAGAACGAAGCCAGAAAGAGGCTCTCATAGACTTGTATTGAAAAGTGAACTCCGCGCCGCTCCATGAAACACTGGATCTGCGAGCAGATCACTTTTCGACTGAAGCGCTGCTGGAAAATGATGAAGACGGCGGCAGCAGGTGAGTATGAGACAGAGGACTTACATTTAAAGCACCACACCAGCGCTGCAATAAAAATAAAAAAAAAACGATGGAGTGGTGTTTTAAGATCAATCTCAATCATTCATTACATTACTGACTTGCCTTTAGGAATTGAGTATCATATATATATATTTTTTTCCTTCCTTTTACTCTAAAGGGGTTGTCTCACAACATTAATTCCCGTCTATATGCCCAATTAGAGCACACCACTTCTGCTAAGGTGGACAGAGAGCTACCATCTTGTTCAAAGGCCCCCATACATTTGAATAATCGCCATGCAATGCTTGTTTTTATTTGCACAGTTGCGGAAATGAAAAGGTATTGCCTAAACATGGCTTCCCTGGGGTATCAGCAGACTGACCCTGGGTTAGAGAAGTTGGATCCATGTTGATCAGCAGACCAGCGGGATGTCTTCATGACATAACCCCACTAATTTTATTGATTTTTTTATTTTTTATTTTTGTAACCTCTTAATTACAAATGTTACATATCATTCCTACATAGAGTATTTGGCCAGAAATATGTGGTCATCCCAAATAATTATTGAGCTGAGGTGTTTTACCCACAATCAGGCACATAGAATTAAGCACGCAGTAATGAAATCTCCCCATATACATTAAGTGGTTGGCCAATTATAATCTAATGTGTATGCAAGCCTTCAGTTACAGTGGGGAAAAAAAGTATTTAGTCAGCCACCAATTGTGCAAGTTCTCCCACATAAAAAGATGAGAGAGGCCTGTATTGACATCATTGGTAGACCCCAACTATGAGAGACAAAATGAGAAAACAAATCCTGAAAATCACATTGTCTGATTTGGAAAGAATTTTTTTTTCAAATTTTGATGAAAAATAAGTATTTGGTCACCTACAAAAGTTCATCTCAATACTTTTTTATGTATCCTTTGTTGGCAATGACAGAGGTCAAACGTTTTCTGTAAGTCTTCACAAGGTTGGCCCATTCCTCCATGTAGATCTCCTCTAGAGCAGTGATGTTTTGGGGCTGTTGCTGGGCAACACGGACTTGCAACTCCCTCCAAAGGTTTTCTATAGGGTTTAGATCTGGAGACTGGCTAGGCCACTCCAGGACCTTGAAATGCTTCTTATGAAGCCACTCCTTTGTTGCCCTGGCGGTGTGCTTGGGATCATTGTCATGCTGAAAGACCAGCCATGTTTCATCTTCAATGCCCTTGCTGATAGAAGGAGGTTTGCACTCAAAATCTCACAATACATGGCCCCATTCTTTCCTTCATGTACACGGATCAGTCTTCCTGGTCCCTTGGCAGAGAAACAGCCCTAAAGCATTGTAGAGATCTGAGGTTGTGGGTTGTAAGTAATCACCTAGGCAGGTTAACAATGCAGCAATATTTTATTAATTACCTCCATGGTAATGCAGCAATTCCAAGTAAATGGCCAAAATACAGTTCTCTCAGTCCTTAAGTTCTCAACCTGGGATCAGTAGTTCCACTGGCTTTGTATCAGGTGATACCCACTGTCTCCCAACTTTTGGTTGACCCACAGAATTCGTATCTCCAGCCAGTATAGTCTGTAGCCACAGTCCATGATCCTCCAGATGACAGATAAAACTATGAAAGCACAGATATCCAGTAGCAGCAGTCCTTCAATAAAGTTTAAATCCAAATGACATATCCACAACTGAAGCACGTTTATCTACTTTAGTTGATAACAGATCTTCCAACACTCCGTAAGTCATCCATCCAATAGCTCCAGGTCCACAGCCACAGATCCTAACCCTCCGGCATCCTTCCACCAACTCTTCCTAAAACATGACTCTCCTTTCTTTCACTGGGATCAGTCCCCTCCCAGGTCAGAAGTGATCACCCTCCCCCTTAAACATTTACTGTTAGCTGAAAACAATGAAGAATATTCTAGAAGCCTTCATCTGAGACTGCATGTAAGACCCCCTGTGGTGACGGCTCCACTGTGTCTACAATCTACACACACATAATGAGATTATTGGCTGTTGGAACAATGGTTAGATACTCCTGAGATACAGATAGCCTGAGATACAGATTAGTGGAATGCTGGACATTTTACAAGTGAATCTAGTGCACATACTGACAAGTTAGCAGAACTATATAAAACATAACAAGTAAATCACTAATAAAACACAATAATAATATTGACAAAAATGGTGGTCCGTTGCTGGAAAAGTATCATAGTCTTTAGTAAGTGGGCAGCTCCTCACCAGCATGATGTTGCCACCCCCATGCTTCACAGTAGGTATGGTGTTCTTTGGATGCAACTCAGCATTCTTTCTCCTCCAAACACAAAGAGTTGTGTTTCTACCCAACAGTTCTACTTTGGTTTCATCTGACCATATGACATTTTCCCAATATTCTTCTGGATCATCCAAATCCTCTCTAGCAAACTTCAGACGGGCCCGGACATGTAATGGCTTAAGCAGGATCTGAGTCCCTGGCGGCGTAGTGTGTTACTGATGGTAGCCTGTGTAACGGTGGTCCCAGCTCTCTACAGGCCATTCACTAGGCCCCCCCCGTGTGGTTTTAGGATTTTTGCTCACCATTCTTGAGATCATTTTGACCCCACGGGGTGAGATCTTGTGTGGAGCCCCAGATCGAGGGAGATTATCAGTGGTCTTGTATGTCTTCCATTTTCTAATTATTGCTCCCACAGTTGATTTCTTCACACCAAGCTGCTTGCCTATTGCAGATTCAGTCTTCTCAGCCTGGTGCAGGGCTACAATTTTGTTTCTGGTGTCCTTCAACAGCTCTTTGGTCTTCACCATAGAGGAGTTTGGAGTGTGACTGTTTGAGGTTGCGGACAGGTGTCTTTTATACTGATAACAAGTTCAAACAGGTGCCAGTACTACAGGTAATGAGTGGAGGACAGAGTAGCCTCTTAAAGAAGAAGTTACAGGTCTGTGAGAGCCAGAAATCTTGCTTGTTTGTAGGTGACCAAATACTTACTTTTCCACCAAAATTTGAAAAAAAATTCTTTCCAAATCAGACAATGTGATTTTCAGGATTTGTTTTCTCATTTTGTCTCTCATAGTTGAGGTCTACCTATGATGTCAATTACAGGCATCTCATCTTTTTAAGTGGGAGAACTTGCACAATTGGTGGCTGACTAAATACTTTTTTTCCCCACTGTAAGTGATAAAATAATGTCCCTTTTACACCAAATGATGTCTCACTGTCTTCATCTGCCAATGAAATTACATGACTTTCTGTCTTATTGGTCATCCAAATCTAAGCTCCTAATAGACTGCCGTGGACACAATAATTCAAGCAACGGACTGGGAGCGAACTGGGCAAGGATGCTGCACCCATAAAACCAGAGTTATGGAAGTTGGCTCCCAGTCCTAAGCTAATGACCCATTTAGACAGGATGATCCATGCTGTTACACAACCATAAATTAGCTACATGCATACCAATAGGGAGGGCTGCTTGAAGGCCTGTTTAGAAAGGTTGACTAACATTCCATGCACACAGAATGATCGTTAGTACGTTCATTCTGTGCCCATAAAATATCATATTATGGGCCGCACATCACCTGTTTACATGGGGGTGATGTGCTGTCCATAACGATGATTTTTAAGCCTGCCTAAAAACTATTACACCCAACGAATGAGCATTTTGCCCATTTTTCAGGTGATTGCCGGCCTACCAGAATAAAAGAGGCCAATAGTCGGGACATGTTCCCATGAGTGCTCGTTCCCAAATTATTGGCTTGTCTACAAGAGCATAAATTCTGCGGATGAAGATTTCAAGTAAAGATTGGAAGACAGATCAGTAACAAAAAAATAGGTGGTAATGTGGACATTTCTCAGGGGCTTGTTAGATTAGTATAGGGAAGACTTTTACAAAGATTTTACAAACATCTAGTACAAACTTGTGTCTGATGTGAAGGAGCACAGCATTGTCCTCCAGAATATGTCACACAAACTAATAGATAATAATCAAATGATAACATACATATATTTTTTTTCAATAGGAATAAGTATGATTATAGCATATTTCCAGGAACTCGAGTTAAGACTTACACTATTGACCCCACATATGTATTTCCTATTTCAAAAAGATGTAAAAGTATGCTATGAAGTATAAAGTGAAAAATCAGATAGCAGACTGATAAGAAGCAGACACTGACTTCTTTGACTATGAAGGAATGTAATGTTCTCAAGAGCTGTCGCTTCAGTAGACTACAAGGCTTTGAAGTGAAAATAGTATCAAAGAAAACTACAAGTGGCTACCTGTAAAGATCCTTTGCACGGACACTTCAAAACTATTTCCAAACAGACATGAAGATGTGGGTCCGATTTATGAAAGATACAAATGTGTAATCAGTTTCCTCTCTAGAAATGTATAAGGCTGCTATAGCACAACTGCACACAGAGAAACTACAGAAGATTAAAGGGAATTACTATTTAAAATTTGATTGGGAGAAGTTCTAAACACTGGACAACCCCTGATTAATGGCCCCAGGGAAGGCACGGACTGGCCCATAGGGGAAGCGGTGAATCCCCTGGTGGGCCCTGATGCAGGAATAAGCCACTTACCCCCCAACATGAGCAGTAGTTGGCCCAATACATTTGATTCACCATGTACAGATGAAAACAGCAGCTCATCATTCATTCAACAAATTACCTAGCTTATTATTATATAGAAACAGAAGTAAATCTGGGAATGAGGGAAATGTAATATTTGCATGCACCTTAAAAGTGGGTTCCCAGAGTTTAAGAACAAAAGAGCAGCACTGGTCCGGGAAGTCAGAATACTGTTTTTTATGCAGCACTCTGGGGTTATTCATAAGGGACACCTCCTTTAATTATTAGTTGTGTTGATAACCGTGAAACTATTAGTCCAGGCTTAGAAAATAGAACGAATCATAGAAGTAATGATTAATCACTGCATGAAGAACAGTAAATTAAAGGTCTTCTCCACCCTTTACTTTAAAAATAAAAAAAAAACAATTGCAGCGGGTTCTGAAAAACTACAATATATTTTACCAAACCAACACCGCTACTCTTCTAACACCAGCTGGGTGGGCGGCCGCCAGGGCCGGGGTCACCACCCGGCACACTCAGGCAAGTGTTGGGGCCCTGTACGAACGGGAGATGATGACTCGCCGTCGGGGACATCGGGACACTATGGGGCCGTGAGTCCCGGGAGCCGGGTACCAGCGCTGGCATCAGGTCCCCTCCCTCAAATACTCACCTCTCCCCATTCCCCGCTGCTCCAGTCTACTCTCTTCAGCGTCTTCTGACTCTTTGTGACATCTCAGGGCAGAAGGGCGCGATGACGTCGGTACAGCGTGCCCTCTATGCAGAGCAGTGCGGAAAGCCAGAAGATGCTGAGGAGACAGGAGCAGCAGCCAGCGGGGAATGAGGAGATTAGATTTTTTTACGTATGAAGCATTATATGGGCCCATTATATAGTAGGGAGCGATTACATACTATATGGAGCAATATATGGTGCCATTATATACTGTATGGAGCAATATATGGGGCTATTATACTGTATGGTGCAATATACTGGGCCATTATACTGTTTTGAGCATTATATGGGGCCCATAATACACTGTATGGAGCAACATATGGGGGCATTATATACTGTATGGAATAATATATGGGGCTCATAATACTGTATGGAGGACTATACAGTCCGGTCTAAAATGAAAAGTCTGCAGTCATTCTGTGTGACTGTAGACTTTTGGCACGCTCGGGCCGAGCTCCGAGTATTTACAGCTGCTCGGTGATATGGTTGAATCGCTCCCGTGTGCATGATTTGCAACTGTCTGACAGCTTTATTACATGTGAGGAATGTGTAAGAAATAGACATTGCTCACATGTAATAAAGCTGTCAAACAGTTGCAAATCATGCACACGGGAGCGATTTAACCTTATCACCGAGCAGCTGTAAATACTCGGAGCTCGGCCCGAGCATACTCGGCGAAAGGGTTAATAGAACATACTCGCTCAACACTACTGTGCATCATGAATTGTACTGTGTGTTAAAGAGGCTTACTGGTAGCAGCAAAGATCAACACGTCACATACTTGTACTATCGGACCATAATGTACAGAGCCGACCTCCTCGGGGGTGATGGGGTGAGGATATGCGGGTTTAGTTCATGCCAAATAATTTAAAGAGAATCTGTCAGCTGATACATGCTGACCAATCAAGCATGTAATAGGTACTCACTGTGTGAACTTAGTCAGGTATGTTTGCACTGAAATGCTGTAGTGTTTCAGAAAAAAATATACTTTAATAGCTGGCAGCTTCTCCCCGCCCGCTGCCCTGGATTGATAGGTCTCTGCCTACGTGCAAGTACAGGCAGAAGCCTGTCACTCCAGGGCAGCGGGCGGGGAGAAGAAGCCGGGGATCCGCATGTCCGACTAGTAAGCATGGATTGGGCAGCATCTATCATCTGTCAGGTTCACTTTAAGGTTCCGCAAGAAAATTTTGGATATTATACTGGAGAAAAATGAGCTGTCAAACAGGTATTTTGCCTCTGAGACCTTGCTGGAAGTACCATGTGGTTAACTTGAAACCCTCACAAATCCCTTATATAACACGTCAAGGTAGCAGATGTATTCACACAGTTCTCCTGACATCGAGATCAGTGGAGCCACCAGTGAAGATAGATTTATTACTTCTAGGTATAGGAAAAGCTTCTTAGGCTTTATTTATATAAAACGGTGCATTTGGAGAACTATTGAAAAACGTAACCTTACAGAGAACCTGTCAGATCCGATAAAGCAATTAACCTGCAGACATAGGGTGAATCTGCAGGTTAATAGCGTTATCAAGGTGCCTGGCCGCAGTACTAAAAGTGCAGCAACCAGGAAAAAATTAACTTTATTTCTCCTGGGAGCCTCCGGCCTTCAGTCATGCAGGCGTGCCTGGAGGAATTACAGTCACCGCTCACGGCACCGAGATCCGTAGCTGTAAGCATGCGCCGGCATTGACTGACAGCCGGCTCCACACTGATGCACTGTAATTGCTCCAGGCACGCCTGTATGTCTGAAAACCAGCGAATTCTGGGAGAAATAAAGCTCATTTTCTCCCAGGTGCCGCACTTTCAATACTGAGGTCAGGCACCTTCATAATGGTATTAGCATGCAGATTAACCCTATAGACCTAAAGGTTCCCTTTAATGGTTCACTTTTTAAAGGTAGTTCCAAAAAAATAACAATAAATCCTTACATTTTTCCTGATAAAATAATATTAAAGATGATGATGATGATGATAATAAAGAAAACGTCTGGTATAAAAAATATCAATAATAATAACAAAAGTAAAATGTTATTTTTATTGAAATATATGTCACATAAATTGTGCACACTGGGAAGTATCTCTATAATAAACTTAAAAAAATTAAAAAAAGAATTTATAATAGAGAAAAAAACTAAATGTATATAACAATTTTTTTTCTTGCGGATATTCAGAGACATCAGCAAAAACCATGCAAATTATTAATACTATGTACCACAGTGCAATGTGTAATCTCATGACATTCCCTCTGGGTAATCGGTACAGATGTTACCGAACACCCCGAAAAGTCTACACTAGCCACAAATGATACTTTCTACAGATGTACCGTACTATTTTCATTTTATTTTAGATTTGTCTAGTAACATTACCTTGGCAGATGCACGTCTCCCACTGGGTCCGGCTGATTCCAAAGCACAACCTGTCCACCTTCTCCCTAAGAAAGACACAAACATGTTTAGTTCTTTACCAGTCATAATTAATCTGAAAGCGTCTCTGCAGAGCGGGGTGTGTAACGCACTTCATCTACACAGTCTCAAGATCTTTCTTAATGTTCTTATACTTATTAAATATGGTTAAAGGGAATCTGTCAGTAGAATCAACCCTCCGTCTATGTGGGCATGCAGGTCATATAAAATTGAATAAAATGATACCTTGATATCTGCGATCTAATGTCTTATTCCCAAGAAATCCACGTTTTTGTTATAGGCAAATGAGCTGTTAAGATCTATGGGCCGGACACTGATCTCCCTGAGAATCTGCCTTCAGAGATTATTTTAAATTAAAGAAGGTGTTACAAGAGTGAGACATGTAGATAATAAGAGCAGATTGTCAGTCATTACATTGTCAGTCAGTCATTACAGACTCACATTGGTAATGCCCCTTTATATTTAAAATAAGCTCTGGAGGCAGATTCTCAGAGAGATCTATGTCCGGCCCATAGATCTTAACAGCTCATTTACATATTAAGAAAAACATGTATTTCTCTGGAATAAGACATTGGATCGTAGATATCAAGGTATCATTTTATTCAGCTTCCTATAACCTGCGTGTCCATATAGACGGCTTAGGAGGGTTGATCCTTCTGACAGATTCCCTTTGAAGAGTAAACTAAATGTACACTGCTCAAAAAAATAAAGGGAACACTCAAATAACACATCCTAGATCTGAATGAAATATTCTCATTGAATACTTTGTTCTGTACAAAGTTGAATGTGCTGACAACAAAATCACACAAAAATCATCAATGGAAATCAAATTTATTAACCAATGGAGGCCTGGATTTGGAGTCACCCCCCAAAATTAAAGTGGAAAAACACACTAAAGGCTGATCCAACTTTGATGTAATGTCCTTAAAACAAGTCAAAATGAGGCTCAGTATTGTGTGTGGCCTCCACGTGCCTGTATGACCTCCCTACAACGCCTGGGCATGCTCCTGATGAGGTTGCGGATGATCGCCAGTGGGATCTCCTCCCAGACCTGGACTAAAGTATCCGCCAACTCCTGGACAGTCTGTGGTGCAACGTGATGTTGGTGGATGGAGCGAAACATGATGTCCCAGATGTGCTCAATCAGATTCAGGTCTGGGGAACGGGCGGGCCAGTCCATAGCTTCAATGCCTTCATCTTGCAGGAACTGCTGACACACTCCAGCCACATGAGGTCTGGCATTGTCCAGCATTAGGAGGAACCCAGGGCCAACCGCACTAGCATATGGTCTCACAAGGGGTCTGAGGATCTCATCTCGGTACCTAATAGCAGTCAGGCTACCTCTGGTGAGCACATGGAGGGCTGTGCGGCCCTCCAAAGAAATGCCACCCCACACCATTACTGACCTACTGCCAAACCGGTCATGCTGAAGGATGTTGCAGGCAGATCGCTCTCCACGGCGTCCCCAGACTCTGTCACATGTGCTCAGTGTGAACCTGCTTTCATCAGTGAAGAGCACAGGGCACTAGTGGCGACTTTGCCAATCCTGTTGTTCTGTGGCAAATGCGGTTTGCCATCCGGTTTGCGTTTAGTTGGACCATCATTTATTTTTCAACAGGACAATGACCCCAAACACACCTCCAGGCTGTGTAAGGGCTATTTGACCAAGTAGGAGAGTGATGGGGTGCTACGCCAGATGACCTTGCCTCCACAGTCACCAGACCTGAACCCAATCGAGTTGGTTTGGAGTGATCTGGGCCGCAGAGTGAAGGCAAAAGGGCCAACAAGTGCTAAGCATCTCTGGGAACTCCTTCAAGATTGTTGGAAGACTATTTCCGGTGACTACCTCTTGAAGCTCATCAAGAGAATGCCAAGAGTGTGCAAAGCAGTCATCAAAGCAAAAGGTGGCTACTTTGAAGAACCTAGAATATAAGACATATTTTCAATTGTTTCACACTTTTTTTGTTAAGTATATAATTCCACGTGTTAATTCATAGTTTTGATGCCTTCAGTGTGAATGTACAATTTTCAAAGTCATGAAAATACAGAAAAATCTTTAAATGAGGTGTGTCCAAACTTTTGGTCTGTACTGTATATATACAGACATCTGAAGGCTGCCACATAATCAGAAAGTCATAGAAACTTATAGAAAACCTACTTGTAAAAAGTTATGCATAGTTCATATATCTCAAATCTGGAAAGCTCAACTATAATAGGCTAAAATGAGGGGCTCCAGCAAAATGATCGTCAGAGGACATGTCGATTGGGCATATCTGATTTTGGATTGCCAATCTCTTTGTTCTCCCAAAGATACATTGTATGAATTGCCGGCTAAGCAAGCGCTCCTTTGTATGGGAGAGCCGGCCGAGTTGACGGTCAGCTGAGCAATCAGCCAAAGCACTGTTCAGTCGACAGCCGTCTAATGTTTATGGCCAGCTTTAGAGTTAGATAAGAAGATCCAAATTTTTCACAGCGGTGTTGGTTGATAAATTCAGCACATCTTTAAACACTTCTCTATTCTCTATTCCACCTATGGCTTGGCCTTCTATAGACCATATTTTGTATAATTTAGGACATCTGTCAGGTCATTTTTGTGTAGTGTACTAATAGTATCCTGAAATAGGGCTTGTGCAGCCCTTTCAGGATATGTAACGCTTATTTCTGTATGTGGCCCCGTTTTGTGTTGCTGTAAGCCCCGGACAGATTTATTGCCTCGCGCCGGCAAGTCAAGCGCATGTAAATTGCATATGAATATTCACTCCTTCCTCCGCCCTTAATTCTGCCCACCCCTCAGCACTGGCATCACTGATTCAGCCAGACTGCCGTATGCCCGAGGAAGGCATCACAGTGCACAGACTGGCCGTTGGCTCTCCGGACCAGAGAGTGACATAGAAACACATGCCGTCACGCTTAGGTCAGGAGAGCAGACGGCCAGTCCGAGGATTGCGAGGCGATCCTCTGATGAGTAACTCAACAGTCTGAATCAGTGACGCTGGCCTTGAGGAGTGGGCAGGATTATAGGCAGGATAAGGAGTGAATATTCATTTCGCATTTACATAGGCGTCAGCAAATCAAAAGTATGTAAATGCCAAATAAATACCCTCTCCCTCCCTCCCCCAAATCCCACCCACCATCACAGATTCAGTCAGACTGCCATGTTACTCGCCCGAGGATCGCATCACAATCCTTGGACTGGCCGTCTGCTCTCCTAACATGAGCGTGAAAGCATGTATTTCCCTGCAGCTGTCACTTTCAGGTCAGGAGAGCCGACAGCCAGTCCGAGGATCACGATGCGATCCTCAGGCATACGGCAGTCTGACCGAATCAGAGACTCCAGTGCAGAGTGGTGGACGTGATTATGGGCGGGAGAAGGGGTGAATATTCATTTGATATTTACATACGCTTGACTTGCCAGCACGAGACAATAAATGTGTCCGGGGCTTACAGGAACACAAAGGGGCCACGTATAGAAATAAAAGTTACATAGCCTGAAAGGACTGCCCAAGCCCTATTTCAGGATACTACACAAAAATGACCAGATTCCCTTTAAATCGCAAAGTGCCTACAACACTAATAAATCAACCAGGTCTTTGGATAGAATGGTTCCAGTATTGCTCATTTATTGCCAGCATATCACTGCATGCACTATAAGAGGAGCCTTGCCAGCTTTGGAATAAATCTCATGCCGAGCCTGTGCAGAGATATCACAAATGCCCTGCTTGCATTCGTAGAGGAAACCCTCTTATTTACCCAATTAGGATGTAGTTATTTTAGGACTTTGTTTTTTCTTCTTTTTTCATTATCACTGTGTTTCTATAATCATGTTTGGTTTTTTTAGTAGGGAGGCAAAATGAGAAAAAAAACTGAGGCTTTACCATTTTTTGTTTCACAGTAGAGGATAGGTTTCAGGTGTCAGTCTTGGCACCTTAGTGCAAGTGAAATGAAATCTTAACACATCAGCACACCAGATTTTGGTCAATTGTTTACTTCCAAATTTTTGTTGCAGGAACAGTTTGGGGGAGGCTCTTTTCTGTTCCCAAGTGCACAAAGCAAAGTCCATATAGACATGGTTGGTGGATTTAGTGTGGAAAAATGTGTCTGTCCTGAACCGAGTCCTGACCACTACCCCATCCAATAGATTTGGGATGAACTAGAACAGAGATTGAGTCAGGTCCTTGAACCCAACGTAACGCTACACCAATGCTCTTCTGGATGAATGAGCAAAAATTCACATACACTCCTCCAAAATCTTGTAGAAACCCTTAGCAGAAGGTTGGGAGCGGTTATAGCTGCAAAGGGAGGAGCATCTCGATAGTAATTCATAACAATTTAGAATAAGATGTCATAAAAGCTTTTGTAGGTGTAATGTTGAGGTGACCCAATATTTTTGTTCATACACTGTAGCTGTGAATCAATGATTAGGACAGCTACCTACACTGCTAATCCAAAAATGAGCAAAGATAACATACGATCACCCCACTGACCATACTTGATGGACAGTTACCTCTACCTATTACAGAAATAACCGTAGTAAATCCTGAATGTGTGAGTGGACCCGTAACGAGCATTTCTGAAACTTGAATTGATGTCACTGTCCACATTCATTGTCATCTCTCTCTTGTAAAGTTAGCAAGAATATTAAATTATTACAGCTAGGCCAAATATGTTACTTCAGTTGCCTTACTGTATAACATATGTCAGAATTAGAAAAATACGGAGCACATGCTGTGCTATTTATAAAGGATCTTTCTTTTTTAAAAAACATGTTTACAAGCAGAGAGAAATTTGGGATTCAAAATCAAAATGTAAAGAGCAGATATCACAACACAGAAGCTTTGTTACTGCCTAAATTTACACCTTCGTACATAAATATACGTAGGTACAGTATATATGTGTACATAAAAAAAATCTATAATATAATATATATATATATATATATATATATATATATATATATATATATATATATATATATATATATATATATATATATACACACACACACACACACACACACACACACACATATATTGTAAGAAAGCAGACGGTAAGGTACTAGATGGCAGATATGTGCCACCGAGGTGGTTGGCCTTGGTAATATAAAAATCTGTAATCTGTACCAGTATCACTACGGTACTGAGAGGGTTAATTTGACTGGATTTTGGATTCAGGTTTTAGGAGCAACCAAAGGAGTCTGGATGGAAAAGTTTGTTCCCATAATCCAGCCCAGGGTTTACAGGACTAATAACAGCAGCTGTGTTAGCTCAGCAGAGTGGAGTTGTGCTGGAACTGAAGAGAAGTGTTTGTTTGGTGAACGTGTTTAATACAACTTGTACTAATTCTGCCGGGAATACCGAGATTGGTGAGGCTGCTACATTTACTTTGTTTATTGTACCTGAGGAAAGGACTGTTTATGTTATTCATTTGTGCTGAAGGAAGGCCATTTTCGTTTTGAAGCCAAAAAGTTTATGATGGACAATAAACCTTTTGCTGCTTTATCTAAGTGGCTACCAGAGAATATATGTAGAGTATACACAGTTTGGCCTAATATGTATATATTTTTTATCAACATGAAAGTCACTATGGTCCTATACACTAGAATTCACCCCATTAAAAAGGGAAATTGTTACGCTCACGCCCGGACTAACTGGCGTGAGCGTGGTTAATGATCCCACTGGACCATGAACCGAGGAGTGCCTGGAGGGGCGTGACTAAGTATCAACTCGGTCCGACCAAGGTCGCACGGCGGCTCAGTCGACTCCGTGAACCAGGGAGGAACCGAGCAGAGGGACCAGGTGCTACTCCAGGTCAGACTCCAGTCACAGCTGTTGACCCACACCGGGGAATGCAGGAATGGGCAGGCACAGCTGGTATGCAGACAGGTGGGTACTGGCAGGCACAGCTGGTATGCAGACAGGCGGGCACTAGCAGGCACAGCTGGTATGCAGACAGGCGGGTGCTGACAGGCACGGCTGGAATGAAGACTGGCAGATACTGGCAGGTATGAACGCAGGCTGGATAGGGACCAGTACAGACTGGGATACAGGAACAGAGCCGCGGGTGCGGTGGACTAGCAGAGCAGAACCGCTGGCGCGGAGGACAAGCCGGGCAGAGCAGAGCGAAACCGCAGATGCGATGAACAAGCAGAGCAGAGAAAAACTGCAGGTGCGGTGAACAAGCAGAGCAGAGCGAAACCGCAGGTGCGGTGAACAAGCAGAGCAGAGCAAAACCGCAGGTGCAGTGAACAAGCAGAGCAGAGCAAAACCGCAGGTGCGGTGAACAAGCAGAGCAGAGCGAAACCGCAGGTACGGTGGACAAGCAGAGCAGAGCGAAACCGCAGGTGTGGTGGACAAGCAGAAAAGAGCAAAACCGCAGATGCGGTGGACAAGCAGAGCAGAGCGAAAGCGCAGATGCGGTGGACAAGCAGAGCAGAACAGAGCAGAAGGTGCAGGCAGACAGGACAGGGCTCTGTTCACATGGAACAGAATGGAAAATACAGGAAGATAGTTAGAACACAGGAGGTAGATACGGAGGCAGGGAAACGGGACAAGCAGAACCAGATACACACAAGGTACTTACAATGAAGTAGCGAGTGGACACAAAACTCACAAACAGAAGTACAGAGACAACAAGTTGGAGTTAGGTGCAGGTTCAGACACTATAGGAAAAGGGAAGGTTCAGACAGAGACACAAACAGGTAACGGGCTAGGACACAGTTCAGACAGGAGCCAGATACAAGAACGAGCCTGGGAACTCAGCCCCCAGGGTGGCGGAAACAGACTAGAAGTCACAGATACAGGCAACAGGCCTGGGTATACAGCCCCCAGGGTGGCGGAACAGACTAGAAGTCACAGATACAGGTAACAGGCCTGGGTATACAGCCCCCAGGGTGGCGGAAACAGACAAGATACAGGACAGGACCTGGCAACTCAGTTGCAAGGAACACACTGAAGGAAAGTGTTGCTTAGGCACCTCCTACTGGGTGGAGGGGGTTTAAGTATCCAGTGACTCACAGCAATAGGCTGGGGATGCATTAGGAGTGCGCACACAGTAACTATAAGAATCAGGCAGTAACCGCGCCGCCGCTCTAAGCAATCAGACAAGAGACACAGCAGGTACTGGAGCAAAGTGTGTAGCCTGGACTGATAGGTAAGATGGCGGTCTTGCATGGTGGGAGGTGGTAAGCCATGCCAGCACGCCGCCAGGGATGTTACAGGAACAGAAGCACCCAGTTCTCAATTTTGTAATTGAATTCCAGGAGCACCAACAGAGGAATCAGGTAATGCATATTTTTCTGAAGAAGCTACTCCAGCATGTTATTTCACGGTTAACATGAGTAATAAAAAATACAGATAAGTCAGGAGAGATTACAGATCCTCTTTTAATGAAACAATGAGATGTTTAAAGGGAATCTGTTAATAAAATGAGCCCTGCAAGCACAGGTAGTGCAGTTTAGGGCAGTGAAAAACATTCTGAAAGATACCTAATTGTGGTGCTATTGCATTCTATTTATATGTAAATTAGGCTCACAAGTGCCCAGCTGGGCATATCATTGCAATGGCAGTCACTGGCTCCGAGTGCTTGTCCTTGCCAGTGCTGCCCCCACTTTTTGACGGACAGTGGAGAACAAAAATGACGCTATGCAGCAGAGTCTCTGTCTCCAATGTCAATCAAGAAGAATGGGGTGGTGTTGGCTGGGAGAAGTATAGAAGAGCTATTGACTGCAAGTGTACTGATACGCCCATAATAATAATAATAATTTTATTTCTATAGCACCAACATATTCTGCAGCACTTTACATTTTACAGGGGACTTGTGGACACAATAAAAGACATTGAAGAATAACAATAATCACATAAATCAACAGATACCAAGAGGAGTGAGGGCCCTGCTCGCAAGCTTACAATCTATGAGAGTGCACTTGTGAACCTAATTTGCATATCAATAAAAGCCAAATTTCAGGGTAAAAGCACAGTGAATGGCACCATATTAGCTTTCTTTCATAATGCTATACAGTCCCCTATCCTACACTACCGGTGCTTGTGCGGGTAGTATAACTGTGAGGTTCCAATTAAAGCATAATTTGGCTGAAAAGTGGACCTACAATACCGCTTAGAGCGACTCCAGGTTCCCTCTCATTTAGTTCCTCTCAGTCTTTGTGCAGTAAATATCTAATATTCCTCTTTTTCTCAATGCAAAATTTAATAATCTGTATATTCCAACCATTCTGTCATTGCTGTAAGAAATACAATTTATAGGCACTGAATTCACAATCAGCCTGTAGCAGACTTGGGTTATTCACCGCAGCCTATCTGAGAAGGCAGAGCTGCTGGGGGAGGGACAGAGCAGCAGCCTGAGCCAATGACGAGGCAGGGGGTGTGTCTAAGACTACCAACACTCCTGTGGGCACTGCAGGAAAACTGTAGTCACAGATCTCAGCTCTGCCCTAATGAAGATGTGCTAAAAGGCTGCTAAACAACAAGTACTGAGCAAAATAACTTGCATGTTAACAGTATCTAGCGACACATCTTGAGCTCACAACTGGACACCACTTTAAATATTACCGAAATTATTTTTTACTTTCTAAACTTCTAGCACAGCTTCATTTTCCTCCCATGAAGGTTTGAATCCAATACTACATTGTGATGGCTACAAAGAGAAACAACAGAATTCCAACCCCCCCCTGCTGTTAGAGGAAACAAACAGCATAATGACTATGGGGTGTTATTGAACTGATCTTTTCGTTTGTACATATGACTTAGCTTCTCTAAAGTTTAGACCCAATTAGGCTTTAAAAATGTTTTTTAAAAAACCATGGGGCTAGACTGGATTATCTATTAAAAACCACCCATAGTCCACTAACTTAGTTCTGTTAAGCTATTAATGCATAGACATCAGCTATAATATTATACAGGACTATTATAGTGTGAAATGCAACAAATGGGTAAAGTTCTCCAACAAACGCTTAAAGGGATTGTTCACTCATTGGACAATCCCTTCTTAAATGCTCAAGTCCTTTGAGTAAAGAAAATCTTATACTAACAGTTTCAGCAATGTTGCCACCAGGTCTCCTGGAAGCTCATGTGACATTGTTTTGTCACGTGTGCATGGCAGCTAATCAGTAGTCACTGATTAGCTGCAGCTAGTGTTGAGCGAGTATGTTCTGTCCGAGTATGCTCGGGCCGAGCTCCGAGTATTCACAGCTGCTCGGTGATATGGTTGAATCGCTCCCGTGTGCATGATTTGCAACTGTTTGACAGTTTTATTACATGTGAGGAATGTCTATTTCTTACACATTCCTCACATGTAATAAAGCTGTCAAACAGTCGCAAATCATGCACACGGGAGCGATTCAACCATATCACCGAGCAGCTATAAATACTCGGAGCTCGGCCCGAG
Organism: Phyllobates terribilis; assembly: GCF_046119375.1. Taxonomy (NCBI): domain Eukaryota; kingdom Metazoa; phylum Chordata; class Amphibia; order Anura; family Dendrobatidae; genus Phyllobates; species Phyllobates terribilis. The sequence goes on from NW_027362764.1 coordinate 175,017,613, forward strand.
CATACTCGGCGAAAGGGTTAATAGAACATACTCGCTCAACACTAGCTGCAGCCCATCATTACTCCATCAGATTGGACATCCACCCTGACAAAATAATAAAGTCTGCAGCCAGTCAGGAGCCACTGATTGGCTTCAGCGTTCACACCACATAATAATGTCACGCCATGCTGGGAGACACGGTACCAATGCGGGAGGTGGGAATAAGCATTTCTTAGACATTTAAAATGGGTAAGGTTTCTCCTTGTGGAGAGTGACATGCCAGGTCTGGCGTGACAGTAGCAGGAGCCTTAAACACCTTGCATGCTCCTTTGGGAAAATAAAAAACATAAAAATGCAGGCACTTTTGCTGAATTTGACGGGTGACAGTCGCGCCCCAGCTCTTCCCTAGCTCCACTCATTTTGTTAGAAAATGCTTTAAAGGGAACCTGTCTCGTCCTAGCTACTATCTACACTGCCCCCATTGCTTTGTTAGTGATGCAATGGGCATCACTAACAAGCTTTTTTCATTAAAATTGGTGGTATTATAATGATGTTATAACTTTATATACACTTTGTCCTACCTGCTCGTATTCAGTCATGGGGATGTGATTCTCTCATCCAGTCACTGCTGGTGCCGCCCATGTATTTGAATACTGCTCCCGGGAGGGTCGCGTCTATATCGGAGGTGATTTTTTGTGCTCCTCACTTTAGCCTCCTATCTAGACGCTTCACTGCTGAGGAGACTGGATCGGAGTCGCTGGAGTGAGGGCCTCAGTAATCCCCTCCGATGTAGACAGTTCAGCACTGACACCACTAGACCGGAGTCGCTGGAGTGAGGGCCTCAGTAATCCCCTCCGATGTAGACAGTTCAGCACTGACACCACTAGACCGGAGTTGCTGGAGTGAGGGCCTCAGTAATCCCCTCCGATGTAGACAGTTCAGCACTGACACCACTAGACCGGAGTTGCTGGAATGAGGGCCTCAGTAATCCCCTCCGATGTAGACAGTTCAGCACTGACACCACTAGATCGTACTTGCTGGAGTGAGGGCCTCAGTAATCCCCTCCGATGTAGACAGTTCAGCAGTGACACCACTAGACCGGAGTTGCTGGAGTGAGGGCCTCAGTAATCCCCTCCGATGTAGACAGTTCAGCACTGACACCACTAGACCGGAGTTGCTGGAGTGAGGGCCTCAGTAATCCCCTCCGATGTAGACAGTTCAGCACTGACACCACTAGATCGTACTTGCTGGAGTGAGGGCCTCAGTAATACCCTCCGATGTAGACAGTTCAGCACTGACACCACTAGATCAGAGTTGCTGGAGTGAGGGCCTCAGTAATCCCCTCCGATGTAGACAGTTCAGCACTGACACCACTAGATCAGAGTTGTTGGAGTGAGGGCCTCAGTAATCCCCTCCGATGTAGACAGTTCATCACTGACACCACTAGACCGGAGTTGCTGGAGTGAGGGCCTCAGTAATCCCCTCCGATGTAGACAGTTCAGCACTGACACCACTAGATCGGGGCTGATTCCAGGATCCTCATACTCACTGCTGTCTTGTCGCCTCTTCTGGCTTTTTATTGTTTTTCTTATGCTTTTTTATGCAATTGCTCATGTTTTTAATGGAGCAAACATCACAAGTCAAAAATGATTTTCTTACACTGTTATAGAATTTATGTATTTTTACACTGTTATATATTTTATGGATTTGGGTAAAATTCTTTTTTTTCTTGATTAATGAAACTTACATTTTTATTGTCGCTTTATGTAATATAAAAAATTCCTCTTATCGCTGATTGTTCAGTTTTGCCAGAATGTGACTCTTCCCATTTGTCCACTGCACGACATTGTAAAGAGTGGGCGGCTGCTCCGTCACTGGCTGAGATTTGTGGACATACAGTAAAATTTAAATTATATCAAAACTGAACAATCAGAGCTATGTGTAATTTTTTATATTACAGAAAGCGATAATAAAAAAATTCACAAAGTGGCCGAGCTTTCTCCCTCTCACCCTTCATTAAAGGGGATATCCATTCCTGTCGTTCAGCTGCCTCTGCTGACGTCACGTTGACAGAGCGGAGGCTTCTTTTTCACTCCACAGTGTTGACAGGTCGAGACTGACTACGTCATTCTGATTGACAGCTGGATTCCCACTGTCTAACTGGGGGAGAAGGCTGTCAATCAGAATGAGTCGGACATCACGCTCTGCCCCGTCAGCAAATGCAGCGCTGAATCCCTAACAGGAACGGTCTGTGACTGCTCTGTGCCGGGGAAGAACGCCGCCAGGCACAACAGGCAGGTAAGTAGCAATTACCTGCCTGTTAGTGCTTAGGCACATTTTTTGTTTTTCATAAAGTCCCAGATTTCCCCTTTAATGAAGGGTGAGAGGGAGAAAGCTCGGCCCCTTCGTGAATTTTTTTATTATCGATTTCTGTAATATAAAAAATTACACATAGCTCTGATTGTTCAGTTTTGATAGAATTTAAATTTTCCTGTATGTCCACAAGTCTCAGCCAGTGACGGAGCAGTCGACAGAATCATCATAATTGACATCACAAAAGTGGCATAAATTATACTAGCAGTGTTCTCCAGTGACCTTAGACATTCCTGTAATAATTTGGCACTTCTGTGTTGTACATTATGGTGACTGTCGGGGGCGCTCTTTTACGCCTCTCCCCGCGGAGCTCTGCCCACTCTTCACAATGTCGGTGCTGCGGACAGGACTGTGGACAAATGGGAAGAGTCACATTCAGGCAAAACTGAACAATCAGCAATAAGGGGAATTTTTTATATTACATAAAACGACAATAAAAATGTAAGTTTCATTCATCAAGAAAAAAAAAGAATTTTGCCCAAATCCATAAAATATATAACCGTGTAAAAATACATAAATTCTATAACAGTGTAAGAAAATCATTTTTGACTTGTGATGTTTGCTCCATTAAAAACATGAGCAATTGCATAAAAAAGCATAAGAAAAACAATAAAAAGCCAGAAGAGGCGACAAGACAGCAGTGAGTATGAGGATCCTGGAATCAGCCCCGATCTAGTGGTGTCAGTGCTGAACTGTCTACATCGGAGGGGATTACCGAGGCCCTCACTCTAGCAACTCCGATCTAGTGGTGTCAGTGCTGAACTGTCTACATCGGAGGGGATTACTGAGGCCCTCACTCCAGCAAGTACGATCTAGTGGTGTCAGTGCTGAACTGTCTACATCGGAGTGGATTACTGAGGCCCTCACTCTAGCAACTCCGATCTAGTAGTGTCAGTGCTGAACTGTCTACATCGGAGGGGATTACTGAGGCTCTCACTCCAGCAACTCCAATCTAGTGGTGTCAGTGCTGAACTGTCTACATCGGAGGAGATTACCGAGGCCCTCACTCCAGCAACTCCGATCTAGTGGTGTCAGTGCTGAACTGTCTACATCGGAGATTACCGAGGCCCTCACTCCAGCAACTCCGATCTAGTGGTGTCAGTGCTGAACTGTCTACATCAGAGGGGATTACTGAGGCTCTCACTCCAGCAACTCCAATCTAGTGGTGTCAGTGCTGAACTGTCTACATCGGAGGGGATTACCGAGGCCCTCACTCCAGCAACTCCGATCTAGTGGTGTCAGTGCTGAACTGCCTACATTGGAGGGGATTACTGAGGCTCTCACTCCAGCAACTCCGATCTAGTGGTGTCAGTGCTGAACTGTCTACATCGGAGGGGATTACCGAGGCCCTCACTCTAGCAACTCCAATCTAGTGGTGTCAGTGCTGAACTGTCTACATCGGAGGGGATTACCGAGGCCCTCACTCTAGCAACTCCGATCTAGTGGTGTCAGTGCTGAACTGTCTACATCGGAGGGGATTACTGAGGCCCTCACTCCACCAACTCCGATCTAGTGGTGTCAGTGCTGAACTGTCTACATCGGAGGGGATTACTGAGGCCCTCACTCCAGCAAGTACGATCTAGTGGTGTCAGTGCTGAACTGTCTACATCGGAGGGGATTACTGAGGCCCTCACTCCAGCAAGTACGATCTAGTGGTGTCAGTGCTGAACTGTCTACATCGGAGGGGATTACTGAGGCCCTCACTCCAGCAAGTACGATCTAGTGGTGTCAGTGCTGAACTGTCTACATCGGAGGGGATTACTGAGGCCCTCACTCTAGCAACTCCAATCTAGTGGTGTCAGTGCTGAACTGTCTACATCGGAGGAGATTACCGAGGCCCTCACTCCAGCAACTCCGATCTAGTCGTGTCAGTGCTGAACTGTCTACATCGGAGGGGATTACTGAGGCTCTCACTCCAGCAACTCCAATCTAGTGGTGTCAGTGCTGAACTGTCTACATCGGAGGGGATTACCGAGGCCCTCACTCCAGCAACTCCGATCTAGTGGTGTCAGTGCTGAACTGTCTACATTGGAGGGGATTACTGAGGCTCTCACTCCAGCAACTCCGATCTAGTGGTGTCAGTGCTGAACTGTCTACATCGGAGGGGATTACTGAGGCCCTCACTTCAGCAACTCCGATCTAGTGGTGTCAGTGCTGAACTGTCTACATTGGAGGGGATTACTGAGGCTCTCACTCCAGCAACTCCGATCTAGTGGTGTCAGTGCTGAACTGTCTACATTGGAGGGGATTACTGAGGCCCTCACTCAAGGAACTCCGATCCAGTCTCCTCAGCAGTGAAGCGTCTAGATCGGTGGCTAAAATGAGGAGAACAAAAAATCACCTCCGATGTAGACGCGACCCTGCCGGGAGCAGTATTCAAATACATGGGCGGCACCAGCAATGACTGGATGAGAGAATCACACCCCTATGACTGAATAAAAGCAGGTAGGACAAAGTGTATATAAAGTTATATCATCATTATACTACCACCGATTTTAATGAAAAAAGCCTGTTAGTGATGCACATTGCATCACTAACAAAGCAATGGGGGCAGTGTAGATAGTAGCTAGGACGAGACAGGTTCCCTTTAAATTGGTGTGAACATGCCAAAAAGTCGCAGAATCCAGTATTCTAGTGTAAAAGCTTTGATGAATTGCCTCCGATGTGTTTGGTGAGCGCTTCTGTTTCAAGAGTAACTTTAATAAAACTTCAAACATATAGAAAAAAAAAAAAAAAAAACAATGCAATTCCAACATAACTGACAATTTTATAACTAATGTGCAGCGTTGTTTAACATTTAAATTCCCTAAAATGTCTCAAAAATAATAAGAAATGTTTCTTATGTTTTTGCACAGGATTATCCTGAACTATCAAAACTTGTCAAACAGTCTTCTTAAAGATTAAAAAAAAGAAAAAAACAACTTCTTTTACAGACCTTGTGGCAGGAAAAAGGTTAAATTTCAATAAGCAAGTATAAAAAAAAAATAAAATCACTAAAAACTAGTTAGTGGCAAGGCAACATCTAAAAGCAATAAACTCAAAATTAAGGGATAAATAATTTAAAGCACATCATGAAAAAGTATTAATAATTCATCAGATAAATAATTTACTAAATAATCAAATAAATAATGAAATACATAAATAAACCAGCAAATAAATAATTCTGCAATATAAAGGAAATTGTGAAGTAGTAAGCAAATGTCGAAGGAAGCATACATTTTTAACTCTGTTTATTCCAGGGTCCAGTAGCCGAAAAAAAACGTGTTGAAAGGGCTGCATAAATGTATATCCTGCAGATGTCAGACGTGCTGGGAAATGCTCTGCGAGGCTAGACAGGCTTTTATGATGGATAGCTGTGTAAGGGAAATGAATTAAGATACAGGAGCCTATCACCGTGATATAAGCTGCACCTTAAATATAAATTGGTTGCAGTAAACACATCATTAGCAGTTTGTAACGTTATACAGTCTTGTTGCCATTTTGAACACTTAAAAATTATTGCCACAGGTGGAGGGGGAATAGCTCCGTCAAATCTTTGGCAGCGCGTTTCGGTCTCTTTATAGGAAACAGCTCCTGAATGTTGAATGTCTGCTTTCAATTCTTCTCTCTGTTAATAATAATCCTAACAATCAAAATAACAATTGCGAGGTTTTTTTTTTGATTGTCTGCAGTCGGGCTACTCTTATGGAGTATTTCGGTGAAACGCGATAGCAGACTGAGCCCTGTTTTCTGCATTTAATTTGACATACAATCTGTGCAACCTGGCACCAATTCAGATGTAAAGAGAAAAACGGATAAGGACAAAATTAACATGTAACACTTGGTTAACTTTTAGTTAACAAGTATCACATGCCTCTCGGGAATGAAATAAAAGTAAAAAAAAATAAATAAAAAAATAAGATGCTTGCTTAGCTATAGGCTTTGTATTTGTTTTGGCTGAGCATCCAAACTTTGGGCAGGATGCCTCGCTGTGCAAATGAAATGAGGCTAGTAGCGGCTATCTGTCAATGTCTCTGTGCGCAGAGTTGGATTAAGCCTCCAGAGTAACTAATGCTCTCCACAATGAATTTACTCTTAAATGTCACAAAAACTATTCTTAATTACTAAACTGGTTTTAGGCTACACGTGTATTTACTAGGTGTTCTTTCTGCCTACGTCTATATTTCTGAGCAATATATTGATAAGACCTTCATCACAGGATGTGTTGTGCACTGCTCGGACAACCTCTTCCCCATTACTATATTCCCCCATGTAGAGTAAAAACACCTTCTACTCATCTCTGGTGCTGGCACCGTTCCAGCGATGTTGGGGCCCCTAGGGCTAACGTGACATTGTTATGACAGGTGAGCCCTGCAGCCAATCAGTGGCTCTTAATGGGTCACCTCACTCTCATTTCCTTTTGATGTAACTGACACGTGGAGGAGGTCTGAGAACAGAAGCCACTCTCACTTCCTCAGGGATGTCAGTTTCGCCCGAAACTGAAGTGAGAGTGAAGCGGGCCATTAGCAGCCACTGATTAGCCGCAGGGCTCACCTGACATAATGTCATGCTAGCACCAGGAGACTTGATATCGATGTCCCTGGAAAAGCACTGGAGGGGAGTATAAGGTCTTTTTACTCTATAAGGGAAAATATTGTGGTTGAAAAGGGTTGTCTGAGTAGTGGACAACCCCTTTAAACTATTGCATTTCGTACCAAGAAAAGTAATAACATAACAGAAGATTACAAAGCTATTATGCTGGCGTAAAAAGCTTTGAAAAATCACTTAATTTTGGTGCAACTGGAGGCTGCGCTGAAATTTTGAGACTTTTGGCATTTTCACGCCATTTTCACCCAGCTCCGAGATAGTGAATGGAGCTGGGACAGGACGGGGGGGTGTCGACCGCCACTTGTCAAATTCATGACGAGCGTCAAGTTCACTACGGCACAAATCTTACTCCAACAGGGACTGGAATATGATTTGTGGTGCACAGAGAGGTGTACGTCACTCGTCCGACGCTGCTGATTCATGAAGAAGCATACGCCTCCTCATGAATCAGGAGTGTCTGGCTCCAGCACATCTCCTCATCAAGACTCGCTTGAACAACGTCGGTCTTTATGAATGAGGCCCTATCTTTATTTTAACAAATGTGTTGGGGACATGATTTTCTGGCACTTACTAATATAGAAGTTTTACAGGTTCTCCTACACTTGTTAGTGCCCTATTCCTCACAGACTGCATGCTTTTCTGTTATCAAAATGGCTTCTGGGGGAGCATGTCTCCAGACTCGTCCCTCAGCCTCCTCCAATAGAAAAACAGATTTTCTATGTGAGGTGTTTCTCAACCAGAGGAGGCTGATGGACTGATCTGGTCACATGCTCCTCCACCAGCGGCCATTTTCAGAACAGGACACTGTGCTGTCTGAGCAGAAGACTTTATTACGAGTGCAGGAGGAGAACCTGTAATACTGATATATTAGTAAGTGCCACTAAATTATGTCCCCAACACATTTATTAAAATGAAGAAAAGTGGACAACTCCTTTAAAGAGCATCCGTCACCAGGTCACGTGTGGTCAGTTTTGCTCTTATTTTATTCCATTTGCTCCTCTGAGTAAAATGTTTTTTTTTAATCCGCAAAACAGTTCCAGGGATGTTTTATTTAGTGCAAATTTTATGTTTTTTACTATGGTGCCGCGGCTGACAGGATCCTCTAGAGATGTGTCTTTAGGCTGCTCTACATTATTAATCTGTGAGCCACAGCTCTTGGTAAAGATCATGAGAATTAGCACTAAACAATAAGGCCCATGTCTCTGCAACTGATGGCGGATTAAAAAACAAAACAAAAAAGCTCAATAATACGAGGAGCAGAGAGAAGAAAATAAGAGCAAAACTGGCCACTTTTGACCTGGTGATATGTTCTCCCCTATTGTACATGAAAATATGTTTTAATATCTTCCGTTACTTTACTGTATATTAAAGGGAATCTGTCACCAGGTTTTTTCCAATTAATCTGAGAGCAGCATAATTTAGAGACAGAGACCTTGATCCCAGCGATTTATCACTTACGTGGCTGCTAGCTGTAATTTTGGTAATATCTCTGTTTTATCAGCATGAGATTATTACTATAGGACTAGTAATCCTGCTACCAGGTAGTCCTCCACATCCATGAGCTGTGTATATCTGTACAATGTACATGGGCAGGATCCTGCCAATCAGTGGTGTGGGCGGAGTTATACAGAGCTCAGCATTCAGAGAACTGCTAGATTCAGGCTGTGTGCCCACGTAGCGTTTTTCAAGCGTTTATGCTGCGGAATTTCCACAGCGGAAACGCTTGTAAAACGCTAGGTAATCCGCACCCCATGGTCCCCAAGGGGATTCCGCATGTTCTATGCACATGCTGCGGATTTTTCCGCAGCGTTTATGCTGCGTACAAAAATCCGCAGCATGTCATTTAATTTTGCGGAAGCGCAGCGGAACTCCCGCCATTGACTTGCATTGAGACGCATAGAAACCGCGACTGTACATTTTTACAAGCGGCTTCTATGCGTCTCTATGTGCGGATGGTACCCAGTTCTGGAGGAGAGGAGACTCTCATCCAGACCTGGATACCATTGTACCTGTAAAAAAAGTATAAAATAACAAATAAAGTTTATACTCACCTGTCCGGCGTCTTCTCTCTGAATGCCAGCAGCGCTGAAGGACCTTCGGTGACGTCACAGTCATGTGACCGCAGGCCCTTCACCGCTCTGTCTCGCGATATGCCGGCAGCCGGGAACCAGCCAGGAAGCAGCGCTGCAGCACACGCCGGGGCCTCGGGGGTGAGTATAGCTTTATTTGTTTTCATTTTTACGGTTCACACTGTATAAATCCATGCTGTTTGCATGGATTTATATAGTGTGACCTAGTTGTCAAGCACTTTCCAAGTGATGCTATCGCCTGGAAAGCGCTTGTCAATCTGCATGCGGAAACGCATGTGAACCCGCATGTGGATCCGCATGTATTCTGCAGGAAAAACGCATGCACAATCTGCATGCGTTTTTTTCTGCCAGGGAGATGCAGAAATGCTGCAGAAATTTTCTGCTTCATTTCTGCATCGTGGGCACATAGCCTTACAGTAGAGAAAACAGGGATTTTATCAAAAAGACAGCAGGCAGCCCGGTAAGTGACACATCGCTATACTTAGAGTCTCTGCCCCTACATCATGCTGCTTTCAGATCGGATAGCAAAAACCTGGTGACAGATTCTCCTTAATACCTGCATCCTCACAGGTAACTAGTGACCATTCCTTTCTGAGAAGTTTCCTCGGCATGCTCTATTGCACCCTTCCCAGTTCTTAAGTGATAGCTCCATCTATCTCCTGGATAAATACCTCTTTATTGCAATGTATTGTCCTATCAGTGTTATTATAGTAAGATGCATGGCAGGGCTTAATAGAGAGAATTAAAATGGTAATCCTAGGGGCTTTCATTAGGCTCTCAAATGTCATAACTACTCATCAGCAACACACAATTACATTGCAGGGGAGTAGCAGTACTATGTAGGGGCTGAGACACAGATTCCAGGGATGTGTCATTTATTAGGCTGAGTGCTGTTGTTTCCATACAATGAATGTTTTATCACCAAGAGATTATCACTGTACAGACTAGCTCCCTTGTGCCAAGTGGTCCGACCACACCCGTTCCTGTGATAAGCAGTTCACTGTCTATAGACATTGTTGCTGCACCCGGTAAACTATATGGTATATCACTGGAATCAGGGTCTCTTTTCCTACATTATGCTGCTCTAAATGATGTAGCAAAAACCTGGTGACAGATTCCCTTTAATACCTATAGTTGAAAAAAATGATAGAAAATTCTTTAACTGAGGCATTTAGGGGTTAAATTGCTGAGATTTATCTCAGCTACAGACAGGTGTCAGTTGAAGAAAACAGCTTGCACTTGTTCGTAATGGGTTAAATATGAGGAGCGAGGGCTTTTTTTAATAAATGCTTATATTGCATCAAGAACTGCATCCAGGCCCTGTTTAAATCCCCACTAAATAAGGCAGATAATGCTCTTGACCTACAAGGACACAGAGAGCTCTACAGAGCGCAATTCAGACAAAGAACTAGGAATCTGCTATATGTGCTCCAGAAGCTCAGCCATGTCACCCTTAAAGGGTTTGCCCACTACTTTTACACTGATATCCTTTGGATAGGTCATAAAAATAACAATGTTGGGGGTCTGTGAACTGGCACCCCCGCTGATCAGCTGTTTTTACCCCTGGATGTAAAATGTGTACAGAACAGAACCCCCCAGCTTAATACACTGTTTACTGACCGCTGTCAGATGCTGCGGCTCCGCTACTATTAAAGAAAATAATTTTATAGCATATCCACAGTATAGGTCGTATGAAAATAACCAAGGAGCAAACAGTTTATGGGACCCCCACAACAGGTATGCTGGAGGGCCCAGCACCTTCATTTCCTATTAAAGTATGCATGGTCATTTATCTGGCAAAAATTGGGACAGAGCCAAAGCCATATTCATATATTAGAAATGATGAAACAATAATAAAAATTAATTTAAAAATGATTATTTCTCTATAACACTGTTACTATGGCACATATGTCATTTTAGCAATATTTATATTTTACTTAAAAATAATTAAAAAAAAAAGCCCCACCCCAGTACTCAAAAAAATGAAACGTTGCAAGATTTGAATTGTTCAATACTTGCATCATTGCAAAAAGATAATGTGAAAAAAAAATCTGGAATAGACACGTAGAAAACAATATAATTTAAAAGAAGACTTCATTTTATTAAAGAATAAAGCTTTATACAATCAATAGGTAATAAAGTATGAATCCAGAGTAATTTACACTCATCAATAGCATCTAGTCAACAAATTGATGCAGAGAGCAGAATTGTATCTTCATCATGTATATTGCATTAGAATAGTTTCTAAATCAACAAAAATGCCAAATTTGCAAAACTAAAACTTTGGTCTTGATTTTGGTCAACAATAATAAATGACACTTGGATGGCGGCACTATGGATTCTACAAGATCTCTAAAAATTAAAAGACGGGATGTTACCGAAAAGCTATGTGAACGTTAGGATGGGGAATGGCTCGAAAAGCAATTTCCTGATAAACGTATAATGGTTTTCTGTTTATTAGGAGCTGGAGCTTTCCTGATATTAACATGCAAGACATCACCTGAGAGGATTGCAGATCTGGCTCTTCCGCAGCGGTCTCTTTCCCGCAATGTCAGCTAGTATCAGCGGGTGAAGTGACACTGTTGTGGCCAGCGCTGTGGAGTTGGTAAGCCAAACCACCGACTCCAACGCCTCAATCTCCCTAACTCCCGACTCCACAGCCCGGCCTCACTACTGAGCGTGTACATAAAGTGCAGCACAGATTCATCTCAACTAAAGGCCGAGATCCTTAGATCGGGAACAGAACAGACATTTATAGGACATTTCATAACTTTCCCAAATTCTTATGAAAACATTTACAGCACATCCTGCATTGTACTACTGTACCCAATTTATTATATATTTTAGGAGATGGAGTCAGTCCATTTCATACCGACTCCATAGCCCTGTTAATTAGTGTGACAGTTTTATCGGTCGGGACATTCCAGACGTGGCGATACCAAATATGTGTACTATTGTTTCTTTTTTTACATAAATATGTGTATTTATTGGTATAATATTTTTTTCTTTTGTTCTTTATTTTGTTGTTTTTAAAAAATATTTTTACAATTTATTTAGTCCCTTTATGGGACTAAATAAATATGTGGCTGCACTGACAGAAGCCTCTTAGACCATGCTCCTGGAATAGTCTAACAGGCTTGCTGCAGCTGGCTGACCCGGAGGTCGTCATGATGACCTCAAGTTGCCCTGGCAATGATCAGGACCTCACGATGAGGTCCCGGCGGTGGCACCGATCGGAAGGCAGAAGGAGCCCTCTCTCTTAACCAGCATTCTAAATGCTGCGACCCTCTCTCAACCAGCCTTCTAAATGCTGTGATCGATATTGAGGGGGTTAAAATGCCTGGATAAGTGCAGATACGGTTCCTAGCAATGACAGCCGGGTCTCGACTTAACTCGGCGATCGCGCGGGCACAGCTTGTGTGCCCCGCATGATTGCCATGAACGTACCCATATGTCAAAGGTCGGGAACCCCTATTTGACCATGACTTATGGGTATGTTAAAGGTCGTAAAGGGGTTTTCTCATCTACAGGAGCCAAACGCTCCTGTCTCTGTACTTACCAAGGGGGCGGTGCGATACCGTAGACTGACAGTTCTGACCAGTGGCATGATATGACCACTGGCCCAAACTGTGTGCTCTTTGTCTCTTCAGCATCTCTGCTATCTTGGCCAGAGCTTTGTCTGTGCAACATCTCTGTGCTCCTGGTCAGAGCTTTGTCTGTGCAACATCTCTGTGCTCCTGGTCAGAGCTTTGTCTGTGCAACATCTCTGTGCTCCTGGTCAGAGCTTTGTCTGTGCAACATCTCTGTGCTCCTGGTCAGAGCTTTGTCTGTGCAACATCTCTGTGCTCCTGGTCAGAGCTTTGTCTGTGCAACATCTCTGTGCTCCTGGTCAGATCTTTATCTCTGCAGCATTTCTGTGCTTTTGGTCAGAGCTTTGTCTCTTCTGCATCAAATGAATGCAGTGACTTTAAAGCTGTCCGAACCTAGTTATCTGTCCAGCTTTAGACCAGGGCTTTCGAGCTCTAATTAAAATAGCTTGGAAGTACTGCTCATTTTCTTGGGAATGGAGAGAATTTTTAATAAGAGGTAAATTGCAAAGTTTATTGTTTTTACCAGCACTTGGTAATTCTAACCATTAATTAGTTTGTCCACTACTCTGACACTACGTGATCCCCGGCAGAGCCAGTGCCGACACCGCTGGAATGCTCGCACCGGAGGTGAGTATTGGTGTTATTATTTTACAAGGAGAAAACATAGGGATTGAGAAGGGGTTGTCCGAGTAGTGGACAACGCCTTCAATAATGTTGAAACTAAGGACATAATTCGGAAGTCAGTGATTTTTCTTGCACGTTAAAAAACGGTCCGAGTTTTATCAGTAACATAGTTTTTAAGGTTGAAGGAAGACTAAGTCCATCTAGTTCAGCCCATAGCCTAACATGTTGATCCAGAGGAAGGCAAAAAAAAAACATGCGGCAAACACTAAGCTTCACATTGAGGAAAAAAATTACTTCCTGACTCCATACGACAATCAGACTAGTTCCCTGGATCAACGCCCTATCATGGAATCTAGTATATATAACCTGTAATTATACTTTTCAAGAAAGGCATCCATGCCCTTCTTAAATTTTAACAGTGAATCACTCATTACAACATCATGCGGCAGAGAGTTCCATACTCTCACTGCTCTTACAGTAAAGAATCCCCGTCTGTGATTATGATTAAACCTTCTTTCCTCCAGACGTAGAAGATGCCCCCTTGTCCCCGTCTCTGTCCTCAGAGTAAAAAGATCAGCAGAAAGGTCTTTGTACTGTCCCCTCATATACTTGTACATAGTAATAAGATCACCCCTAAGCCTTCGTTTTTCCACAGTAAATAACCCCAAGTGTAATAACCTGTCTTGGTATTGCAGACCCCCCAGTCCTCTAATAACCTTGGTCGCTCTTCTCTGCACCCTCTCTAGTTCAGCTATGTCTTTCTTATACACCAGAGACCAGAACTGTGTTTCGGATTGACGGGTCATCAGTGTGGCGGTTTTTACCATCAGAGTTTCATAAGTGATTTTGTGGTATGACAGACTTGTGTTTGTAATTTTGATCTGTGACTCGGATCCAAAACGGACATGTCTCCGAAAGTGTGAACAGCTCCATAGACTATAAAGGGTACGTGTTCTAAATTGGAAAATTACAGATAGTACATGTACATGAATGAGGAATAATCATTTAAGACCAAAAATATGAATATAATTATGGTTTAAAAACATGCTTTGCACTGATTTATAATGACCTGAGATGTACAGTAAAACATTTGAAAAGAAACTGAACTTCTGCAAACGTGAAGTCCCACAAAAATGAGTGCACTACAGAAACGTGCAGTCATTAACAAACCCCATTCACTGACAGCAGAAAAAATGAGAATCATCTGGATTTCCTTCCAACATTGTAAAATCACATGCTGCTGCTCGGAATGTGAGTTTTCAGCTCGTGACTAGAAACAACAGTCAAAAATCACATGGTGTCACATGAGAAGAGGAAGCGTCCCTATGTCTATGTTGTGGGAATAGTTATAATTCCTCAGATTTGGAGATGAGGAGTAGTAGTAGAAGTTGTACACCTGGATAGCCAATGCTCCATACACTCATCAGATGCTTACTACAGCACTGAGGCAGCTACTTGTCATGCGTGATCCAGGCATTTAAAAATCAAATCTATGTCAACTGCATCTTCCTTGTCAATTCACCCCCAGGAAGAAGAAAAAAAATCAATGAAACACCAAACTATAAAACACCTTAAAGATATCATCATTCCAAAAACAAATCACTCATAATCAGTATAATCAGTAATTATAATCACTTGCAATTACTGAATCCGGAAGAACACTCATTTTCAAAACCGCATTGAAAATTCAAAAACATCAGGTGAAAAACTTGTCAGCCATCACTCGCTTCCCTCATCCGGCAGGTAAAGAATCACAAAAAATGAGGCAATCAGCAAAGCAGAGGGGAGACAACTGTGTCACATGTGAAGCCTCCTAAACACGGATGTCGGTGGCACAGAGAGACAAAAACAGAGGCAGATACCCAGCAATGGAGCAATCATCCCCGCGGCTGATGACTGGGAGAGAAAAGCAGAAAATTACCTAATGAGAGTAGGTCACTTCTGGACAACGGACTGGTGCGAGGTTGTCCATTACTTTTACAATGATGGCCTATCCTTAGGAGAGGTCATCAATGTCTGATCGGCCGGGGTCCTGCCGATCTGCTGCAATCGGTGTTGGCAGCGACCGCTGGCCAGTAATACTTGCGGAGACGGCTGTCTTCTGGTAGTGGCAGCCGGAGGGTACTACATATCCACCTCCTATTCAAATCAATAGGAGGCGGATGTGCAGTATCCTACGGCGACCACTACAAGTAGACGGCCAAGTTTTGCAAGTAACTACTTCCGGCTTGCAGCCGCCAACACTAATAATAGCTGATCTGCGGGGGTTCCAGGTGTCAGCCCCGGCCAATCAGATATTGATGACCTATCCTAAGGAAAAAGTAGTGGACAACCTCTTTAAAGTAATCCTTGCAGAATTTGTAATAGGTCTAGGGGATACTGCTTCTCTTTGTGGAGACTTCTAGGCTTTTCTGGGAAAAGGGTATGTAAATAAGCTCTCCTCAATGAAGAAGCAAGGCACCTGGCTGGCTATGTGAGAAACTTTTGATGGAGGTTTAGGGGGCACTGTGTCTCAGTGTGGGGACTGCCAGCTGACGAAGGGGGACATATGGGCGAGGCAATGCTTCCTGGGCCATGATCTCCTCATGGACCAAGATCGCTGTCTCTCTAGTGCCATCTACAGGAGGTAGCTACTCTGTGAGTCAATGTCTGACTCTTGTAACAGAACTCTGGATATTCATGCAAACATATTGAACTGTGCACTATTGCCCAAAACGGGACTGAATACTCAAGATTCCCACCAATGCTTTATAAAGGGGTCAAACAACACTTTCTTCTCCAGTGGCCGTGACTTGACATTACTAATACAGAACATTGTCTTGTTTGCTTTTGATTCTGCTGACTGGCATTGAGGGATACAGTTTGGTTTATTCTCTACAGTTACACCCGCCCTGCCTACAGTTCTTTACTCACCCAAATATGGCTACATCTTACACTTCTCAACATTGAACCTTATCTGTAATTTTGCTGCCCATTAAGCACATTTATTCATGTCACGCTGTAGGGTGAGGCTTCACTCGGTTATATACTTTCCTCAACATTGAAGTTACAACACCAAATAGGAAAAGTCGTGGAAATATGGATTGATAGACGTGTTAATGATAAGAAAAGGATGAACAAATGGAAAGAACATTTTCAAAACATCTAGATTTATTCAGTAATGAGTATGATGCCATATGAGGAAATACACAGGCTTAAGTCTTGGCCGTTTTTCAACACAACACCAGGCCGCATGTTGCTCGTGCTACCATGTCTGGCAGTTTCTCCGGACTTGTCTCTCATAGAGCACATCTAGGACACCATTGGTCAGCAATTGAAAAAGGAGCTGCCAGAAGCGGATCTTGCCTTAAACATGGCAGAACATTCCTCAGACAACTATTAATAACCTCAATGATAGCAGCCATGGTGCGTGTTTTTCTGTGCATGGCAATCATACTTGATACTGAATAAATCGAGATGGTTTGAAAATTTTGATTCTATTGCTTCGTCATTTGCATATCATTAACATGTCTATCCATCCAATCAAAAAAAAGTCCTTTCCCTTTTTCACATTATTAGGAGAGCTGCTTATTTTTCTATTTATATCATATTGGACTAAAAGGGCATACCGTATGTCCAAAAAGCTTTGCAACCATACTATAGTATTTTTTGTGCTGCTTCGCAAATATACAGTACAGACCAAAAGTTTGGACACACCTTCTCATTTAAAGATTTTTCTGTATTTTCATGACTATGAAAATTGTACATTCACACTGAAGGCATCAAAACTATGAATTAACACATGTGGAATTATATACTTAACAAAAAAGTGTGAAACAACTGAAAATATGTCTTATATTCTAGGTTCTTCAAAGTAGCCACCTTTTGCTTTGATGACTGCTTTGCACACTCTTGGCATTCTCTTGATGAGCTTCAAGAGGTAGTCACCGGAAATGGTCTTCCAACCATCTTGAAGGAGTTCCCAGAGATGCTTAGCACTTGTTGGCCCTTTTGCCTTCACTCTGCGGTCCAGCTCACCCCAAACCATCTCGATTGGGTTCAGGTCTGGTGACTGTGGAGGCCAGATCATCTGGCGTAGCACCCCATCACTCTCCTTCTTGGTCAAATAGCCCTTACACAGCCTGGAGGAGTGTTTGGGGTCATTGTCCTGTTGAAAAATAAATGATGGTCCAACTAAACGCAAACTGGATGGAATAGCATGCAGCTGCAAGATGCTGTGGTAGCCATGCTGGTTCAGTATGCCTTCAATTTTGAATAAATCCCCAACAGTGTCACCAGCAAAGCACCCCCACACCATCACACCTCCTCCTCCATGCTTCACGGTGGGAACCAGGCATGTAGAGTTCATCCGTTCACCTTTTCTGCGTCGCACAAAGACACGGTGGTTGGAACCAAAGATCTCAAATTTGGACTCATCAGACCAAAGCACAGATTTCCACTGGTCTAATGTCCATTCCTTGTGTTCTTTAGCCCAAACAAGTCTCTTCTGCTTGTTGCCTGTCCTTAGCAGTGGTTTCCTAGCAGCTATTTTACCATGAAGGCCTGCTGCACAAAGTCTCCTCTCAACAGTTGTTGAAGAGATGTGTCTGCTGCTAGAACTCTGTGTGGCATTGACCTGGTCTCTAATCTGAGCTGCTGTTAACCTGCGATTTCTGAGGCTGGTGACTCGGATAAACTTATCCTCAGAAGCAGAGGTGACTCTTGGTCTTCCTTTCCTGGGGCGGTCCTCATGTGAGCCAGTTTCTTTGTAGCGCGTGATGGTTTTTGCAACTGCACTTTGGGACACTTTCAAAGTTTGCCCAATTTTTTGGACTGACTGACCTTCATTTCTTAAAGTAATGATGGCCACTCGTTTTTCTTTACTTAGAATTTGTATTATGGCAAGAAAAAAGCAGCTAACAGTCTATTCAGTAGGACTAACAGCTGTGTATCCACCAGAGTTCTGCACAACACAACTGATGGTCCCAACCCTATTTATAAGGCAAGAAATCCCACTTGTTAAACCTGACAGGGCACACCTGTGAAGTGAAAACCATTTCCGGTGACTACCTCTTGAAGCTCATCAAGAGAATGCCAAGAGCGTGCAAAGCAGTCATCAAAGCAAAAGGTGGCTACTTTAAAGAACCTAGAATATAAGACATATTTTCAGTTGTTTCACACTTTTTTGTTAAGTATATAATTCCACATGTGTTAATTCATAGTTTTGATGCCTTCAGTGTGAATGTACAATTTTCATAGTCATGAAAATACAGAAAAATCTTTAAATGAGAAGGTGTGTCCAAACTTTTGGTCTGCACTGTATATATACGCAGGTGCATCTCACTAATATCATCAAAAAGTTAATTTATTTCAGTTCTTCAATACAAAAAGTGAAACTCATAATGTAGAGTCATTATCAACAGAGTGATCTATTTCACGTGTTTATTTCTGTTAATGATGATGATTATGGCTTACAGCCAATGAAAACACAAAAGTCATGTCTTATGACACAAAATATGTCTTATATTCTAGGTTCTTCAAAGTAGCCACCTTTTGCTTTGATGACTGCTTTGCACACTCTTGGCATTCTCTTGATGAGCTTCAAGAGGTAGTCACCGGAAATGGTTTTCACTTCACAGGTGTGCCCTGTCAGGCTTAATAAGTGGGATTTCTTGCCTTATAAATGGGGTTGGGAACATCAGTTGTGTTGTGCAGAAGTCTGGTGGATACACAGCTGATGGTCCTGCTGAATAGACTGTTAGAATTTGTATTATGGCAAGAAAAAAGCATCTAAGTAAAGAAAAACGAGTGGCCATCATTACTTTAAGAAATGAAGGTCAGTCAGTCCGAAAAATTGGGAAAACTTTGAAAGTGTCCCCAAGTGCAGTTGCAAAAACCATCAAGCGCTACAAAGAAACTGGCTCACATGAGGATCGCCCCAGGAAAGGAAGACCAAGAGTCACCTCTGCTTCTGAGGATGTTTATCCGAGTCACCAGCCTCAGAAATCGCAGGTTAACAGCAGCTCAGATTAGAGACCAGGTCAATG
The DNA here is from genome assembly GCF_046119375.1 of Phyllobates terribilis. Lineage (NCBI taxonomy): Eukaryota > Metazoa > Chordata > Amphibia > Anura > Dendrobatidae > Phyllobates > Phyllobates terribilis. The sequence goes on from NW_027362764.1 coordinate 175,036,882, forward strand.
CCACACAGAGTTCTAGCAGCAGACACATCTCTTCAACAACTGTTAAGAGGAGACTTTGTGCAGCAGGCCTTCATGGTAAAATAGCTGCTAGGAAACCACTGCTAAGGACAGGCAACAAGCAGAAGAGACTTGTTTGGGCTAAAGAACACAAGGAATGGACATTAGACCAGTGAAAATCTGTGCTTTGGTCTGATGAGTCCAAATTTGAGATCTTTGGTTCCAACCACCGTGTCTTCGTGCGACGCAGAAAAGGTGAACGGATGGACTCTACATGCCTGGTTCCCACCGTGAAGCATGGAGGAGGAGGTGTGATGGTGTGGGGGTGCTTTGCTGGTGACACTGTTGGGGATTTATTCAAAATTGAAGGCATACTGAACCAGCATGGCTACCACAGCATCTTGCAGTGGCATGCTATTCCATCCGGTTTGCGTTTAGTTGGACCATCATTTATTTTTCAACAGGACAATGATCCCAAACACACCTCCAGGCTGTGTAAGGGCTATTTGACCAAGAACGAGAGAGATGGGGTGCTACGCCAGATGACCTGGCCTCCACAGTCACCAGACCTGAACCCAATCGAGATGGTTTGGGGTGAGCTGGACCGCAGAGTAAAGGCAAAAGGGTCAACAAGTGCTAAGCATCTCTGGGAACTCCTTCAAGATTGTTGAAAGACCATTTCCGGTGACTACCTCTTGAAGCTCATCAAGAGAATGCCAAGAGTGTGCAAAGCAGTCATCAAAGCAAAAGGTGGCTACTTTGAAGAACCTAGAATATAAGACATATTTTCAGTTGTTTCAAATTTTTTGTTAAGTATATAATTCCACATGTGTTAACTCATAGTTTTGATGCCTTCAGTGTGAATGTACAATTTTCATAGTCAAGAAAATACAGAAAAATCTTTAAATGAGAAGGTGTGTCCAAACTTTTGGTCTGTACTGTATATGTATAATATATATATATATATACACACACACACACACACAAACACACAGTCTGTGATATATAGGAAGTGAGCAGGAATTATGTAGGAGCAAAACATTAAAAGCCTTTCGATATTATCAATAGGACAGGCCATTGTTGTTCAATTATTGGAGTGCAATGCCGGGAAGCCCCTCTAACCACCATAATGAAGCCTTTCTTTAGCTACATGGGGACGACCACATTCTTGTATAGACCTGATACTGCCACTGATTTGGGAATAGGACCCCCACACGAGAGCAGGGCTGTGGAGTCGGAGTCGTGTAGTCGGAGCCCAAAGTCATGGAAATTGAGGAGTCGGAGGTTCGGCTTACCGACCCCACAGCCCTGCACGAGAGAGAACAATTATAAAATAAACGTTATGGCAATATGGTGGAGGATTGCCTAGACAAAACTTAAAGGGGTTTTCCCATGAACAAAAGTTCAATTTAATCAATACATCTTGGAATAATAATAGTTTTTACAATTGAATGTGATTAAAAATAATGTTCCTGTGGGGAGATAATCTTATAAATGTGCCCGCGCTGTGTACTGTATAATGGCTGTGTCTGACAGTGCAGAAATATGGTTTGATCATAACACAACTCCTGGGCAGGGGAGGAAGCAAATGACATATAGAAGAGAGTGTCTGCAGGACCAGACTCCACAGGGTTCGTTTATAGTCCTTTACTATGAAAATACAGGAGTCTGCATAGGAGCAATAGACACAAAACAATGGAAAATGTGTAATTAATGCGACTCCTGCTCTGTTGCCTCGTTCATATCAGTGACCTGTTCTATTCATGTTAAAAATGGCTGCGGTGAAGGCTGAATGTATACAACACCAATGTCATTATCACCGGCCCGTTCCACACCCATGGAAAAGCAAGGAGGCAAGGTTCATACTTACAACATCACTACCCACGCCTCCACAGCGGCCTTCTTGGCCATATACCTCTATGTCACCTTCATTGCACACAGAGTGTATTTAGGAACATTAAGTTCAAATGACCATCCCATAGTTACACTGGTAACTTACACTGTACTCAGCTGTATGGCTGCTATGGACGAACATGGCAGGTGATGGGACACGCCACATATGGATCCATGAGAGAAATTCAAGTTTGTGCCAATGTAGAGGTAAATGGAGGTACAATATGAGCACACGGTAGGCTATCTGTATAACAACGATCTGTGATATGGCCGGAAGTATTAATTGTCCCTCCAATACCATTTATAACAGTGCAGCAGGCAGGAAATTGTGGTGACAAACGCTGAAGAAGAGGAAGTCAGCAGCTCTGATCACAAGTCCACAGCAGACACTGGGAGAATACATCCAGGATGTCATTTATGATGTATAAGCAACAACTAAGGGCACCATTCAAATAGAATCACATGTATTGGATTTGCTGCAAAAAATTTACACAGCAAATCTGAAAGGAAATCTGCTCAGAATCTGCTTAAAGGGAACCTGTCAGTAAGATTTTGCTAAGCAAACTACAGGCAGTGTCATGTTGGGGCTGCTGCACTGATTAATTTGATACATGAGGTGAAGAAATCAGTCTTGTGGTTCTTGTGTATTCAGTGTTTGCAGTTCTGAGTTAATGATATGCCGGTGCTCCGGGGCCGGACTGTAGGCAGGATCTTATCCTGGTGCTGTAGGCCAGATCAGCAAGAAAACACCTGCCCACAGGCTGCCCCTATCTGTCTCTGTGATGAGGAACATCCTTGTGCTTCAGGCCGGCCTGTAGGCAGATCTTAATTTGCTGATCTGGCCTAGAGCACTATGATAAGACCTGTCTACAGTCCTGCCCCGGAGCACCGGCATATCATTAACTCAGAACTGCAAATAATGATTACACAAGAACCACAAGATGAATTTCTTCACCTCAGTTATCAATTTAATCAGTGCAGCAGCCCCAACATGACACTGCTGTAGTTTGGTTAGCAAAATCCTTCTGACTGCTTACCTTTAAAAGAGGAGTAGACTGCTACCTGATCTTAAAGGGGTTTTCCAGGAAAGTTATATTTTCTTTTACTAACAGGCAGGTAATTGCTAACAAAAGCAACTACCTGCCTGTTCTACCCAGAACCGGCTCAGAGCAGTCACTGACCAGTCCTGTCAGCTATTCAGGAGCTCCACGTCAACAGAGCAGCTCTTCTTCTTCTGGACTGGTCTGTCGACGGGGCGTGACTGCCGACGCCATTCGGATTGACAGCTGGCTCCCCGCTGTTAGGTAGTGGGAAGCTTGATGTCAATCAGCATGACATCAACAGTCACATCCTATGAACAGGGCGGAAGAGAAGTCGCTGCTCTGTCAAAGTGACTTCAGCAGAAGCTGCTAACTCGCCGGTAGGAACGCTCTATGACCACTCTGTGCCAACAGAGATCAGCTCCGGGCGCAATATGCAGGTAGTTGGCAACTGCCTGTTAGTTCTTAAGCCAGTAATATATTGTTCTAGATAACCCCTTTAAGCTGCTCCCATATCGATTCTGACCAGTGTCGGTGTCCTGCAATGACATCTGCATACAAGGTAGCAGGGAGCAGGCAATCCTCATAATGAGAGCGACAGCAGATTATTAAAGTGAGTACACCGCTTTTATTTTAAACCAGTACCTGAGGATTTTCCTGCACAAATCTATGAAGAAAAGGCAGAGTTCTTCTTCTAAGTAGAATTCAATAGAGAAAAATATGTACAATAAACCCGTGACCAATCTGCACAGGAATTGGCATGCGGCATTAAGAATCCTCACAGCAGCTGAATTTATTAGGGTTATATTCACACACAATATCTTGAAACGGTTTCTGTACCAAAATCCACATAAAAAATGTTTAAAATCTGCTGGCAACAAGCTGACCATTCATGTGAATGGGAATACCTGTCTACAGCGCACGTCGCAGGTTTTACTGCGTGGGTATAAAAAGCGCCGTATATTAGGACACAGCTAGTCTGGCAGCCAGGTGTCAGGTCCGGATATTAGAACACAGCAAGTCCAACAGCCAGGTGTCAGGTCCGTATATTAGGACACAGCTAGTCTGGTAGCCAGGTGTCAGGTCCGTATATTAGGACACAGCTAGTCTGGCAGCCAGGTGTCAAGTCCGTATATTAGGACACAGCTAGTCTGGCAGCCAGGTGTCAGGTCCATATATTAGGACACAGCTAGTCTGGTAGCCAGGTGTCAGGTCCGTATATTAGGACACAGCTAGTCCGGCAGCCAAGTGTCAGGTCCGTATATTAGGACACACAGCTAGTCAGGCAGCCAGGTGTCAGGTCTGTATATTAGGACACACAGCTAGTCTGGCAGCCAGGTGTCAAGTCCGTATATTAGGACACAGGTAGTCCAGCAGCCAGGTGTCAGGTACGTATGTTAGGATATAGCTAGTCCGGCAGCCTGGTCTGTATATTAGGACACAGTCAGTCTGGTAGCCAGGTGTCAGGTCTGTATATTAGGACACAGCTAGTCGGGCAGCCAGTTGTCAGGTCCATACACACTGGCTCCATGTGGATTATAATACGTTTTGAATACAGTTGGATGTAACGCGACATGGAATAAATGGCGCTATAATAATAATTATGTATTATGAGCGCCCTGTCTCATGGCTGGTTCCGCGGTCGCCCTGTCTCAAGGCTGGTTCCGCGGTTACCGTCTCATGGCTGGTTCCGTAGTCGCCCTGTCTCGGGGCTGGTTTTGCGGTCGCCCTGTCTCGGGACTGGTTCTGTGGTTGCCCTGTCTCGCGGCTGGTTTCGGGGTCACCCTGTCTCGCAGCTGGTTTCCTGGTCGCCGTGTCTCAGGGCTGGTTCTGTGGTCGCTCTGTCTCGGGGCTGGTTCTGCGGTCGCCCTGTCTCGCGGCTGGTTTCCTGGTCACCCTGTCTCATGGCTAGTTTCCTGGTCGTCCTGTCTCGCGGCTGGTTTCCTGGTCGCCGTGTCTCGCGGCTGGTTTTGCGGTCGCGCTGTCTCGGGGCTGGTTCTGTGGTCGCTCTGTCTCGTGGCTGGTTTCCTGGTCGTCCTGTCTCGTGGCTGGTTTCGGGGTCGCCCTGTCTCGTGGCTGGTTTCGGGGTCGCCCTGTCTCACGGCTGGTTTCGGGGTCGACCATGTCTCGCGGCTGGTTTCGGGGTCGCCCTGTCTCGCGGCTGGTTTCGGGGTCGCCCTGTCTCGCGGCTGGTTTCGGGGTCGCCCTGTCTCGCGGATGGTTTCGGGGTCGCCCTGTCTCGCGGATGGTTTCGGGGTCGCCCTGTCTCGCGGATGGTTTCGGGGTCGCCCTGTCTCGGGGCTGGTTCTGCGGTCGTCCTGTCTCGCGGCTGGTTTCCTGGTCACCCTGTCTAGCGGCTGGTTTCCTGGTCACCCTGTCTAGCGGCTGGTTTTGGGGTCGCCCTGTCTAGCGGCTGGTTTTGGGGTCGCCCTGTCTCGCGGCTGGTTTCCTGGTCGCCCTGTCTCGGGGCTGGTTTTGCGGTCGCTCTGTCTCGTGGCTGGTTCTGCGGTCGTCCTGTCTCGCGGCTGGTTTCCTGGTCACCCTGTCTAGCGGCTGGTTTCGGGGTCGCCCTGTCTTGGGGCTGGTTTCGGGGTCGCCCTGTCTCGTGGCTGGTTTCGGGGTCGCCCTGTCTCGTGGCTGGTTTCGGGGTCGCCCTGTCTCGTGGCTGGTTTCGGGGTCGCCCTGTCTCGCGGCTGGTTTCGGGGTCGCCCTGTCTCGCGGCTGGTTTCGGGGTCGCCCTGTCTCGCGGCTGGTTTCGGGGTCGCCCTGTCTCGCGGCTGGTTTCGGGGTCGCCCTGTCTCGCGGCTGGTTCTGCGGTCGTCCTGTCTCGCGGCTGGTTTCCTGGTCACCCTGTCTCGTGGCTGGTTTCAGGGTCGCCCTGTCTCGCGGCTGGTTTCGGGGTCGCCCTGTCTCGCGGCTGGTTCTGCGGTCGTCCTGTCTCGCGGCTGGTTTCCTGGTCACCCTGTCTAGCGGCTGGTTTTGGGGTCGCCCTGTCTCGTGGCTGGTTTCGGGGTCGCCCTGTCTCGCGGCTGGTTTCGGGGTCGCCCTGTCTCGCGGCTGGTTTCGGGGTCGCCCTGTCTCGCGGCTGGTTTCGGGGTCGCCCTGTCTCGCGGCTGGTTTCGGGGTCGCCCTGTCTCGCGGCTGGTTTCGGGGTCGCCCTGTCTAGCGGCTGGTTTCGGGGTCGCCCTGTCTCACGGCTGGTTTCGGGGTCGCCCTGTCTCGCGGCTGGTTTCCTGGTCACCCTGTCTCGCGGCTGGTTTCGGGGTCGCCCTGTCTCGCGGCTGGTTTCGGGGTCGCCCTGTCTCGCGGCTGGTTTCCTGGTCACCCTGTCTAGCGGCTGGTTTTGGGGTTGCCCTGTCTCACGGCTGGTTTCGGGGTCGACCATGTCTCGCGGCTGGTTTCAGGGTCGCCCTGTCTCGCGGCTGGTTTTGGGGTTGCCCTGTCTCACGGCTGGTTTCAGGGTCGACCATGTCTCGCAGCTGGTTTCAGGGTCGCCCTGTCTCGCGGCTGATTTCGGGGTCACCCTGTCTCGCGGCTGGTTTCGGGGTCGCCCTGTCTCGCGGCTGGTTTTGTGGTCGCTCTGTCTCGTGGCTGGTTATGCGGTCGTCCTGTCTCGCGGCTGGTTTCGGGGTCGTCCTGTCTCGCGGCTGGTTTCGGGGTCGCCCTGTCTCGCGGCTGGTTTTGTGGTCGCTCTGTCTCGTGGCTGGTTATGCGGTCGTCCAGTCTCGCGGCTGGTTTTGGGGCTTTGGTACATAAGGAACTACACTGTCATAAGTGATGAGCTGAGCTTTTCTGTGACATTATCTCTTCACATGTGTAATAATGCACCGTTGCCCCTCATCACCCACTCCCCATCAAATCAGACCCCCAGCTCCTGTGTGATGAGGACAGCTGTGATACACATGGGCAGAGCTGTAAAGCCCAGTCCTGGCAGCAGCACGACCCTCACTGCACGTCCTCCATCATATGACTGTCACCTCCATAAACCTCTGCTTGACCGGCATCTGTCTGTACATAAGGGCACGTACATGGCAGGGCACACACTGTAGTGGTCACTTGCCTGACACTCCCCCAGGACCCCAGCATCTGTACCACACACGTGTACACAGCCCCGGTCTCCCCTGCACCACCACCTGAACGGTGTACTGTACAAAGCAACACACAAGTGCCATTAGAAATGAGGAAAAGCACAGTACCTAACTGGAAGCAGCCATGACAGGGAGACACTAGGAAGAGCAGCAAACTACAAATCCCAGCAGCCTTTGCGACTGAGCTTCTACAGTGGCCGAAGAGGGTCAAGCAGTTTCTCCGCTGCAGAGCAGAATGCCGGAAGTGAGAGCGTACAGTGTATCGCGGCCGAGAGCGGGGCTGGGGCTGGGGCATATGTAGGCTGGTGTTCTCACGTGTGTGTATACGTCCTGTATATAGTATATACACACAGTATACTTACATCTGTATGTAATGTATATACACAGTATGTGCACATATGTATAAAATGTATATACACAGTATGCTTACATTTGTATATAGTATATACACAGTATGTTCACCTCTGTATATTATATATATACACACAGAATGTGCACATTTGTATGTAGTATATACACACAGAATACTTACATCTGTATATAGTATATACACACAGTATGCTTACATCTGTATATGGTATATACACACAGAATACTTACATCTATATAGTATATACACACAGTATACTTACATCTGTATATAGTATATACACACAGTATACTTACATCTGTATATGGTATATACACACAGAATACTTACATCTATATAGTATATACACACAGTATACTTACATCTGTATATAGTATATACACACCGTATGCTTACATCTGTATATGGTATATACACACAGAATACTTACATTTGTATATAGTATATACACACAGTATGCTTACATCTGTATATGGTATATACACACAGAATACTTACATCTGTATATGGTATATACACACAGAATACTTACATCTGTATATAGTATATACACACAGAATACTTACATCTGTATATGGTATATACACACAGAATACTTACATCTGTATATGGTATATACACACAGAATACTTACATCTGTATATGGTATATACACACAGAATACTTACATCTGTATATGGTATATACACACAGAATACTTACATCTGTATATAGTATATACACACAGTATACTTACATCTGTATATGGTATATACACAGAATACTTACATCTGTATATGGTATATACACACAGAATACTTACATCTGTATATGGTGTATACACACAGAATACTTACATCTGTATATGGTATATACACACAGAATACTTACATCTGTATATGGTGTATACACACAGAATACTTACATCTGTATATAGTATATACACACAGTATACTTACATCTGTATATGGTATATACACACAGAATACTTACATCTGTATATGGTATATACACACAGAATACTTACATCTGTATATGGTATATACACACAGAATACTTACATCTGTATATAGTATATACACACAGTATACTTAAATCTGTATATGGTATATACACACAGAATACTTACATCTGTATATGGTATATACACACAGAATACTTACATCTGTATATGGTGTATACACACAGAATACTTACATCTGTATATGGTATATACACACAGAATACTTACATCTGTATATGGTGTATACACACAAAATACTTACATCTGTATATAGTATATACACACAGTATACTTACATCTGTATATAGTATATACACACAGAATACTTACATCTGTATATGGTATATACACACAGAATACTTACATCTGTATATGGTATATACACACAGAATACTTACATCTGTATATAGTATATACACACAGTATACTTAAATCTGTATATGGTATATACACACAGTATACTTACATCTGTATGTAATGTATATACACAGTATGTGCACATATGTATAAAATGTATATACACAGTATGCTTACATTTGTATATAGTATATACACAGTATGTTCACCTCTGTATATTATATATATACACACAGAATGTGCACATTTGTATGTAGTATATACACACAGAATACTTACATCTGTATATAGTATATACACACAGTATGCTTACATCTGTATATGGTATATACACACAGAATACTTACATCTATATAGTATATACACACAGTATACTTACATCTGTATATAGTATATACACACAGTATACTTACATCTGTATATGGTATATACACACAGAATACTTACATCTATATAGTATATACACACAGTATACTTACATCTGTATATAGTATATACACACCGTATGCTTACATCTGTATATGGTATATACACACAGAATACTTACATTTGTATATAGTATATACACACAGTATGCTTACATCTGTATATGGTATATACACACAGAATACTTACATCTGTATATGGTATATACACACAGAATACTTACATCTGTATATAGTATATACACACAGAATACTTACATCTGTATATGGTATATACACACAGAATACTTACATCTGTATATGGTATATACACACAGAATACTTACATCTGTATATGGTATATACACACAGAATACTTACATCTGTATATAGTATATACACACAGTATACTTACATCTGTATATGGTATATACACAGAATACTTACATCTGTATATGGTATATACACACAGAATACTTACATCTGTATATGGTGTATACACACAGAATACTTACATCTGTATATGGTATATACACACAGAATACTTACATCTGTATATGGTGTATACACACAGAATACTTACATCTGTATATAGTATATACACACAGTATACTTACATCTGTATATGGTATATACACACAGAATACTTACATCTGTATATGGTATATACACACAGAATACTTACATCTGTATATGGTATATACACACAGAATACTTACATCTGTATATAGTATATACACACAGTATACTTAAATCTGTATATGGTATATACACACAGAATACTTACATCTGTATATGGTATATACACACAGAATACTTACATCTGTATATGGTGTATACACACAGAATACTTACATCTGTATATGGTATATACACACAGAATACTTACATCTGTATATGGTGTATACACACAAAATACTTACATCTGTATATAGTATATACACACAGTATACTTACATCTGTATATAGTATATACACACAGAATACTTACATCTGTATATGGTATATACACACAGAATACTTACATCTGTATATGGTATATACACACAGAATACTTACATCTGTATATAGTATATACACACAGTATACTTAAATCTGTATATGGTATATACACACAGTATACTTACATCTGTATGTAATGTATATACACAGTATGTGCACATATGTATAAAATGTATATACACAGTATGCTTACATTTGTATATAGTATATACACAGTATGTTCACCTCTGTATATTATATATATACACACAGAATGTGCACATTTGTATGTAGTATATACACACAGAATACTTACATCTGTATATAGTATATACACACAGTATGCTTACATCTGTATATGGTATATACACACAGAATACTTACATCTATATAGTATATACACACAGTATACTTACATCTGTATATAGTATATACACACAGTATACTTACATCTGTATATGGTATATACACACAGAATACTTACATCTATATAGTATATACACACAGTATACTTACATCTGTATATAGTATATACACACCGTATGCTTACATCTGTATATGGTATATACACACAGAATACTTACATTTGTATATAGTATATACACACAGTATGCTTACATCTGTATATGGTATATACACACAGAATACTTACATCTGTATATGGTATATACACACAGAATACTTACATCTGTATATAGTATATACACACAGAATACTTACATCTGTATATGGTATATACACACAGAATACTTACATCTGTATATGGTATATACACACAGAATACTTACATCTGTATATGGTATATACACACAGAATACTTACATCTGTATATAGTATATACACACAGTATACTTACATCTGTATATGGTATATACACAGAATACTTACATCTGTATATGGTATATACACACAGAATACTTACATCTGTATATGGTGTATACACACAGAATACTTACATCTGTATATGGTATATACACACAGAATACTTACATCTGTATATGGTGTATACACACAGAATACTTACATCTGTATATAGTATATACACACAGTATACTTACATCTGTATATGGTATATACACACAGAATACTTACATCTGTATATGGTATATACACACAGAATACTTACATCTGTATATGGTATATACACACAGAATACTTACATCTGTATATAGTATATACACACAGTATACTTAAATCTGTATATGGTATATACACACAGAATACTTACATCTGTATATGGTATATACACACAGAATACTTACATCTGTATATGGTGTATACACACAGAATACTTACATCTGTATATGGTATATACACACAGAATACTTACATCTGTATATGGTGTATACACACAAAATACTTACATCTGTATATAGTATATACACACAGTATACTTACATCTGTATATAGTATATACACACAGAATACTTACATCTGTATATGGTATATACACACAGAATACTTACATCTGTATATGGTATATACACACAGAATACTTACATCTGTATATAGTATATACACACAGAATACTTACATCTGTATATAGTATATACACACAGTATACTTACATCTGTATATAGTATATACACACAGAATACTTACATCTGTATATAGTATATACACACAGAATACTTACATCTGTATATAGTATATACACACAGAATACTTACATCTGTATATGGTATATACACACAGAATACTTACATCTGTATATGGTATATACACACAGAATACTTACATCTGTATATGGTATATACACACAGAATACTTACATCTGTATATGGTATATACACACAGAATACTTACATCTGTATATGGTATATACACACAGTATACTTACATCTGTATATGGTATATACACACAGAATACTTACATCTGTATATGGTATATACACACAGAATACTTACATCTGTATATAGTATATACACACAGTATGCTTACATCTGTATATGGTATATACACACAGAATACTTACATGACTATATACACACAGTATGAGTAAATATGTATATATGCACAGTATACATCCGTATAAGATATATACACACAATATGTGCACATCTGTATATAATATATATAGGGTGACAAAAAGTACAGGGGCTAATGTACAATGATGGTCCAGCCATCTTGAGGGAATGAGGGATAGGTAAAGGCTGCATGAACTACCGTAGTCACCAGACAGTATTTGTTATGCTTTTGAGTGCGGTCGAGTTTGATGGAGAATTATGTTCAGAGAACTAGTGAATGGGCTGTATATAAAAGGACTTCAAGTAGGGAACATGATATATATGGAGAGATATACAGTGAAGGAAATAATTATTTGTTCCCTTGCTGTTTTTGTAAGTTTGCCCACTGACAAAGACATGAACAGTCTATAAATTTAAGGGTAAGTTAATTTTAACATTGAGAGAGAGAATATCCAAAAAATCAAGAAAAACACATTGTATAAATTAGATAAATTTTTTTGCATTTTGCAATGAGATGAAAAAAAAGATGAAGAACCCTCGACTTCAATATAGTCATAAGAAGCGGTGGCTCAAGTTTGCAAAAAAGTACGAAAAGTGGACAGAAGAAACAAGGGAAAAAGGGGCTATTGGATCATGAAATTGAAGGAACTGTTAAGTTTGGAGGAGAAAGCCTGATGATATGGGGTTGGCAGTAGTGTAGCTACTGGTGAGGGCAGAGGGGCGGTTGCCCTAGGCCCGTCACATAGAGGGGCCCACTCAGAGTCACTGTCATGAAGCAGAAGGCAGTCGCGGCTCTATGATGTGTCAGAGACATGGCAGCACACTGCATGCATGATGCCTGATCTCCATCTGAGCTGAGACTGCACGCTGCAAAGCAGCCAGTCGCAGAGTCTCAGTGCAGCTGCATGCTCCAGAGCCGCGCTGCGTCAGTGGCTACTTGACGTGTGAGCGCGCACGCTATGCGCGTCACTGTTTTCCTTCTCCATTCTGCGCTCCAGCGAGCGGATGGGCAGTTCGCTCTCACGGGATTTAATATGTGGTTGCCGTTACTTTGGGACAGTCAAGGCAATGAAATGCAATGCTGTGGGCATGCCTAATTTCAAAAGTCCGTGACTGAAAAGATAAAGTCGCCACCCCTTTGACTAAAAGAAAAGGTATGGTTTAAAAATAGGCAGGGGAATGTTTTACCTCACAGAAAGAATCAGCTGTGATCCCCTGCTGTGCTGTCTGTATACTTTTTTCCTTCTTCCCCTGCCCAGGAGATGTGGTATGATCAGACCATGTTCCTGAAAGGTCAGACACAGCCATTACACAGTACACATCACACATTATCTCATTACACATTATCTCAGCACAGGAACATTTTATTTAACACATCTAATTGTGGAACTTATTATTATTCCAAGATCTATTGATTAAAATAAACTTTTGTTCGTGGGAAAACCCCTATAAGGCATTGGATACTTAACCAGGATCGTGGGTGGTCTCAATACTGAGCTATATGTGAGTATCCTATGTAATGGCACCACCAGCATCCCTGCAAGATCCCGCTTCCTCCTCTCGGCAGGAACGCCAATCGGCTCATTCACTCACCCGCTCTGCTCCTGTCCCTGCCGCATCTGCTTCCTCCCAGGATCTGTGCACGGCATGCAGGTCTCCTGGGTGCGTGCTTATGGCACGTGCACCCTCCCCGCTTCTTAAAAGGGCAGCTCTTCTGAATTGTCTTTAGCCAGTAGCTGTGTGACATCAGATATTTAAGGCACCCTCCCCTATAGGAGGATGTACCTGTGCTCCCTGAGTCTGAACTTGATCCTGTCCATTCTGCTGAACCTATTTCTGAACCCGTCCTGCCTTTTACCTAGTCCTGAGCCTGATTTGCCTAGTGCACACATGTACCATTATTCCCACTTGTCCAGTCTGAACCAGCACCTGTGATCCTGCACACGAGTCTGCCCTGTGTTCCTGAACCTGTCCTGTCCATGCCCGATCCTGTATCCATTCTGTCTACCAGCCGTGCAGTCCTCTACAGAACCTGCTCTGTTTAACCAGCCGTACTTCATCCATTCCTCTTGTTAACCAGTTCCTGGCCAGCCTGAGTCTCCTAGTCCAGTCCTGCTTCCCTGTCCTTTTGGGGTCAGCCGCTGTGGCTTCGGTATCTGTCCTGGAGTAGCACCTGGCGTCCACATGGGCTCAAGTCTAACCACACCACCAGGAGCTCTAGTGAAGAACCAGGTGGTTGCTTAGTTACGCCCCACCAGGCTCTCCCCTGTCCGCTGCGCAGTGGTTCCACAAACGCCAGCGTGACATCCTACAAGACTAGTTACTTTGTACACTCGAGTACTATGGGTATGAAAAGGACGACATATTGTTCCAGTACAACAACGACCTAAAGCATATGTTGAGATTGGCGAAGAAATGGTTCAATGACAATGGAGTAGAGATGCTGGATAGGCCCGCACAGATCTCAACCCAATTGAACACTTGTGGGTAGAGTTAAAGAAAAAGCTGTATACATACCTGTCAGGGAGATATTAAGAGAATATTAGCCATTTCTCCAAAGCCCATCTCCTATCGCTTTTGTCCAGAGATGACAATCTGCAAATTATCACTTAGAGCCAAAATAGCTTGCGCAAACAAATGCCAGCCAAGAAGTTTTACAACCTAATTAAAATGCAAATGTATTTCCCACTGACGCTGGCCTGCAATAATTTACAGTGAGATGAGTAAAATGTACTCCCGAGCTTCAAAAAGAAATCTATAGACAGGCCGGCACCGATCCGGAATATGGAATATTGTAAGTTCCATAGCTCTGGTAATAACGGGACCTATATTTTTAGTGGCAGCGTCAGCCAAGGAGCAATATGCATATTTCCCTCTCACTGTAAAACCCTGTGTGGAGCAGTAGCGCAAAAGCACCAGAATGACAAGTTGCAAATACATCATGTGTGATCTCTAAATGAAGATAAAATCATAATAGAACACATGGTACCACTTTTGGGTTTCTGAGATCAACCAGCGATAAGTTATTCCAAAAACCAGATTTTTAATACAAATACGAAGGGTGGATCCAAACCCACATGATGTCATCACAGGAGGGTGTGGGCAGATCTCCCCCTTCGGCATAAGAGAGCCGACGGAAGATTGATCAATACTCACTGCAGGGAGCATATGTATCATAAGCAAGAGGTCACATTCCGCTGAACGGTAATAAGGAGAGCTCCCCTCCGGCTATATTGAATCGTCGCAGCGATCTTTATAGAGTAAGTTTCTTCTTTAATCCTTATTATTTTGTGTAACTGTATATTCTGTATTGTAATTTCTCCTTTGTAAAATCTTGTATATTTTTCTTAAACACTGCCTCCCTTTTGGATTAAATAATTTAATATTAAAATTTAATAGTTCTGTTTCTTCTGTTCGCGCCCTCCCCCGAAGCCATACACTACTAGAACGCAGGCCCCCTCCCAGGCCTGTATTATATTACAAATCTGGATGGTGGTGGCAGAGAATATTAATAATTGGCCTATCGTGAAGCTGACAGTGACAGTACGGGGCGTGCACACATATTCCATGCTTTGGAATCTGGAGGTGTGACGCCATACTCTCACTGGTTGCTTGCTGATACCTAAGGAGTAGTCTGGATCGTGTGTTCGCGATTCCGGACAAAATCCATGACACCGTGATGTTGTCGCTGTGGAATACTTGACAATACCCAAGTTAGTGGAACAGTATGCACCAACTATGGGAACATGTAGAAGAGACCTGGTATCAGATTTCGGTTGAACATGTTTGAATCTGATTGAGAGCATGCTCAGAAGGATTTAGGCAGTGTTGAAAGCCAAAGGTGGATTTACAAAATACTAGCAAAATAATAAAAATTTTAATTTAGATTTTTAGGAGCAAAACAGTAACAATGCAGTGACATGACAAAATCTGCATAACTAATCATATACTAAATAGTTCAAAGTCAAATGTATGTATGAGATAGCCAAGATGATTGTCTTTAAATGATGGTCTCATGTTCAAAGCAGTAGTGGATGGTGAGATATGGAGCCTGAAAGCCAAAAGTTCAAAGCATTGTGTTATCCTTTTGCTCGTCAGTGTATACACAAAGTATGTGTACATCTGTATATAGTATATACACACAGCATGTGAATCTCTGTATATAGTATATACACACAGTATGTGTGCATCTGTATATAGTATGGCTAGTGGGATGGCTTTTACACTTTGTATGAAAATATTGTTAACTAAGTACCCTATGTTATTTACATGTATTATTACTATATACTTATATATTTACTGCAGGATATTTGCTAATTTTGTGTTTATCCTGGGTTTTGTTTTTTTAAAGGGATCCTGTCACCCCGTTTTTAGCTATTAAACTGGCTGTAGTGTGCTGTTAGTGATGCAGTGTGCATCACTAACAAGTTTTTGCCAAAGAAAAGCTCCCAGTATTAGGTTTAAAAAAACACTTTATATCATTAGGGAATCCCCTCACATACCTTTTCTTTTAGTAATAGGGGTGGCAACTTTATCTTTTCAGTCACAGACTTTTGAAATTAGGCATGCCCACAGCATTGCATTTCATTCCCTTGACTGTCCCGAAGTCACGGCAACCACTGTTAGAATCCATGTTGTTTTACTTTTCAGCCATCTTTTTGTGGCTTGCTGGCTTCAAGTCTTTTCTTCTGGTGCTGGGTGTCTTCGTCACGTGATCTCCTCACTCTTTATTACTCAGCACCTGTCTCCCATTCCTCGCTGGACATCAAGAGTTGTTACGCTTGTTATCTGGCTAAGTTGACTTGTTAGTTCTTTGTGCTTAGGACAATTGATATCCTGGGACTTCTTGTGCCACCAGTTTTGTTTCCTTTTATCTTCGTTTCTGCAACTAACTTTTCTTTTAGGAGGTCTCCTGTTTTTGCTCCCAGTCCTTAGATCTTTTAGGGACACCCTTTCCCCTTCCTTCAGGTCTTTGTTTGAGTTCAGTGCAGGAGCGTCGGTGAGGCTATTCACAAGGAATAGGGCACCCACAGTGATAACGCAAAGTGTGCACGCTCACATGTCATGTAGCCACTGATGCAGAGCGGCTCCGGCGCATGCGTGCATCTGACATGAAGCTGGGACTGTACACCCAGAGTCAGTGCGCATGCCCTGAGAGCATATGGGCAGTGCGCACTTGCGGGATTTGATATGTGCCGTGACTTTGGGACAGTCAAGGGAATGAAATACAATGCTGTGGGCATGCCTAATTTCAAAAGTCTGTGACTGAACAGATAAAGTCGCCACCCCTATGACTAAAAGGAAAGGCATGTGAGGGGATCCCCTAATGATATAAAGTGTTTTTTTAAACATAATACTTGGAGCTTTTCTTTGGCAAAAACTTTTTAGTGATGCATCACTAACAGCACACTGTGGCGAGTTTAATAGCTAAAAATTAGGTGACAGGTTCCCTTTAATGGCCACTGTGTGTATGTGCACCTACACTTTGCACTCATATCAACATATGTTCCATCTCATTTCTTGCTAACTTTTTTTGTACTTTGTACATACAAGGGCATGGCTCCCAATTTGTGGGCTGTGCATTTAGATTATATAGCTTTCGACGAGCAGTTATGTGACCGTAAGTATGCGATATGCATACTCCCAGCCACATTCCGACTAGATTTGCGTGGCCTTGCTCAATTCACTTGTATTGAGCGAGGCAGTGCCGAAGAATCCTGACAGCATGCTGGGCGCACTGAGGATTCACAAGTCTGCAGTTACATAGACTGCAGACTTTCGTGCCAAACCTGGACTACTCTTTTAAGTCAGATTGTGAAAGGCAGAACAGCACAGCATGCAGCACTATTCCTGCCAAAATAATAGGCACCACGTCAGAACACAACAAACTTCATTCTAAGTCAGTAGTGTCTATCTGTAGCTTAGCTGTTTCCCTTAAAAGACAAGAATTGCACAGACATGTAAAGAAAAACTGTTTAGCTACACTTTTCTCTTTTTCATGTACAATGACACATAAAGCTGATTATTACTTTGACTTTAAGGGTATGTTTACACTGAACAGAAAAATCCACAACGTTAGCTAAATGGTGCTGTGGATTTGACATTTTCAAGCTGTTAGAAACTGTCCTTTTTTGGACTGAATGTCACGGCTGCAGCTGATCAATGACCACTGGTTCCATAAGTCACATGACACCAAAAAAGGGGAAACTATCAGCAGACTGGAGGAGCAGTGCCCATCCATTAGGTGAGCATTGTTCTTCTATTTTATTTTTGTGTAAAATCCTCTGCCTAGTTAAAAGGGTTTACATGTTGTTGACAACCCCTTTAAATGCCAATATTGAGCCGATGATTGGCGGTGTTATAAGGATTTTGTGATTTGCATAATATACACTGAAGGGTGTATATTATTTGAAGGCTCTATAGCTCACTCCGCATGCCAAATACTTGACCATTTAACCAGGTTGCTGTAATGGGGAGTCACAGACCTCTACATCTAGTAATTGGGCTCAGTGATACTATGACAGAAGAACAGCGACTGCATCACTACCAGTGCATGTGCTGGATCCACAGGGATGACTGCAGGTGACTATGCAAAATATTGTCATTTTCATCACATCCATATTACCAATACTGTTTATGCTTTAAAACAGACAACACCTGAAAAGATTAAATCTTTCATGAATCCATTTTGAGTTTCATAACTTTTATTTTTCCATCAATATAGCCAAATTAGGCTATGTTCACACATGTTGGGTTTTTCAGCATTTTTTGCTGCAGATTTTTATCAAATTTTCAGCTTCGTTTTGCAGTACTAGCAAAGTCAATGAGAAACTAGAATGTTCACACCTCTTGGTTTTTTTTTTGCCGCGTATTTTGTGCATTGGTTGAGTTTTTGGAAAATAGAGCATGTCACTTCTTTCAGTGTTTTTTTTCACTCATAGGAAGTAATGGGTGGTGAAAAAAACATTTTTGATGGGGTTCTTTTTTGTCACAGAAACTTTATGTACAGTCATGGCCAAAAGTTTTGAGAATGGCACCAGAATTATATTTTCACATGATCTGCTGGCCTCTGGTTTTTATTAGTGTTTGTCTGATGTTTATATCACATACAGAAATATAATTGCAATCATATTATGAGTACCAATAGGTTATATTGACAGTTAGAATGAGTTAATGCAGCAAGTCAATATTTGCAGTGTTGCCCCTTCTTCTTCATGACCTCTGTAATTCTCCCTGGCATGCTCTCAATCAACTTTTGGACCAAATCCTGACTGATAGCAGTCCATTCTTGCATAATCAATGCTTGCATTTTGCCAGAATTTGTTGGTTTTTGTTTGTCCACCCGTCTCTTGATGATTGACCACAAGTTCTCAATGGGATTAAGATCTGGGGAGTTTCCAGGCCATGGACCCAAAATCTCTATGTTTTGTTCCATGAGCCATTTTGTTATCACCTTTGCTTTATGGCAAGGTGCTCCATCATGCTGGAAAAGGCATTTTTGGGCGCCAAACTGCTCTTGGACGGTTGGGAGAAGTTGCTCTTGGAGGACATTCTGGTACCATTCTTTATTCATGGCTGTGTTTTTAGGCAAGACTGCGAGTGAGCCGATTCCCTTGGCTGAGAAGCAACCCCACACATGAATGGTTTCAGGATGCTTTACAGTTGGCATGAGACAAGACTGGTGGTAGCGCTCACCTCTTCTTCTCCGAATAAGCAGTTTTCCAGATGTCCCAAACAATCGAAAAGGGGATTCATCAGAGAAAATGACTTTGCCCCAGTCCTCAGCAGTCCACTCCCTGTTGTTAGAACCTTGCTCTTAGGTTTTTTCCTTTGCTGGTCATATGACCTTGTTGGCCTATTTAATCCTGCTCCGCCCTTCTGGCTTTGCTGGACTTCATTGTATAACTACTTTCTAGCTAGCCTGTGCTCTGTATCTAACTCTGTTAGTTTGCTTGGTCTACGGACCTCAGTGTTCTATATATTTTGTTTGTTTGTCTGTCTGCTACTATTTCTGTTAGGAGGTGTCCCATTTTCCTCCCAGTCCTTAGTACTTGTAGGGATTCCTTCCCCACATCTATAGGTCTCCGTACAGACTAGCTTAGGACTTTAGCAGGTCTGATCGCAGGATCAGGTCCCCTGTTACATCGTAGGGATAAAGCTGAGTTCTATCGTAGGGACAGATCTCCTCTCTTTCCTTAGCTCTGGTAGCAGAACATAACAGTAAGTCCAGCCTGCAAATTCTCTAAGGAAAGATTTTTCTGTTCCATCATGGTGTCGGTTCAGGATTTGGCTCATCGCCTGCAGGGACTCTCTCTGGAGGTGGCCGAGCTCCGTCAGCACGTGAGTAACTGTCCTGGAGCACATTTCTTGGAGCCTAAGGTATGTTTGCCGGATTTATTTTTTGGTGAACACCGAGAATTTTTTTCATTTAAAAATGCTTGCTTATTGTATTTTCGTTTGAGACCCAAGTCCTCTGGGGATGAATCCCAGCGCATAGGGTTCATAATGTCACTTTTGCGCAAAGAGCCTCAGGAGTGGGCCTTTTCTTTGCAACCTAGTGATACATGCTTCAGATCAGTGGATAGTTTTTTTTCTGCTTTGGGACTATTATATGATGATCCTGACCGTGTCGCATCAGCTGAGACTGAGTTGAGACGTTTGAAACAGGGATCAGGTAATTGGAAAAATATTGTACTCATTTCCGTCGTTGGTCTACTCAAACAGGGTGGAACGATTCTGCTCTGAAAAGTCTATTTCTTGCTGGGCTCAATGAAAGGGTTAAAGACCTGCTAATTGCTTATCCTACACCTGAAGATTTGCAACAGGCTATGCAATTAGCTATACGGGTGGATAGGAGACTGCGTGCAAGGGTTAATGAGAGCAAATCCTCTGCTATGTTAGTTTCTGGTTATGAGAATGTGTGTACTAACAGTGGTGAACCGATGGAGATTGGATCGGTGGCACCTCGCTCTCAAGAAAAAGACCGTAGATTTTTTGAAGGCTTGTGTTTCTATTGCGGAAAATCTGGTCATTTGATTAAAGGCTGTGAGCTTCGTATGAGGAAAGAAAAAAAAATGGTCAGTCATGCCCGTATTGCCTGTTTAAATTCCAAGGGTGTATTTTTAGCTGCTTCCACGATTGCTCAGGAAAAATTAATGGAATTTCGGGTGTTTGTTGATTGTGGGTCTACTCTGAATGTAATTGATGGGGGATTCTTGGAAAGACTCAATTTAAAACCCGAACCTTTATCATCCCCCATTGCTGTGGTTTCTGTGGATGGTTCCCCTTTGAAGAATATTACTCTCAAGGTCTGTGAATTTCCTCTCACTATTAATGGTGTTCACCATGAGAAATTGGATTTGGTAGTTTTGAATAACTTGCCTTCTCCAGTAATATTGGGATTGCCCTGCTTAAAATTTCACAATCCTGTACTGGATTGGTCTACCAGTGAAATTAAATCCTGGAGCCATAAATGTTATGACAAGTGTTGTAACGGGCGTATTGCAGCTTTGGATAGGGGAGAATTGCCTGTTCCTATTCAGGATTTTTGGAGAGTTTTTTCTGAGAAGGAATCGCAGGTTTTGCCTCCCCATAGAGACTATGATTGTTCTATTGAATTTGTCCCTGGAGCGACTCTTCCTAAAAGTCGTTTATTTAACCTTACTATTCCTGAGAGGAAGGCTTTGGAGGAATACATACAGACAAGTTTGGCCGCCGGTCACATTAGGCCCTCTAAGTCTCCTGTGGCGGTTGGATTTTTTTTTGTAAAAAAAAAGGACGGCGGTTTACGTCCTTGTCTGGATTTTCGTGAGATTAACAAAATTACTGTACGCAATCCTTACCCACTGCCATTGATTTCTGATCTGTTTAACCAGTTAATGGGGGCCAAGTGGTTCTCTAAAATTGACCTTAAGGGGGCATACAATCTGTTGCGCATGAAGGAGGGTGACGAATGGAAGACTGCTTTTAACACTCCTGTGGGTCATTTTGAGAATCTGGTTATGCCTTTTGGTCTTACTAATGCTCCTGCATTTTTTCAGAATCTTATTAATGACATCCTTAGACCTTTGATCGGCAAAAATGTGGTTGTGTATTTGGATGACATTTTGATTTATTCGCCGGATCTGGAGTCTCATTGGCGGAGCGTACGTGAGGTATTACAGTTGTTAATGGACAATTCGCTTTTTGCTAAGCTGGAGAAATGTGAGTTCGCTGTACAGAGAATTAGTTTTTTGGGTTACATTATCTCCAGCGAAGGTTTTGAGATGGACCCGGTTAAAGTTCAAGCTGTACAGGAATGGCCTAGGCCTATTGGTTTGAAATCGATACAGAGGTTTTTAGGTTTCGCCAATTATTACAGAAAATTCATAAAAAAAATTTCTAGTATTGTCAAACCTCTGACCGATCTCACCAGGAAAGGTGCTGATGCGGTTCAGTGGTCTTCTGAGGCTATTGAAGCTTTTGTGTATCTCAAGGAGAGGTTCACCTCTGCTCCCATCCTTATGCAGCCTGATGTGACTAAGCCGTTTTTGGTTGAGGTTGATGCTTCCTCTGTGGGGGTTGGCGCAGTATTGTCTCAGGATAACGGGGATGGATTACATCCCTGTGCCTTTTTTTCAAAAAAATTTTCGGAGACTGAACTGAATTACGATATTGGTAATCGGGAATTATTGGCTATTAAACTCGCATTTGAACACTGGCGCCACTTCTTGGAAGGTGCGGAATTTCCCGTTCAGGTTCTTACGGATCATAAAAATCTGATATATCTTGATGCTGCCAAGCGCCTGAATGCCCGTCAGGCTAGGTGGGCACTGTTTTTCTCGCGGTTTAATTTCTCCGTTACTTACATCCCTGGTACTAAGAATGTTAAGGCGGATGCCTTGTCTCGCAGTTTTTCTCCCATAGTCGGTGCTGAGAAAGAGGAGAACATTTTACAAGAAGGTGTTGTGATAGCTGCTTTGGACTCCGTTTTGGAAGATGAGATTCTTAAAGCACAGGAGAATGCCCCATCTAACACTCCTCATGGGAGGTTGTTTGTGCCTGGGACCTTTAGGAGAGATTTGTTTGTTGAGTGTCACGAATCTCGGTTGGCAGGTCATCCCGGAATCTCTGAGACCAAGAGACTGGTGGGTCGCAGTTTTTGGTGGCCTGGATGGCAGAAGGAAGTCATTAAGTGGGTGCGTCAATGTACTATATGTGCTAGATCTAAGTCCTCACATACTCCTGCTGCGGGGTTGCTTTGTCCTTTGGAGGTTCCCAGTGCTCCTTGGACACATTTGGCTATGGACTTTATAACTGACCTTCCCCCCTCTGAGGGTTTTACTGTCATCTGGGTGGTCGTGGACCGTTTTAGCAAGATGTGTCACTTGGTTCCCTTCGTCAAACTGCCCTGCGCTAAAACTCTCGCTAAGGCCTTTGTCAAGGAAATTGTCAGACTTCATGGCGTTCCTACTGACATTGTTTCTGATAGGGGTCCTCAGTTCGTGGCTCGTTTTTGGCGTGCCTTTTGTGACAGGTTGGGAGTTCATTTGTCGTTCTCGTCCGGATATCATCCTGAATCTAATGGCCAGACAGAAAGGAAAAACCAGGATGTTGAGCAGTTCTTGCGTTGTTTTGTGGCAGACAATCAAGAGGGGTGGTCTGAGTTTCTGACACTTGCTGAATTTGCTCTGAACAATCATACATCTTGTTCTGCTGGTTGTTCGCCTTTTTTTTGTTGTTCTGGGAGACATCCGTCGTTTGGGCCGTTCTCCAAGTTGGGATCTGCCGTGCCTGAGGAGGAGAATTTTTCCGGTGATTTGGAGAGAGTTTGGACGGATGTGCGTGGTAATCTTCAGGAGGCCAACAGAAAATCTAAAGACTACTTTGATAGGAAACGACAGGAGGTTTTGTTCGCTGTTGGTGACATGGTTTGGTTGTCCTCTAGGAATCTGCGGTTGAGGATTCCTTCTAAGAAATTGGGTCCCAAGTTTGTAGGGCCCTTTAAGGTGCTTCAGGTTGTCAACCAATCTGCTGTTAGGTTGGAGGTTCCTACCTCCTGGAGAATTAATCCGGTATTTCATGTCTCTCTGTTAAAAAAAGCTGTTGTGTCGGATGGTGACGCCTCTGCCTCTGTTCCTCCGGTGGTGGAGGACGGGGAATATGAAATTTCTCGCATCCTTAACTCTAGACGGTATAGAGGTAGTTTGCAGGATCTTGTGGCCTGGAAAGGTTTCGGACCCGAGGATAACTCTTGGGTGAGGTCAGATGATGTTTCCGCGTCCAGACTTATCAGAGCGTTTCACAGGAGATTTCCTGATAAGCCTGGTCCTAGGGGATCCGGAGGATCCTCTTAGAAGGGGGGGTACTGTTAGAACCTTGCTCTTAGGTTTTTTCCTTTGCTGGTCACATGACCTTGTTGGCCTATTTAATCCTGCTCCGCCCTTCTGGCTTTGCTGGACTTCATTGTATAACTACTTTCTAGCTAGCCTGTGCTCTGTATCTAACTCTGTTAGTTTGCTTGGTCTACGGACCTCAGTGTTCTATATATTTTGTTTGTTTGTCTGTCTGCTACTATTTCTGTTAGGAGGTGTCCCATTTTCCTCCCAGTCCTTAGTACTTGTAGGGATTCCTTCCCCACATCTATAGGTCTCCGTACAGACTAGCTTAGGACTTTAGCAGGTCTGATCGCAGGATCAGGTCCCCTGTTACATCGTAGGGATAAAGCTGAGTTCTATCGTAGGGACAGATCTCCTCTCTTTCCTTAGCTCTGGTAGCAGAACATAACACCTGTACCTTTTGCAGAATATCAGTCGGTCCCTGATGTTTTTTCTGGAGAGAAGTGGCTTCTTTGCTGCCCTCCTTGAAACCAGCCCTTGCTCAAAGAGTCTCCGCCTCACAGTGCGTGCAGAAGCACTCACACCAGCCTGCTTCCATTCCTGAGCAAGCTCGGCACTGCTGGTAGTCCGATCCCGCAGCTGAAACAGTTTTAAGATACGGTCCTGGCGCTTGCTGGTCTTTCTTGGGCGCCCTGGAGCCTTTTTGACAACAATGGAAGCTCTCTCCTTGAAGTTCTTGATGATGCGATAGATTGTTGACTGAGGTGCAATCTTTGTAGCTGCGATACTCTTCCCTGTTAGGCCATTTTTGTGCAGTGCAATGATGGCTGCACGTGTTTATTTAGAGATAACCATGGTTAACTGAAGAGAAACAATGATACCAAGAACCAGCCTCCTTTTAAAGTGTCCAGTGATGTCATTCTTACTTAATCATGACTGATTGATCGCCAGCCCTGTCCTCATCAACACCCACACCTGTGTTAATGAATCAATCACTAAAACGATGTTAGCTGCTCCTTTTAAAGCAGGACTGCAATGATGTTGAAATGTGTTTTGGGGGTTAAAGTTCATTTTCTGGGCAAATATTGACTTTGCAAGTACAGTAATTGCTGTTAAGCTGATCACTCTTTGACATTCAGGAGTATATGCAAATTGCCATTACAAAAAATGAAGCAGTAAACTTTGGAAAAATTACTATTTGTCTCATTCTCAATACTTTTGGCCATGACTGTACATCCATAAATAGAGACACAAGGACAGTGAAAAAATGCTGAAAAATGCAGCAAAACCAGCGTTTTTGATGCAGCTGATTTCCTGCCAGAGAGAGGTGAAGAACAGGTGGAGAATTAAGTTGCATACTTTTTCCCATGGAAAATTGCTTGCAAGTATCGTACACTAGCTTGGTCTTTTAAAGAAAACCATTATCTTCCCAGATCCGCATCAAAATTGGGGGTGCTCATAGGGTTGGGACCCCTTTAAAAGGCTCAGTATTTTCCATGTAGGTGGGATTGAGGAGGCTCAACTTGTCTTGTTGTGCAGTTATGGGCACACCACAAGTTGATTTGGATGCAGCCGGTGTCCTAGTATTTCCACATCGGGTGCTGAACTTTGCCAGGGATGATCAATTTGAACATTGCTGGAGAGACAGAAATCACCCCCAGTAGTTGTTGGACATTACAGAGGCACAAAAGGACCACATTGGATGAAACAATGACGAAAGTCTTTATTATAGAAAGTTCACAATTCAGAAAAAATAATGTCATATATGTATTTTTTGTCTAATCTTCTCTCAGTGGAAATGATTTATTACAGAATATGCCAGTCTTTGTTTTGAGCTAAAAATACCAATCATCAGAATCAAATAGCAGACAGGGTTATATAATTTGCGCACTGCATTTTAACAATTCTTAGGGGAATAAACATATCATTACATTTTCAGACAAATCTAAGACTCACATAAAACTTCTTGGTATTTCCAGACTTCAATCTTTAGATTGCGACTCAACATATATTTTTTAAACTTTTAATGTATAAATTAAAATGTTCTTTGTAGTTTTTGTTTTGCTAGACCTTCTAGAACACATTAAGTGAAATAATAAATGTGTTACCTGATTTGATCTGTGGTATATCATCAGAACGGAACATTTTGTGTGACTGATTCCAATTAGGTAAAATTGATATACTAATGCCTTTCCAAACAGTAAGATTACACCTACAAGGAAAGGTAACAGCGATGATTATATGTCAGTTTCAATTATCTTGCTAAATTAATAAGTTGCATGTAATTTTTAATTAATAAAAATGTTTCAATCAATGTTCTTTATATATATTTATTTATTTTTAATTATACTTGAGCAAACAACAGTTATAGTCTCCAATAAATAATTTAAATGAAATAATAATATATTTCAATGTACAATACATATGGTACCTTTCCATCATTGCAGGGCAATTCCTAGCAGTTCTATTAAAATTGTACTTTTTATATAATATTTAGTTGTTTTTTCTCCTAGCAATAGAATTAGGTGGTCTGGTTTTCTTTTTTATTTTGTGTGCGGCCAAGTGTATATGGTTACCTTCCAGGGTACCAGGACACAGCATGAAAAGAAGACAAGCTATGGGAGGCAGTGAAATGCTCTGGGCAAATGTTCTGCTTGAACACATTGGTGTCACGCCAGGTGTGGGAAAGACTTACTGCAACACAGAGGGAAAGGGAGCCCAGACACTAGGGAAAGGAGGTAGGGGAGACCTCCTAGTCTGGTCTAGTGTCACTCTGTCTCAACTACCGTCCTTATATTGCCTCTTCAGCAATCGCCACATGCGTGCCTCGCCTTGACTTTCTCTGGCGCATGGCTAAGGCTAGGGTTGGGAGGAGATGAGCACTAGTCGATCTCCACTAAACTCTATAGACAACAAGGGTAGACAAACAGGGGGAGAATGCTTAGCTTTAGACGCCTCCAGACAAGTGCGAACTCGGCCTCAAGCTCCAGAGAGGACGAAGTACTGCTGTTGCTAAGCCTTCACAAGTAGAAATGAATATAGGCGGCACCTCCCTCTCAGACACACAAGGTATATATACACCCAGGCCAGGGAGCTAATTACCAAAGGGAGGTAGCCGCTAGGTCGTAGAGACAGCCTCTGATCTAAGAAGATGTCTGTAATGCCAAACGTAGAGATCTCCTGAAACCAACTGCAGGGCGACTGTCTGTCACCTCTGATACAACAATAACAATTGAACTTTGGCATTCAAGTGGATGTTAGTTTGACATAAACCACATACTGTACCTAAACATTGTTAGAGAAGAAGGACCCTTCTCCTGGGCCACAGTATTTTATAATGCCAGCTTCCTTTTTTAGGAAAAAAGTACACTTTGTGACACTGCAAAAAGAATGTCTTGAGTAATATGACAAAGGGTCCACTTTGTTAACTTGGTCTCAAAATCCCCTAGATGTCAAACTGTTTGAGCATCTGTGCAATGTGCCAAAATAACCCAAGTAGGATCCATGGAGGGTCCACCTTGCAAGTTACATGATTCATGGCATGTCTCTTTTCAGGTTACGGTAATGTTCAAAATAAGCACTATTTCTGGCCATTATGACATGCAGCCTGGTTATTCACCACTTTTTTCCATTTGCATGCTCAATCTCTAATTTTCATTTTTTTCTGAGTTGGCAGACATTATACTGCAATATTGAGCAGTGTAAGGCTGCGTGCCCACGATGCGGATTTAATGCGTTTCCGCGGCGCCATTGCCGCCGCGAAAACGCATTAAAAACACTTGTTAAGTTGTCTGCCATGTTTCCCAATGATAATCCGCATGTACTGTGCATCATTGCGGAGAAATCTGCAGCGCAACCATTACTTTTGCTGAATCGCGGCAAAATCACCGCCATTGACTTGCATTGGACCGCATAACATCCGCATGACTAGACGTAGACATGCGGATATTATGCGATTCAATGTGCGGATGGTACCCGGGTCTGGAGAAGAGAACTCTCCCCCAGACCCAGTTACCATAGTATCTGTAGTTAAAAAAGAATTAAAATAAAAAAAAAAACATATACTTACCTTCTGATGGCCCCCTGTCTGCTCCCGGCGGCGCTGCTGGCTCTTCAGCTGTTCGCGGTGATGTAAAAGGACCTTCCATGATGTCATTTAGTCATGTGTAAAACAAATATTTTACCTGTGGCTCAGGATGAGTTTAGAAGATTAACCCCTTTCTAACATGGTATGTAATAATACGTCCCTGTGCCCTGGGCCTTATGGATCAGGTATGTACTATTACACCCAGACAATAGCGCCCGCACAGAGGCTGTGCGGGCGCGATCGCCGACGAGTGTCCACTGATTCTGACAGCTGACACCCAGCACTAAGTGCCAGGAGCGATGCCTGCACCGCTCCCAGCACTTTAACCCCCTAAATGCTGCAATCGCATCATTTAGCAAGCGAGCAGAGGGACAAAAGCCCCTCTGCATGATCAAACTAACTTGTCTCTGCAGCAGTGACAGGTAATAATGTATAGTAGTGATCTTGTACTGCTATACCTTATAACTGTGACCAGACTACTAACAGTTAAAGTCCCATAGTGGGACTAAGTAAAAAACTGAGAATAAATAATAAAAAAAAAGTTGTAAAAATATTTTTAAAAAACTTAATAATGTATATATATATAGTACCCATAAATAAATATTATTATGAAAAAAACAAACAATAAAAGTACACATATTTGGTATCGCCGCGTCCGAAACGACGTGACCTATAAAACTTCCTCTAGTTAACCCCTTTAGTGAACACCGTAAAAAAAAAAAAGAAACTTTTTCATCATATTGCCGAGCAAAAAGTGTAATAAAACGAGATCCAAAAGATGAGTGTGAATAAAAATGGTACCGCTGAAAACGTCATCTTGTATTGGGGTTTCCATGTAAATCTCTGAAATACGTGATTCAGATGGAACCCTAAGCGGAAGATTCCCTGTAATGAGGCAGATGGAGGCACCGTGGACGCCATCTGACCTGTGATCCCATGGTGTCCGTCTTTTTATTAGGCTTGCCTAAAAGTGCCGATGGCCACGTTTTTGTGAACCTCTGAATAAAAGGTCATCGCTAAACAAAGGCCAGACGGAGTCCAGAGTAAGGCCGGTTTCACACATCCTGATATTTCTGGTACCGGAAAAAACAGTACTGGAGATACCCGTCTCCGTGTGCACCTGTGTGGTATACGTGTGGCAACCGTGTGTTGCCAAGCGCCGGGTGCTGAACGCTGCCCTCATCATTGTCCCATCATCATTGTAACCCACCTGACTGCTCTCGCCAGGGAGAATGACTCGCGAGCGGGCCCTGGAGCTGTGCTCAGTGAACAGTGTCCTATCACTCTGTAGCATCACCGTCTCTGCCTCCGGCCGGGCAGATACGCCGTTCCCCTCACCACCGAGGTCCAGGTTCGGTGTCCTCCCGCTCCCCTGCTGCTGTGGCGTGCACCGCGAGCAGCTTCCCGGGCACTGTGCTTAGGGCGCGCGTTCCCTCCCTGTTAAAGGGGCCGCACGCGGACTTCTCCCATATAAAGCACCTCCTCCAAAATGGAAGTACCTGTTCAAGGTTGTTGTTCTGTGTGCTAACACTTGCTTCAGCCCTCATGTCCCATTGCCTGTAAGTCCTGCTCGCCAGTCTGTCTACTGTTCTGCCCGCCAGCCTGCTTACCTGTAAGCACCTGCCAGTTACCTGTAGTGCCTGCCAGCCTGCCAACCTGGAGTACCTGCCAGTTACCTGTTGTGCCTGCCTACCCGGAGCACGCATCTGGCTATCTGCCGAACCAGCCTGCTTATCTACCTGGACCATCCGTCAGCCTTCCTGCCAT
This sequence comes from Phyllobates terribilis, assembly GCF_046119375.1. Classification (NCBI taxonomy): domain Eukaryota; kingdom Metazoa; phylum Chordata; class Amphibia; order Anura; family Dendrobatidae; genus Phyllobates; species Phyllobates terribilis. Next base: position 175,067,133 of record NW_027362764.1, read on the forward strand.
GCTCATCCGCTGTACCGGTCAGTTCCTGCCATCTGACCCGTGGGAGTCACCTGCTCTCACACAAGGTCGGTCCCAGAGTGGCACCTGGTCCCCCTCCTCGGTCCCTCCCTGGTTCACGGAGTCGATTGAGCCGCCGTGCGACCTTGGTCAGACCAAGTAGGCACTTAGTCACGCCCCTCTGGTCCCTCCTTGCACCAAAGCACAGAGGTTCCACCACCCGACCCGTAACAGTTTGCACAGGCCATGGAACCCGTGGCCCCCAGAGTCCTACACTCTCTGACCTGTACCAGGTGGTCTCACGTCAGAGATCCCAACAGGAGACTATCCTGTCCTATCTGCGGACTTTCAACTCCCGCCTGGACACGCTGTCCATCCCGTCTGTGTCCGACTCTAGCGAGCAGCACCCGTTCTGGCGGCACTTCAAACTACTGGCGCTATGGCACCCGGCTCTCTGCGCCTCCACATTTTGGTGGTGATCCCGTCTTATGTTGGGGCTTCTTAAATCAGTGCACGCTGCACTTTCAACTCCTGGCACATCAGTTCCCCTCCGACCGGACCAAGGTGGCGTTCATCATGTCCCACCTCACCGGGGAGGCATTGGCATGGTTAAACCCTCTGTGGGAAAGAGGGGATCCCCTCTGTGTCCGATCTTCCGGCTTTCCTCACTGCCTTACAGAAGGTCTTCGATGAGCCTGGACGAAAATCTTCTACTGCCTCCTCACTTCTCCGTCTCCGCCAAGGGAGTCTCTCCGTGGGCCAGTATGCCATACATTTCGCATCTGAGCTTGCCTGGACCAACGAGGCCCTGGTGTCCACCTTCTGGGAGAGTCTTTCTGGAAGGATCAAGGATGAGCTAGCCGGTTGTGACATCCCTTCCACTCTGGACGACCTGGTGTCATTAGCTACCCGGATTGACATCCGTTTTCTGGAACGTGCCAAGGAGACTACCCAGGAGAGAAGATTTCCGCGTGTCGCTCCTCTATTCCAAAAGCCAGCCTCGCAACCTGCAATTCCCCGGGCATGTTCGCCTGAGCCCATGCAAATTTAACAAACCAGGATGGTCAAGTCTTGCCAGGAGACGCGCCGAACTGAGGGGAGTTGCTTCTACTGTGGCAGTAAAGAGCATCTGAGATGTTCCTGCCCGGTGAGGCCAGGAAACTCCGGTGTCTAGGACCGCTCGGAGAGGCCATCCTAGGCAAGAATAAACCGTCTTTGTCCTTGACTCTGTTTCTATTTCCAGTGGTGAGACCCGCTTTGAGATTGCCCATCTAGATTCCGCAGCTGCTGGGAATCTCATTCAACAGGCAGTTGTGAAGCGGTATCAGAGTCCTACTGTACACCTGGCTGAACTGTTGGTGGTTGCCTCCGTAGATGGAAGGCTTCTTCCGGAGACCATCTTATTCGTCACAGAGCCTGTAACCCTTCAGGTGGGAATGCTGCACTCGGAGAAGATCTACTTTCATGTGCTCTCCGGTCTCTCTCACTCCCTCTTGCTTGGTCTACCCTGGTTACAAAGATATGAGCCTGTCCTGAATTGGAGATCTGGTGAAGTGCTCCATTGGGGTCAGGAATGCCATGAGTCCTGTCTGGTTCCGGTTCGTCCAGCTCGACCCCCGTCAACTCCTGCTAATCTACCTGGTCTGCCGGCACCCTACTGGTCCTATGCGGACGTCTTCGACAAAAAGGAAGCTGAGACACTACCACCTCATAGGCCGTATGATTGCCCCATCGACCTAGTACCTGGCGCTTCTTCTCCCCGCGGGCATATCTACCCCTTGTCGCTGGCTGAGACCCGGGCCATGTCTGAGTACATAGAGGAGAATCTTGCTAGGGGATTTATCCACAAATCCACCTCTCCGGCTGGTGCAGGATTCTTCTTCGTCAAGAAGAAAGACGGCTCCCTACGTCCTTGTATCGATTACAAGGGTCTTAACCAGATTACCATCAAAAATAAGTACCCCCTGCCTCTCATCTCGGAGCTGTTCGACTGCCTTAAAGGTGCGAAGATCTTCATTAAGCTCGAGCTTCGTGGGGCGTATAATTTGATCCGGATCCGCCAGGGAGACGAGTGGAAGACGGCATTCAACACCCGGGATGGTCACTACGAGTACCGCGTGATGCCCTTTGGTCTCTGTAATGCTCCAGCCGTCTTCCAGGAGCTGGTTAACGACATCTTTCATGATCTTCTGTATTCTTGCGTAGTGGTATACCTGGACGATATCTTGGTATTCTCTCCAGATCTGCTCTCACACCAGAGGGATGTTCGTCAGGTTCTGCTAAGGCTCCGGCAGAATAGCCTATACGCTAAGTTCGAGAAATGCCTCTTTGAGCAGACCTCTCTACCTTTCCTGGGCTATATTATCTCCGAGACTGGTCTGCGGATGGATCCCAAGAAGGTTTCTGCCGTCTTAAAGTGGCCCTGTCCGGAGGGGTTGAAGGCGATTCAGCGATTCCTGGGCTTCGCAAATTATTACCGTCTCTTCATTCCTCATTTCTCCTCACAGACTGCTCCCAACTCCGCGATCACCCGTAAAGGAGCAAATCCCAGGGAATGGACTTCCGAAGCGGAGGAGGCTTTCGTCTCCCAGAAACAAGCCTTCTCTTCCGCCCCTGTGCTACACTGTCTGGATTGCAACAAGCAGTTCTTCCTGGAGGTTGATGCATCCTTCTCCGGAGCCGGAGCGGTGCTCACCCAGAAGTCCTTGTCCGGGAGAATGGTAACCTGCGGCTTATTCTCCTCGTGTGAGCGCAATTACTCCATAGGAGATCGTGAGTTGCTGGCCATCAAATTAGCGCTGGGGGAGTGGCGCTACTTGCTGGAAAGGGCTCTGCACCCGGTGGTCATCTACACTGACCACAAAAACCTTGCTTATTTGCAGAACGCCCAAAGATTAAATCCGCGCCAGGCCAGGTGGTCTCTTTTCTTTGCCCCATTCTGCTTCACTCTGCATTACCGCCCAGCAGACAAGAACATTAAAACTGATGCTATATCCCGCTCATTCCTGTCTTCTGACCAAGAGGAGGAACCTCTACATATCATCGACCCCTCTAAAGTAATGACCGTGGCCACGTTTGACCTGTCTCATCTTCCACCCGGTAAGACCTTTGTAGCAGTTCTGGATCGTAAGAAGGTTCTACTCTGGGCCCATTCATCCAAACTGGCCAGTCATTCTGGCCAGAGGAAGACCTTTTTGCTCATCCCTGCCCTTCCCTGCTCAAGGATGTTGCGGACTTCGTCGCGGCTTGTTCCTCCGGTGCCCGTAACAAGGTTCCCAGGCACCTTCCATCCGGCCGTCTTCTTCCTCTTCCCGTGCCTTTAGCTCCGTGACAACACAGTGCAATGGACTTCATTACGGATCTCCCTGTTTCTGCTGGTTGTACTGTTATTTGGGTGGTCGCTGACCGCTTTTCAAAAATGGCCCACTTCATCCCTCTGCCTGGTCTTCCATCTGCATCTGTGCTGGCTAAGGACTTCATTCATCACATTTTTTGTCTCCACGGCTTACCCCTCCACATTGTGTCTGATCGTGGGGTTCAGTTCACTTTGCACTTCTGGAGAGCTACGTGTAAACTGCTGGATGTCTCCTTGGATTTCTTCTCTGCTTATCATCCTCAGTCCAATGGTCAAGTGGAACGTGGAACTCACCATAACGATTGGGTTGAGCTCCTGCCCTGGGCCGAGTTCTCCTATAATAACCATGAAAGGGAGTCCTCTTCCAAATCCCCGTTCTTTGTGGTCTACTGTCAACACCTCCGGATTCCGTTTCCCGTCTCCTCTTCAGTGGACAATCCTGCCGCAGAGTCTCTGGTCAGCGAATTTTCAGCTATTTGGGAAGACACTAGATCTGCACTTCTTCAGTCCTCCGAGCGGATGAAGAAACATGCTGATAAGAGACGCCTGGATCCGCCTCAATTCCGTCCGGGAGACAAGGTCTGGCTTTCCTCCAAATATGTTTGTCTCAAGATACCTTCCTATAAGTTAGGTCCGCGGTTCATCGGTCCGTTCGAGGTTCTGAACCAAATCAATCCCGTGGCTTACAAGCTGAAACTCCCGGTCACCTTACGGATTCCCAACTCCTTTCATGTATACCTCCTCAAACCTGTTGTCCTTAATTCTTTCTCTGACGATCCAGGTACCACTCCAGCTCCAGTCTCTGCTGAGGACATCTTTGAGGTAGAAAACATTTTGGCCACCAAGAGGGTAAGAGGAAAGACTTTCTTTCTTGTGGATTGGAAGGGGTTTGGCCCTGAGGAGAGGTATTGGGAACCCAGGGAGAACATTCAGGCCCCTCATCTTCTTAAAAAATTTATTGTGGGCCTGAAGAAGAGGGGGCGTAAAGGGGGGGTACTGTAGCATCGGCGTCTCTGCCTCATGCCAGGCAGAGACGCCATTCTCCTCACCACCGAGGTCCAGGTCCGGCGTCCTCCCGCCCCCCTGCTGCTTTGACGCGCACCGCGCGCAGCTTCCCGGGTACTGTGCTTAGGGCGCTCTCCCTCCCTCTTAAAGGGGCCGCGTGCGCCGTCCTAAAGAGTCCCCGGCCAATGGCCGGAGGACTTCTCCCATATAAGGCACCTTCTCCAAAATAGAGGTGCCTGTGCAAGGTTGTTTTTCTGAGTGCTAATACTTGCTTCAGCCCTCAGGTCCCGCTGCCTGTCAGTCCTGCTTGCCAGTCTGTCTACAGTTCTGCTCGCCAGCCTGCCTTCCTAGAGCACCTGCCAGTTACCTGTCGTGCCCGCCTACCCGGAGCACCCATCTGGCTATCTGCCAAACCAGCCTGCTTATCTACCCGGACCACCCGTCAGCCTTCCTGCCGTGCTCATCCGCTGTACCGGTCAGTTCCTGCCATCTGACCCGTGGGAGTCAACTGCTCTCACACAAGGTTGGTCCCAGAGTAGCACCTGGTCCCCCTCCTCGGTCCCTCCCTGGTTCACGGAGTCGATTGAGCCGCCGTGCGACCTTGGTCAGGCCGAGTAGGCACTTAGTCCCGCCCCTCTGGTCCCTCCTTGCACCGAAGCACAGGGGTTCCGCCACCTGGACCCGTAACACACTCACTGAGCTCAGCGAAGCTCCGGGGCTCGCTGGAGCGAATCATTCTACCCGACTCCTCTGCGTGAGCGGTCAGCTGGTTTACAGCGAGGGACATATTCGGACAGGTGAGTATGACCATTTTTTTATTTTATTCTTATTTTTACACCAGGACACAGCGGGAGCAGAATATCACTCTCATCATTGTCCCTTGCTCGCGCTGATTGCAGCGCAAGCAGGGGACAATGATGAGGGCAGCGTTCATCTCCCAGCGCTTGGGAACAGTGCTAACTGCACAATGATTCCCATGTGCCGGCACGTGTCACACTGAGGAAAATAGAAAACAACTATAAGCAAAAAATGTGGTCATGATGCACTGTTAAGGGGAGGTGTTCTGCTGCTGACACTGTTATGGGGTAATGTCTCCCAATTCTGTTAATATCCCCCATCCTGGTAAATATGGCCCCCCTCTTCTTATTCTACGTGGCCACCATCCCCATCTTGGTATGCATGGCACCCTCCATCCCCGTATGCATGGCACCTCTCCATCCTGATATGCATGGCACCCCTGATCCCAATACTGGTATGCATGGCACCCCGATCTCCATCCTGGTATGCCTGGTACCCCTCCATCCTGGTATACCTGGTACCCCTCCATCCTGGTATGCCTGGTACCCCTCCATCCTTGTATGCATGGCACCCCTTCATCCTGGTATGCATGGCATCCCTGATCCCCATCCTGGTATGCAAGGCATCCCTCATCCTGGTATTCCTAGTACCCCTCCATCCTGGTAAGCATGGCATCCCTCCATCCTGGTATACATGGCATCCCTGATCCCCATCCTGGTTTGCATGGCACCCCTGATCCCCATCCTGGTATGCATGGCACCCCTGATCCCCATCCTGGTATGCATGGCACCCCTGATCCCCATACTGGTATGCATGGCACCCCTGATCCCCATACTGGTATGCATAGCACCCCTGATCCCCATCCTGGTATGCATGTCACCCCTCATCCAATTTGCAATTTCTAATATATTTTAGGAGTCAGTCCATTTTATACCAACTCCGAAGCCACCAAAATAGATACTGACTCCGACTCCACAGCCCTGGTACTGACTACATCTACGCCAAGAACTGGATCTCCTGTTGGATGAGATGAGGTGGCTGCACATGTATGATTAACTTACTATATATAAACCTAGACTTATAAAACCAAAACAAGGAAATTTTGCGTAGAATATATACTTTTCAGCCCTCAGATGGCATTAGAGGCTATGTTTGGTGAGGAAAGTAATGATTCTTTAACCGCTTTACCTCTAAAGGATTTTTGCACTTTAATGACCAAGCCAATTTTTACAATTCTGACCAGTGTCACTTTATGAGGTAATAACTCTGGAACACTTCAACGGATCCCACTGATTCTGAGACTGTTTTTTTCGTGGCACATTGTACTTCATAGTAGTGGTAAAATTTAATTGATATGACTGGCGTTTATTGGTGAAAAAAAACAGAAATTTGGAAAAAAAATTGAAAATTTCGCAATTTTCAATCTTTGAATTTTCATGCCCTGAAATCTGAGAGATATGTCACACAAAATAGTTAATAAATAACATTCCCCACATGTCTGCTTTACATCAGCAGAATTTTGGAAACTATTTTTTTTTTGTTAGGAAGTTATAATGGTTAAAAGTTGACCAGCGATTTCTCATTTTTCCAACAAAATTTACAAAACCATATTTTTAGGGACCACATCACATTTGAAGTGACTTTGAGGAGCCTTTATGACAGAAAATACCCAAAAATGACATCACTCTAAAAACTGCACCCTTCAAGGTGCTTGAGACTACATTCAAGAAGTTTATTAACCCTTCAGGTGCTTCACAGGAATTTTTTGGAATGTGGAAGAAAACAATAAACATTTAACTTTTTTTTCACAAAAATTTTACTTTAGACCCCAAATTTTTTATTTTTGCAAGGGTAACAGGAAAAAATGGACCTCAAAATTTGTTGTGCAATTTCTCCTAAGCATGCTGATGTCCCATATGTGGAGGAAAACCACTGTTTAGGCACATGGCAGGGCTTGGAAGGGAAGGAGCGCCATCTGACTTTTTGAATGTAAAATTTGCATGAATAATTAGTGGACGCCATTAGTTTGGGGAGCCCCTGATGTGCCTAAACAGTGGAAACCCCCCACAAGTGACCCCATTTTGGAAATTATACCCCTTAAGGAACTTATCTAGATGTGTGGTGAGCACTTTCAACCCTCAAGTGTTTCATAAAAGTTTATAACGTAGAGCCGGGAAAATAAAAAAATCACTTTATTTCCACAAAAATTATATTTTAGCCACAATTTTTTTATTTTTACAAGGGTAAGTGGAGAAATTTGACCCCAAAAGTTGTTGTGAAAATTCTCCTGAGCACGCACATACCCTATATGTGGTTGAAAACTACACGGTGTGCCATTTATATGGATACACCTAAATTAAATGGGAATGATTGGTGATATCAACTTCCTGTTTGTGGTACAAAATGTATACTAAACCGCTCTACCAAAGTCAAGGTAACCCAGATCAGAGCAGTCCCTATCTGATGTATTTAAAAACTGATCATGTGTATGGTACCTATATGAGAAGATCTAACAGGTAATGTCCATGTGGACACGCTGCAGAGGACGGCATTTTATGTGCATGGCCCACAAGGGAGGGGTGGAGACCTCACTAATCTTGCAAAAGCAAGAAACAAATTGAATTGAATACTAACACATGGGCCATGCACACAGTGAACAAGTCTGTAGGACAATGTTCACAGCACCAAAAGACTGAAACAGACAAGGACACAGTAAAACAAAATAAAAATACTCTGTTGTAAAAAAGTAACAGTAAACAGCAAGTGCTAGTAAAAAGGTGATAAAAAACAGGGTATTTAGTTGACACGTTTTTTGCAAAAAATGTATGCTAAGCCACTCTACCAACGTCAAGGTCATTAGTATATGGGAGGGGGAAAATTTTTCCAGGTGGGTGGTGACCATGGCGGCCATTTTGAAGTTGGCCATTTTGGATCCAACTTTATTTTTTTCAATGGGAAGTGGGTCAAGTGACACATCAAACTTATTGAGAATTTCATAAGAAAAACAATGGTGTGCTTGCTTTTAACGTAACTTTATTCTTTCATGAGTTTTTTACAAGTTTATGACCACTTATAAAATGTGTTCAAAGTGCTGGCAATGTGTTGAATTGTCAATGCAACCCTCTTATCCCACTCTTGACACACTGATAGCAACACTGCAGAAGAAATGCTAGCACAGGCTTCCAGTATCCGTTGTTTCAGATGCTGCACATCTCGTACCTTATCAACATAGACAATTGCCTTCAGATGACCCCAAAGATCGGGAGATCTTGGTGGCCATTCAACTGGCCCACGATGACCAATCCACTTTCCAGGAAACTGTTCATGTAGGAATGCTCGGACCTGACACCCATAATGTGGTGATGCACCATCTTGTTGGAAAAACTCAGGGAACGTGCCATCTCCATTAATAGCACGCACACAGTGTAGCTGCAGTGCGGCTCCTGCTGCGGCCGGGCGATCACGTGTGCCTGCTATTAAAATGCATGAATATTCACCCCTCTTCACTCCCATGGGCGTGGAGAAGGGTGAATATTCATGCTCTTTAATAGCTGGCACACGCGATTGCCCAGCAGCTGCAGGAGCCTCACTGCGGCTACACTGTGTGCCGGCTATTAAGGAGTATGAAGTCACTGCTCCCCCCACACACAGTCTCGGGGTGGGGAGCAGTGATCATTCTGGCAGCTGATCTCAACTTGTGAGGGCGCATGGCAGTGATGTCATGCACGGCTCACACGGCGAGACCAGTGCTGGCAGAAGAGCAGGACGCAGCGCTGGAGGAAAGAGAAGGAAGGTGAGTTAAATTGTTTATTTTTTTTGTGTGCAGCATGATGGGGATTGGGGGGGTGTTGGCATGCATACCAGGATGAGGGGTGCCATGCATACCAGGTAGAGGGATGAGGGATGCTATGCATACCAGGAAGAGGGATGAGGAGTGCTATGCATACAAGGATGAGGGATTAGGGGTGCCATGCATACCATGAAGAGGGATGAAGGGGACATGCATACCTGGAGAGGTATGAGGGGTGCCATGAATACAAGGAGGAGGGGTGCCATGCCTACCAGAAAGAGGGATGAAGGGGCCATACATACCAGGAAGAGGGATGAAGGGTGCCATGCATACCAGGATTAGGGGTGCCTTGCATACAAGGATGGAGATCAGGTGTGCCATGCATACCAGGATGGAGATCAGGGCTGCCATGCATACGAGGATGGAGCGGTGCCATGCATACCAGGATGGGTATGGGGGCCACGTATAATAGGAAGATGGGGGCCATATATACCAGGATGGGGGATATTAACAGAATTGGGGGACATTACCTCTATAACAGTGTCAGCAGCAGAACCCCTCCCCTTAACAGTGCATTATGACCACATTTTTTGCTTATATTTTTTTTTATATTTTCCTCCTCTAAAACCTAGGTGCGTCTTATAGTCCAAAAAATACGGTACATTTTTACCACCAAAGTTTTGTTTTAGCCCCAGATTTTACATTTTCACACTGGGAAATGGGTAAAAATGGCACCAAAATTTGTCACACAATTTTTGCTGAATGTAGAAATACCCCATATGTGGCTGTACAGTGCTGCTCAGCCACACGGTCAAACTCGGGAGGGACAGAGAGCTATTTGCCTCCTGCAGCGCAGATTTTCCTAGAGCAGTATGCAGACACCATATACAGAGCTCCTACGTAATTCAGATAAATCCCCAAGGGATCCATTCACTATAATGAGGCACCAGGGCTAGGCCTCTTTCACACGTCAGTGTGTCTGGTACGTGTGGTGACAGTTTCCACAAGTACCGGAGACACTGAAATGAATGGGTCTGTGCAGATCTCAGTGTATTTCCATGGACCGTGTCCGTGGGCCAAACACGTTGACATGTCCATTTTTTTCGGGCTGCATGGGCCGCAAAACATCCCACACTGGTGACACACGAATGACATCCGTGTGTCATCAGTGTGACACGTGCTGGTGCCTGGGAATCCGTGTACAGTTAGCGCTGTTCCCAAGCACCGGGTGCTGAACGATGTCCTCATCATTGTCCCCTGCTTGCGCTGCGATCAGCGCGAGCAAGGGACAATGATGAGAGTAGTATTCTGCTCCCCCTGTATCCTGGTGTAAAAATAAGAATAAATTAATTTCCATTTCCATTCAAAAAGTCAAATGGCGCTCCTTCCCTTGCAAGCCCTGCCGTGCGCCCAAACAGTGGTTTTCCTCCACATATGGGGTATCGGCGTGCTCAGGAGAAATTACAGAACAAATTTTGTGTTCCATTTCTTGCTGTTACCCTTGCGAAAATAAAAAATTTGGGGTCTAAAGTAAAATTTTTGTGAAAACAAATGTTCATTGTTTTCTTCCACATTCCAAAAATTCCTGTGAAGCACCTGAAGGGTTAATAAACTTATTGAATGTAGTCTCGAGCAACTTGAAGGGTGCAGTTTTTAGAATGATGTAATTTTGGGGTATTTTCTGTCATACAGGCTCCTCAAAGTCACTTCAAATGTGATGTGGTCCCTAAAAATATGGTTTTGTAAATTTTGTTGGAAAAATAAGAAATCACTGGTCAACTTTTAACCCTTATAACTTCCTAACAAAAAAAATTTTGTTTCCAAAATTCTGCTGATGTAAAGTAGACATGTGGGAAATGTTATTTATTAACTATTTTGTGTGACATATCTCTCTGCTTTCAGGGCATGAAAATTCAAAGTTTGAAAATTGCAACATTTTCAAAATTTTTGTCAAATTTCAGATTTTTTCACTAATAAACGCCAGTCATATTAAATAAATTTTACCACTATTATGAAGTACAATGTGTGACAGAAAAACATTCTCAGAATCAGTGGGATCCGTTGAATCGTTCCAGAGTTATTACCTCATAAAGTGACACTGGTCAGAATTATGAAAATTGGCCTAGTCATTAACGTGCAAACAACTTTTAGGGGTGAAGGGGTTGAAGAAGCATTACTTTCCTCACCAAACATAGCCTCTAACGCCATCTGAGGGCTGAAAAGTATATATCCTATGCACAATTTCCTTGTTTTGTTTTTATATGTCTAGGTTTATATATAGTAAGTTAATCATACATGTGCAGCCACCTCACCTCATCCAACAGGAAATCTAGTTCTTGGCATAGATGTAGTCAGTACCGGGGCTGTGAAGTCGGAGTCAGTGTCCATTTTGGTGAAGTTGGATTTGGTATAAAATGGACCGACTCCTAAAAAATATTAGAAATTGGGTTCAGTAGTTCAATGCATTATGGGTTGAATATTTTTTCATAAGACTGTAGGAAAGTTGTGAAATGTCCTATAAATGTCTGTTCTATTCCTGATCTAAGGATTTAAGCTTTTAGTTTAGATTAATCTGTGTTCTACTTTATGTACATGCTCAATAGTGAAGCTCCTCATGTACAGATCAGAGGCGCTGGGAAGGAATGCCTGCACTCATCTCAGAACTGCTAGAGTGAATAGTAATTTTTTTATTTTACGTTCTAAATAGCTTGATTATTGTATCATAATGGTAATGAAAAGCCCAATCTTACCACTTTACTAGAATAATTGTATTACTTAAACATGAGCCATGTACGAGGGAGTAGGAGTCAGGAGTTGGAGTCAGGGAAATTGAGGAGTCAGAGGTTTGACTTACCGACGCACAGCCCTGATCAGCATGCAGAGGAGCAGAATCAGAGGCAGCAGTGCCATCACATGAGGGCTCTCTGTAGCCACCTCTATTCTAGATCATAGACCTCAGGTTCACCCCACTTAAGGACCACCCTACACATTAGAGTACATTCAGGTGAATCTAGCCTGATGTGTATGTGGGCTTCCCAACTCCTGCTGATAGGTTATTTTGAGGAGGAGGAGGAGGATTTGGTATTTTAAATTAAAATGTTTGTTCCTTTTATTTCTCCTGGAGATAAGTTGCTGCTAAAGGTGTTGGCTCACTCTCATTTCCTTGTATAAAACATATGCAGATATGCTCTGGCTTGAATGTGTATAGGTAGTTAGAGATAGTCCTCAGCTGAGATAGCGGTTCAGCAGATATCTATCTAACGTGCTTGCCATATCTTCCTCTTTGCTTATGGCACACAGCTCTGTATAGTTTTTAGAAGTTGTGCCTGGTACTGCAGCTCCCTGCAAATCAGTCCTATTCAAGAAAATGAGAATAAACTGCAGTACCTGGTGTGGACACTACAAAAGCCGTGTGTCAGTGAAGCTATTCACATGTGGTCACTGGCCATAATAGGAAACTACAAGCCCGCTATTTAAAACCGTAGGTGTCTGTCAGACGTATCACATATAACTGTGGTACAAATCCAGCCATTTGTAGCGACCTTGGAAAATATTGTCTTCCATTTACAGTTTGACAGCAGTGTGTCAGTGAAGCTATTCACACTTGGTCACTGGCAATAATAGAAAACCACAAGCCTGCCATTTAAAATCATGGGCGTCCGTCAGACGTATCACATATAACTGCAGTACAAATCCAGCCATTTTTAGTGACCGTGCAAAATATTATCCTCCATTTAAAATGGGCAAGGCGTGTGGCAAGGGATGGGGAAGTGGACGTGATGGTGATGGTGCAGGCAGAGGCCGAGGCCGTGGGCAAGCTGAAATTATGCCACAACAAACACCCACATCTTGTCGCCCGACCTTCATGTCCCAATTACTAGGGGACTGCAGCACACCACTATTGAACCCAGAGCAGTGTCAAAAGGTTGTTGGTTGAAGAGCAGATAATGCTTCTAGTCACTTTGCAACCACCACCCTGTCAAGTCTCAGTAGCCGTGAGTTTTGACTGCATATTCCTCACCCTGATCCTCTTTCCTTCCAGCATGCCGAGTGCCAGGAGACAACTAATCCCACACTTGGACACTCCGAAGAGCTGTTCACTTTTCCATTTATAGATTCGGGCCTCTCACCCGGCCAGCTTCAAGCGGGGCAAGAGGAGAATGCGTGTAGTGATGCCCAAATATTTGAGCAGCCACGGTCACATGAAGGCAACGGTGGGAAAGTGTAATTACTGTCGCAAGAGGTGGATGATGATGAGACACTATTGCCAGAAAGTCAGGAGGAGGACCAGGGTATGGAAGTGGAAGACGAAGTGGTGGACAGTTAAGTCACTGACCTAACCTGGCAAGGTGACATGCAGAGCGAGGACAGTAGCACACAGGGGAAGGGAGACGTAACACCACAACAGACAGGAACAAGCATTGTGGTGGCCACAGACAGAGTCTGGTTCTTTTTTAAAGACTCTGCAGATAACCCCAAAAAGGCCATTTGCACCATCTTCCAGGCCAGCATCAGCAGGGGTAGCAAAACTAGTAGCCTGACCACCATCAGCATGCTCAGGCACATGACAGCAAAGCACCCGACTAGGTGGGCCGAACGCCAGGGTCCAAAAACAGTGTCTGCGTGTGACACCACTGCTTGTTCCGCGAAGATGCCTCCCGCCTTGCACTTGTCGCTGCACACTTGCAACTACCACCATCAGCAATCACATCCACATCCTTGTCCCAGCGCAGCATTCAGTTGTCCCTACCCCAGTCCTTGGAGCACAAACGCAAATACGCAGCCAACGACCCACAGGCCACACTACTAAACTCACACATTTCATAAATGCTTGCACTCTAAATGTTGCCTTTTAGGCTCATGGAGACGGAAGCTTTCTGCAACCTGATGGCGGTGGCCGTCCCTTGGTACTCGGTCACCAGATGCCACTATTTCTCCCGATGTTCCATCCCCGCATTACACAAGCACGTGTCCTAGAACATTAGCCGTGCCCTCAACAACGCAGTTACTGGGAAAGTCCACTTAACCACAGACACGTGGACAAGTGCTTGTGGGCAAGGACGGTACATCTCATTGACGGCACACTGGGTTAATATAGTGGAAGCCGGGACTCAGTCAGACCTTGGGACGGAACACGTCCTCCCGACGCCGAGGATTGCGGGCCCTGGGTCAATCAGGGTTGCCCCCACATTCTACAGCTCCTCCACCCCCCCTCCTCCTCTTAAGGCTCCATCTCCAAAATGACCACGTCAGTCAGAAGCTGGAAGCACTGCAGCACTGCCTCGGCCAAGCAGCAACAGGCTGTGCTGAACCTAATATGCTTAGGTGACAAACCGCACACCGCTGAAGAGTTGTGGACAGCACTGAAAGAGCAGACAGATCTGTAGCTGTCACTGCTGAACCTACAGCCAGGCATGGTTATGTGTGACAATGGCCGGAACCTGATGGCGGCTCTGAAGTGAGCTTACACACGCACCATGCCTGGCCCATGTGCTCAACCTCGTGGTTCAGCGGTTTCTCAAAACCTACCCGGATCTGCTTGTCAAGGTATGCCGCATGTGTGCCCATTTTAGAAAGTCAGCTACAGCTTCCACGCCCTTGCAGTGCTTCAGCAGTGTTTGCAGGTTCCAGCTCACTGACTGGTGTGCAATGTTCTCACGCATTGGAACTCAACATTGCATATGTTGGAAAGGATTTATGAGCAGCACAGGGCAATTGTTGAGTACCAGCTTCAAAACGCCCATTGGTATTCAGGTCAGCCTCTGCACATAAGAGCTCAGGCGTGGGTATGGATGTCAGACATCGGTGCCGTCCTCCAAAACTTTGAGGACTCCACCAAGATGGTGAGCGGCAATGACGCCTTAATTAGCATCACCATCCCGCTTTTCTGTCTTCTGAAACGATCGCTGCTAACAATTAAAGAGGAGGCATTGCAGGCGGAGCACGATGAGATGGAGCAAGGAACGATACAGGGGGATTCCATACAGTCCAGCCTCATCTCAGCCCAACGTGGATTGGGTGACAATGAGGAAGAGGACGAGGAGGAAGAACAGGAGCTTGTTTCTTGCTCTATAGACGGTACTACCCACACAACTGTCATACAATCTGTTCAGTGTGGATGGCCTGAGGAGAGGGAGGAGGAGGATGAGGAGGAGAGCATGGTCAGTCGTCCTCTTGGTGAGGACAGGGAAGTCTTGCCTGTTAGCAGTCTGGCACACATGGCTGAGTTTATGTTATGCTACCTTTCTCGAGACCCTCTCGTTGTCCAAATTTTGGGTGACAGTCATTGCTGGTTGGTGACACTTCTAGACCCACACTACAAAGAGAATTTTCCTTGTTGATCGTACCAACGTCCTCCGTGATGCCTCTCTGCCTTATACAGTTATATGAAAAAGTTTGGGCAGTTTGAGACAGCTTTTTGCATCCTTCCCCTGAACAACTATGTTGAATAATCTTTGTTTTCAGATCATTTGACAGTTGTTTTGAGGAGCCTATGATGCCACTCTTCAGAGGAGATTCAAACAGGAGAACAACTTGCAAGTGGCCACTTTAAGTAGCTTTTCTCATGATTGCATACACCTGGCTATGAAGTTCAAAGCTCAATGAGGTTACAAAACCAAAAAAAGTGCTTTAGTAAGTCAGTAAAAAGTAGGTAGGAGTATTTAAAACAAGAAAATGATAAGGGTGCCCATACTTATGCACCTGTCAAATTTTGTTTGAATGCAGATTGCACATTTTCTGTTAGTACAATAAACCTCATTTCAAGGCAAAAACATTACTGTGTCCAACAGTTATTACATATATCAAACTGAAATAGCTGTTGCAAAAACACCAATTTTAAGAAAACATTAAGCTTAAGATTACTAGGGGTGCCCAAACTTTTTCATATAACTGTAATTATTGGGTATCCAAGCTGGACATGTGGCATGAACTGGCTCTCTACGCCTTGGAGGTTCTAGCCTGCCTTGCCCCAGCGTTTTTTCAGAGTGGGTTTTTAGTGCCACTGGGGGAATTATAACTGATAGGCGCATCCACCTATCAACTGAAAATGCTGACAGGCTGAAACTTATAAAAATGAACAAGGGCTGGATTGGGCCTGACTTCTCAACACCACCGAATGATAGCAGCAGAACATAAACTCAAATCCAGTATCTTTTTTTTGGAAGGTCTATTCCCATGCACCTCTTCACACCCAGACATGTGTATACACTTCCTGATTTTGTCTATTTTCTGTTATCCTCCTCCTTCTCCTCATCCTCCACCACCATATCAGCAGATTGACCATAATGCAGCACTCACATAATTTTGTTGAAGGGTGTGTATGATGCCCGTAGGAAATGTTTGTTATACAGTATGCTCATGTATACCCCTCAGGGGTAAATGTTTTTCAGCCCATGCACTTAGTGCATGGACATTACAAGTATAGGAGACCCGCTCCTTTATAATGGGAACATTTTTTTTAATGAGGCCCTCCTCTACTTCTCTTCCAAGGAGCATTGGAGTGCGTTCAAATTTTTGGCAGCCCTTGCAGTCACTGTATATGCAAGAACAGTATAGGAGACCCGCTCCATTACAATGGGAACATTTTTTCATGAGGCCCTCCTTTATGCCTCTTCCAAGGGGCATTGGATTGCATCCAAATTTTTGGCAGCCCTTGCAGTCACTGCATATGCAAGAACAGTATAGGAGACCCACTCCTTTATAATGGGAACATTTTTTCACGAGGCCCTCCTTTATGCCTCTTCCAAGGGGCATTGGATTGCATCCAAATTTTTTGCAGCCCTTGCAGTCACTGTATATGCAAGAACAGTATAGGAGACCCGCTCCATTACAATGGGAACATTTTTTCATGAGGCCCTCCTTTATGCCTCTTCCAAGGGGCATTGGATTGCATCCAAATTTTTGGCAGCCCTTGCAGTCACTGCATATGCAAGAACAGTATAGGAGACCCACTCCTTTATAATGGGAACATTTTTTCATGAGGCCCTCCTTTATGCCTCTTCCAAGGGGCATTGGATTGCATCCAAATTTTTGGCAGCCCTTGCAGTCACTGCATATGCAAGAACAGTATAGGAGACCCACTCCTTTATAATAGGAACATTTTTTTCATGAGGCACTTCTCTACATCTCTTCCAAGGGGCATTGGAGTGAGTCCAAAATTTAGGCAGCTGTTATGGTCACTGCATATGCAATAACTGTATAGCAGTACCGCTCCTTTATAATGGCAACATGTTGTTACGGAGGCCCTCATCTATGTGTCTTTAAATTGGTATTGGGGTTTTTCCTAAATTTAGGCAGCCATTGCAGTCACTGTATACGCAATAACTGTATAGGAGACCCGCTCATTTATAGTGGGAACATTTTTTTCATGAGGCTCTTCTCTAAGTCTCTTCCAAGAGGCATTGGACTGTGTCCAAAATTTAGGCAGCCGGTGTAGTCGCTGCATATGCAATAACTATATAGTAGAACCACTCCTTTATAAAGGGAACATTTAGTTACCGAGGCCCTCCTCTATGTGTCTTTAAATTGGTATTTGGCTTTTTCTTAAATTTAGGCAGCCATTGCAGTCACTGCATATGCAATAACTGTATATCAGAACCACTCCTTTCTATTGGGAACATGTTGTTACGGACACCCTCCTATAGGTCTCTTCAAAAGGGTATTGGGGTGCATCCAAATTTTTGGCAGCCCTTGCAGTCACTGCATACGCAACGACAGTATAGGAGACCCACTTTTTAATAATGGTAACAACAAAGCATAGCCGGCTGATGGCCCTCTAACAATAGTGAGGGCTGATTTCTGGCCCTTTAAGAATAGTAAGGGCCGCCTGATGGCCCTGTAACAATAGGCTTTGTGACTTTCAGAGTCCCTCCTTCATAAATGAAACAGCATGTGTCTGATTATGTTTCACACACCACATGGTCAGATAAGGTAGTAAAATGTTAAAATGACATTTACTGGTAAATTTATTTTTCACCGTTGAGAGCAATGCAAAAGTGCAAAAAGGCTTCAAAAACGCTAACATAGCCCAAGGTGTGGAGGAGCATTATTGTTTTTGGTAATTTATTTTGCCTGATATACAATTCGTTACCCTGTACAGGAGGTTCCTTAACATTTTACCCAAGAAAATCCATTTTGGTTTAATTTTTGCATGTTTTATTGTGAGTCCGTAAAAGTGGCGTAATACTCTGACAACATTGTTCACAGCAGTGGCCTGGGAGTCAGAGATGCTTCCAGGGGTCTTCCTTATACTGCTCCCATGTCATTTGAGCACTGTTCCCATCAATTTGGGCAATTTTTAGGCCCCCTGTACACCTCCGAGGGGGTGCAGGAAAAATGCTCAAGTTTCCCATAGACTTACATTGGGCTCGTTGCTTGGGTTGAGCACTTGAGCATTCCAATTTGCTCGACCCGAGCATTTTAGTGCTCGCTCATTACTAGTAAGTTGCCAAACATTTTGGAAGCAAATGAACAATAATATTAATAAAAAAAATCTGAATAAACATCCTTTAAACTCAAATTCACTATGATAGAACATCTGACTTGAAGAGGTCAAAATGTGAAAGTACTGTTATTAAAGTTGGGACAAACTTTTTAATTTTTTTAGACTTTAAATAGCAGGTTCTATTTAAGATCTACGTTCTAAATTATATTACAATATATAATGCAATGTAGCTAATCAGTGGATTATATAATGCAATGTAGCTGATATCAGTGGATTTTGCACCTGACCAAAGTCACAACAACATCAATACCAGAAGCCGTACTTATCTCCATGTTCACAATATTAAGCATCTGATCTCATTATCACTTATTCTGTTCCAGATACTGAGGTCCAATGATTTCCAGCCCTCTCTAGAAGAGGTAGGGGGATATTCTCATACAGCTCTCTTTGTAAAGGATTTGCTCAGTTCTGTTTGGTTAAATCCTGAAGCATGATGTGACTCCGTTTTATTCTTAGTCATTTCTACATTCTGTTCCAGGATATTTGGGAAGGAGCCCAAGAGCTTAGCATGTTTTTCCTTTTTCATGGTAAAATTGTGCAAATATGCATTAGAGTGTGAAAACAAACAGTCTAATACATTTTTGCAAAGCTCTTTATGTTTACTGTTTATTGCAGATACCAGATACTAATTAAAATGTGCTAACAAAAGCCAAAATACATAGAGCAAAGATATAACCAAGCTGCATCTTTTTAAATTATTTGTGATTAATCACAGGGGACTTCTAACGGTCCAACAAAACTATAAAGCCCAGACATGTTTTAATTCACTTTTAAACCATGTGCATTATAATGAGAAAACACAAAGAGACGGGAGCTTCCCACAACAAGAAAAAGTAACTGTATTAGGGATGTGAAGGGAGAAATTAATACTGAATGCTACTTATTTAAACTAATCTTTGGTAGCCGGTACAAAATGTTGCTGCAGCTATTGGACATATTATATATGGTCAATGAAAGATGACAAGTCAGGCAATCAATAAGGGGGTAAATATTTCAATATTTTTTACAGGGTCGAATTTGCTCTCATATTTTTTTACAGTACGTTTCATGGGCATCTCCCATTATGATAGGGCCCTTTTTTGTTAATCTTATAGATGCTATTATAAGTGGTCATGTCACTTACTATCATTAAATAATGATTGTTCCTGATGGGTCACATTGTAAAGTTGGCAAACGCCTACCCTGTAATTTATGAAAGGTCCTAGGAGGGCTGTAGTGAAGCTTCTCCAATTACAGTTCATATATACATTTATAGCTCACATGTTCTTTAGCTTTTCACCCAAAAACAATTGAGCTTTTATCTGCCATAATGCTGTGGCCACACAGTGAATTGTGTCCCCCGACATCTTATGATTTCATAGGGTGTCGCAGTGCAACCCACAGTTATTGTGATGCTATGTTTTAAAAGTTTCCAAATTGGTTTGATTTTTTTTGTCAGTGGTCTAAAGTTTCATACAACTTACTTGCCATGGACTACAATGCAATTCACAACTGACTGCAATCCACATCCAACTTGTCTGCTTTTTAGATGTTTTCAGCAAAATCATAGCTCTAAACTAGTTGCAGGCAAGTTGTACAAATGTTTGTAGCTGCACTGCTTGTCTGAGTATTGCTGTCATTGTTCACCGTGCAATCCTAGACTAAAGCTAAAACTGGTGACCAACCCAGAATAAATGGGTATTGCAAGGGATTGGAAGGTGCATAAAACTGAAAAGGAATCCATCAGAAGTATCCCCCCCCCAAACTATTTATATGTGCATGTAGCTCTTTCAAAGATATGTCCAGCAATAACTTAACATGGCCAGTCCACTCCTCGATTACTGAGAAATCAGCGTTTGAATTGATCTAGAAATGAGACTATAGATCTGAAACCTCTGTCTCTCCAACTCTTTTCCCCGCCCAGCACAGCTTCCTTCTGCTTGACTGACAGATTCCATGCTTTGTGACTTCAGGCAAAGGAGTTGTCAGTCACGCAGGAGGAGACGGCGCTGAGCGGGCAATAGAGCTGGAGTGAAAGAGGCTACAGATCTACAGCCTCATTTGCATATCAATTCAAACACTGATTTCTCTTGAAGGATTAGACTATCTAGGTAAATGTATTTCTGGGCTTGACTTTGAAAGAGCTACATGCACATATAAATAATTTAAAGTGTGAAATCCTGTGAGATTCTGACAGATTCCTTTTAATCCTTGATAACTACTTCTACCCTGCCTTCCTCTTCCTCTGGTCCTATTAAATATTTCCTATTTCTCTTAGCATTTTTACATCAAAATAAGACAGGCCTGCACAACATGCGGCCCACTGAAGGATATTGTGCGGCCTGTAAAGTTGTCTGGGAGACGCCATTCCTTTCTTTTTGGGGCGGTAAAATGATACTTTTATTTTTAAGGCACTGTCAGGAACTGCTGCTGAAGGCAAAAGATTGAAGACTGCAGAGATGAGTTTTGGGCATGAAATCTCATCATTGTGTCTGGACAAAATGGAGAAGAAAAAAAGGGAGAACAACTTCAATAAGAGAACATGTCATCTGTAAGATACCTGGATGTGAATGTTTATTTGTGATAGTGACTATATCTCATCAGTTCTGTGGTTCCTGTATGGTCCGCAGTCTCATGATGTCTGGTAATTAGTGATGAGCGAGCATGCTCATTTAACCCTTTAACTGAGAATGCTCGAGTGCTTACCGAGTATCTTCGGCATGCTCGTATATTATGTTCGAGTCCCTGCGTCTGCACATTTTATGGCTGTTAGACATCCTCAACACGTGAGGATTCCCTAACAAAGAGGCAATCCCTGCATTTGTTGAGGCTGTCTAACAGCCATAAATCATGCAGACGCAGGGACTCGAATATAATATACGAGCACACCGAAAATTCTCATTAAGCACCTAAGCATGCTCGGTTAAACGAGCAAGCTCGCTCATCACTACTGGTAATCATCAGAGGGAGGGTACACAGAGAGATTAATTTTAGACTTCTGATATGCCTGAAGAAGGCTTTTTCCACGAAACACCGTGTAGCTAGTTTGTGTTTTTTTTTTTATGATTAAGTAAATTTTCCTTTGAACACTGAAGTGTGGTCGATTTGAAGCAGTGAAGATTGCAAGGGAGATAATCACAGAGTGAATTTACCATCCAGACTAAGGAAGAAGAAAGGTGGACCAAGAAGATCTGTGCTCATCAAGCAGAAGAGTGCGCCTCCAGAGGACTGCTGCAGGGGGAGGTCTCAGTAGGAGCTTATGTGTGTTACCAGGATTAGTGGGTAAAGGTGCATTCTCTCCCCCCGTGAAGTAAGTAAAATGACATTGTACCTTTTGTAATACATATGCTCAGAAGTAGTGTCGGTTGGCACTCCTTCTTTTCTATCTGTAGCTAAGTAACAACTATAGTAAGCACAATCTTATCTGTTTTTACTTTGACATTAGAATCTCACTTCCAGTTTGCAGCAAATAGTGGATTTTGCCAAGGGAAGTCATGACAGCTATAGCTTAGCCCGCGGAGATTTTCTGACTCTGGGGGGGTCGCTATACCCATATTCCCGATCATCGTTTTAAAACGGCAATGAGGGAATAAGGCCCCTTAGCGGCCGTAGTTTTAATGCATATTGGCAGTCGTTAAGGGGTTAAAGTGACTAAGAGGACAAATGTGGCAAAATAAATGCTGTGTTTCACGTGTCTCCTTTTCCAATGTCTTTAGAAAATTTACAGCGGAAAGAGCAGAGCAGCTGTACTGATTGCCATAAGCACTTTCAAATACATAATAGAATCTCTTTGAGCAATACTTGTATTAGACAAGTGGTCAAGGGAAGACGGGCATAGGGAATTCTATTGCCTCACCGATTCTCTTCTCTATTAGCAGAAACACACCTCTTATAAAGGATGCAATTCAGCTAATAGATATATAGCAAGCTGAACTGTCCCATGATATTTTGCAGTGTTAAAATGATTTTTAGATAACCTTTGGTCGAATGAGAAGTATTAAAATTAAGTCAAGTCGAAGACATGAGCCAATATCAAGTCTGCATCTGCGACATATACACATATCATATACTATGTTACTTTCATCAGTTAAATCAGGAAACTTGTTCTGTATATAACCTTAATGGTCTGACATTGTATTTTATGCAGCCAGTTGGTGGGTCGTACCCCAATTATGAACCCAACAAATTTCATACATTTTCTTTCTCTCTTATGGTTAGTTCTTCTTTATTAATCATACATTTACTTTTCAAAAATAGGTTTGAATTAAGTCTATAGTTTGTATGATGATGGCTCAACAGCCAAAATATAATTCTTTTGCTTTGATTATATACTCCATAAAACTTTTCATTTGGAAAAGATTTAATATGATTCCTTTTCAAGATGACCTTAGAGACTCTTGAATCATTAACAGCAACTGTCAGTGTACTGACCTTTACTTTAAGTGTCTTTTATATTTTAAGCATCATGAAGCAATCGATTTTTGCTTAATTTAGTTATATTGGTCAAGTACATTGAAAAATTATAAATGGCTGGTATTATCTAATTAGTCCTTGAAAAAGGTGAGATTTTTAGTTGGGGGCTTGTATTAACTGTATTAAAGAAGATTTGCAAATACATGTTTCCTTGCCTGGATAAGTGCTAATGATTTTATTTGTATGTTATCATGAGTTGGCGACCTGTTTAGCTATAGGTTGAAATGTCTTCTATACAGCAAGCATTAAGATAAATAATAGATGTAAGGTAAGAAAATGTGCTAAGCAGTAAGTTAAAGGACTAAAAGGTGACAAATATATTGCTAGTAGTCCAAAGTGCCCGTGTGAATATATTTAAGAACTTCTTAAATATCAAGTGTCTACTTTGTTTATTTAAAGAAAACATCCAGTCTGTGTGAATTGCCTATAAATCAAAGTACTTATGTTGCGGTTCTACCACAACCTTGTCATTTGATGAGGAAAGTCCACACCCCCCTGCTAGGTTTAAGGGTTTAGAACATGGAGATTGCTTACATGCCACATATCAGTCTTGCTGACACCAAACCAACATTTGTTTTATTGATCCACGTCATTAGTGAGAAATTTTGCCGTTTTCTACTCATTAGACTACTAAATGGGATGATTTCAATAAAGTCATCATAACAAAACATACTCTGTAGAAATTGTTCCTAATTTGTTCATGTTCTAAATATAGAGTAACCCTTTTAGATAACAAAAAAAAGCATAAGAAATTATTCCTCTGGAATAATTTATAAAAGTCCTCCTGTGTCTAGATATTGCGGTTGCATACTTATTTTCCTCGTCTACTTTGGTCATGCAAGTCGTTGAGTGACAACCAGGGTATATGCAGTAGAGAAAGAAGCATTTCTTTCAGATTCAGGTTCAGACTAAATCCCAGAATAGGACTACAGTTCTTTTTAGATTCATGTTTTAAGATGGTTGATTGTTATGGGTTCATCTAGTGAGGTGGATTCTCTAAGGTCAAGGTGAGAATCATGGACCGGAAGTGATGGTGCAGTGGAGCAGGCCTTGACAGCACAGGAATCAATGAGGACCAGGAAAGGAGGCTATGCAGGAGGACAGACAGACAAACTGAGCATGAAAAACCAGATGAAGAAGAACCATTCATGCGCATAAACACAGGAAGGGGAAGGAAACAAGGCCCGGAGCCTGAGTTCAGACAGGTGAATAACACTGATTAAGGCGTTATTTCCATCTCAGGCATTCATGACCGAGACAGTACTAATTCACACGACCAATTTCGAAATCGTATTATTTTCATCCTAAAATATGGTGTAATGTGAAAATCATTTTTAATGTCTTTTTCATCCATATGTATGTCAACTTCAAGTTCATATGTTCTTTTTAGGCCTGTTTTTCTTTTTCAAATTCTAGCCATATCTAATTGTTTCTCTAATCTGTTTTACATTAGAAATGTTTTCTCTATTGTCTAAATTCACTGATTATTTTAAGATCAGATCTTTTATATGGATTAAAATTAGATGCTTTTGGGTGATCCATTTAACTGTTCTGTGTTTTGTTTTGACTCCATAAATTTTTGCTGTCAATTTTATTCTAGAAATCAGAATGTGATTGTGCGTACTGGGCTTTTTAGTCCATTGATTGTAGTATGGTCTGTGTGCTGCTCGATTTAGAGTTGATGTTTATACAGGCTATATATGAAATAGAAAAATCAGCTGTGTGAATAAGGCCTAACCCCGTCAATGCTCTGACCACCACAGATGAAGCTACCTTCATCTATTTCCAAAGCGCCACCTCCACAGGTCAGAGCCTGGACAAAATGATTTCTGTCTCAGCCATAAAAAGCTGAGATGAAAATGACCCTTTAAGTTTATTTCATAACAGTATTGAGGGCTTCACGAAAACATCTGTTCTGATCCCACAAGTGCTTCAAATCTGAGAAACAGGTTGAGATTAGGTCTATGAGAGTCAGCGTCAGGAATAATATGGACTATGCTGTTGGGTCTGACTTGTTTGTTATTAGGACCAGGGTCTTATAGTGAGGGACATTGAAATGTTTAGTTAGTGACCAACTTTTTTGTTATTATGTACTGTGGTGTCCAGGGCTGTGGAGTCTGAGTCGGTGTCCATTTTGGTGGAGTCGGTATAAAATGGACTGACTCTGACTCCTAAAATATAGGGTGGTCCAAAAGTAGGTGGACAGAAAGTGTAATAAGGTTATGAACGGGGAGATTTATCAAACATGGTGTAAAGTGAAACTGGCTCAGTTGCCCTTAGCAACCAATCAGATTCCACTTTTCATTCCTCACAGACTCTTTGGAAAATGAAAGGTGGAATCTGATTGGTTGCTAAGGGCAACTGAGCCAGTTTCACAGATCTAGTTTTCACAGATAGATCTCCCCCAAATCTGTTTTCTTTTCAGATAATTCAGATAACACATAATGGCAAATATTTTAAATAAAGATCAAAGAAAATGGATTTTAACAGAGTATTGGAAATCTCAAAATGCTGAAACCGTTAGAGCAAATTGGGTTGAAACATTTGGTACTCAAGCCCCAAAGAGACAAACCATTTACCGCATTCGTGACAAATTCAATGTCACTTGCTCAATCCTTAATGCTCCAAAAACTGGTCGACCCAAAACAGTCTGTACAGAAGATAATAAACAACTTTTTGCTGAAACATTTGTTCAGAGTCCAAAAAGTCCACCAGAAGAGCCTCTTTAGAATTGGGAATTTCATGAGCTTCTATCATGCGAATCCTGAAATCTATTGGGTGGAAAGCTTATCGTCCACGTCTAATTCATGGTTTATTGGAGGATGATCCAGACAGGCGGCTGCAATTTAGTGTTTGATAAATCTCCCCCTTGATAACCTTATTACACTTTCTGTCCACCTACTTTTGGGCCACCCTGTATATAATAAATTGGTTATAGTTATAGTTATAGTTTGTAAAGCCGAATAAAGACTTGCGTCCATCAAGTTCGACCTGTTAGTTCTGTAATTGCTAAAGTTGATCCAGAGGAGGGCAAAAACCCCAAATGATTTAGCCAATCTTCACCTGAGGAAAAATTCCCTCCCGACTGTGAAACCAGCAGTCAGAATAAATCCCTGTATCAACCTACTATTTTATTTTATTTTTAAGTATATGCTGAAATCTGCCTCGTATCTAGAAATGCATCCAGTCCCCGCTTGAACTGGTGTAGTGAATCTGACATTACCGTCTCCTCACTCAGTGAATTCCATATTCTCACTGCTCTTACCGTAAAGAACCCCTTCCTATGCTGGTGCTGAAACCTTTTCTCTTCCAGTCTTAGCGAATGCCCTCTTGTTACCGTAATATCCCTCCTTTTGAACAAATCCCGGGCAAGATCTCTATACTGTCCCCTAACATATTTGTACGCATTTATTATGTCCCCCCTCAACCTTCTCTTTTCCAGGCTGAATAGTCCTAGTTTTGCCAACCTCTCTGGGTATTGCAGTCCCTCCATTCCCTTTATTAATTTTGTTGCCCTCCTTTGTACCTTTTCAAGCTCATTTATATCCTTTCTATATATTGGGGCCCATAACTGAGCACAGTATTCCAAGTGTGGTCTGACCAGTGCTTTGTACAGTGGAAGAACAATGTTCTCATCCTTTGCAGCTATACCTGTTCTGATACATCCCATTACCCTGTTTGCCCTTACAGCAGCGGCCTGACTTTGGGCACACCAATTTAGTTTGCTATCAATCAAGATACCCAAGTCCTTCTCCATCTCTGAATTCCCCAATGATTTCCCATTCAGTGAGTACTGGTGACTTCCATTTTTCCTTCCCATATGTATGACCTTACATTTCTCCTCGTTAAACCTCATTTGCCATTTAATGCTCCACCTACCCAGCTTATCCAAATCCCTCTGTAGGTCTGCACTGTCCTCTTTTGTATTAATTGTTTTACATAATTTTGTGTCATCTGCAAATATTGATATTTTACTATTTATCCCGTTGACTATGTCGTTAATAAAGATATTAAATAACATTGGGCCTAGTACAGACCCCTGTGGTACCCCACTAGTGACGCTTACCCAATCTGAGTATATTCCATTTATAACTACCCTCTGCCTTCTATCCTTTAGCCAGTTAGCTACCCACTTGCAGACATTTTCCCCCAGCCCCATCATTCTCATTTTGTATACCAACCTATTATGTGGCACGCTATCGAACGCTTTTGAGAAGTCGAGATACATGACATCCACTGGTTCCCCCTGATCTACTCGAGAGCTAACCTCCTCGTAGAAGTCAATCAGGTTTGTTTGGCAGGAGCGATTCCTCATGAATCCATGTTGGTTCGGGATTAAAAGATTATTAGCATCAAGATGCTCCGTAATTGCCTCTTTAATGAAGCTTTCAAAAATTTTGCCCACAACGGACGTCAGACTCACTGGCCGATAGTTTCCGGCGTTACTTTTCGCTCCCTTTTTGAATATTGGCACTACATTCGCCTGTCGCCAATCAAGTGGTACAGACCCAGTCTCAACAGAGTCCTTAAATATAAGATATAACGGTCTGTCTATCACATTACTTAGTTCCCTTAGTACCCGTGGGTGTATGCCATCAGGTCCTGGTGATTTGTTTATTTTAATGTTACTGAGGTGTTTCTGTACCCCAGCTTGGGTTAGATTTGTCATACTTAGTGGAGGATTAAGTTTGTCACTTCTCATTTCTCCTGTTAGTTCTATTTCCTTTGTGAAAGTTGTCGAAAAAAAATTATTTAATAGATTAGCTTTATCCTCATCTTTCTCTATTATTTTGCCTTCCTCACTTTTTATCGGTCCAATATTATCCGATTTAATCCTTTTACTATTTATATACGTAAAGAACAGTTTGGGATTTGATCTACTTTCCCTAGCAATACGTTTCTCTGTTTCCTCCTTCGCTATTTTTATTTGTTTTTTGCAGGTTCTCGTTTTTTCCTTGTAACACATTAGTGCCTCCTTACTGTTTTCCTGTTTTAATCTCTTGAATGCCTCTTTTTTGCTATTTAACGCCCCTTTTACGTTCTTGTTCAACCATATTGGTTTCCTCTTATTTCTGACCCTTTTATTCCCATACGGTATATACCTCTCGCACTGAGTATTCAGAATTCTTTTGAAGGTTTCCCATTTACTATTCGTATTCCATTGATTAAGAACTTTGTCCCAGTCAATAAGTTGAAGGTTTTCTATCAGCTGATCAAACTTCGCCCTCCTAAAGTTTAATGTTTTTGTTGTTCCCTTATTGATAACCCTACTGAAGTGCATTTTGAAATTGATAATATTATGATCGCTATTACCTAGGTGCCCCCCTATCTGTACCTCAGTTATTCTATCAGGCCTATTAGTCAATATTAAGTCCAACACGGCCTTCCCTCTCGCTGGTTCCTGCACTAGTTGGGAGAGATAATTATCCTTAATATTTGTCAAGAACCTTTTTCCTTTCTGAGATCTACAGGTTTCTGTTTCCCAGTCAATATCCGGGAAGTTGAAATCCCCCATTACAATCACTTCATTATGTTTTGCTACTTTGTCTATTTGTCCTAATAGCAGATTCTCATTCTCCTCTGTTATATTTGGTGGCTTATAGCAGACCCCCAGTAATATTTTATTATTATTTTTTGCCCCCTCTATCTCTACCCACATGGACTCGACCCCCTCTTCTCCCTCTCCTATATCTTCCCTTAGTCTGGGTTTTAGACATGACTTTACATATAAGCAGACTCCTCCGCCTTTCCCCTGTTTCCGGTCCCTTCTAAATAAACTATAGTCTAATAAATTTACCGCCCAGTCGTAGCTATCGTCTAGCCAAGTCTCTGTTATACCTACGATGTCATACCTCTCCTCCGATATAAGTGCCCGCAGCTCATCCGCCTTATTTGTCAGGCTTCTTGCGTTGGTCAGCATGCAAGATAAAACTTTGGGGTTATTTAGCATCCTATTCTTCTCTAACGATCTAACTGTACTATCCCCACCCCCCTCTCCACCCTCATTATATTCACTTCTCCCCTTCCCCCTTTCTTGCCTCACATCCCACCTATTTTCTTGGTTTCCCCCCCCCGTCTCTAGTTTAAAAACTCCTCCAACCTATTAGCCATCTTCTTCCCCAGCACCGCTGCACCCTCCCCATTGAGGTGCAGCCCGTCCCTACGGTAAAGCCTGTAGCCGACCGCGAAGTCGGCCCAGTTCTCCATGAACCCAAACCCTTCTGCCTTGCACCAACTCTTTAGCCACTTATTCACCTCCCTAACTTCCCGTTGGCGCTCCTGTGTGGCTCGCGGGATTGGTAGTATTTCTGAGAAAACTACCTTGGAGGTCCTTGCCCTAAGCTTCCTACCTAGGTCCCTGAAATCATTTTTAAGGACCCTCCATCTACCACTCACTTTGTCATTGGTGCCGATGTGGACCATGACCGCTGGGTCTTCGCCAGCCCCACCCAGTAACCTGTCAACCCGATCCGCGATGTGCCGGACTCGAGCGCCAGGGAGGCAGCACACCGTTCGGCGATCCCAGTCTTTGTGACAGATTGCCCTGTCTGTCCCCCTGGTGCAGTAGTACAATGCAGTAAGTGCTGTAAATGTTTTCATAAGAATTTGGGAAAGTTATGAAATGTCCTATAAATGTCTGTTCTGTTCCTGATCCAAGGATCTCGGCATTTAGTTGAAATGAATCTGTACTGCACTTTATGTACATGCTCAGTAGTTCGGAGTCGGAGTCAGGGAAATTGAGGAGTCGGAATTAGAGGTTTGGCTTACCGACTCCACAGCCCTGGTGATGTCCTTGTTTTGCAATACATGAAGATAATAAAGCTGATTGGAGCCTTTCACCATATTAGAATAAAAGTTACTTTGTTTGAGAACCATCTTACCAAGAAGATAGTGATTCCATGAACTAAATTGCCCCTGAGTTGGCATACCATCTAGGGCCCTGCTCACATCATTTTTTGTTTTCTCTGTTTAACACATACACTGGGAAAAGGTATTATAAACCTCATGACATATTCATTTAATAGATGCTTGTAATGAGTGCCAAACATTGGCATCTATAGGATTGCTGGAGAGACAAGAAAGGCTCAATAGGGTCATATCTGGGTATAAAATGAACAAGAGGTGTAAAAATGAGCTCATCTAATGGGGTTGTGATAGACACAACCACTGTAAACGCTTGTAATCAGCTGCTGCACGCCCACAGGAACCAGGATAAGTAGAAATGGAAAAGAGGGTTACCTGCGCTGCTGATATTTCACTGTGAGGTCCAGGACACAAACAATGATAAAAGCGCTTTTGTTTACGTGGTTCTAAGTCATCAGACTTCTTCCTCAGGACAAACCACATGTGAAACAGTGGCATCTATCTCCCATGAATTCTCATGTTTAAAAAGTTGTATAAATTTTTTTTTTACTGCACTCCTTTAGTTGGATTTACATAGTTTACTTACTTATGCCCCCAATTTTTTTTTTTTAGTGGTTTAGTTTACTACTGTATACGGGCCAGGTGGAGACTGAAAGAACGCTGTTTTTGCCTCCATCTGATATGAATACTTGCAGACATTTTTAGCTTGTAATGTCAGTATGTTACCTGGTGGACATACTGGGCATAAATGATAAAACGTGGTGCAAATAGGTCCTAATTTGTCTAGTGATGGTGGTCACTCATAACAAATAGCTTAGCCTTTCCAGGCCAGATCAAAGGTAAATTTAATCCCCAACATTTGATGTCTTTGGCGCAGCTGTTGATAGTTGTTGCGTTGTTGCCACATCTAAGTGGTTTGATGTAGGGGACTCCCTTTATTATCCAAAAATCATAGGGTGCTGCGGAATTGTCATGGCAGCTAGTGGCCTAACATAGACCTCTAGTCTTACCAAGCATTGCCTAATTGCCTATCAGTTTACTACTGACAGGCAATAATGCTGAAGTACACTATGTATACCAAAGCGTTGGGTGCATGTTGCTTTAATTATTGTCATGTGCCTTCTGAGGGTGGAACCGCTTACATAAATGGCTGGCAATGTTATTGAGCGCTGTAGCTGGCACATTTATAGGGGGTTGCTCTAAGGCCACGTTCACAAATTCAGTATTTTGTCAGTATTTTACATCAGTATTTGTAAGCCAAAATCAGGAGTGGGTGAAAGATGCAGAAGTGGTGATGTGTTTCTATTATACTTTTCCTCTGATTGTTCCACTCCTGATTTTGGCTTCAAATACTGACCAAATACTGAATGTGTGAACTTGGCTTAAAGGTATTTGTGACTGGCAATTGTGTGTGCTCAGATGTCTTTGTATTTGCTACTGAACCACCTTGAGAAAAGTCTAAATATCCCCCCGTATCCCGATATGGACAAAGTTTTCGTGATGCTGTAGTTAGGTTTTTATTATGATGTTAGATTCTGCGCGGTGACTTCTGCTTACAGAGCTTCCTATATATCAAAATCCAGATTACGGAAATTTAGAAACACTTTTGACAATTTCATAGATTTAATGATGAAGAATGTCTTCCCCGAGTCCAAGTCCACAATAATTTACAAAGCAGCTGTGAATTCTGGCATTATTGTACGCAGCCAATGAAACGTAACATTTACAGACATCCTGAAAACAAATTGTCATCAGATAATATTTATCTCTGTAAACTTTGTCACAGAATTTGCCTAATCATTTAACATGTGGAAAGTGATTTTTTATTAATCACCAACAGTCTGTCAGCCAGCAGTGAAAATATTCACAGCACCTCTCAACAAAGCGAAGAATCATTCCATTGTGATGGTGCCAAAAGATGACTGTATCCAAAATAGTAAGTGTGTGAAAGTCTCAACTTTAGTTCTTAATTAAAGGTGTTGACATATAAAGCGTATGTAATATATCATATAAAGGTTTTTATAATGCAACAATGCTTCACAGGTCATTTACTCAAATTCAAAAGTATAAACCTTCCCGATGAAAAATGCCCAGTTTTGGTCCTAAAAATATTATGTCACTCCCTATCCGTATGTTCTCAATGTGCCCTCTCTACTTCCCCAGTCCTATTTACACACCACAATCTTCAATACATTTTTAGCTTTTGTTTTAGACATTCTTGCCTTATGTTGAGAAATTATATCATGGCTAATACATATACAGCAATTTGGATTGACAGTGGCATTTTTATTTATTTATTTATTTTTTTACTTGTTATTTTTTTATTTATTTTTCATTTATTTTACACATTGTGCCCCTCATAACATCATAAAAGACCTTTCGGGGGTGGGGAAAAAGGGGGTATTTTAATATTGAAATATTTTTATTTTCATCTCATTTCTCTTGTGACTGGGGCTGGTATACTAGCCCCAGTTACAAGGGAAATGCTTACTGATGTGTGTCAGGTTGACGCATGTCACTTTATGAGGTAATTACTCTGGAATACTTCAACGGATCTCCCTGATTCTGAGATTTTTTTTTCATGACATATTGTACTTCATGATGGTGGTAAAATTTATTTGATATCACTTGCGTTTATTTGTGAAAAAAAAAAAAATTTGGAGAAAATGTTGAAAATTTAGCAATTTTCAAAATTTTAATTTTTATGCCCTTAAATCAAAGAGATATGTCACATAAAATAGTTAATAAATAACATTTCCCACATGTCTACTTTACATCAGCACAATTTTGGAACCCATTTTTATTTTTTTATTAGGGAGCTATAAGGGTTAAAAGTTGACCAGCGATTTCTCATTTTTCCAACAAAATTTACAAAACCATTTTTTTAGGGACCACATCACATTTGAAGTCACTGTGAGCGGTCTTTAGGACAGAAAATACCCAAAAGTGACACCATTCTAAAAACTGCACCCCTCGAGGTGCTCAAAACCACATTCAAGAACTTTATTAACCCTTCAGGTGCTTCACAGGAATTTTTGGAATGTGGAAGAAAAAAAATTAACATTTAACTTTTTTCACAAAAATGTTACTTTAGACCCAATTTTTTTTATTTTCGCAGGGGTAACAGGAAAAAATGGACCCCAAAATTTTTTGTGCAATTTCCCCTGAGCACGCAGATACCCCATATGTGGGTAAAAAACACTGTTTGGGCGCACGGCAGGGTTCGGAAGGGAAGGAGCGCCATTTGACTTTTTGAATGGAAAATTTGCTTGAATAATTAGTGGACGCCATGTTGCGTTTGGGGAGCCCCTAATGTGCCTAAACAGTGGAAACCCCCCACAAGTGACACCATTTAGAAAATTAGACCCCTTAGGGAACTTATCTAGATGTGTGGTGAGCACCTTGAACTCCCAGGTGCTTCACAGACGTTTATAACATTGAGCCGTAAAAATACAATTTTCACATTTTTCCCACAAAAATGTTTTTCAGCCCTTAATTTTGCATTTTCATAAGGGTAACAGGAGAAATTGCACCATGCAGTTTGTTGGGAAATTTCTCCTGAGTAAGCAGATACCCCATATATGGGGGAAACCACTGTTTGGGCGCACGGCAAGGTTCGGAAGGGAATGAGCGCCATGTGACTTTTTGATTGTAAAATTTGCTTGAATAATTAGCGGACGCCATGTTGCGTTTGGAGAGCCCCTGATGTGCCTAAACAGTGGAAACCCCCCACAAGTGACACCATTGTGGAAACTAGACCCCTCAGGGAACTTATCTAGATGTGTAGTGAGCACCTTGAACCCTCAGGTGCTTCACAGAAGTTTAGAACATTGAGCCGTAATAATAATATTTTCATATTTTTGCACCAAAAATGTTTTCAGCCTCCAATTTTGCATTTTCATGAGGGTAACAAGAGAAATTGCCCCATGAAATTTGTTGTGCAATTCCTCCTGAGCACGCCGATACCCCATATGTGGTGGAAAACCACTGTTTGGGGGCACGGCAGGGTTCGGAAGGGAAGGAGCGCCATTTGACTTTTTGAATGTAAAATTAGCTTGAATAATTAGCGGACGCCATGTTGCGTTTGGAGAGCCCCTGATGTGCCTAAACAGTAGAAACCCCCCACAAGTGACACCATTTTTTAAACTAAACCCATCAGGGAACTTATCTAGATGTGTGGTGAGCACATTGAACCCCCAGGTGCTTCACAGAAGTTTATAACATGGAGCCGTGAAAATAAAATTTTCACATTTTTCCCACAAAATTGTTTTTCAGCCCCCAGTTTTGCATTTTCATAAGAGTAACAGGAGAAATTGCACCATGCAACTTGTTGTGCAATCTCTCGTGAACAAGCCGATACCCCATATGTGGGGGAAAACCACTGCTTGGGCATACGGCAGGGTTCGGAAGGGAAGGAGCACCATTTGACTTTTTGAATGTAACATTTGCTTGAATAATTAGCGGATGTGCCCCTGATGTGCCTAAACAGTGGAAAACCCCCACAAGTGACACCATTTTGGAAACTAGACCCCTCAAGGAACTTATCTAGATGTGTGGTGAGCACCCTGAACCCCCAAGTGCTATACAGAAGTTTATAACATTGAGCCGTGAAAATAAAAAAATCAAACTTTTTCCGCAAAAAATTATTATTTTCGCAAGTGTTTGGGCACATGGCAGAGTTCAGAAGGGAAGAAGCACTGTGTGACTTTTTGAACGCAAAATTGGCTGGAATTGAGAGCGGACGCCAAGTCACGTTTGGTGAGCCCCTGATGTGCCTAAATAGTGGAACCCCCCCACAAGTGACCCCATTTTGAAAACTACACCCCTCAAGGATTTTATCAAGTGAACATTTTGAACCCATAGGTACGACACAGAATTTGATAACATTAGGTCATCATATTGAATACGTTGTCATTAGTCTTGAGCGCAAGTGCTCGCTACTTGAGTTTGCATCGGGTACTCAGGTATACACCATGTATCGTGCGTGCTCGAGTCACAAGCTTGAGTCCCCGCCCGCATGTTTCACGGTTATTAGACACCCAAAAAAAAACATGCAGGGATCGCTCGTGCATGGCAGGCAATTCCCGCAAGGTTTTTTTGGCTGCGAAGCATATCTGGTGGAGACTCGGGCATGTCATTCGAGCACCCGCGATACTCAGTGTATACCCGAGCACCTGATGCTAACTCAAGTAGCGAGCACTTGCGCTCAACACTAGTCGCCATTTCGTCATCTTTTTTTTACTTTTGAAAAAAATCCCAACCCTAATACAACCCCAACCCTAACCCTAACCCAACCCCAACCCTAGCCCAACCCTAACCCTAACACCAAGCCCAACCATAACTCTAGCCCAACCCTTGCTCAACCCTAACCCTAGCCCAACCCTAGCCCAACACTAACCCTAGCCCAACCCTAACCTCAACCCCAACCCTAACCCTAGCCCAACCCCAACCCTAACCCTAGCCCAACCACAACCCTAACTCTAGCCCAACCCTAACCCTAGCCCAACCCTAATCCTAGCCCAACCCTAACCCTAGCACAACCCTAACCCTAGAGTTTATTTTTTACGCCGTTCCTCGTGCGGTATAAGTGATTAGACGACTTTATTCTTCGGGTTGGTGCGATTACAGCGATACCAGAATCATATTGGGTTTTTATGAATGACAGCTGTCACACACTAAAAGACGCATTTTTTTGTAAAATCTAGTTTTTGCATCGCCATATTTTGAGAGCTATAATTTTTCCATATTTTGGCTGACAGAGTCATGTGACAGCTTGGTTTTTGCTGGATGAGTTGACATTTTTATTGGTACCATTTTCAGCACGTGAGATTTTTTTGATCGCTTTCTATTCCGATTATTGGGAGGCAGAATAAACAAAAAACAACAATTCAGGAATTGTTTTTTTTAAAAAATTTTTATGCTGTTCCGCGTGTGGTAAAATTGATAAGGTAGCTTTATTCTTCAGGTCAGTACGTTTACAGCGGTACCACATTTATATAGTTTTTCTATGTTTTGGTGCTTTTACACAATAAAAGCTATTTTACAGAAAAAATAATTTTTTTGCATCGCTTTATACTGAGAGCTATAACTTTTTTATTTTTCGGCTGATGGAGCTGTATGGTGGCTTGTTTTTTGCTGGACAAGATGACGTTTTCAGCGGTACCATTTTTATTTATATTTGTCTTTTTGATCTCATGTTATTCCATTTTTTGTTTGGCAGTATGATGATAAAGCATTGTTTTTTGCTTCGTTTTTTATTTTATTTTTTTACCGTGTTCACTAAAGGGGTTAACTAGTGGGACAGTTTTATAGGTCAGGTTGTTCCGGACGCGGTGATGCCAAATATGTGTACTTTTATTTTTTTTTTTTTCATAATAATATTTATTGATGGGTACATTATATTTTTATTTTAGGAGGATTATTTTTTTAAAAATATTTTTAAAATTTTTTTTTCTTTTTATTTTTTAACTCTTTTTTTACTTTTATACTTTGTCCCACTATGGGACTTTCACTTTTTTTTTACTCTGATCGCCTGTATAGAATAGGGATGGAGCACCATCTCTGTGCTATACAGGCTGTCAGCGCTGCAGATGCAGAAGATACTTTGGTCATGCACTGCACATGACCTAAGTATCTTCCTGCTGTCTGGTGACCCTAATGTTGACATGACGACATTGGGTCATCATGGCAGCATCCGGGAAGTCACGGCAGACAGCATTGGACTCCGGCAGGAGAAGTGAGTATTGCGATCACCTCCCCTTGCCCCCGCAATGCTGCGATCGACTTCGATAATGTGCTGGCATCGGTGCGGGACCGCTCCTAGCATATAGCACCGGGTGTCAGCTGTGACAATCAGCTGACACCCGTCGGCGATCGCACCCGCACAGCCTGTGTGCGGGTGAAATCAACAGGGTGTACTAATATGTACTTGGCTCTTAAAGCCCAGGGCGCAGGTATGTATTAGTACGCCTTGGGCTTTTAAGGGGTTAAAGCTACTTTTTTGCCAAGGAGAATGTTGACTTTGTAGGGAAAGGAGAGGGCTATCCTGGTCAGACATGTGGCCGACAAGCATTTGTTTGGCAAAAGCTTTGGCGACTGGAAACATGGCTTTACTAGGTAACTCACACTTTGCTTACTCTCTTTTAACCATGTTTTTGTTTGTTTTCACTCTCACCCCCATAATCCTTCACTTTCTACTAATCCCCCTAATCCCTACACCTAGTAATGAACTCTTCATCTCTCCCTCCATCCTCCCCATCCACCTCACCTTCTCCTCAGATCTATTCCTCATTCTATCTTGTATCTCTAAGCACAGACAGCCACCTCATGCTCTCTCCTACTGCCACCTGCTAACACTTTCTCTGCTCCTCCTCACTGCTGGAGATATCTCTCCAAATCCTGGTCCTCCTCACGACATCCCCACAGTCACTTCCACCTCCTATCCACGATCTGTCACAAACTCTCGCAACCTATCTAACCTCATTAACATTCACTCAGCCCCCACTTCCCCAGTCGCACTAACAGGAGCTGTATGGAACATTCGCTCCGTCTGTAACAAACTTTCCTACATTCATGATCTTTTCATTACTAACAAACTTTCATTCGCCATCACCGAAACCTGGCTCACCCCTTCTGACACAGCTTCTCCAACTGCACTCTCATACGGTGGATTCCACCTTTCCCTGTCTGATTCCTGTGCCTTCATCCAAATGCCACTACCACCCTCCATTACTCTCCCCTCTTTTGAGGTGTACTGTATGCGCATCTACTCCCCCTCCAACCAGCTGTCATTTACCATCCCCCAGGGTCAGCCTCCACCTTTCTCGACCATTTCACCACCTGGCTACTTCACTTCCTTTCCACTGACATCCCCACTATCATCATGGGCGACTTCAACATCCACATTGACACTTCCCACTCATCTGTCTCTAAGCTTCTATCCCTCACTTCCTCCTTCGGCTTTGCTCAGTAGTCTTCCACAGCCACTCACAAAGATGGCCACGCACTGGACCTCATCTTCACCTGCCTCTGTTCCCTATCTAACCTCTCTAACTCACCTCTCCCTCTATCTGACCACAACCTACTTACATTCTCTTCCCTCTCCTCTCCAGGTCCACAAACTCCATTCCACAAACTTACACATCCTTGCAGAAATCTCAAACACCTTGACCTACACTCACTCTCTGAATCCCTCCTCCCTCTTACACACATAAGTTCCTTACACGATGCAGAAGTTGCTGCTGCTTTATATAACACCGCAACAGCTGCAGCTCTCAATTCGATCGCCCCTCTCACATCCACCAAAGCTCGCACATTCAATAGGCAACCCTGGCACACCAACCGGACTAAAGAACTGCGATGGGCCTCCAGGGTTGCTGAGCGGAGATGGAAAAGGTCCCGCTCCAATGAGCACTTCATCACATTCAAACAATCCCTCACCATTTTCAAGTCCACACTCACTGCAGCAAAACAAACTTACTTCTTATCTCTCATATCCTCCCTGTCTCATAACCCTAAACAGCTATTCAACAATTTCAATTCTCTCCTCCGTCCCCCAGTGCCTCCTCCCTCTCCTCTCATCTCAGCCAAAGACTTTGCCTCATTCTTCAAGCAGAAGATTGACACCATCAGACAAAGCGTTTGCCTTAAGTCCCCACAGCCCCTCCTCATATCTACCCAACCTTCCTCCACCAAAACCAGCTTCTCCACCATTACAGAAGATCAAGGTTCCGCTTTACTCTCCAAATCACACCTCACCACCGGTGAAGTCGACCCAATCCCGTCCCACCTAATCCCTAACCTTTCTACAGTCTTCATCCCAACCCTAACCCACCTCTTCAACCTGTCACTAACAGCTGATGTCTTCCCCTCATGTTTGAAACATGCCTCAATCACACCCATCCTCAAAAAGCCCTCCCTCGACCCATCCTCTCTGTCTAGGCTATCGCCCCATATCACTCCTCCCCTATGCCTCAAAACTAATGGAACAACACGTCCAACTTGAACTGTCCTCCCACCTCTCCTCCTGCTCCCTCTTTGACCGCTTAAAATCAGGCTTCCGACCGCACCATTCTACTGAAACTGCCCTGACTAAAGTCACCAACGACCTACTAACCGCCAAATCCAAGCGTCACTACTGTGTACTCCTCCTCCTGGACCTGTCATCTGCCTTTGACACAGTGGACCATTCCCTCTTACTACAGACTCTCTCTCCTCTTGGCATCACAAACTTGGCCCTATCTTGGATCTCTTCATACCTAAGAGACAGGACATTCAACGTCTCCCACTCACACACCACCTCCTCATCTCGCCCCATATCTGTCAGTGTCCCCGAAGGTTCAGTCCTAGGGCCCCTGCTCTTCTCTATCTACACCTTTGGCCTGGGACAACTCATAGAGTCTCATGGTTTTCAGTATCACCTCTATGCTAATGACACACAGATCTACCTCTTTGGACCTGATATCTCCTCCTTACTAACCAGAAACCTACAATGTCCCACAATACCGAATACCTAAGCCCACAAGCAATAGAACATGCAGATTGCCATGCATGCCAGTATGACTAAGGTCCCTTTACAAGTAACAAATAAAGTAGCACTCTGCTATTTCATCCTTCTTCTCCACCAGATTTATAAAGCTTAACATGGACAAAACTGAGTTCATCATCTTTCCCCTGCCTCACTCAACGCCCCCCAACTAACCTATCCATCAAAGTTAATGACTGCCCATTCTCCCCAGTAACACAAGCTCGCTGTCTCGGTGTATCCCTGGACTCTGATCTCTCCTTCAAACCACATATCCAAGCCCTCTCCACTTCCTTGCTGACTCCAACTCTGAAATATCTCCCGGATCCGCACATTCCTCAGCAAAGACTCTTCAAAAACACTAGTGCATGCCCTCATCATCTCCCGCCTCGACTACTGCAAACTCTTGCTCTGTGGCCTCCCTTCTAACACTCTTGCACCCCTCCAATCTATCCTAAACTCTGCTGCCTGACTAATCCACCTGTCCCCCCGCTATTCCCCAGCCTCTCCTCTCTGTCAATCCCTTCACTGGCTCCCAATTGCCCAGAGACTCAGGTTCAAGACCCTAACCTTAGCATACAAAGCCATCCTCAACCTGTCTCCTCCATATATCTGTGACCTAGTCTCCCGGTACTTACCTGCACGGAACTTCCAATCCTCACAAGATCCCCTTCTCTACTCCCCTCTTATCTCCTCTTCCCACAATCGCATACAAGACTTCTCCCGTGCATCCCCCCTACTCTGGAACTCTCTACCCCAACATATCAGACTCTCGCCTACCGTGGAAACCTTCAAAAGGAACCTGAAGACCCACCACTTCCGACAAGCATACAACCTGCAGTAACCACCGCTCCAACATACCGCTGCATGACCAGCTCTACCCCCACCTACTGTATCCTCACCCATCCCTTGTAGTTGGGAGCTCACGCGAGCAGGGTCCTCTCTCCTTCTATATCAGTCGCTGACTCGTTTTGTTCAAGATTATTGTAAGTGTATTTGCTATGTATACCCCTTTTCACATGTAAAGCTCCATGGAATAAATGGTGCTATAATAATATATAATAATAATAGGTAATATACAAATTTTGACTCCTTTTGGGAAACTGGAAAAATTCCCTCATTTTGGTTTTATAACGAGGGTCTAAAAGCATGGCTATATCCCTTTCTTTGATCCTAACAATACCGAATACCTAAGCCCACAAGCAATAGAGCATGCAGATTGCCATGCATGCCAGTATGACTAAGGTCCCTTTACAAGTAACAAATAAAGTAGCACTCTGCAACGCTAAGTATGCAAACATGAAATATATGAAATTTGAATTGCATTACTGCTCAAGAAAATAGAAATAACTGAGAAATCTTAGCACATAAATTGGTCAATTCATGTGTACCTGGTAGCCACAATAAGGCGTTTCTCGTTACCAGGAACCTACCAATGTGAATACTCTCTTAGAGACTAAAGTCTGCATGTGTTATTTTTCTATTAGCCTGTGGGTGACTGTAATGGGAACATGGGTTTGGATTATTTGGGATAGGGGGAGGAAGAGGGAAAGTTCTTTATTGTGTTCTTATTTTGTTTATTATGTCGGTTTATTCATTTGTATGGATAATTCGGGTCTCTTTATTGTGTGGGTTTTACCTTTCCCTGATAGTGACCATTTGGTCAATTGTTATGGTTTATTGGTGGAAAGGTAATTTCCCCGTTTTGTATTCCCGTTTTATTTTTCATTATATATTTTCTTCCCCCCTGTCTTCTTTCTTTGTTTGTGTGTTTGGGCTGTTGTTATGTTTTTTCACACTACCTCCTGGGTTCCCCTAAACCCCTCCCCTTCTGTACCTCTTGCGGTATGTTGCAGCCACATTCTTGTCATCTTCCTTGTCCCAGTCAGTGCGCATGCGCACCCACGGCACCCACAGACTTCCGGTCCGTCGCTACAGGAACTGCATGCGGTCCACCATGCGTTCCACAGTGCCGCAGACGGAAGTCACATTTCATGTGGGCGGCCGCTGAGTGCTTCATGCGCCGCCTTTTGTCTGGGACAACGTTCCTGGGATTGGCCAGATCCAGACCACTGGGTATTTATGGAACATCCCCCCTTCTTGTTGTTAACGCCCCTTGGAAGAAGCATCAGGCGAAACTTAAATAAAAAGAATATTTTTATAGTATTGAATTCTCTTCTTGTTTGTTGAGCCGATGTCCTTAGGCTCAACATAGTGTTGATATATTGATGTGTATGGGAAGTTAAGATCCTGATATAATTAAAACTGCCGTGGCTTAGAGGCGGAGTGCACAGTCAGAGGGCCTATGCATATAAACAAAAAAGACTGACCTTCACTTCCAAAACAAGAAATAGGTGTGTACAGGTGCTTACTAGGAGTAGCCATCTCCATATACAATTAACAAAGTAGCACTCTGCTACTCTGAACCATATATTCCATAATGTCCTCTGCTTCCTCCCACTACCCAGCCATGCCCAGCTTAATATGAGCTTTCTCTGATGTAATCTTCTGCAATGTGTAAAATGTCGGTGGCTATTTTAGGCTCTCCATTGGAAGTGAATCACATTGTTTGAATTCACTAATTTCAGCGAATTAATAAAATTTGTGCCTATGTCAGTTGGCCTGTGTGTATTTTTGAGATCAATAAATTAGATTGTGAGCACAAATGAGCCCAGCTCCCAATTTGAGTGGTAATAATTTCTGCACAGCACTATTGTGTATATTGGGGATTATATTGGAGCATATACATACAGTGGGTACGGAAATTATTCAGACCCCTTTACATTTTTCACTCTTTGTTTCATTGCAGCCATTTGGTAAATTCTAAAAAGTTCTTTTTTTTTTCTCATTAAAGTACACTCTGCGCCCCATCTTGACTGAAAAAAACAGAAATGTAGACATTTTTGCAAATTTATTATAAAAGAAAAACTGAAATATCACATGGTCATACGTATTTAGACCCTTTGCTCAGTATTGAGTAGAAGCATCCTTTTGAGCTAGTACAGCCATGAGTCTTCTTGGGAATGGTGCAACAAGTTTTTCACACCTGGTTTTGGGGATCCTTTGCCATTCTTTCTTGCAGATCCTCTCCAGTTCCGTCAGGATGGATGGTGAACGTTGGTGGACAGCCATTTTCAGGTCTCTCCAGAGATGCTCAATTGGGTATAGGTTAGGGCTCTGGCTGGGCCAGTCAAGAATGGTCACAGAGTTGTTCTGAAGCCACTCCTTTGTTATTTTAGCTGTGTGCTTAGGGTCATTTTCTTGTTGGAAGGTGAACCTTCGGCCAAATCTGAGGTCCAGAGCACTCTGGAAGAGATTTTCATCCAGGATATCTCTGTACTTGGCCGCATTCATGTTTCCTTCAATTGCAACCAGTCGTCCTGTCCCTGCAGCTGAAAAACACCCCCATAGCATGATGCTGCCACCACCATGTTTCACTGTTGGGATTGTATTGGGCAGGTGATGAGCAGTGCCTGGTTTTCTCCACACATACCGCTTAGAATTATCACCAAAAAGTTCTATCTTCGTCTCATCAACCCAGAGAATCTTATTTATTTCTCATAGTCTGGGAGTCCTTCATGTGTTTTTGAGCAAACTCTATGCAGGTGTAAGGGGGAAGACCGGGGTGTAAGTGCTTTCAGAGCAAGGAATCCGGAACTGCCGGGGCCGTAGTTCCTGTTGCAGGGGGAAGACAGACTGACAGCACAGGAATTATGTGACTGGGAAGTGGGGTGTGTGTCCAGAGACAGAGCTGGGAAGTCAGGTGACCGACAGACTTGGGTTGTGACTAGAGAGAGGAAGAGACGAGAACGTGTGCTCGGAAAAGCTGGGTCCTGCTGAGCAGAGCAGTGTGAGAGGGTCCAGGCTCCTGGCTACAGTATTTGGAGCAAGGGATCTGAGTGCAGTGGACCGGAGGAGTCAAGCCGACTGTAGGGAGAAGAGACGCAGGCACGGTGGAGTTGAGCACGTGAAGTGCTGTGTTATGGACTAGGGGCTCAGCGGGTAAAACTGGAGACCGCCCGCTGCCGCCAGAAGACGGAGCATTGTTTGAAGTCAGCGTTACCAGTTGGCAACTGCCTTGTGGAGGATACAAGTCAGCTAAGTGAAAAAACTGTCGTTTGTTACCAGTTTGACTCTGCTACATCCAGTTAAACTGCAAACTGTCAGTTACAGACTGATACCTGCTATTTCCCTTGTTTTTCCCTCATATTTTTCTTGTTGCTCCCTGCGTGGAGATTCATCTTGTTATCATAAACCTCCCCTGTTTATTAACCCTGTATTGGCTGCTCTGTGTTTCTGTGTCACTGCATTTAAGTACCTGTATTACACAGGCTTTCATATGTCTTACACAGAGGAGAGGCTTTTGTCAGGCCACTCTGCCTTAAAGGCCCGACTGGTGGAGGGCTGCAGTGATAGTTGACTTTGTGGAACTTTCTCCCATCTCCCTACTGCATCTCTGGAGCTCAGCCGCAGTGATCTTGGGGTTCTTCTTTACCTCTCTCACCAAGGCTCTTCTCCCACGATTGCTCAATTTGGCTGGACAGCCAGGTCTAGGAAGACTTCTGGTGGTCCCAAACTTCTTCCATTTAAGGATTATGGAGGCCACTGTCCTCTTAGGAACCTTGAGTAATGCAGAAATTCTTTTGTAACCTTGGCCTGATCTGTGCATTGCCACAATTCTGTCTCTGAGCTCCTTGGGCAGTTCCTTTGAGCTCATGATTCTCATTTGGTCTGACGTGCACTGTGAGATCTTATATAAACAGTTGTGTGCCTTTCCAAATCAAGTCCTATCAGTTTAATTAAACACAGCTGGACTACAATGAAGGAGTAGAACCATTTCAAGGAGGATCACAAGGAAATGGACAGCATATGAGTGTCTGAGCAAAGGGTCTGAATACTTATGACCATGTGATATTTCAATTTTTCTTTTTTAATAAATTTGCAAAAATGTCTACATTTCTGTTTTTTTTCAAGATGGGGCGCAGAGTGTACTTTAATGAGAAAAAAAAAGAGTGAAAAATTTAAAAGGGTCTGAATACTTTCCATTCCCACTGTATATATATATATATATATATATATATATATATATGTATATATATATATATATATATATATATATATACTGTATATATAAATATATATGCAATTGAACAAGTAAACATATTTCTGACTACTACTTTCTTATGTGTGTAGATCTAATCTCTATGTAGTGAATTGCTTATCTGTTGTTGCATTTTTTGACAGCTACTGTTCTTGTGAATTCTATAGCAGTTTTATGACACAGGTATTTTTAACTATTTCTTTAATTTAAACTGCAATTAGTGCTTCTAATCTTGTAATTTAAATATTTTAAGGTCAAGACTCTTTGTAAAATCAGACATGGAAGGAATAGTTTTCTAAAACATTCTATTTTACATTCCCGACATATCACAAACACAGTCATTTTTTTAAGCAAGTGTAAATAACACAATTATTCCAGATCTCCCTGCT
Source organism: Phyllobates terribilis (assembly GCF_046119375.1). Taxonomy (NCBI): domain Eukaryota; kingdom Metazoa; phylum Chordata; class Amphibia; order Anura; family Dendrobatidae; genus Phyllobates; species Phyllobates terribilis. The sequence continues at coordinate 175,111,912 of NW_027362764.1, forward strand.
GTCACAGCTCTTCAACTTAATTAGGTGTTTTTAGATTCAATTGTTACGAATAAATAACCATATAACTAAACACACCAGTGAAGTTAGACCACTGCTATTCTTACTAAAGATCATAAGTGTTAAGAGAAATGCATGAAATCATGACTGGTTCTTTTCTTCATACTTGTTCTTAGCCTCTCATTACAAAATAACACATTGCTTTAAAAAAAAAATCAATATTTGCTAAGATCATATACATATCTGATGCTGGGGACTAATTTTCAAAGATTCCTTAGAGGTAAATTTTCTAAACTTACATCCCTTACTATTCATCTTTTTATATTACTTTCCCCGCCTAGTCTGTTTCTAATTTGCTAACTTCACAAGTCTGAGTATTGCGGTCCATGTACGGGCTGCACTTTCTGGGCTAGGTGTGGGTCTCAAGACCCAAACTGAACAGCCTCGGAGACATATTTGAGGCTTTTGAGTTTGTGTCAGGAGAACTGCTACTGGTTTTGAAATCATGCTACGTACATGGACCGATTCATCAAAATGTTTCTGCCATAAAGCTGGCGCAAAACACTTTGATAAGCCATAACATTTTTGAACAACTCAAGGTTGCCCCAAAATTAAGCGACTTTTGGGATTTTCACACCAGTTTCAACCAGCTCTGCCAAAATGGTCAGAACTTGGGCAGGACAGAGGTGGAACAGGAGTGTGATGGTCCAGATTATCTAATTCATGATAAGCTGTGGTATACATTACACTAAAAATTTTACTCCAGTCTTTGACTGGAGTAAGATTTGTGGCTAGGCGCATGGTGGTTGCACAAAACTTTGCAGACGGGCCTGATTCATTAAGAGGCATGACTCCAACATGCCCTCTCAGCAAGAGCAGCATGAACAATGCCGGTCTTGATGAATCAGGGCCATGGATGGTAAAACTCGAACATGTGAGGCAAACCTAATTCTGGGTTCATAATATGTAAATACTTTCTGCTAAAATGTCAGGGAGCTACATATAAAAAACTGTCTTGCCAATGTATCCAATCACTCTAATTGGGCAAATGGAGTCCAAAAGATAAAACTTTGGTCTTTCCAGATTACACTTTTGCATCAAATTTTATTTTATTGTTCTAGCCTGTATAACATGAAAAACAAAATACCTTTACAAATATTTTTGTATCTACAGCTCCCATGTAGACCAGTGGATCTTCATGATAAGAGACTACAGAAAAGTTCATAAAGTCTGATCCTACAGTAATAATTCCCACCATTTTAATTTATTCTCCTGTTCCGAGTGGTCCCAATTCTGGTTCTTTTCAGCACCACACGACCGAAACTTAAGTGACTTATACAGTGTTTGCTGTGTAGACCGGAAGTCTATTTCTCGATGTAAGGTCATAAGAGCCTTGATGAGTCTTATAGACATATTGGGAAAGCATCTTCCAGTCCACACAGAAGATGCTGTATTAGCTAGTTTGTGTGAATTGCAGTCACTTGGTACAGAGGAGGACCAGAACGGGGCTGGGAACATGAGACAACAGCAGATGGTAGATATTTGAACACATCCACGCTACACTACAAGGTACAACATTTTTTTTCTTGATCCCACCAAGGGAAATTATTCTAAGGTTCATCCACCATCTGTACCAGTTCACTTTTAATTGTTTAATTTGTTGCTATCTTTGTAAATGCAGAACATGACATTAAAAGGTCCAATAGTAACTACTATTAATTAATAAGGTAATTACCTCATAAATAGACTTTAGTGGCTCATTGGTTGTCTAATGATAGACTTTTGAGGTCATGTTGTATTAGGGGTATAATATTGTATGAGAGGCTGGTCCTACTGGAAAATCCTTTGGTACTGTGGTTTGCCAGTCCTAATGATAGGACAGTGTGTTCAAACAAGCTCATGGCGAATTGAACAACATGGAAATCTAGAAAAATATCCCCAAAAATTGCTTTTGCTAAGGGATATCCTACATGTTAAATATGCTAACAGGTCAATTTTAGTGCCTATGTCCAAACTAGTCTTCATTACTTGTTTGAAACCACCTAAAGTATCCTGATTTTAGAGAATAACATTACATGAATATGTCCTAATAATCATTTATCCTATGTAAGGCAGTAAGCCCTTCTATAGAGAGTTTATCTGCTTTGGCTCGATTTTCCTAGCAGTATTTCACTTAATAATTTAATCACTGGCTAATGCTGTTGGATGCATTGCAACTAAATCAGTCAAATATAATTTTCATCATGGATCACTTAAAGTATGATTTCGGCTTAAGGCAATATAAGAACTATCAATTGCACTAATGTCATTGAGGAATGCAACTAGATAGAACCCTGGAAAATGTTGCACTAATGTTCTGGATACACAGAGATTATTGCAGTATCACAGCAATAATAGAAAATATATTTAAAACAAATAATTTCCTTAAAAAGGTACAAAAGGGAAAGTATTGTTCTATAGAGCCATAGGAGGTGAAGGTATTGTAAATTTGTAGGTTTTTTTCATTTGCTTACTGGCTTAAAGCGTTTGTCCAAAAATGTATTTAGATTAAAGATGATCACACAGATTCACAGGATTCGGTACAGTGGCCATGTCGTTAGTCTGTGGCCACCAGGCTAGAGCCCTGTGAACCTCCTCCTACTTGTTGGCATCTCCAGCGCCTTTACTGATTAATAGGACTGGGCGCTAGGCCTACTAATCAAAAGAAGTGTTGGGGATTCCGGCAAGATGGAGGAGATTCACAGAGCTCTGGCATGGATTACCGATGTTGCGAATGGACCAGGGTCTGCAAACCTTTTTGATCATCTCTCATTTTGATTTGTTCTTTTTGCTATTATTTATAATTTTCTAATTTACCCTACTTCTGTTACCAAAGTCCACCGATGGCCCCGTTTCTTACTTGGTATCAGATCTCAAAAATTCCACTTCCAGATTGTGTTTCCTATGTCATGCAGGGCCGGGGGTGGATGGAGGACAGGATATTGTATGAGTGTACAATATAGGGGGGGGGGGCAGTATAAATTGTGAGGGCACAGTATGGGAGGGGCAGTATATAGTGTGAGGGTATAGTATGGGAGGGACAGTATATAGTATGGGGGATGGATATAATGTAAGGGCACAGAATGCAGGGGCAATATACAGAAGGAGGGACAGTGTGAGGGCACAGTATTGGGGGGAATTATATTGTGTGAGGGAATAATATGGGGATGCAGTATGTAGTGTGAAGTATGGGGGTCAGTATATAGTGTGAAGACCCAGTATGGAGGTTAGTATATATAGTGAGGGCACAATATGTGGGACAGTATATAATGGGAGGGGTAGCAGTATTGCAGGCAGTATATAGTGTGAGGGCACAGTATGGGAGGTCAGTGTACAGATGTAGCGATAATGTGCCAGCACAGTGTGGTGGGAGAGCAGTGTATCGGGGGTCAGTGTGAAGAAGGAGCACAGTATGGAGAGAGGGTAGCATGTGAGGAACAGTGTGGAGGCCATAAGTCATAAGGGAGGATGATGTGAGTATAATTATACAGGTACACTGTGGCAGTTATAGTTCATAAGGTGGCAGTGTGGTGCTCATTGTACATCAAGGGGTATGATATGGTATAGTGCTCATAGAACATAAGAGAGAACAGCGTGGCGCGTATAGTACGTAAGCGAGGTTGGTGTGGTGACTATAGTATATAATAGGGGGCAATATGGAGACAATATTCTATAGGAGAGTACAGTGTGGAGGCTATGTACTATAAGAGGGACAGTATGGGGGTAATTTTTTACGCAAGGAGCATAGTGAGGGTCAATTAATTATTCAGGGGAACAGAATGGGCGGATATTTTTATTCATGGGGTATTATATTGACACTATTGATTTCAAGGGCAGTGTGTGAGCATGTGCTGCAGAAGAATGGAGATTAGGGAAACCTGAAAAGGTGAGCTGTGACTGGGAAAAGTCACCCTTGCATCAGGACCAGATGAAGAAGAAAGGGATGAGAACAACTCCAAACAAAGAAGATGTCATGATTGGCAGCCAGCTTAGATAGGCCGGTAATTGGTCCCCAATTATCAGCCAGGGAAAATGCACCTAAAAGAGGAACTAAGCTTTTGGGAATTTTTTAAATATGTTTTAGGCTCTTTAATTCTTAGCAAGTCGATGGGGGTTCAAATATTGAGGCCCCCACCAATTGCTCAAAAGAGCTATTAGAAGTGCACAGCTCAGGAGACAGGAGATCATACATCAGAGTACAGATGCCGTTAAAAGTGATATGCCCCTGTCTCCTGAGCTGTGCACTTCAAGCAGGTCTTTTAAGCAATTTTAGGGTCTCAGGACCCAGACCCCCACCAATTTGCTCTGAGGAAACATACCTAAAGCATAATAAATATCTCCCAAAAGTTTAGTTAATCTTTAAATGTTTAATAGTGTTATTGCCTGCGTCTAATCAGCACAGTGGTTCCTGTATGTTACGCAATCTGATGATGGCTGGTAACAACAACTTCCATCATCTCCTTACAATTGTTAAGGGCATAATGGGATTTGCAGATTCTTGCAATACAATTCTATTTGGCAGGGGCCGACCTGACGTTGCAATTACTCGCTGTGATAAGCTTGGTGATATATTAATATATTAGTAATTTACTTATGTACTAATAGTGGTTCTGATGATGTATTCATGTACTGATGATAGTTCTGGTGTTGCATTCTTGTACTGTGAGTGGTTCTGGTGATCTATTTATGAACTGATTGTGGTTCTGGTACCGTAGTAATGTAGGTGAGGTAATCCTTAATTTGTCAAATTTGACAATAGATCATTAGAGGGTCAGTTTGCTGTCTGTTGCCCACATGGATCATCATTTGAGCTATGTGTTAAGGGAGCTGCTCATTTTATTATTTAAGACAGCTGAATTCTCTGTTTATGCATTGACTGTAAAGGAAAAGGTGGGCTGGCTTAGCTAATGAAATGAACAGTTAAACAGCCTTCTTAACACAACACAGCCAATACAGGAAACTTTCTCTGGGATAGAAATTGAGCTGCTCTGACTTGGGACTGTGGGAGAATTGGGGATATCAGTGGTGCTTTGGCAGAAGTAAAGTAGTAAGTAATATAAAATTTCAGAAAAACTCATTTACATTTTTTTTCTCTGTTTTTTTTTATTAAAGTGAAGAACCTCTTTTATAACCATAATAACAGCTATGAAATATTTTATCTATCAGCCTCTGGGTTCAATTATCCACATGTTGTAACTTTAGCAATAGGGGACTTTAGTTTTAAGGGTACGTTCACACATAGCGGTTTTACTGCATTTTTTTATGTGCTGAAAAAATGCAGCATTTTACAGTAGCAGCAAAATAAATGATTTCTAAAATTTCATTCAAACGGACTGTGCAATTTTTATTTTTTGAACTGTGGCACTTCTTTTTTTAAACTGCAACATATTCATTCTGCCCCCCCGCGGAAGCCCAACATTCGAAACGTGCGTCGGGGTGACGCCACAAACGGTTATTTGATACTCTGCAAACATGGGTAAGCACTATATTGCACTTTAGAATGGGAGATAGGGATATAGCTTTACACTATATGCCCTCAGTGAGTAGATAGATTTTCTATTACACTGTGGAATTGTTACTTTATGATCAGTAGATTATTACTTGTAATCTATATCTGTTTCTGAGGTGGATATCACAACACAGCCTTGTGGCTGGATGTAGACTATGTTATGACTGCTCCCCGTTTCTTTATTATTATTTATATTTTTTATACACTACAGGTTATTTGTTAGTACAATTTTTCATTGGGGTTCAGAGCTCCAAACATTTATAGGCTATATATATTGAGGGAGTAAAACCACTCTTCCTTTTTCGGGACTATGAGATTTGTATATATCCACTGTGACGGTTTTGTAAACATATTCATTCTGTCTGCATTTTTGCAGCATTTTTCACCCATACAAATGATCAAGAAAAAAATCACAAGTAAAAATGCAAATATGCATGTAAAAACGAGTCAAAAATGCGCATATTGTACTGTAGTGTTTATCCTGCCAACACTCTGTTTTTTTAATACAAAGCAAACCATGCTACTCGTGAACATACCCTTAAAGTCTCCCTTCATAAAAAAAATCAGTATTGCAATTAGACTGTTAAGGAAAAATCTAAATTATTTCTAAAAATTCCAATTCTGTGGCACAATTTGCATTATTACACATATTTTGCTGCAAGTTTGTGGCAGAATTAACTACCAGTTCCACATGGTTGAATTATGACTTTACAACCTCTGAGTTGTACAGTGCCATAATGTGGTACCCAAACAAAAGTATGGGCTCTTACTGTAACTTTGTATGTCTGTGAACCCATAAAAAGTATTTTCTGTTTTTTCCATTCAATTTTAACAGAAATGAAATTGTGACATGCTTCATCCAATGCTGTATGTTATGAGACATACTGCCTTACAAGCATTACTTCTAGAAGAGACTATAGTCACATATATGCAGCTTTTACGACAGTATACATTAGATGGTGTATATATGTCCAAGTCTGGTCAAAAATCAGTGACTTCTCTAACTGAAATGGAATATTTTATTCACAGAATATGCTTTGTGCACCAGTGCTGGTACTTTTGTGTGTGAATTTCCCAAGAGATTAGTAGTGATGGAGATGATCAAATCACCCCATCTGCCTTCAATTGATCACACATCACTCCATCTGGCACCATGCCACTGTCAAAGTCACATAGATCACATGTTCTTGACATGATGGTGATTTGCCCAAGAACAAATGAAACACTGGCCATTTCGGCATGCTTTTATAAAATGAGTTTATAAATGGAGCAAAGAGCCATGACATGGAACATATACAGTAGTGTTCAAAATAATAGCAGTGTGTTCAAAAACATGAGTTAAGCACAAAATCTTTATACTAGTTTTTATTTCCATGCATTGGGAACATTGCACACTGTTTTCTAATTCAAAACATGAAGAGAAATGTATATAATTTTAACTACTTTACAGAAAATAGCAAAAAATGAACATTGGGCTGTTCTAAAAAATAGCAGTGTCTGCATTTGTCTTTACAAACTCACAATATGTACTATTTTTTGAGGATTTAGCATTCCTGTGAATCACTAACCTAATATTTAGTTGTATAACCACAGTTTTTTAGAACTGCTTCACATCTATGTTGCATAGAGTCAACCAACTTCTGGCACCTGTCAACTGTTATGTCAGTCCAGGATGCTTTGACTACATCCAACAATTTTTTTGGCATTTATTGGCTTTGTCTCAGAAATGGCATTTTTGATGTTACCCCACAAGTGTTCTATCGGATTAAGGTCCGGGGATTGGGATGGCCACTCCATAACCTCAATTTTGTTGGACTGGAACCAAGATTTTGCTCTTTTACTGGTGTGTTGAGGGTCGTTGTCTTGTTGAAACACCCATTTCAAAGGCATATCCTCTTCAGCGTAAGGCAACATGACCTCTTCAAGTATTTTAATATATGAAGACTTGAAAACTTGTCCATGATCCCCGGTATGTGGTAAATCCGGCACCATAGTAAGTCCGGCACCATAGTAAGAAAAACATGACCATATCATGATGCTTGCACCACCATGCTTCACTGTCTTCAGAGTGTACTGTGGCTTTAATGCAGAGTTTGGGGGTCGTCTGTCAAACTGTCTCTGGCCCTTGGACCCAAAAAGAACAATTTTACTTTCATCAGTCCGCAAAATATTTCTCCATTTCTCTTTAGGCCAGTTAATGTGTTCTTTGGCAAATTGTATCCGCTTCAGTTCATGTCTTTTTTTTAACAGTGGGACTTCTTCCTAAGAGATTAGCATCACACAGGCGTCTTCTAACCTTCACAGTACTCACAGGTAACTTGAGACTGTCTTTGATCATCCTGGAGCTGATCATTGGCTGAGCCTTTGCCATTCTGGCTATTCTTCGATAAAATCGAATTGTAGTCTTCCTTTTGCTTCCACGTCTCTCTGGTTTTGCTTTCATTTTAAAACATTGGAGATCATTTTAGCTGAACAGCCTATCATTGTCTGCACTTCTTTATTAGTTTTACCCTCTCCAATCAACTTTTTAATCAACGTACGGTGTTCTTCTGAACAATGTCTCAAATGACCCATATTTCTCGGGCTTTCAAAGAGAAATGCATGTACAACAAGTGTTGGCTTCACTCTTAAATAAGGGCCACCTGATTCCCATCTGTTTCTTCACAGAATGATTGACCTCACTAATTGAACTCCACACTCTTATTATTTTGAACACACACCCTTTCAATTAATTATTAAAATACACAGACTCAAAAACATGCAGATCATGAATGCTGAGTCTGTTGGTTTTCTTAGAATCTACTGCACCAACTGGTAAATTGTTTGACATGTGGTAATATAATTTATACCAAAAACAGTGATTAATCTAGTTAGTCATATTGGACTGCTATTATTTTGAACACTACTGTAACATGGAATACCATTGACACTCAAAGCAAAATCAAACAAAATCACCCTACTGCACAGCAGAAAATCAATGAGAATGTCTATATGCAGTATTTGTTGTATATACCATGCTCCAAATTATTATGCAAATGATATTTTACTCTGATTTTCCTAAATGGTCTATGCAAATGAGCGAGTATAATGTTCAAATCATCAACCATTAGAGTATAAATTAAATTTTATTGGGCAATGATAACAGTATTTATTTAAAAGATAAAAAAAGACCCTCAAATTATTATGCACAACAGAGTTTCCAAACATTTTATAGATTGTAAAGAACTGAAAATGGTTATTTGTTGAATTTGCAGCATTGTAGATAAGGCCAAGTTACATGTTAACATAGGACTCCTTCTTTGATATCACCTTCACAATTCTTGCATCCATTGAGCTTGTGAGTTTTGGGATAGTTTCTGCTTGAATTTCTTTGTAGGATGTCAGCATAACCTCGAGAGCTGCTCTTTTGATGTTAACTGCCTCACATGCTCATAGATCTTTTACTTGAGGATACTCCAAAGGTTCTTAATAGGGTTAAGGTCAGAGGAGTATGGTGGCCACACCATGAGTTTCTCTCCTTCTATGCCCATAGCAGCCAATCACTCAGAGGTATTCTTTTCAGCATGAGATTGTGCATTGTCATGCATGAAGATGATTTTGCTATGGATGGCATGGTTCTTCTTTTTGTACCATGGAAGAAAGTGGTTAGTCAGAAACTCTATATACTTTGCTGAGGTCATTTCCACACCTTCAGGGACCCTAAGGCAACTACCAGCTCTCTCCTCTTGATTCTGGTCCAAAGCATGACTCTGCCACCTCCTTGCTGACGTTGCAGCCTTGTTTGGACATGGTGGCCATCCACTACTCCATCCATCTGGACCATTCAGGATTACACGGCACTCATCAGTAAACAGGACTGTTTTAAATTAGTCTTCATGTATGTTTGGACCTAGGGCAACAGTTTCTGCTTGTGAGCACTGTTTAGGGGTGGACGACTATTAGGTTTATGCACAACTTCAAGCCTCTGCCGGATCCTACACCTTGAGGTTTGCGGGACTCCAGAGGCATCAGCAGCTCCAAATACCTGTTTGCTGCTTTGTAATGGTATTTTAGCAGCTGTTCTCTTAGGCTATGTGCCCATTTAGCGTTCTTGAAGCGTTTTTGCAGCGTTTTTATGGCCGCAAAAACGCTTGTAAAACCATCTGCCATTCAAAACAATGTGAATTCGGATGTGCTGTGCACATGATGTGCTAATTAGCGCGCCGAATTTGCGTTGCATTGCAAAACAGAGCATGACCATTTCTACCGCGATTACGCTGCAAATTCACGGCCATTGAGGAACATTGAAACGCAGCCAACATGCAGGTATATGTGGATTTGCTGCGTTTCAATTAAATTCAATGGCCGCGAATTTGCAGCGTAATCGCGGTGCTTGTGGTACCCAGGATGAAGTGGAGACTACAACTCCTCCTCATCCCGGCTACCACGCAGTGAAAACAAGAAATAAAAAAAGTTAACGATAAAAAAAACCTGTATACTCACCTCTCCGGTCTCCTCCCGGCGGCGGCGATCGTCTCTCCTCAGCGTCCCACGGTGTACTGGCTGGACCTGCGGTGACGTAATTTAATCAGTTGATGGTCACGAGACCGCTGATGGCAGCGGTCAGGTCATGGTCGCGTGACCATCAGCTGACTAAATGACGTCACCGCAGGTCCTGCCAGTACACTGCGGGACACCGAGGAGAGAGGATCGCTGCCGGGAGGAGACCGGAGAGGTGAGTATACAGGTTTTTTTTATTTTTAACTTTTTAATTCTTTTTTTTTTACTATGGATGCTGCATTTAAAGCATCTAAGTTGGTCACACAATATAAATCCATGCCAGTTGCATGGATTTATATTGTGTGACCAACTTGTCAAGCACTTTTCCAAGTGATGCTCAAAATCGCTTGGAAAAACGCTTGAAAAAACACATGCGAAAACGCAGGTAAAAACGCTGAAAAAACGCTTCTCCCTGGCAGAAAAAATGCATGTAAACCTGCATGCGTTTTTTCTGCCAGGGAGAGGCAAAAACGCTGTGCATCAAATCTGTATCGTGGGCACTTACCCTTAATCTGATTAATTTTTCTGGCAGAAGCATTACTCATTATGCCTTTATCGGCATGAACCCGTCTCTGTGCTCTTTATCAGCCACAAATCTCTTCACAGATGATCACACTTACGTTTTTATGAAATATCTAATGTTTTCATACTTTGTTTATATCATTGCACTATTTGACACTTTTCAGTAGCAGAGAGCTCCTTTTGCTTTCCCTCCGTCTTGCTTAATATTGTGGAACATCCTTATTAAAGGTAATCTGTCAGCAGGTTTTTGCTATGTAATCTGAAGACAGCAGGAGATAGAGGCTGAAACACAGAATTCAGGGATGTGTCACTTGTCAAAGTGCGTGCTGTTGTTTACTATCAGTGAAGGATTTATCACTAAGAGATTAACATTTTAGGACTACATTAGTCCGGCAACGGCCCCCTCCCCCTGTGATAAACAGCTCACTGTCTATGGACTTTGTGCACAGAGATCCTGGTGTGGGCGGGGTTAGCTTTCTCAGCTCTGCTTCATGCTGCATCTAAGAACTCTGATTGTGTCAGAACGGCTGCACCCAGTAAAGTAAGTGATACATTGTTGGATTCAGCTTCTCTTTGCCTATATTATGCTGCTGTCAGATGAGGTAACAAAAACTGCTAACAGATTCCCTTTGAGTAGTTTTCCATTAGTTGGGCTCATCTGGCAAATTAATTATCACAGGTGTTTGAGATTGATTTCAATGATCCAAAGAGCCCTGAGACACAATACCATCCATGAATTTATTTGAAAAACAACATTGCACAAAGTACTGTGTACATTTCTTTATGCAGATGTGGAAAAATGGTGGAAAGTAAAAATGCTGTAAAAAAATAGATGTATTAAAGGTTTTTTTTTTCAACCAACAAAATGCAAAGTGAATGAACAAAAATGAAATCTACATACAATCAATATTTGGTGTCATCACCCTTTGCCTTGAGAACAGCAAGGTACACTTACATGAAGTCAAGGATTTTGTAGGATGAAAGGCAGGTGAATAAGTTACTAATTGTACCAAACAGGTGATAAAGATCATCGTTTTCATATGTAGGTTGAAACACAGAAAAACGTGATAAATACGCATGTAAAAAAATGCACTCCAAAATGCAATGAAAATCTGCAAATAACATGATTTAGCTAATAGGTTCAGAAATGCTGCAGAAAATCTGCATCAGAAAGCATCAGAAATGAACTTACTGCAGCCAAGATGATAAAATCACTCAATTGGAAATAAAAAGTAGCATATGGCTACAAGATTTTTATCTAAATGCCTCCGTGGTTTGTGTGTAGTGGCTACATCAACAATGACTACAAAGGACATCACTACTGCAGCTAATCACTGAGCTCAGCGGCTCTACTGACATAGACTACATGAGCTGCTCAGCTTAGTCATTGGCTGCAGCGGTGATATGTTCTGTAGTCATGATGTCATCACTGAAGCCAACACACAGAGACCAGAGCAGCAGTGGAGAGCCAGAGCTGGACCCGTGAAGGGTGAAGTGGAAATCTGCTTATAAGGGTATGTGCACAATAATAATAATTTTATTTAAATAGCGCCAACATATTCCGCAGCCCTTTACAATGAAGCGGGGACATGTACAGACAATAAAAACAATATAAAGTACCACATCGTTCAACAGTTACAGAAGTGAGTGCCCTGCTTGCAACCTTCCAACTATAAGGAAATAGGGGGGACACAGTAGGTAGAACTTGCTTGTCATGTATGATCTAACCATCAATATAATAAATAAGGGTTTTCATATGAAGCCAGTCATCAGTCAGTATGCTATTGGGTGCATGGAGGATGTGGAAACAGATGAAGGAGGGACCAGATTATGATTAACATTTAGAAGAAGGGAACAGGGGAGAATTAGGTTAGTGAGTTGAAGTGATAGGCCTGTCTAAACAGATGTGTCTTTAAAGCATGCTTAAAAACATGGGGGCTAGATGTTAGTGGGATCGTTTGGGGTAGTGCATTCCAGAACACTGGAGCAGCACCAGTGTAGTCTTCTTGGATACGAAGGTGCGAGGTCAGGCTTATGGAGGATGGTAGTCTTAGATCAGTTGCAGAATGGAGGGCATGGGTAGGGTGATAGACAGAAATAAGGGTTGAGATATAAGGTAGTGCAAAACTTATGGGTGAGAGAGATAAGTTTGCATCGTATTCTGTAGCGGATGGGTACCCAGTGCAATGACTGGCACAAGGCGGAGGCATCGGTGAAGTGGCTAGACAGAAATACGACCCTGGCTTTTTTAAAAAAACAAATAAACAAACACCGCCCCGACATTCCTGTGCATATGTTCCATCTTATGTCACTTCTTTTAATTGCTTTAGGGCTCTGGAAACCGCTTTTTCTATTTTCTTGAAAGTACGTATAAAGCAAAGATATCGGTGGTGGAGCCATCGCAATAATGGCTGAAAAGGTGCCAGCAAAGACCCTTCATGAAAACCACCACCGGCAAATTTCTGAAGGGTTGTCACCTTGGAAAACTCTGTGTTTCCGCCAGCATCTAAAAGACATCATGTGCACGTACTCTGATGGTGTTTTCTGGGTGAAAAAAATAGCTTCACAAGATGCCTGTCCATGCAAACATTCGCTGTGGTCGTTTTGGGTGATAAATATGCAAGCATTTGCAGATACTGCTGTACTAAAAGTCATTTCTATACAAACACATCCCAGTTCTTGATTGGTTTCACAGCTTCAGAACCAATTGTAAATATATATTAATTAGGCTTCATTCACACATCCATTGTACCGATCTGTATGCTGTCTGTTTTTTTCTCAACCAGCACACTGACCCATACAGTTTTAGAGATATTTACACACATCCATTTTGAAAACAGATCCATATGTCTCATTTATGAGGCTCAGAGCACGACCATTTCTCATCCTATTCTCATATGTTTTGCGCAGCAGACTCGGCCATTAAAGTTTATGGGGTTCCCTTGAACACGGATGAAAAACAGAAGATAATCTTTTTACTTCAGTTTTCCATATTTGCTGCATCTATTTTTTACGGATCCATTGTCAAAACTTCAGACAGTCTAAAAATGGATGAGAAAAAACCCGGATATAATATGGATGCAAAAAATAGGCAAAACACATAACGCAAGGAAGAAAAATGGTCCATTTTACATGGACGTAAAAACAGAAACTGATATGTGAACGTAGCCGAAGAGTAAGTTCACACCATGTGGTAGATGCCTGGATTATATACTGAGTACATTTCCTAGTTTTTGCAGTATTTTGTAAATATGGCAATATGCCAATAGACATTAATCGATCCATAGTCTTCAAAATACGTATAATTTTATTATTCATTTGGCCAGTAAACAAGATTCTGTAGCCACAATATAAAACATATACTGAGCAATATGCTTTTTAAAATTTATTTATTTTTTTAATAGCAGTTAATAGTCAAAAAATGACATGCACATGTCTTTACTTTGAGTATGTAAGTATCCAAAGTGGTGTGAATATAGCCTTACATTGATTTTATTTTTAAGTCCATTAATAAGTTAGAACATAATATTAAAGCGCAGTTCCAAACAAACTAATGCAATTTGACATCAACGAGGGATTGTTTTCAATTCTTTACCAGGCTTGGATGTAGTTTGGGCATGTGGTCCAAAGATACTGCACACCACCCATACAAAGCTCTAAGGAATTCTATTTACAAAGAAATGCCTCTGTCTCAAACAATAAAGAACTTTCAAAGGTCTTTTATAAGATGAAAAAGGAATTTCATCAATTCCATACTCTTCCTGCCCATGTACTGGACATATCTGAATGTGTCAGTTCTGAAATGTGCCAGCTATTAAATGCCCCCCCCACCCCCCCCCCAAAAAAAGGACACAAACAACAGAAACAAACATACAGGAAAAAAATCAACAAAAATATAACAAAAAGACATCCCGAGCTGGCGTTCTTGATAGGCAGAAACAGAAAAGAGCACTTTGACGAGACAGAAAACCATAATAATTGTATGCTGTTCTGCTGTTTTTATAATCAGTAAAGAAAAAGCCTTATTTGCATCTCGGCATGAAAGTGTTAGCAACCTAAATCTTATTAACATCAACTGAGTATAAGTAATATTATCTCAGGAAGAATACAGTACAGTATATTAATGTGTGTTTCTTAAAGATTAGCTGCAGAAAGTAAAAGCACCACATTATGCTAATATACTGCAAATCTATTAAACACATACCCACTGTACAAGAAGAAGGAGTTATTATTATAACAGGTTTATTCCATTAATTATACTTTCTTTAAAAGTACTGAGATATTTTCCGGATTGATGAAAAAAGTGTTCTCTGAATATTATTATTCCAATCACGCTTCATTATATTGGAACAATCTACATTAAGTGTCATAGACAGGTTTTTTTTGTTCCTTTCGCTTTCCCAGAGGATTTTCTGACTACAGAGTGTTTTCATACTTATTGCACATTTCTTTCTTTCATACAATAATATTGCCATTATCATTTACTTAAAGGATTGTAATTATAATTGGGTAGGAATAATTTTTTTTCTCATGAAAATGGCCATGGTTAGACCCACCTGGCTTCTGACATTTGTCGGGTAACATACCTCAATCTGCTCTTCAACATAATAATAATAATCTTTTTATTTATATTCCACAGCACAATTAACAGACATTATGGGCACTGTCCCCATTGGGCTCACAATCTACATTCCCTATCAGTATGTCTTTGGAGTGTGGGAGGAAATCAGAGAACCTGGAGGAAACCCACACAAACATGGAGAGAACATACAAACTCCTTGCAGATGTTGTCCTTGGTGGGATTTGAACCCAGGCCCCTGATGCTGCAAGGCTGCAGTTCTAACCACTAAGCCACCGTGCTGCCCGTTAGATTAGTTGTATGATGCTATCATATGTGACATTTATGGGGGCTCCTGACTTCACTGATAACACAGGATTTGGGAAATAAGCCGCGGCTAGAAGCTTCGATGTCTGAGCAGAGAGGGGGTACTTGTTTATAAGTAAGTCTGCAGAGAAACCAATGTAATGTGTATGGGAGTCTTCGAACTTTTATCCAACAGATGATTTCAGGAGAAAGAAGGATCAGGCATATTCAATTTTTAGGCCTGATCTTTTCGTTCCTTGAGAGACAAGCAATGAAACCATGAACGCTAAAACTGTGCATGTTTGCGTATGGGATAGTCAGCAGAGATAGCGGTCAGCCGAAAGAGCTTTTGGTAGCACCGTAAGGTGTCTGAACATCTCAAGAATTGAAAGCTGCCATTGTATCCGGCTTTGGTTCTTTTTGTGAAATGACACGCTGAATGATCTACTGAGTCAAAAGTCAGACACTAATCAAACACATAAAAAATTCTTTACTAGCCCTTATAGAATATGAATTAAAGTGTTTATAGGGGAAATATGAAACCTCCCATAGTGTCTCTATATCCACGTGCAGCAACTTACTAGTATATCTTGCAGTCTGATATTGCCTCTTTTCACCAATATAATTCAACATTATGACACCTGGAGCTTCATAGTATAACAGACTATAATAATGACATGACCGCTAGTGATGAGCAAGCATGCTCGTTACTCGAGATTTACGTTACGTTAGACTTATGTTAGAGTCACTCCGTGCTCATGGTTTGCGACTGTTTGCCAGGTTTAATACATGTGAGGAATGCCTAGTTGTTAGGCATTCCTCACATGTATTAAAGCTGTCAAACAGTTGCAAATCATGCACACAGAGTGACTCAAACATAACATTCGAGCACGTCGTAAATACTCGGTGAGCAGCCGAGCATGCTCGCCGAAAGGGTTAACAGAACACGCTCACTCATCACTAATGACCACGAGACCTCAAGTCGTGTTATCAGCATTCATATCACTATAATGAGGTAAGCAGAACTTTATTGACAGCCCCTTGCGATCACGTGAACAGCTTAGCAACTCAGACAGAGTGGGCTGGAGGTAATACTGAGTGGGCAGTGTTAGAACCCTCCTGTTTGTTTTTTTTTCTATCTTGTGTTTTGCGGTCACGTGACCTTCTGCCTATATATTCCAGCTCCGCCCTTCTGGCTTTGCTGGACTTCAATGTTGTTTTGACTGTCTCTCTAGCCAGGTGCTTTTTCGCCTATCTATCTCTAGTTTGCTTGGTCCTCTGGGACCTCTAGTACTTTTGTCAGTTTATCCTTTGCTCTGCAACAACTTCTGTTAGGAGGTGTTCCATTTTTGTCCCAGTCCTTAGTTCTTTTAGGGACCCCTCCCTTTCTCTATAGGTCTCCGTTCAGACTAGCCGAGGACGAAGGCGGGTCTGTTCACAAGGAACAGGTTGCCCGCTACAACGTAGGGACTCAGCTTAGTCTTACTGTAGGGACAGCTCTCCCCATCTTTCCCTAGTTTATGTTGCAGATCATAACAGTAAGTCCAGCCCAAACAAAAACTTTAAGGAAAGAAATCCAGGGATCAGTATGGTTTCTGTTCAAGATTTGGCTCAACGCCTGCAGGGATTGTCTCTGGAGGTGTCCGAGCTCCGGCAACACGTGAGTAGCTGTTCTGGAGCGCATTTTGTCGAACCCAAGGTAGGACTCCCTGATATTTTTTATAGTAAACAACAAGATTTTTTTTCCTTTAAAAATGCTTGTTTATTATATTTTCGTTTGAGACCAAGGTCCTCTGGGAATGAATCACAGCGCATTGGGTTTATCATGTCACTTTTGCGCAAGGAACCACAGGGGTGGGCCTTTTCTCTCCAACCTAATGATCTGCGTTTTAGGTCAGTGGAGGATTTTTTTTCTGCTATGGGGCTATTGTATGACGATCCTGATCGAGTCTCATCTGCTGAGACAGAACTGAGGCATTTGAATCAGGGGTCAGGTGATGTTGAAAATTATTGTACACACTTCAGAAGGTGGTCCTCAGAAGTGAAATGGAATGATTCGGCGTTAAAATGTTTTTTTCTTGCTGGTCTAAGTGAAAGGGTTAAAGATCTGCTGATTGCATTTCCTGCACCTGAGACCTTGCAGGAAGCCATGCAATTAGCTATACGTGTGGACAGGAGACTGCGTGCCAGGGTTAATGATGAAAAAATTCCTGCAATGGCAGCTCCTAGTCCCCAGAGGGTCTGCTCGGACAGCGGAGAACCGATGGAGGTTGGGGCGATGTCACTCCGCTCTCAGGAAAGAGACCGCAGGTTTTCCAAGGGATTGTGTTTTTATTGTGGTAAAACTGAACATTTGATTAAGAACTGTGAGCTTCGTTTAAGTAAAGATAAAAAAAAGGTCAGTTACGCCCATATTGCTTGTTTGAGCTCTAAGGGAGTATTTCTTTCAGGGAGTACCTCATTGCAGGAAGATTTGATTGAATTTCAGGTATTTGTGGATTGTGGTTCAACACTTAATGTGATTGATAAGGGGTTTTTGGAAAAACTTAAATTGGAATCCAAGCCTTTGTCATCACCTATTTCTGTGATTGCAATTGATAACACTCCTTTGAAATGTATTACTCACAAGGTTGCTGCATTTCCCCTCACTATCAACGGCATTCACAAAGAAAATTTGGATTTGGTGGTATTAAATAATTTACCCTCTCCAGTCGTTTTAGGTTTGCCTTGGTTAAAACTGCACAATCCTTTACTGGACTGGTCTACTAATGAGATTAAGTCTTGGAGTCCTAAGTGCTATGATAAATGTTGTAATGGTCGCATTGCGGCTGTGGAAAAAGGGGAATTACCTGTACCTATTCAGGATTTTTGGAAGGTTTTTTCAGAGGAGGAGTCGCAAGTTTTACCTCCTCATAGGGACTATGATTGCACCATTGAGTTTGTTCCTGGAGCTACTCTTTCCAAGAGTCGCTTATTTAATCTGACTATCCCTGAAAGAAAGGCCTTGGAGGAATACATACAGACGAGCTTGGCTGCTGGTCACATTAGACCTTCTAAGTCGCCTGTGACCGTTGGATTTTTCTTTGTTTAAAAAAAGGACGGCGGTTTACGTCCATGTCTGGACTTTCGTGAAATTAATAAGATTACCGTACGCAATTCCTACCCATTGCCGTTAATTCCTGACTTGTTTAACCAGTTAGAGGGAGCCAAGTGGTTCTCTAAAATTGATCTCCGGGGGGCATACAATTTGTTACGAATGAAGGAGGGTGATGAATGGAAAACTGCTTTTAACACTCCGTTAGGTCATTTTGAGAATCTGGTGATGCCTTTTGGTCTTACAAATGCACCCGCGTTTTTTCAGAACCTTATTAATGACATCCTGAGACCTTTGATTGGTAAGAATGTGGTTGTGTATTTGGATGACATTCTGTTTTATTCACCAGATCTGGAGTCCTATTGACAGAGCGTACGTGAGGTGTTGCAGTTATTGAGTGATAATTCACTTTTTGCTAAGCTGGAGAAATGTGAGTTCGCAGTGCAGAGAATTAGTTTTTTGGGCTACATTATCTCCAGCGAGGGCTTTGAGATGGACCCAGTGAAGGTTCAGGCTGTGCAGGAATGGCCTAGGCCTATTGGTTTGAAATCGATACAGAGATTTTTGGGGTTCGCCAATTATTACAGGAAACTCATTAAGAATTTTTCTATAATTGTTAAGCCGCTGACCGATCTCACCAGGAAAGGTGCGAATACGGTCCAGTGGACTATTGAGGCCATTGAAGCTTTTGTGTATCTCAAGGAGAGGTTCAGTTCTGCCCCTATCCTTATGCAGCCTGATGAGACCAAGCCTTTTTTGGTCGAGGTTGATGCTTCTTCGGTGGGGGTCGGTGCAGTTTTGTCTCAGGAGAACAAGGATGGAGTACATCCCTGTGCTTTTTTTTAAAAAAAAATTTCAGAAACCGAACTTAATTACGATGTTGGTAATCGGGAATTGCTGGCTATTAAACTCACGTTTTAACATTGGCGTCATTTCTTTGAAGGTGCTAAATTTCCTATTCAGGTTTTCACAGATCATAAGAATTTGATTTATCTGGATGCTGCCAAACGCTTGAATGCCCGTCAAGCTAGGTGGGCACTTTTTTTTCCTCTGTTTAATTTTTCTGTTACCTATATCCCTGGTACTAAGAATGCCGATGCTTTATCTCGCAGCTTTTCTCCCATGACTGGTACCGAGGAGGAGGAGAGCATTTTACAGGAAGGAGTTGTGGTAGCAGCATTGGACTCCGTTTTGGAAGATGGGATTCTGAAAGCCCAAGAGGATGCCCCATCTAACACTCCTCATGGGAGGTTGTTTGTGCCTAGAACCTTTAGGAGAGATTTGTTTGTGGAGTATCATGAGTCTCGGTTGGCAGGTCATCCAGGAATTTCTGAGACTAAGAGACTTATCAGTCGCAGTTTTTGGTGGCCTGGGTGGCAGAAGGAAGTCATCAAGTGGGTGCGTCAATGTACGGTGTGTGCTAGGTCAAAGGCTTCACATACCCCTGCTGCGGGGTTGCTTTGCCCTCTGGAGGTTCCTAGTGCGCCTTGGACGCATCTGCCAATGTATTTTATTACTGACCTTCCTGTGTCCGAGGGTTTCACTGTCATCTGGGTGATCGTGGACCGTTTTAGCAAGATGTGTCATTTGGTTCCATTCATTAAGCTACCCTGCGCTAAGACACTCGCTAAGGTGTTTGTTAAGGAAATTGTCAGGCTCCATGGCGTTCCCACCGACATTGTTTCTGATAGGGGACCTCAGTTTGTGGCTCGCTTTTGGCGTGCTTTTTGTGACAGGTTGGGAGTCCATTTGTCATTTTCGTCTGGTTATCATCCTGAGTCTAATGGACAGACTGAAAGAAAGAACCAGGATGTTGAACAGTTTTTGTGTTGTTATGTGGCAGACAATCAAGAGGGGTGGTCTGAGTTTCTGCCACTCGCAGAATTTGCTCTTAACAACCATACATCCTCCTCTGCTGGGTGTTCTCCTTTTTTTTGTTGTACTGGGAGACATCCGTCTTTTGGTTCGTTCTCCAAATTGGGGTCGGCAGTGCCGGAGGAGGAGAATTTTTCCGGTGATTTGGAGAGAGTTTGGACTAATGTACGTTGTAACCTTCAAGAGGCTAACAAAAAGTCCAAGAAGTAATTTAACAGGAAATGTAAAGAGGTTTTGTTTACTGTAGGTGACATGGTTTGGTTGTCCTCAAAGAATCTGCGGTTAAGGATTCCCTCTAAAAAATTGGGTCCGAAGTTTGTGGGGCCATTTAAGGTGCTTCAGGTGGTTAACCAGTCTGCTGTTAGGTTGGAGGTTCCCACCTCCTGGAAGATTAATCCTGTGTTTCATGTTTCCTTGTTGAAAAAGGCTGATGTATTGGATAGGGAGGCCACTGTCACAGTTCCTCCGGTGGTGGAAGACGGCGAATATGAAATTTCTCGTATCCTGAATTCCAGAGGGCATAGAGGGAGAGGTTGGAAAGGTTTCGGTCCCGAGGATAACTCCTGGGTAAAGGCGGATGATGTCTCTGCCGCTAGACTTGTCAGAGCTTTCCACAGGAGATTTCCAGATAGGCCTGGGCCTGGAGGATCCGGAGGATCCTCATAAAAGAGGGGGTACTGTTAGAACCCTCCTGCTTGTTTTTGTTTCTATCTGGTGTTTTGCGGTCACGTGACCATCTTCCTATATATTCCAGCTCCGCCCTTCTGGCTTTGCTGGACTTCAGTGTTGTTTTGACTGTCTCTCTAGCCAGGTGCTTTTTTGCCTATCTATCTCTAGTTTGCTTGGTCCTCTGGGACCTCTAGTACTTTTGTCAGTTTATCCTTTGCTCTGCAACAACTTCTGTTAGGAGGTGTCCCATTTTTGTCCCAGTCCTTAGTTCTTTTAGGGACCCCTCCCTTTCTCTATAGGTCTCCGTTCAGACTTGTTCCATTAATATCTGAGTGAGATTATGTGAATCATGATAATCCTGTGATTTTTGTCCCAGTTTATTTATTTAAATTGACTTTTACTTATAACTAAATTATTTCTGTGGGCAATGTGCAATTTTGCAGTCTCATGGATTCATTTTAAATATATTACATCTACCCTACTTGAAAGCACTTTATCATCTGACACTACCTCATTGTCTGAATTTCTATTTCTACCCTTTTTATTGTGTATAACTAAATAAATATTTTTTGCAACATTTGCTGAGTTCTTTCTCCTCCTTTGTTTATGATATATTTGATGCGGCTTTCTTCGGCCAGGCTGGTGGACTTTATAATTAACCTCGCTGACTTTCTCCACCACCTCGTACGGACCTTGCCATTTGGCGAGGAACTTGCTCTCGACGGTAGGGATTAGCACCAAAACACGGTCCCTGGGCTGGAACTGTCTTAGTCTCGCCGACCGGTTATATACCCTCGCCTGGGCTTCCTGAGCCTGGAGGAGATGTTCCTTCACGATGGGCATCACCTTTGACATTCTCTCCTGTAACTGGGTGACATGTTCGATGATACTCCGGTGTGGCGTGACTTCGGCCTCCCAAGTTTCCTTGGCGATGTCTAGGAGACCTCTTGGATGCCGCCCATATAGGAGCTCAAATGGAGAGGAGCCAGTGGAGGCTTGAGGAACTTCTCTGACCGAGAAAAGCAGGAATGGGAGCAGGTAGTCCCAGTCTCACCCATCCTTTTCAACAACCTTCCTGAGCAGCGCCTTTAAGGTCTTGTTGAAGCATTCCACTAGGCCGTCCGTGTGTGGATGATAAACCGAGGTCCGAATCTGAGTTATCTGAAGGACTCTGCAAAGCTCCTTCATCACCTTGCTCATGAAGGGGGTTCCTTGGTCTGTCAGAATCTCTTTTGGCAGTCCTGTCCAAGGAAAAATATGGATCAGCTCTCGGGCTATACTTTTACTGGACGAATTCCTTAGGGGAACCACTTCAGGGTACCGGGTCGCATAGTCCATGACTATGGAAAAATGCAAGAGCGCAATAGGGTCTTATCCAATAAATAAATGTTACATAAAAGTATTAAAAACTGCTTACCTAGTAGGGTTGTGTGGGACACAACACCTATAAAGCCTGGACTCCAAATGCTGCAGCTTCCTCTGGATATGTCAGAGATAGGTGCTGGGAAAGGACTTTATAATTCGGTTATATATGGTTGTCCTGAGGAAGGAGTCGGTGGACTCTGAAACGCGTAGACAATAAACCTACTTTTTTATCCATACTAATGGTTTGTCGTGAGTCCAGAGAGCGCAGAAACAACTTCCTTTCCCAGCATAGTCCATGACGACCAGGATATATTGGTGGCCCCGAGCGGATTTAACTAAGGGGCCCACGAGTTCCATGGCAATCCTCTCAAAGGGAGCCTCTATCACAGGTAGTGGGACTAAGGGGCTACGGAAGTGGGAGGAGGGAGCGGTTATTTGGCAGGTGGGGCAGGACCTACAATAGTTTTGAACTTCTCGGTAACACCCTGGCCAATAAAACCTTCTCAGTATCCTCTCCTGAGTTTTCTCCACCCCTAGGTGTCCCCCCAGAACATGTGAATGGGCCATATCTAGTACCCTCCGTCTGTATGGCCCCGTCACTAACAGCTGTTCCACTATCTCACCGCCCCTTAATTTGGCCACTCGATATAGCAACTCCCCCTGCACTGCAAAGTGGGGGAATCTTGTGTCGGCCCCCCGCTCTTGGGCAACCCCATTACATACAGTAACCTAGTCGAACGCCCCCTTTAAGGTCAGGTCTCGAACTTGAGCAGTCCCAAAGTTCTCTTTGGACATATCTAACTCAGGGAGGTCGGTCTCCTCGGTTACCATCTCACCCTCGTCACCGATAAGGACGCACAGTGGGAACTCCTCCACCTGAGACTTCGTCGGGGATTCTTCTCCAAGGACCTGATTTTTCCCCACGCTGCTTAGTCCAGTTCCCTTCCCCCACAAGTCCCAAAATAAGGAAAAATCACAGCCCAATATGACGGGGTGTATCAGGTCCTTCCCTACCCCGACTTCATGGGACTGGGCACCACAGTCTGTCCCCACTGTCACTGTGGCCATGGGATAGTCTTTGGCGTCACCATGGATGCACCGAACGCCCACAGTTTTGGAAGGGATCAACTGGTGGGGAAGGGTAGCTCTAATCAAGGTCACCAGACTCCTGGAGTCCAACAGCCCAAGCACTTTTACTCCATTAACGGACACTGCACACATCTGCGGCCTCTTGCCAGGTCGACAGTCCACGCTACAGGCTGGATAGGCCTAATAGGAGACCCGTCTGCCTAGGCTGCAGTCCATGGGCTCAGGGGATATTTGACACCTGGCGGCTATGTGTCCAGGGTTGTGACACCGCCAACAGACTATATCTTTACCAACAGTCCTAACGGCACCTTCAGTGGGAGTGGGATGTCCCCCAGTGGTGGCTCTAGACCCCTTCCGTGCTGAACCCGCCCCCTTTTGGGTATCCCAGTATGGAGAAATGACTGTATCCGGTTTCCCGAGGGATCTCTCAACTACCTGGTATGTTTCTACCAGGCCGATGAAGTCATCTGCATTCTGGGGATCACCCTGGGCAACCCAGGTCTGTACTGGCTTGGGAAGGGAATGCATGAATCTGTCAATCACCACACGCTCAACCATCTGGGCCGGAGTGGAGGATTCCGGTTGTAGCCACTTCTGAACAAGATGCAGTAGGTCAAATATCTGCGAGCGAGGGGGTTTGTCGCTGGCATACGCCCAGTGATTAACTCGTTGGGCTCTCACCGCCATATTTACTCCCAGGCGTGCAAAGATCTCTGTCTTTAGCTTGGGATACTCCTTAGCATCTTGCAGCGCCAAGTCGAAATATGCCTTTTGGGGGTCACCCGATAAATATGGCGCCAGAACCTGTGCCCACTGTCCTGGTGGAAGTTTCTCCCGATCAGCCACCCTCTCAAAAACAGTCAGAAATGCTTCTACATCATCCCCAGGGGTCATCTTCTGCATGGCCCGCCTTACCGCCTTCCTGACGTGAGAATCATCAGTCGGCAATGGGGGTGGGGCAGCCGTCTTGCTCTCGATGGCGTCCGCCAGAAGCTGTATCTGCTGTTGCGCCTCCTGCTGGTGCTGCTGCTGAGACTTTTGCTGCAACTGGATTTGCTGAAGCAACAGTTTGGTCATCTCCTGGTGCTGCTGCTGCATGCTCTGCTGGGCCTGCTGCATGCTTTGCTGGCTCTGCAGGTGTTGCTGCTGCATGGTCTGCTGGCTCTGGACCAGGTGCTTAAAGAGCTCCTCCATGCTGCCGGACTTCTCTGGCTGGCCGCCGGCCTTCACCCAGGACATCCACCGGTCTTTGTGGCAGGTACACGTGTTCCTGGAATCCTGCACGCACTCTCACACCAACTGTGGCAAGACGACTCGCTCGGCTCTCCCGAAGGCAGACTCAGGACACACTTTCTCAGGTTACCTTTCTGATGGTTTATTATGACATAAACTCATGCAAGGTTCCACAGGAAAAATAAACAAGACCCTTCTGGGTTAAAAGGGAAAACAAAACAAAATATAGCTCAGTCCATAGGTGAGCAGGTTCCACCCGCTCTCGGTAGCATAAACTGCACAGACAAAGTCCTTGTGAAAAGCTCTATAGCTTCCACAACACTGTATGGAGACTTCACTCTCCAGACCACACTCCAGAGAAAAAGAAGGGACTGAGCTTTTACACATTGCTCAGCCACACCCTGAGGGGAGGTATGGGGAATGGCGTCCCGCCCTCTTTGCCATTCCCATAAAACCGCACACCCTTTATCAGAGTAAACTCACCAGCATATAACATGCTGGCAGAAATAAAGTAGGTCTTAGTTCACACAGGAGAGCATCCTGAGTGACACATACCTCCCCTCACATATAAAACCAGTAACATTGTCACAGCATGCTGTGAATTATTTCCTTGGACAGACTCAGAGGAGATCGGACATCTGCACGACCCCGTGAACTAACATTGGTCTGAGTGCAATCTGATGTTTTGTCAGATTGCACTCGGACCAAAAATCTGGTCATCTGCTCAAGCTTTGATGGTAAAATATTATATTAATTAGTTAACAATTTAGCTGACCATTTAAAATGCTGTATAAAACTAAAGCAGTATTTTCTTATCTTCTATATTCATATACTGCTTCCCATACTGGACAGTTCAGCTTGCAATATATATTAGATGGCTGCAGGCCGAACGATGGTTTGGCCAGTCATTTGGCTGGCATACATCTTGGCCAAGTGTTCATATGCTCTTCATGAAATAGTTGCCACCATGCATGCCTGGCAGCGGCTTATCTTCAGAAGACAATACGATCGTCAGTCCGAAACCAAATATGCCGGATAGCTATTTCAAGCTAATTATCAGCAAGAACAGTGCACTCGGTATGAGAAATTCACATTAAATAAAGATATATGTATCAAGACACATTATGGCACCAAAAAGCAAAAAAATATTATATTGGGGCTATATAGGATACCAACATAAACCTATTGACAAAATTATTTAGCCAGACAAATTGGATAATATATCATATAAATATTTATTTGGTAATGGTATTAACATAAGGTTAAAAAGGCACAGTGAGTACATACTAAAGGCAGCATAAAACAGCAGGAGGGGATGAACATCTCAGCACAAGTATGTAGAGTAAATATATGACTGAAAGATCAATTACCCCATCAGTCAGTAAACAATGTATAAGACTGCAAATGTAATTAAAGGTTACCTATTTTAATAAAGGCAAGAAGATGCACAAACCTGTATTCATCTCCTTCTGCAGGAATGTCGCCAGGTCCCAACGCGCGTTTTGGCGCTAACCTTTGTCAACGAGTGTGGCGTCAGACCAGCAGGAGACATTATATATATAACCCCAAACCAATGAGTGAGCGCCACGTATAACCCAGTCACGGACTATGAGCGACGCATGTATCCAATCCTAAGCATGCAGGCAGTGTCACACACTGGATAGATATTTCCTTTGAAAATAAATTGTCCGGGGCTCCCATACACATTAGACTGTTGATCAAACGTGTCAAAATTGGAGGGTTTTGCTGACATTAGTCTAAAGAGTATCGGGGGCTTTAACCCCTTTACCCCCCGAGGGTGGTTTGCATGTTAATGACCAGGCCAATTTTTACAATTCTGACCACTGTCACTTTATGAGGTAATACCTCTGGAACGCTTCAACGGATCCCGCTGATTCTGAGATTATTTTTCCGTGACATATTGTACTTCATGATAGTGATAAAATTTCTTCAATATCACTTGTGTTTAATTGTGAAAAAATCAGAAATTTGGCAAAAATTTAGCAATTTTCAAAATTTGAATTTTTATGCCCTTAAATCAGAGAGATACTGTATGTTACACAAAATTGTTCATAAATAACATTTCCCACATGTCTACTTTACATCAGCACAATTTTAGAACCAATTTTTTTTTTTTATTAGGGAGCTATAAGGGTTAAAAGTTGACCAGCGATTTCTCACTTTTACAACAAAATTTACAAAACAATTTTTCTTAGGGACCACATCATATTTGAAGTCACTTTGAGGGGCCTTTATGACAGAATATACCCAAAAGTGACACCATTCTAAAAACTGCACCCCTCAAGGTGCTTAAAACCACATTCAAGAAGTTTATTAACCCTTCAAGTGTTTCACAGCAATTGATCGAACGTGAAAGTAAAAAATGAACATTTAACTTTTTTTCACTAGAATTTTAATTTAGACCCCAATTTTTTTATTTTCATGAGGGTAACAGGAGAAATTGGACCCCATATGTGTGGAAAAGCCATTGTTTGGGTGCACGGCAGGGCTCAGAAGGGAAGGAGCACCCTTTGATTTTTTCAAGGCAAAACTTGCTGGAATTTACAGCGGACGCCAAGTCGCATTTGGAGAGCCCCTGATGTGCTTAAACAGTGGAAACCCCCCACAAGTGACCCCATTTTGGAAACTAGACCCCCTAAGGAACTTATTTAGATGTGTGGTGAGCACTTTGAATCCCCAAGTGTTTCGCAAAAGTTTTTAATTTAGAGCCGTGAAAAAAAAATCACTTTTTTTCCACAAAAATGATTTTCTAGCCACAATTTTTTTATTTTCACGAGGGTAACTGGACTCCAAAAGTTGTTGTGCAATTTCTCCTGAGTACGCTGATACCCAAGGTGTTGGCGAAAACTACTGTTTGGGCGCATGTCAGGGCTCGGAAGGGAAGGAGTAACGCTTTGCAATGCAGACTTTGATGGAATGGTCTGCGGGCATCATGTCACGTTCTCAGAGCCCCTGATGTGCCTAAACAGTGGAAATGCCCAACAAGTGCCCCCTTTTTGGAAACTAGACCCCCTAATGAATTTATCTAGATGTGTGGTGAGCACCTTGAACCCCCAGGTGCTTCACAGAAAATTATAATGTTGACTTGTGAAAATAAAAAAAAAATCTAATTTTTTCAACAAAAATGTTAAAAAAAATATTTTCACAAGGATAACAGGAGAAAGTGGACGTCAAAATCTGTTGTGCAATTTCTTCTGAGTACCCTGATACCCCATGTGTTGGAGAAAACTACTGTTTGGGCACACATCAGGGCTCAGAAGGGAAGGAGTGATGCTTTGGAATGTAGACTTTGATGGAATGGTCTGCGGGCATCATGTCACGTTCTCAGAGCCCCTGATGTGCCTAAACAGTGGAAATGCCCAACAAGTGCCCCCTTTTTGGAACTGATTCTTGATTTGTGAATTTTAGAATGTAGTGTCATACGTCAGTTGTGTAGGACAACCTGACGAACACTACACAACTGACGTATGACAACTAGTGTTGAGCCACCCCCGTAGTGTTCGAGTTCGGTTCGGTTCGTCGAACACCCGTGTGTTCGCCGAACTGTTCGTCGAACTGTTCGTCGAACACCTTCGAACACCGTTAAAACCAATGGCAGGCAAACAAAAACACATAGAAACACATAGAAAACACCTTCAAAGGTGTCCAAAAGCTGACAAACTGCTCAGAAGACACAACTAACACATGGAAAAGTGACAAGTACATATAGTCATGCGAAAAGAAAAGAGGTGGAGGAGTAAAAGGAGGGGGAGACACAGATATAGGCATGTCATGCCCTTCTAAAATCCAAAAAGTGAGAAGCCGAGACGGCCAGTCCGCTCCTGCCCGTGCCACCTCCGTGTCGCCGGGTTTGTGCCAGAGCCGCGGTGAACCCTGATGGCCAGCCCCCCTCTCCCAATAGTGGTGCGTGTCCGCTGGTGGGTCGAGAGAGCCCCCCTGTGGTGGAGGCAGCTCTAAGCTTTTTAATTTAAATTGTCCCTCTAATTTGAATGAATACACTTTAAATCCATTTACAAGGATCTATTGGAGGGCAAGTCTCATGCCAGCAGCCGCGTAATTCCAGCTCCAGTAGCGTCCACTAAAGCTGCTGCAGTTAAAAAGCTTTTATAAGGATCGAGCTCGGCTGTCCACCGCAAGGTATCCTAGTGCCAGTCCCAGCCCCTATGCCTTGGGGTGCCTCCTGATGCTCTTCACTGAGTATCCCGTGGTCCTGAAGCATTTCCTTTGAAAAAATTAAGTGTCCAAACTACAGGTGGTGTAGCTTGCTTAACAGCCGGGATAATCCGCTGACTAGCAGACACTGCTACTAGGCACAAAGTATTTCCTGGGCTAGATGCAGTTAAAAATTTGTAAGTAGATACTCTCGTTGGATGCTGAGAAAGCATTCCATAGAGTCTCCTGGCACGCCATATATGATTCTCTTAAAAAGCTTGGGGTAGGGGTCTAGGGGACCCTTTTATAGCCAAAATCACGGCCCTGTATCACAATACGTCACCTAGGCTGAAGATAAATGGAACTGTAGCACCGAGGGCTCGGTTGCTACAGACGTATTGCACCTCACCCAGAGGTGTGATATCTCACTCTCAGATAAGGATGGAGTGTGGATCAGGACCCGACACCTGCATGCATTACACCACATTGCCGTGGGGCAGGGCGACCAATATGCCCCTGAGATGGGCACGACAGTCCCTGTCCCTGGCTGGAGTGGGGGGAGGGAACACTGAGGAAGGGGAACCCTGCAGTGCAGGAGCAGGGAGGAAGCAGTTCCTGGGTGCATTGAGAAGGGAGTATAAAAGGTGGGCACCATCTTAGTTCAGTGCAGAGAAGTCTGAGCAGAAGTGGCAGGGAGCAGGGGCTCTGCATGAGCTCTGCTCTGGAGGCGGGCCTAGTAACAGAGGCCCAGGCCTGCAAGAGGGAGAAGGAAGGAAGAGGAGCGGAGAAGGCTCCAGGAACGAGGAATGAAGGGATCCCAGGGGTGCGGACGGGCGAGTCGCCACCGCACGCCCGAATCCACCTGCGTGGAGGGGTCAGGCCAAAGGGGGAGACCGGTCCCCGAACTAGTGGAGGCAGGAAACGACCCTCAGCTAGAAACCGGAGGCTCTGACATTTTATGTGGCGCAGCCCCTTGCTCCACCCGCTAGGAAGGCACCACATAGGGTCATGGAAACTGGCGCCAAGTTTACCAAGAGGAGGCCCGAGGCAGCCGGACAGAAGTGTTGGTAAGAAAGGCCAGACAAAGGACACACAAAGGGGGTCCTGTGAAGTGCTCCAAAGTTATCTGGGAGTTGTCTGAGCCCCTCACCTGGTGAGCACAGTACGACGTGGGCAGCCGTTACCTGCAGACGTGGTCTGGATAATAAGAACTGTGAGTAAAGGCCCTGAACTGCATCACTGACTCCGTGTCGTTACTGCTGCTGCCCTGCACCATCACCCCCATCCTCCGCATACACTGCCCTGAGGCTATACTCCTCCCGTGGGGAGTTATGCTACGCTCTGCTGCACCCACAACACCAGCCTTAGCGGTCTGCCCTGTAGCGGCGGTTCACTCTGACCGCAATCCACGGGTGGCGTAGTCGGACATTTAAACATCAAAACCACATAAATAGTTCCGCCACTGGTTTGACCGCCCTGAGCCACGGAACCGGATCGCCGCCACGAAGACTACAACCACCAGCATCCACCAAAAAGGGTCCGGCTCCGGGTGTCCCAAGGCCCAGGGGGTGCGTCAGAACATTTTCATCACCTTTCACAATCACCAATGGGACAAGGCAGGGATGTCCTCTGTCCCCTCTCTTATACATCCTAGTGACGGAGCACCTGCTCTCATCAATTCGCCATAACCCCAATATTAGGTGGATTGAGGTGGGAGGCACCGAGTACAAGTGCTCTCTATTTGCTGATGATGTCCTAGTATATATCACTCAATCACATATATCCATCCCTGCTGTTATGGCTGAAATAGATCACTTTGTTACATGGTAAAATTTTAAAATCAATGCAGCGAAGTCTGAGGCCCTCGATGTCTCCCTCCCTAAATCCATATAGGATTCCATCCAGTCCAACTTTCCCTTTGCCTGGCCCTCACAGGGTATCAAATACTTAGGAATTCCTATTCATAGAGACCTCTCCCATCTATGTTATCTTAATTTTGGGCCCTTTATTGAACAATTCCATACAGACCACGGTTGGCAAGTTAGAACTGTAAGATTCACTACGTGAACCACTGGTGTTTTGTGGAAAAGCACATGTACACCGCGTTCCAAATTATTATGCAAAAAGTGTTTAGGAGTGATAAGGGAAGAATTTGTTTGTTTGTCAGTTAAACTCATTGATGGTGATGTGTGTCAGGGCTCTTTATATCACTGTAAGCAATTGCAGACACCTGTGCTAATTAGTTTGGCAGGTGTGTCCAATGAAAGGCAAGACTACTTAAGAAGGCTCTCTCACATTATTAAGCAGCCTACATTTTCTGCCAAAATGGGAAAGAAAAAGGATGTGTCGGCTGCTGAGAAGCAACAAATTGTGGAGTGTTTAGGTCAAGGCATGACTACAATCAACATTGTGCGATGATCAGGATGAAGTGTCTTGGCAATCAAGAAGTATGTAGCTGATTCACAGTACACACGTGTGCGTGCTGATAAGGGCAAATTGAGGACTCTTTCCTACAGGCAATTACGTCAGGTTGAAAGAGCAGCGGCAAAAAAGCCTTGTCATAGCAGCAGACAAGTTTTTGAAGCTGCTTGTGCCTCCAACGTCCCCCGAACAACAAGATGCAGGGTCCTTCAGAGGTTTGCAGCTGTGCATATGCCATCCTGTCGACCTCCTCTATCCACTTCACACAAGCAGAAACGGCTCCAGTGGGCCAAACATTACATGAAGACTAATTTCAAAACTGTTTTGTTCACGGATGAGTGCCGTGCAGCGCTCGATGGTCCAGATGAATGGAGTGGAGGATGGCTGGTTGATGGACACCCCACGCAAACATGGCTACAGCGCCAACAAGGAGGAGGTGGAGTAATGTTTTGGGCTGGAATCATGGGGAGAGAGATTGTCGGCCCCTTTAGGATCCCTGAAGGCGCTAAAGATGAACTCCATAATGTATGTGGATTTTCTCAAACAGCACTTCCTGCCATGGTTCAAGAAGAAGAACCGTGTATTTCACAGCAAGATCATTTTTCTGCATGATAATGCACCATCTCATGCTGCACATAAAACATCTGCATCTCTGGCTGATATGGGCATAAAAGGGGACAAACTTATGGTGTGACCCCCATGCTCCCCTGACCTCTACCCCATTCAGAACCTTTGGAGCATCATTAAAAGGAGTGTCTATGATGGCGGGAGGCAGTTCACATCTAAGCAACAGCTCTGGGAGGGTATTCTGTCCTCATGCAAAACAATTGAAGCAGAAACCATCCAAAACCTGACAAATTCAATGGACGAGAGAGTTCAGAAGCTCCTTTCGAACAAGGGGTCCTATGTGAAAATGTAACATCACCTAGAATAAAGTTTTGAGTTGAAAACTGTTTGATTTCAGTTTCTAACAACCTGCTAATGCTTATAATTTCAAAAATGACCATTTTTTTGGTCTTTATTAAAATGAAAAGGTTGATCGAAAAGTTTGGGGGATCTAAGAGTGTGGCAACCCAGTAGTCATGATTACTTCGAATTCTGACAATATGAGGGTCATGCTGCAGGTAGTGCAGCAAGAAGGCACTTATGTGTCTTGCGCATCTCGGAGCCTCAAAATTATTTTCCGGGCTAGATGCAGCTAAAAATTATTTTTAATTTTAAATCTGGTGAAGCTTATTATAGATGGCCTAATAGGATCAGTGCTGCACACTGCTACAAAGCCCAAATTATTTTCCAGTCAAGATACAGATAAACATGATTAGTAATTTGAAAGCTTAAAACGGTTGGTAGGGTGATTTTAACCAATCATCAAGCTTTTACTCTCCCCAGGATGACACAGGGGTAAAAAAGTCGTTTCGGATCCATGATTTGTTCATCTTTATGAACGTGAGTCTGTCTACATTATCAGTGGAGAGCCGCGTGCGCTTATCTGTCAGCACACCACCAGCAGCGCTGAACACACGTTCAGACAGAACGCTGGCTGCGGAGCATGACAAGATCTCCAAGGCGTAAGTGGCTAGCTCCGGCCATTTATCCAGATTGGAAGCCCAAAAAGAGCAAGGGTCCAGTGACACAGTCGTGGCTTCAATGTTTACTTGGAGATACTCCTGTACCATCGTCTCTAGGCGTTGACTATGTGTCAGACTTCTTGTCTCCTGTGGCCTTGCAAAGGATGGGCTAAAAAAGTGGTGAAATGATTCCGCAAAATTGATGTTACCAGCAGATACTGTGGTTCTGTTACGGTTTGAGTGCTGAACACTTGACGGTCCCACGGTTGGCAAGTTGGAACTGTGAGATTCACTACGTGCACCACTGGTATTTTGTGGAAAAGCACATGTAAGATTCTGCAACAGTCTCTGCTGATACTCCTGCATGCGTGCATCCCTTTCTATGGCAGGAATAATTTCTGCAAATTTACTTTTGTACCGGGGATCTAACAGTGTGGCAAGCCAGTAGTCAGGATTATTTCTAATTCTCACAATTCGAGGGTCATGTTGCAGGTAGTGCAGCAAGAAGGCACTCATGTGTGTTGCGCATCCAGGAGCACCAAGTCCCTGTTGTGTTGGTGGCGAGGTAACAATCATGCTTCCTTCCTCTGTCCTCTCCCCCCAACCTCGCACAACAGAAATGTGATCAAGGTCTCCCTCATCTGATGAGTCTTCCATCAGTTCGTCCTCCACTTCTTCCTGGGCTCCTGCACCTTCCTCACTAGTTTGGCTGCTACCATGCGCCCTGGTAAAATCATCTCCCCCACCCTCACATGCCTGCCGCCTTGGTGCTGCCGACCGTCTGGACCTTGCAGATGTTAGCCCTTCCGCATACAACTCCTCCTCCTCTACTTCCTCCACCTCCTCTTGTGCCACCACCTGACTCCGAATTCTGTTTTACATGTGCTCCAGCATGTAAATCACCGGAATAGTCATGCTGATAATGGCATCGTCAGCACTAAACATCTTCGTCGCCATTTCAAAACTGTGCAGAAGGGTGCATAGGTCCCTGATCTGAGACCACTCCTCCAGCGTGATTTGCCCCACCTCTGAATCTCGTTGGCCCAGGCTATACGTCAGAACGTATTGCACCAGGGCTTGTCGGTGCTGCCACAGTCGCTGCAACATGTGCAGAGTTGAATTCCACCGGGTAGGCACATCGCATTTTAGCCGGTGAAGTGGCAGGCCCAACGACTTCTGTAGAGATGTAAGTCGCTGAGCTGCGGGATGCGAACGGCGGAAGTGAGCACACAGCGACCGTGCCCTCTGCAGAAGGCCATCTAGTCTGGGATAGTGGGCTAAAAATTGCTGGACAACCAGGTTCAACACGTGAGCCATACAAGGCACGTGTGTGACATTGCCCCGGCGAAGGGCCGCACCCAGGTTTGCAGCATTGTCGCACACGGCCTTCCCTGGTTTCAGGTCCAGTGGAGACAACCATTCATGAAATTGGTTCTCCAGAGCTGACCACAACTCCTCAGCTGTGTGACTCACATTTCCCAGACATTTCAATGTAAAAACCGCCTGATGACGTTGAGCCCTACTGCCAGCATAGTAAGGAGGTGTGCAGGATCCCTTCTGCGCAGTTAGAAAGCTTGTGGCATGACCAGACAGGCTTTGGGTGCAGGTGGAAGACCGAGAGGAGGTTGAGGAGGCAGAAGCAGTGGAGGAACTTTGACATAAAGAGGATTGACGCACAACTCGTGGGGACGGCAAGACTTGGACAGCAGCCCCTTGTCCTGCTGTCACCATAGTTACCCAGTGCCCAGTCAGCGACATGTAACGCCCCTGTCCATGCCTACTCGTCCAAGTGTCTGTGGTGAAATGCACCCTGTCACACACAGAGTTTCTCAAAGAAGCGGTGATGTTGTGTGCGACATGCTGGTGGAGCGCAGGCACACCTTTCTTTGAGAAGTAGTGCCGACTGGGCATCTGGTACTGGGGCACTGCGACGGACATAAGGTCTCGAAAATCCTCTGTGTCCACCAGGCGGAAAGGCAGCATTTCTGTAGCCAAGAGCTTGCAGATGGTGAAATTCAACCTCTTAGCTTTCTCATGGCTAGGAGGAAATGGTCTTTTACTTGTCCACATCTGAGGGACCGAGGGCTGGCTATTGTGCTTAGACGGGGTTGATAAGGGTGTCCCCGGCAAACTGCCGGTCTGTGAGGAAGATGCAGGCGGACATGTTAGGTTGCCTTGATCCAAAGGTGGTGCTATCGATGTCGGACAGCGCTCAAGACCAGCTGGTGTTACCACCTCCAAAGAAAATGATGACCTGCCAATCACGCTGGCTGTTGCGGGTAAAGAGGTGGCAGGTCTGCGCCCCAAAACAGGTGTGACTGCTGTCCCCCCAGTCACAGAGGATGAAGAGGCCGCGGATGCACAAGATATGGCAGACGGTGGTTGGCCCGGCCGGCTAGGCCGCATTGTAGCACACTGAGCTTCCCACTGCAACTTATGCTTCATGTCCATGTGCC
Organism: Phyllobates terribilis; assembly: GCF_046119375.1. Taxonomy (NCBI): domain Eukaryota; kingdom Metazoa; phylum Chordata; class Amphibia; order Anura; family Dendrobatidae; genus Phyllobates; species Phyllobates terribilis. Next base: position 175,147,325 of record NW_027362764.1, read on the forward strand.
GGTTCATGCATGAAGTACTCAAACTATGTATTTTTTGGCCTCTACTTAGCTTTTGCTGACAAATGTTACAGATAACACGAGTTGGGTCATCTTTATCGATCTGAAAAAATGCCCAGGCTATGCAAGGCTTAGCACCCATGCGACCTGAAGAGCCACCACGACTTGTGGTGAGAGGCAGAGTTGTGTTTGAGGATGCAGTTGTTGACGTGCTTCCAGTACTACGTCTCTGTCCAGGAAGGCGCAACCTGACCTCGTCGTCACTAGCATCTTCCTCCACCTCCTCTGCTGACCTCATCTCTTGGCTGACTGTGGGTTGACAGTAAGTGGGATCTCCGACCTCATCATCATCACCCTGTGCGTTATCACACCCGTCGTCCTCAGAGCCAACCTGTTCCTGCCCTGACAAAAAACTAAAGTTGTCGCTCCAATCAGGTATTTGAGTCTTATCATCGTCTTCCTCATTGTCTCCACCAACAGGAGTTACAGTTTGGGAATGAGGGTCTACATTATGGTCAGAACCTTCTGCGTCTGGTCCTGGATCCGACTCATAAAGATTCTGGGCATCAGTGCAGATCATTTCCTCGTCTGGATTCACAGAAGCGCTGGAGTCGACCTCTGATTCCCAGGCTATAGTATGAGTAAACAGCTCTGCAGACTCAACCATCTGTTCTACCTCATACTCAGACGGGCAGCTGGAGATTTGGGAGCTGTGAGGAAGCAAGTGCGATTTGGGTGACACCTTTGAGGACTGGAGTATTTGTGATGTTGAAGTTGATGTGGAGGAGAGCCCACTTAAAGGAGCACTTGATATCCGTTGAAGCACCTGCTGTTTTTGTGCCTCATCTGGAATTTGTAGCGATTGGCGTGGCCGTAAGAAAGGGATCTTATCACATTGTCCGCTAAAAGAAGTAGACATTTTAGTTTGGCTGGAAGATGGTCTTTCTTCTGCACCTACCCCACGGACACAACCTTTTTTCCCTTCCCAACACGCCTATTCCCCTTTCCACCAGCAGCAGGCCTTTTTCCACTCATTTTGGTGGTTAACTAATTAACAACTCTGGAGTTGCTTGCACAAAAAAACAATGGATGGTAACCGAGCAGAGCTGAGTGGCCAAACTGTGGTATTAGGCCAAAACTATTGGCTGGGTTAGATGCAGAAAAAAATTATTTTTAATTTGCAACCTGATGGAGGTCAGTATAGATGGACTAATAGACCAAGTCCCACACACCGCTAGAAGCCCAAATATTTTTTCAGAGCTAGATGCAGAAATTTTTTTTATTCAATTTGCAACCTGATGGAGGTCAGTATAGATGGACTAATAGACCAAGTCCCACACACTGCTAGAAGCCCAAATATTTTTTCAGAGCTAGATGCAGAAAAAAAATATTTTTAATTTGCAACCTGATGGAGGTCAGTATAGATGGACTAATAGACCAAGTCCCACACACCGCTAGAAGCCCAAATATTTTTTCAGAGCTAGATGCAGAAAAAAATTATATTCAATTTGCAACCTGCTGGAGGTCAGTATAGAAGGACTAATAGAACAAGTCCCACACACTGCTAGAAGCCCAAATATTTTTTCAGAGCTAAATGAAGAAAAAAATTATTTTTAATTTGCAACCTGATGGAGGTCAGTATAGATGGACTAATAGACCAAGTCCCACACACTGCTAGAAGCCCAAATATTTTTTCAGAGCTAGATGCAGAAAAAAATTATTTTTAATTTGCAACCTGATGGAGGTCAGTATAGATGGACTAATAGAACAAGTCCCACACGCTGCTAGAAGCCCAAATATTTTTTCAGAGATAAATGAAGAAAAAAATTATTTTTAATTTGCAACCTGATGGAGGTCAGTATAGATGGACTAATAGACCAAGTCCCACACACTGCTAGAAGCCCAAATATTTTTTCAGAGCTAGATGCAGAAAAAAATTATTTTTAATTTGCAACCTGATGGAGGTCAGTATAGATGGACTAATAGACCAAGTCCCACACACTGCTAGAAGCCCAAATATTTTTTCAGAGCTAGATGCAGAAAAAAATTATTTTTAATTTGCAACCTGATGGAGGTCAGTATAGATGGACTAATAGACCAAGTCCCACACACCGCTAGAAGCCCAAATATTTTTTCAGAGCTAGATGCAGAAAAAAATTATATTCAATTTGCAACCTGCTGGAGGTCAGTATAGAAGGACTAATAGAACAAGTCCCACACACTGCTAGAAGCCCAAATATTTTTTCAGAGCTAAATGAAGAAAAAAATTATTTTTAATTTGCAACCTGATGGAGGTCAGTATAGATGGACTAATAGACCAAGTCCCACACACTGCTAGAAGCCCAAATATTTTTTCAGAGCTAGATGCAGAAAAAAATTATTTTTAATTTGCAACCTGATGGAGGTCAGTATAGATGGACTAATAGACCAAGTCCCACACACCGCTAGAAGCCCAAATATTTTTTCAGAGCTAGATGCAGAAATTTTTTTTATTCAATTTGCAACCTGATGGAGGTCAGTATAGATGGACTAATAGACCAAGTCCCACACACTGCTAGAAGCCCAAATATTTTTTCAGAGCTAGATGCAGAAAAAAATTATTTTTAATTTGCAACCTGATGGAGGTCAGTATAGATGGACTAATAGACCAAGTCCCACACACTGCTAGAAGCCCAAATATTTTTTCAGAGCTAGATGCAGAAAAAAATTATTTTTAATTTGCAACCTGATGGAGGTCAGTATAGATGGACTAATAGAACAAGTCCCACACGCTGCTAGAAGCCCAAATATTTTTTCAGAGATAAATGAAGAAAAAAATTATTTTTAATTTGCAACCTGATGGAGGTCAGTATAGATGGACTAATAGACCAAGTCCCACACACTGCTAGAAGCCCAAATATTTTTTCAGAGCTAGATGCAGAAAAAAATTATTTTTAATTTGCAACCTGATGGAGGTCCGTATAGATGGACTAATAGAATGATGCTATGCCCAAAAGATTTTACTTCACTAGGTGCAGTAAAAAAATTGGTATTCTATACACAGGTGGTATATCTTGCAACACAGATAGGCTACTCCACTGACTAACACACTCTGCAATAGGCCAAAAAGGATTAGCTTTGCTAGATTCAGCCAAATGCTGTGAAAAAAACTTGCACAGCACTGGCACAGACCTGCCTGGCAAAAACTGATAGGAACTGATGTAACCTAGTCCTGAAAAGGACTCCAATTACAATTAGTCTTTACTCCCACAATCTATCTATTTAAGAGCACAGACCTGCTTGATAAAATTCGTAGGAAATGCTGTAACCTAGTCCTTAAAAGGACTGCAATCACAACTATTCCCTACTCCCAAGCTATCTGTATATTTGTGCGAAAATTGGCTTGAAATTAACAAGGTATAGCGCACACAGCAACAGCGGTGCCGTCTAACACGCAGCTGCAGCAGTGAGAAAATGGTGGCGACGGGGAAAATGGCTTGGTCTTATAGGGCAAGGACATGTGACATACACTGCCAATCACACATGCCCTTGCTTGTGTGAAAAAAAGCACTTCGCTCCGTGTGTGCGCTGCTGATAGGCTGACAGATTGCACCTCCCCACTGCAAATGCGGGAAAGAGAAAAAAAAATGGAGATCTTCATTGTTCCTGCAGAGATCCATCCCCTGCCCCTCCCCCCGCCCCGCTGTACACTCAAACTGCGTATTAACATTAATTTTCATCATTACTGAGAAAAAATCCAGTTATGATTTTGGTGCACGAACAGTTATCGAACATAACCTCGAACAGCCGAATTTTTCTCAAATTGTTCGTGTTCGCCGACCGGCTCGAACACCGCCCAAAACAGCTCGAATTTGAGATTGGCGAACAGTTCGAGTAGAACAACGCTCATCTCTAATGACAACCTGACGAACACTACGTCAGTTGTGTAGTATTCATCAGGTTGTCATACGTCAAAAATTAATTTAGTAGTGCATGGAAGTATGGTACCTTTTGAAGCATTCTTTCATGCACAGGCCAGGTTTTTTGGGGCAGGTGTCGCATTGATAAATGGTGTCCTTGCGTATTCCGCTTTTGGAACACACTCGGCACCTCTTTTGTGACTTACCTTTTTTTCCACTCTAGGGGACCACCCCCAGGAAATGCTGGCCTGGTACAATTCATGGTCCTTCAGTTCCGGAAGTGCTGGGGCCCGCTCTGTCACCACTGCCAAATATCAGGGCCTTGATAACTACCTCCTGGAATTGAAGGTACGAGGTAGAAGTCTGGCCTGCACATTGTGAAAGAAGGAAAACGTTGTGGATTGCCATCTGTACGATGTGCACAGCCAGCTTCTTGTACCACACCCTGGCCTTTTTCAAAGCACTGTACGGCTGGAGGACTTGATCAGAGAGGACACCTCCCCCGTCTTCATGTTGTACCCCACTACACAGTCTTGTTTGACGACCTGTGTAGTGTAACCTCATACATTGCTGAGGGTGCTGCCATCACCATGTATGGTAGTCAAGAGAAGGACATCCCTCTTGATTTTGTACTTGATCACCAGCAGGTGGTCGCTACATTGGGCTCTGCTCTCACCTCTTCTGAGCAGCTGCCCAATTAGCGTCTTTGGGAGGCCTCTCTGATTTTTGCGCACCGTACCGCAGGCTGCGGCACCTCACAGAGAGAGGGACTTGAAGAGCGGGATACTTGTATAAAAGTTATCCACGTAGAGGTGATAACCTTTATCCAGCAGTGGGTGCACCAAATCCCACACAATTTTCCCACTAACTCCCAGAATAGGGGGGCCTTCAGGGTATTCAATCCGGGAGTCCTTCCCTTTGTAAACTCTAAACTTGTGAGTGTACCCTGAGGTACTCTCACACAATTTATACAGCTTGATTCCGTACCTGGCCATTTTACTGGGCAGGTACTGCCGGAATCCAAGCCGCCCCTTAAAATGGATTAAGGACTTATCTACGCAGATGTCCCTTTGGGGCTCGTACACTTCAGCAAACTCGTTGTTGAGGTGCTCGATGACCGGCCGAACTTTAAATAGACGATCAAAGTTTGGGTCAGGACACTTTGCATTATCGTTGCAATGCAAGAATTTGTGGATGGCCTCAAAACGTGTCCGGATCATAGCCATGCGGAACACTGGAGTGTTATACAAAACGTCAACACTCCAGTATTGCCGAACTTCTGGCTTCTTCAGGATCCCCATATGAAGGACCAGGCCCCAAAACTTCATAATTTCTACTGCGTCTACAGGAGACCAGTTAGAAAATGATGAAGAGGGGTTTTGTTCCAAACATTGATGAGCGTACAAATTAGTTTGGCCCACCATGAGGTTTACAAAATCCTCAGAGAAAAAAACTTTGAAAAAGTCTAGTTCTGTGAGGCCTGTGGTGTCAAACTTGATTCCTGATTCTGCCACGAAATCAGGAATCAATGGCTCATAATTTTCGGGGCACGAGGTCCATATGGTGTCAGTAGTGGGGGGCGCTAGTTCATCTTCTCTCCTGGGGCAACTGCGTGGCGGTCCAGCAGCACCTGAGGAGAAAGAGGAGGAGGAAGAGGAGGACGAGGATGAAGACGACGAGGAGTCAGAAAAATAAAGAAATGTGGGATTCTCTCCCTCGCTGTCAGTGTTGGAGGCACTGCTCCGCTGAATAGCGAGTTTGGGATGAGCGGGACACTTTTTGTTATGTATGTGGTGCGTGTGTGTCAGTACTTTATTTGGAGTGTGTGTGTGTGCCAGTGTGCTTGGTGTGAACTTTTTTTTTCTGAAAAAAAAAAAGAGAAAAAAAGAAACAGCCATAGGTGGTGCAAACAGCGAGCACGAGTGTGGATCGGTGAGCCGGCTGCTGGATGTGGTGCAAAGGTGGGGGGGGGGGTGTAAAACAGCGAGCATGAGTGCGGATCAGTGATTTGTGGTCACTGATCGGCGCTCGGTCGCTGCAGGAAGCACGAAAAAAAAACGGCCAAAAGTCGAGCGATCAAATACTGATCAAGTAATGATCAGCACTTGGTGGCAGAAAGGCGGACGGGAACGAGGGAAGGGGGAGAGGGAGGGAGAGGGGGTTTGAGGTGGATGAGGAGGGATCAAGAAATTCTACTTACAGTTGTCGTCTGTCAGATATCTTCTGTAAGATGTCTTCTGTCAGATGTCTTCTGGAGCAGGAGTGGCGATTGTGGTGTTACCGCAAGGCCCAGCACGGCGCACAATCGGACAGCGCGACCGCCCTCTACAAAAGAAAAAAGGTTAGTGGAAAAAAAAGTGTAAGGTAACGAGTGCGAGTGCTGATCGGTGATTTGCGTCACCAATCAACGCTCGGCGCCTGCTAGATGCCCGCACGGAGGTGGTGCACAGTGGGGGGGGGGAAATGGACAGGGACAAAAAAAAGTCGAGCACGGACGTTGATCAGTGACGTAGTCACTGGCCAGCGCTCGGCCGCTGCAAGACGCACGGAAAAAAAACCTGAGGAGTGGGAAGGGGGGTAAAAAGGTGGTGGAGGGGGGTAAGAATAGGGAGGAGAAGGTAATTGGGGGTGGATGAGGGGAGATCAGAGATGGACTTACCAAGGTCTTCTCTGTTCTTCTTTCATGCTCTGATCAACAGGATCAACAGCAGGAGCAGGCTCTGTAGCAGGATCAGCAGTGGGAGCAGCTTACCAGCAGGAGCCCAGCAGCAGGAGACCGGAGCAGTCGATCAGGGATGGGAGCAGCAGCAGGAGACCGGAGCAGCAGCAGGCCCAGCAGGAGCAGCGACCGGAGCAGGTAAGAGATGGTCTTGTGGTGTCACAGAGGCTTCTGTGGCACAACAAGGCCCAACACACCAGCAATCAAAAGTGTGACCACTCTGTACAAATCCTTACCAAGCGTGAGGAGCTGCAGGGCGGTCACAGGGGGGTGATAGTGTAGTGACAGGCAGGTCACAGGACGGTCACCACCCGGTCACCTCCCAGTCAGGCACTCTGATTGGAGCGATCGATGTCATCATCGATCGCTCCAATCAGAGCCGGCTTGGGCCTGGACAGACACTACAGGGGGTCACAGAGAGGTGACAGGCAGGTCACAAGCCAGTCACCACCCTGTGACCGCCCGGTAACCTCGCGGTCGTCGCTCTGATTGGTGCGTTTGATGTAATCGGCGATTGCACCAATCAGGACGGGTTGGGGAGAGGGCTGGCGTTACTAGGCAACAGCGTAGGATCGGTGCTCTAGGCTGCACATCACTGTTTCCTGCAATCTGATTGCCGGAAGCAGAAATGCTGTGATTGGCTGTTCAGAATTGAACAGCCAATCACAGCGATCGTGGTTGCAGGGGGGCAGCGACACCCCCCCCGATGCCGACGCCATCTACCCTGAGGTAAGATGGCGCCGGAAATTTAATGTGATCACCGCGACCGAAGTCGCAGTGCAGCATTAAAGATCATGCGTTGTAATAGGAATGTGATCCATAAGGCCCAGGGCGCAGATACATATTAGTACGTATCATGTCAGAAAAGGGTTAAGTTGAATGTCACGAACGAATCAGCCAGCAAGTGACAAGTATTTTTATAAAGCCACCTCATAACCTAGCATTTACCTACTTTAATTTTCTAAATATTAGGGCTATGAAAGTAGTGCAATCTCCTGAAAGATATCCACCTTTTATTTTATTATTTTTTGGTTAGTTACTACATGCCTACACTCTTCCATAGCCAGACATGTCATAATGATCACATTATTAAAAATCTCATTGATTCAATCCTTACCAGCATGAAGAGCAAGATAAAATGGCCCCAGCACCATGGGAGTTGCAGATAATGTGCCATTAAATCAGTGCAATTCTTAACACGTCTGATCAGATTCACATATTTTTACATTCTACCACTGAATTAATACAGCTATAAATTTACATGTTGGATAGGACCTGCATGGATTTAGAATGTTAACATGCACAATGAAATATAGTTTATGTTTAGTAATTTGCATTTGACATGAAGCACAATGATTCATAAGATTCTGTAGTGCAAATTGTTTGAAACCTATACTACAAATTACATGTGTGAACTTTCCCTTATGTTGCTACATCTCTGACAGTTGTGTATATTAATGTGTTTTGCATTGCCTAAGGTTATGTTGTTCTTGCATATAATGTGCAAATATTCACAAGCAACCATGCAAGGGTGTTTCATTTTGAATACATGTATTTATTGTATGTATATACTTGGTTTGGTGGAAAAGAAATGTAAAATAGAATGAATAATATATTTTTTGAATGTCTAACAAGGTCACTTTTAGGAAAGACTAATAACTAAATGACCTGAGACAAAGTGTCATAAGGAAATAATAATTGTACTTAAAACACTGTATTCTAAAGCTAAGTGCATGTGGTGGAGTCCCTGGATTTTTGAAACATAGTTGTGGGTATTTGCAACCATTCACCATCAAGATCATCATGGAGCTTGAATATTGACATTGCATGACATCTTGGGTGGGTGGCATATTGTCCTTCAACTATACCCTGCTCCAAATCACTTAGCTACTCTAAACAGCCCATCCTAGTGCTCACATTTGCTTATGATAATTGCATTTGTGTATGAATGATGTTATGTACCTGGAGACCGCACTTAGAGATGGTGAGCTGAGGATGATCAACTTATCGAGTAGAGTCCTCAGCGATAAAGAGTTGAGTCTTTTGTCAAAGGGACTGTCATTTGTCCCGACAACAAAGTTTTCGAGTGGGCTAAGGATGTGGCGTTATTCACAAGGAAACTTAGATGGGCTAAGTTCATGAAACAGAATGAACGAAGCAAGTGTAGGGATATAGGTTTCCCTTATGATGAACTACCCAACTTAAGGTTATTGGAAAATCTGTGGCATGAAGGGCAAGGAGGTGTAGGAGATGGACATTTTACAAAGCTTAGAGTGAAAAGTACTAAGCCTCCACCAATATTTGAATGTAGTCTTAGTCATATAGATATCTTCGAGGAGCTGGTTGGTGGAGCCCTAAAGGAAATTAAAGTGGAGAACGTTAGAAGCAACTTGACAGCCTTGGAGCTGCAAGCCCTCCTGAGTCTAGAAAGAGATCATGCAATTATAATAAAGCCCTCAAATAAAGGGGGCAATATTGTAATTATGGACAGACTACAATATAAACAAATGTGCCTAAGTTTACTGTCAGATAAAGAATGCTATGAGGTGTTGAAACAAGACCCAACTGAAAGGTATCTACAGGAATTGGAGGTTATACTATTAAAAGCAATGGATGACAACCTTATTGATAAAAATGAGTTTTCCTTTCTAAGACCAAAATGCCCTCAAACGGCAACATTTTATAGCCTACCAAAAGTGCACAAGGGGTGTATGCCCCTCAAGGGGCATCCTATTGTCTGGAGCATAGGGAGTTTAACACAGGGGATTAGTACCTATGTTGATGTTATCTTGAGGCTGTTTGTTATGGCGCTTCCTTCCTATGTCCGAGACACAATGGATGTCCTGCGGAAGTTAGACGATTTGCAGATAGATGAGGGGGTCCTCCTTGCAAGCTTGGATGTGGAGGCGCTGTACAGTTCAATCCCACATGATGCGGGTTGTAGAGCTGTGGAGTACTTCCTTAATGCGAGAGGAGTACATCTGAGACGACATAATGCACTGATAATGGACTTGGTTAAATTTGTTTTGAGCCGGAAATACTTTCTGTTTGTTGGGCGTTACGTCCACCAGCTCAGGGGTACAGCTATAGGGAGCCCTTGTGCTCCCACATATGCAAATTTATTCCTGGGCTGGTGGGAGGAGGTTCTAGTCTTTTGTGAGAGTCAGGAGGAGTGAACATCTAAGATATTACTATGGTCGAGATTCATAGATGATGTCCTGATCCTGTGGACTGGAACGACTGAACAGTTTAAAGATTTTGTTTATGTCCTTAATAACAACAGTGTGGGCCTAAGGCTGACGTCTTCGATACATGAGTATCGTTTATCATTTCTAGATCTTGTCATAGTAAAAGAATTCTGAAGGTCATATGACCACAAACCTTTATAGGAAGTCTACAGCGACTAACAATATGTTAGAATGGAGAAGCCATCACCCCTTACCTCTAAAGCGTGGAATCCCGAAGCGGCAATTCCTGAGGTTAAGACGGAATTTTTCCTCCTTTGATGATTTTGAAAGGGGAGCAAAGGATTTAGGATTGAGGTTTGCTAGACGAGGATACCCGGAGTGGGTCCTGACATCTGCATATCATCATGCTAGAGGATAGAACCTCTCTGTTGGTCCCAAAACCAAGGGAAGAAAATGATGGAAATATCAGACTTATAGAGATGTATGATCATGGGTCAAGGTAGGTGATGAGTATCCTAAAGAGGTATTGGAACATACTTAGGATGGACCCAGATGTGAGAGATCTAGTGACGCCCAAGGCATCTATCACATATAGAAGAGGACGTAATATCAAAGATCGGCTGGTGCATAGTCATCTGTAGCCAGAGCAAGTGGATCCAACGTGGCTTAACCATACAAAAACAACGGGGACTTACAGGTGTGAGTCATGTAAGGCCTGTGAGTTTATCTTAAAGAGTGACTCATTTGTAAGTGATGTGACAAGAAAAAGAAACTTGAATAGGGATTTCATAAATTGCCTGACGGAGGGGATTGTGTACCTGGCAAAATGTGACTGCCCAAAAATTTGGAAAGACAGATAGACAATTTAGGAGGAGGATCTTGGAACATATAGGCAGTATCAGAAGAAAAGCGGATACTCCCATCTCGAGGCATATATGGCAAAAACATAATGATAATGTAAAGGCAATCAAATTTTAGGGAATAGAAAAGATAAGGGCATCACCAAGGGGAGGGGATCATGACAACAAAATCCTGAGAAAGGAAACTCAATGGACATTTAGGCTAAAAACAGTAGCCCCCTTGGGCCTAAATGAGAAGATCTCATATATCCCATTTATCTAATGTAAGTGGTATGGGATTGTGGGATTTAGAATAAGGTCCATATGGGGAATAGACCATAAGTGGTGCCACATTTGAGGAAGGGGGTATCAAAAATCTAGAAGCTCTATGATATAAAAGGGAACATTCTATATATGCCCCATATATAGCCATAAGGTTTAAAAGATGGGAACATTTTATATATATATATATATATATGCCCCATATATTCTAAAAGTATCATGGTAAAATAGTAGCTCCACTAGTAGATAAGCATTTCATCTGGTTTCTAGAATTAAAAATGCTTTAAATAAGGGTCATGCACAGACCATATAGCCTGTACTGTAATGTGAATTAAGAGGAAGTGATAAGGGTTTGCAGTATGGATTTGTTATTGGGAGTTTGAACGATTACGCACTAACCGATAGAGAAAGGGTTAAATCCTTAGGCGCTTCTTCTGTAGCGTTATGTATCTAGGTTACCGCCACAATACAGCCGATGTGTAGACACGCATTGCCGACGTGGCCGAACGCGATTGGTCTGAAGAGAGACCATCGATGATTGGCTGGAATGTGGATGCGTCAAGCTTGGTGGCCGGGGGAATCTTTATTTAAGTTCGGCGTTCATACCGCCAGCTGCGGCTCGCATCATGACCGGGAGAAATAGCGTCTGTGCGGCGAAATGAATTAGGCGGCACAGTTTATAGTAGTGACAGTAATAAAAACCTCCTGATGTACCCACAATATGAATGGGTGAAATGTGTCGAGGTAGATTAAATAGATGGTCATGCTGTAGGAAGTCTCTATAAGCGCTGTCCTGGCAGTAAAACAGCCAAAAACTAATATATGAGGTGTAGTGAGCGGAGGAGTAGGCAGTAGAGGGGTAATATATGCCCTATGCTTAAGAAGGATATATGACCTCATATACTACAGCTGGACTAAATAAAAGGAAATAGGGACTGCTGTTTCCATGAACTATGAGCAAGATAGTTTAATGTGCAAGCCATTAATCTTGATGAAGGGGAAATAATGACACTGTGTCATAAAACACAAAAATCCCTAGGTAGTGGGCACAGATATCCCAATGCATCTAAGGGAGTTTGTGAATGGCCACCTGATAGTGGAACGAGTAGGGGATTTGTTATCTATGGCCTTAGGGCTAAGTGTAATATATGGTCTTTTATATTTTGACTGAAAATGAAATAAATATCTATGCACAAATAAAGATATTGGGGATTGTGCAATATGAATGAGTTGAGTGTAGGTGATACTCTGCTGAATTAGTTCAAAGTTTATAAGAGACATTCAAGATTGATGGTTATACACATTGTTTTATTGTTAGTATCCGGTTCTGTCCTTGAATGAGGATACAGAGGGCATAGACTGTACAAAAGCATGGTGGATGTTTGAATAATAGTTTTTAATATCCTAATAAAATTACATTTTAAAGTTAGTTCATCACAGTCAGTAAGTTGAATGATGTTATGCACTCAAAAACCATTCTAAGGTGGCTGTTACACACAATGGATAAGAGATAAACCTGGAGTAATGCTTTAGTGCATGTAGGACTATAAGGGGATACTCGGCCATGACAGGTTGATTATGAGCAGCTGAATGGTTGCTCACCATATCTCCACCCCGGGTGTGGTTCACTTGATAAATTAAGACCTGTTCGTCTCACACATGCGGTGTGTATGGAGGTGTGCAGTTCATCTGAATTGAGTGCCTTTGCTAACAGACTAAGAAGCTGGACTCTAAGCCAGGCGGGCTAACCAGCACTATTGCGTGGTCTTTTTGCTTTATTTTGTACTTTGAGCCGGACAAGAGCTGTATTTGAGTTTCCTGTGATATAGTTTAAATAGAAATGGTTCCTGTGATACCTCATATTGCTCACAAGTGAGTAGCACTGTTACATTTGGTGTTAGAAGTGTGGGCAGCGTTCCCAGGGAACACGTGTGACTGCTCCAGAGGTACTGCATGTCCTGGGTGAAGCCAGCTTTAAGCCAGAGAGCAATGTCAGACAGCATGGATAACCTGATTAAACACCTGGTGCAAGCCCAGCAGGAGCAGCAGCAGCACCAGCAACAGCTACAGCAGCAACAGCTGGCAGAACAGGAGACAAGTAAGCTGCTGATGCAACAGCTACAGCAGCAGCAATAACTTCAGCAACAGCAGCAGCACCAGCAACAGCAACGACAACAGCAGCAGCAGATTGAATTACTCACAGACACAGTTCGTGGCACGGCGGCAGCAATGAGGAGAGCCTTGCAGAAAATTATCCTGGGTAACGATATAAAGGCCTTTTTAACCATTTTTGAAAGGGCCACCAATAGGGAGAAACACCCGCCAGAGCAGTGGGCGGAAGTCCTGGCACCATACTTAATGGGGGAGCCACCAAAGGCCTACTAAGATTTAGCCTTACAGGATGCCAAAGAATATGCGAAATTGAAAACAGAAATTTTGGCGTGCTTGGGGGTGACGATGTCTGTCAGGGCACAACGGGTCCACCGCTGGGCATATCACTGTGCCAAACCCCCTCACTCCCAAATGTTCGATCTGCTGTACCTCGTCCAAAACAGGGTGCAGATGGAGTCCTCTACCTGAGTGCAGATGGTAGAGTGAGTTGTAATGGACCGCTTCGTGCACTCCCTTCCGAGCCCTATGCAGACTTTGGTTACCCAAGGAGATCCCCTGAACGCCAATGACTTGGACTGGCCGAAACGTATCAGGGGGTCGACGGTGCCTTGGGGAGGCAAGCCTCTCTATACTGGGGTGCAAAGTCTAAAAAGGGGATGGGATGTCCAAAATCCAAGAGAACAGCGGAGGTCATGCCGAGGGTCTCATGGGGGGATGTAATTTGCTGGAGATGTTATGGCCCAGGACATATAGCTGCCCATTGTCCCCTGACCTCTGAGCAAATGGACTGTAGCATGGAACGCCGGTGTTCATTTTACACATATCTGGTTTGCAATGTAGACTGTCCACCCGGCGAGGGGCCCCAAGCATATCCTGTAAAAGTGAGTGGTCTGCAAATGACTGGATTATTAGACTCAGGGAGTTTGGTGACCCTCATGAGGGCCACACTTGCTCTTCAATTGATACCTGGGAAGAAGATGGGTGTATGCTGCATTCATGGGGTTGCTAAAGACTATCCAGTGGCCAGAGTGGTCATTGTGACGGCCCAAGGTCAGCGTGGTCCAGGATTTCTTGCACCCAATTATCATAGGTCGAGACTTTGTGTTGTTTTGGGACTTGTGGGGGAGGGGTGGAGACCTTAATTACTCAAGTAAGAGACAGGTTGGCCCTAAAGAAGTCTCACCAATCCCAGAGCCTGACGGGTTTAACATCTGTGTAATGATGGGAGATGAGGAGGTAGTATTCCCGGAAGCCGACATTCCTGAGATGGGGTGACCAGAGAAAATTTGGGTCCGGCCAACATAGGGACCTAACTCTAAAAGAAGAGCTCAATAATTTAACTGTTATAAACGGCATAACACAGGAGCCATGGGCTGACACCAGATTTCCTTATTTTATGATGAGTGGGGATTTATTGTACCGGGTTACTAAGGTCAGAGAGGAAATAGTGGAGCAATTGTTGCTACCAGGACCCTATAGACAGAGGGTGTTGGACAGGGCCCATTCATATGTCTTGGGTGGCCATCTGGGTGTCGACAAAACCCAAGAACGGGTCAGGCTGAGGTTTTATTGGCCCAGATGTCTCCAGAAAATCCTAAGGTATTGCAAGTCCTGTCCCACCTGCCAATAAACCGCTCCCACCTCTCACTTTCGCAATCCCCTTGTGCCACTACTCATCAACGCATGGCAAGAAAGGGACCCCGCTGAAGCTCTATGTTTGCCAGTTAAGCCAGAAGGGGACATTGAAGATATCACAATAGCTGAGACGCTGTCGAAGGCCCAAAAACAGCAATGTCAGGAATTGCAGCAGCAAAATTGGGACCTGTGGTCAGATTTGACGGGGTATACAGATATCATAGAACACAAGTAGTGTTGAGCCACCCCCCGTAGTGTTCGAGTTCGGTTCGGTTCGTCGAACACCCTTGTGTTCGCCGAACTGTTCGTCGAACACCTTCGAACACCGTTAAAACCAATGGCAGGCAAATAAAAACACATAGAAACACGTAGAAAACACCTTCGAAGGTGTCCAAAAGCTGACAAACTGCTCAGAAGACATAACTAACACATGGAAAAGTGACAAATACATATAGTCATGCGAAAAGAAAAGAGGTGGAGGAGTAAAAGGAGGGGGAGACACAGATATAGGCATGTCATACCCTTCTAAAATCCAAAAAGTGAGAAGCCGACACGGCCAGTCCGTTCCTGCCCGTGCCACCTCCGTTTGTGCCAGAGCCGCGGTGGACCCTGACGGCCAGCCCCCCTCTCCCAATACTGGTGCCTGTCCGCTGGTGGGTCGAGCGAGCCCCCCTGTGGTGGAGGCAGCTCTAAGCTTTTTAATTTAAATTGTCTCTCTAATTTGAATGAATACACTTTAAATCCTTTTACAAGGATCTATTGAAGGGCAAGTCTCATGCCAGCAGCCGCATAATTCCAGCTCCAGTAGCGTCCACTAAAGCTGCTGCAGTTAAAATGCTTTTATAAGGATCGAGCTCGGCTGTCCACCGCAAGGCGTCCTACCGCCAGTCCCAGCTCCTATGCCTTGGGGTGCCTCCTGATGCTCTTTACTGAGTATCCCGTGGTCCCGAAGCATTTCCTTTGAAAAAATTAAGTGTCCAAACTACAGGTGGTGTAGCTTGCTTATCAGCCGGGATAATCCGCTGACTAGCAGACACTGCTACTAGGCACAAAGTATTTCCTGGGCTAGATGCAGTTAAAAATTTGTAATTAGATACTCTCGGATGCTGAGAAAGCATTCCATAGAGTCTCCTGGCACGCCATATATTATTCTCTTAAAAAGCTTGGGGTAGGGGTCTAGGGGACCCTTTTATAGCCAAAATCACTGCCCTGTATCGCAATACGTCACCTAGGCTGAAGATAAATGGAACTGTAGCACCCCGAGGGCTTGGTTGCTGCAGAGGTATTGCACCTCACCCAGAGGTGTGATATCTCACTCTCAGGTAAGGATGGAGTGTGGATCAGGACCCCGACACCTGCATGCATTACACCACATTGCCGTGGGGCAGGGCGACCAATATGCCCCTGAGATGGGCACGACAGTCCCTGTCCCTGGCTGGAGTGGGGGGAGGGAACACTGAGGAAGGGGAACCCTGTAGTGCAGGAGCAGGGAGGAAGCAGTTCCTGGGTGCATTGAGAAGGGAGTATAAAAGGTGGGCACCATCTTAGTTCAGGGCAGAGAAGTCTGAGCAGAAGTGACAGGGAGCAGGGGCGCTGCATGAGCTTTGCTCCAGAGGCGGGCCTAGTAACAGAGGCCCAGGCCTGGAAGAGGGAGAAGGAAGGAAGAGGAGCGGAGAAGGCTCCAGGAATGAGGAATGAAGGGATCCCAGGGGTGTGGATGGGCGAGTCGCCACCGCACGCCCGAATCCACCTGCGTGGAGGGGTCAGGCCAAAGGGGGAGACCGGTCCCCGAAACTAGTGGAGGCGGGAAACGACCCTCAGCTAGAAACCGGAGGCTGTGACATTTTATGTGGCGCAGCCCCTCGCTACACCCGCTAGGAGGGCAGCACATAGGGTCATGGAAACTGGCGCCAAGTTTACCAAGAGGAGGCCCGAGGCAGCCGGACAGAAGGGTTGGTAAGAAAGGCCAGACAAAGGACACACAAAGGGGGTCCTGTGAAGCGCTCCAAAGTTATCTGGGAGTTGTCTGAGCCCCTCACCTGGTGAGCACAGTACGAAGTGGGCAGCTGTTACCTGCAGAAGTGGTCTGGATAATAAGAACTGTGAGTAAAGGCCCTGGACTGCATCACTGACTCCGTGTCGTTACTGCTGCTGCCCTGCACCATCACCCCCATCCTCCGCATACACTGCCCTGAGGCTATACTCCTCCCGTGGGGAGTTATGCTACGCTCTGCTGCACCCACAACACCAGCCTCAGCGGTCTGCCCTGCAGCGGCGGTTCACTCTGACCGCAATCCACGGGTGGCGTAGTCGGACATTTAAACATCAAAACCACATAAATAGTTCCGCCACTGGTTTGACAGCCCTGAGCCACGGAACCGGGTCGCCGCCACGGAGACTACAACCACCAGCATCCACCAAAAAGGGTCCGGCTCCGGATGTCCCAAGGCCCAGGGGGCGCATCGGAACATTTTCATCACCTTTCATAATCACCAATGGGTCAAGGCAGGGATGTCCTCTGTCCCCTCTCTTATACATCCTAGTGACGGAGCACCTGCTCTCATCAATTCGCCATAACCCCAATATTAGGTGGATTGAGGTGGGAGGCACCGAGTACAAGTGCTCTGCATTTGCTGATGATGTCAATCACATATATCCATCAGCAGGCTGTTATGGCTGAAATAGATCACTTTGTTACATGGTCAAATTTTAAAATCAATACAGCGAAGTCTGAGGCCCTCGATGTCTCCCTCCCCAAATCCATACAGGATTCCATCCAGTCCAACTTTCCCTTTGCCTGGCCCTCACAGGGTATTAAATTCTTAGGAATTCCTATTCATAGAGACCTCTCCCGTCTATGTTATCTTAATTTTGGGCCCTTTATTGAACAACTCCATACAGACCACGTTTGGCAAGTTAGAACTGTAAGATTCACTACGTGAACCACTGGTGTATTGTGGAAAAGCACATGTACACTGTGTTCCAAATTATTATGCAAAAAGTGTTTAGGAGTGATAAGGGAAGAATTTGTTTGTTTGTCAGTTAAACTCATTGATGGTGATGTGTGTCAGGGCTCTTTATATCACTGTAAGCAATTGCAGACACCTGTGCTAATTAGTTTGGCAGGTGTGTCCAATGAACGGCAAGACTACTTAAGAAGGCTGTCCCACATTATTAAGCAGCCTACATTTTCTGCCAAAATGGGAAAGAAAAAGGATGTGTCGGCTGCTGAGAAGCAACAAATTGTGGAGTGTTTAGGTCAAGGCATGACTACAATCAACATTGTGCGATGATCAGGATGAAGTGTCTTGGCAATCAAGAAGTATGTAGCTGATTCACAGTACACACGTGTGTGTGCTGATAAGGGCAAATTGAGGACTCTTTCCTACAGGCAATTATGTCAGGTTAAAAGAGCAGCGGCAAAAAAGCCTTGTCATAGCAGCAGACAAGTTTTTGAAGCTGCTGGTGCCTCCAACGTCCCCCGAACAACAAGATGCAGGGTCCTTCAGAGGTTTGCAGCTGTGCGTACGCCATCCTGTCGACCTCCTCTATCCACTGCACACAAGCAGAAACGGCTCCAGTGGGCCAAACATTACATGAAGACTGATTTCAAAACTGTTTTGTTCACGGATGAGTGCCGTGCAACGCTCGATGGTCCAGATGGATGGCGTGGAGGATGGCTGGTTGATGGACACCCCACGCAAACACGGCTACAGCGCCAACAAGGAGGAGGTGGAGTAATGTTTTTGGCTGGAATCATGGGGAGAGATTGTCAGCCCCTTTAGGATCCCTGAAGGGGTAAAGATGAACTCCATAATGTATGTGGAGTTTCTCAAACAGCACTTCCTGCCATGGTTCAAGAAGAAGAACCGTGTATTCCACAGCAAGATCATTTTCATGCATGATAATGCACCGTCTCATGCTGCACATAACACATCTGCATCTCTGGCTGATATGGGCATAAAAGGGGACAAACTTATGGTGTGACCCCCATGCTCCCCTGACCTCTACCCCATTCAGAACCTCTGGAGCATCATCAAAAGGAGTGTCTATGATGGCGGGAGGCAGTTCACATCTAAGCAACAGCTCTAGGAGGGTATTCTGTCCTAATGCAAAACAATTGAAGCAGAAACCATCCACAACCTGACAAATTCAATGGACGAGAGAGTTCAGAAGCTCCTTTCGAACAAGGGGTCCTATGTGCAATTGTAACATCACCTAGAATAAAGTTTTGAGTTGAAAACTGTTTGATTTCAGTTTCTAATAACCTGCTAATGCTTATAATTTCAAAAATGACCATTTTTTTTGGTCTTTATTAAAATGAAAAGGTTGATCGAAGAGTGTGGGGGATCTAAGAGTGTGTCAACCCAGTAGTCAGGATTACTTCGAATTCTGACAATCTGAGGGTCATGTTGCAGGTAGTGCAGCAAGAAGGCACTTATGTGTCTTGCGCATCTCGGAGCCCCAAAATTATTTTCCGGGCTAGATGCAGCTAAAAATTATTATTAATTTTAAATCTGGTGGAGCTTAGTATAGATGGCCTAATAGAATCAATACTGCACACTGCTACAAAGCCCAAATTATTTTCCAGCCAAGATACAGATAAACATGATTAGTAATTTTAAATCTGGTGGAGCTTAGTATAGATGGCCTAATAGAATCATTACTGCACACTGCTACAAAGCCCAAAAAATTTTCCAGCCAAGATACAGATAAACATGATTAGTAATTTTAAATCTGGTGGAGCTTAGTATAGATGGCCTAATAGAATCATTACTGCACACTGCTACAAAGCCCAAATAATTTTCCAGCCAAGATACAGATAAACATGATTAGTAATTCGAAAGCTTAAAACGGTTGGTGAGGTGATTTTAACCAATCATCAAGCTTTTACTCTCCCCAGGATGACACAGGGGTAGAAAAGTCGTTTCGGATCCATGATTTGGTCATCTTTATGAACGTGAGTCTGTCTACATTATCAGTGGAGAGCCGCGTGCGCTTATCTGTCAGCACACCACCAGCAGCGCTGAACACACGTTCAGACAGAACGCTGGCTGCGGGGCATGACAAGATCTCCAAGGCGTAAGTGGCGAGCTCCGGCCATTTATCCAGATTGGACGCCCAAAAAGAGCAAGGGTCCAGTGACACAGTCATGGCTTCAATGTTTACTTGGAGATACTCCTGAACCATCGTTTCTAGGCGTTGACTATGTATCAGACTTCTTGTCTCCTGTGGCCTTGCAAAGGATGAGCTAAAAAAGTGGTGAAATGATTCCGCAAAATTGATGTTACCAGCAGATACTGTGTTTCTGTTACGGTTTGAGTGCTGAACACTCGACGGTCCCACGGTTGGCAAGTTGGAACTGTGAGATTCACTACGTGCACCACTGGTGTTTTGTGGAAAAGCACATGTAAGATTCTGCAACGGTCTCTGCTGATACTCCTGCATGCGTGCATCCCTTTCTATGGCAGGAATTATTTCTGCAAATTTACTTTTGTACCGGGGATCTAACATTGTGGCCACCCAGTAGTCAGGATTATTTCTAATTCTCACAATTCGAGGGTCATGTTGCAGGTAGTGCAGCAAGAAGGCACTCATGTGTCTTGCGCATCCAGGAGCACCAAGTCCCTGTTGTGTTGGTGGCGAGGTAACAATCATGCTTCCTTCCTCTGTCCTCTCCCCCCAACCTCGCACAACAGAAATATGATCAAGGTCTCCCTCATCTGATGAGTCTTCCATCAGTCCGTCCTCCACTTCTTCCTGGGCTCCTGCTCCTTCCTCACTAGTTTGGCTGCTACCACGCGCCCTGGTAAAACCATCTCCCCCACCCTCACATGCGTGCCGCCTTGGTGCTGCCGACCATCTGGACCTTGCAGATGTTAGCCCTTCCGCATACAACTCCTCCTCCTCTACTTCCTCCACCTCCTCTTGTGCCACCACCTGACTCCGAATTCTGTTTAACATGTGCTCCAGCATGTAAATCACCGGAATAGTCATGCTGATAATGGCATCGTCAGCACTAAACATCTTCGTCGCCATTTCAAAACTGTGCAGAAGGGTTCATAGGTCCCTGATCTGAGACCACTCCTCCAGCGTGATTTGCCCCACCTCTGGATCCCGTTGGCCCAGGCTATACGTCAGAACGTATTGCACCAGGGCTTGTCGGTGCTGCCACAGTCGCTGCAACATGTGCAGAGTTGAATTCCACCGGGTAGGCACATCGCATTTTAGCTGGTGAAGTGGCAGGCCCAACGACTTCTGTAGAGATGTAAGTCGCTGAGCTGTGTAATGCGAACGGCGGAAGTGAGCACACAGCGACCGTGCCCTCTGCAGAAGGCCATCTAGTCTGGGATAGTGGGCTAAAAATTGCTGGACAGCCAGGTTTAACACGTGAGCCATACAAGGCACGTGTGTGACATTGCCCCTGCGAAGGGCCGCACCCAGGTTTGCAGCATTGTCGCACACGGCCTTCCCTGGTTTCAGGTCCAGTGGAGACAACCATTCATGAAATTGGTTCTCCAGAGCTGACCACAACTCCTCAGCTGTGTGACTCACATTTCCCAGACATTTCAAAGTAAAAACCGCCTGATGACGTTGAGCCCTACTGCCAGCATAGTAAGGAGGTGTGCAGGATCCCTTCTGCGCAGTTAGAAAGCTTGTGGCATGACCAGACAGGCTTTGGGTGCAGGTGGAGGACCGAGAGGAGGTTGAGGAGGCAGAAGCAGTGGAGGAACTTTGACATAAAGAGGATTGACGCACAACTCGTGGGGACGGCAAGACTTGGTCAGCAGCCCCTTGTCCTGCTGTCACCATAGTTACCCAGTGCCCTGTCAGCGACATGTAACGCCCCTGTCCATGCCTACTCGTCCAAGTGTCTGTGGTGAAATGCACCCTGTCACACACAGAGTTTCTCAAAGAAGCGGTGATGTTGTGTGCGACATGCTGGTGGAGCGCGGGCACACCTTTCTTTGAGAAGTAGTGCCGACTGGGCATCTGGTACTGGGGCACTGCGACGGACATAAGGTCTCGAAAATCCTCTATGTCCACCAGGCGGAAAGGCAGCATTTCTGTAGCCAAGAGCTTGCAGATGGTGAAATTCAACCTCTTAGCTTTCTCATGGCTAGGAGGAAATGGTCTTTTACTTGTCCACATCTGAGGGACTGAGGGCTGGCTGTTGTGCTTAGACGGGGTTGATAAGGGTGTCCCCGGCAAACTGCCGGTCTGTGAGGAAGATGCAGGCGGACATGTTAGGTTGCCTTGATCCAAAGGTGGTGCTATCGATGTCGGACAGCGCTCAACACCAGCTGGTGTTACCACCTCCAAAGAAAATGATGACCTGCCAATCATGCTGGCTGTTGCGGGTAAAGAGGTGGCAGGTCTGCGTCCCAAAACAGGTGTGACTGCTGTCCCCCCAGTCACAGAGGATGAAGAGGCCGCAGATGCACAAGATGGGGCAGACGGTGATTGGCCCGGCCAGCTAGGCCGCATTGTAGCACAGTGAGCTTCCCACTGCAACTTATGCTTCATGTCCATGTGCCGGTTCATGCATGAAGTACTCAAACTATGTATTTTTTGGCCTCTACTTAGCTTTTGTTGACAAATGTTACAGATAACACGAGTGTCGATCTTTATCGATCTGATAAAATGCCCAGGCTATGCAAGGCTTAGCACCCATGCGACCTGAAGAGCCACAACGACTTGTGGTCAGAGGCAGAGTTGTGTTTGAGGATGCAGTTGTTGACTTGCTTCCAGTACTACGTCTCTGTCCAGGAAGGCGCAACCTGACCTCGTCGTCACTAGCATCCTCCTCCACCTCCTCTGCTGACCTCATCTCTTGGCTGACTGTGGGTTGACAGTAAGTGGGATCTCCAACCTCATCATCATCACCCTGTGTGTTATTACACCCGTCGTCCTCAGAGCCAACCTGTTCCTGCCCTGACAAAAAACTAAAGTTGTCGCTCCAATCAGGTATTTGAGTCTCATCATCGTCTTCCTCATTGTCTCCACCAACAGAAGTTACAGTTTGGGAATGAGGGTCTACATTATGGTCAGAACCTTCTGCGTCTGGTCCTGGATCCGACTCATAAAGATTCTGGGCATCAGTGCAGATCATTTCCTCGTCTGGATTCACAGAAGCGCTGGAGCCGACCTCTGATTCCCAGGCTATAGTATGAGTAAACAGCTCTGCAGACTCAACCATCTGTTCTACCTCATACTCAGATGGGCAGCTGGAGATTTGGGAGCTGTGAGGAAGCAAGTGCGATTGGGGTGACACCTCTGAGGACTGGAGTATTTGTGATGTTGAAGTTGATGTGGAGGAGAGCCCACTTAAAGGAGCACTTGATATCCGTTGAAGCACCTGCTGTTTTTGTGCCTCATCTGGAATTTGTAGCGATTGGCGTGGCCGTAAGAAAGGGATCTTATCACATTGTCCGCTAAAAGAAGTAGACATTTTAGTTTTGCTGGAAGATGGTTTTTCTTCTGCAGATGTTACTGTTGCTTTAACACCTACTCCACGGACACAACCTTTCTTCCCCTTCCCAACACGCCTATTCCCCTTTCCACCAGCAGCAGGCCTTTTTCCACTCATTTTGGTGGTTAACTAATTCAGAACTGTGGAGTTGTTTGCACAAAAAAACAATGGATGGGAACCGAGCAGAGCTGAGTGGCCAAACTGTGGTATTAGGCCAAAACTATTGTCTGGGTTAGATGCAGAAAAAAATTATATTCAGTTTGCAACCTGATGGAGGTCAGTATAGATGAACTAATAGAACAAGTCCCACACACTGCTAGAAGCCCAAATATTTTTTCAGAGCTAGATGCAGAAAAATATTATACTCAATTTGCAACCTGATGGAGGTCGGTATAGATGAACTAATAGAACAAGTCCCACACACTGCTAGAAGACCAAATATTTTTTCAGAGCTAGATGCAGAAAAAAATTATATTGAATTTGCAACCTGATGGAGGTCAGTATAGATGGACTAATAGAACAAGTCCCACACACTGCTAGAAGGCCAAATATTTTTTCAGAGCTAGATGCAGAAAAATATTATATTCAATTTGCAACCTGATGGAGGTCAGTATAGATGGACTAATAGAACAAGTCCCACACACAGCTAGAAGCCCAAATATTTTTTCAGAGGTAGATGCAGAAAAAAATTATATTCAGTTTGCAACCTGCTGGAGGTCAGTATAGATGGACTAATAGAACAAGTCCCACACACTGCTAGAAGGCCAAATATTTTTTCAGAGCTGGATGCAGAAAAAAATTATATTCAATTTGCAACCTGATGGAGGTCAGTATAGATGGACTAATAGAACAAGTCCCACACACTGCTAGAAGGCCAAATATTTTTTCAGAGCTAGATGCAGAAAAAAATTATATTCAGTTTGCAACCTGATGGAGATCAGTATAGATGGACTAATAGAACAAGTCCCACACACTGCTAGAAGCCCAAATATTTTTTCAGAGGGAGGTAGATGCAGAAAAAAATTATATTCAGTTTGCAACCTGATGGAGGTCAGTATAGATGGACTAATAGAACAAGTCCCACACACTGCTAGAAGGCCAAATATTTTTTCAGAGCTAGATGCAGAAAAATATTATATTCAATTTACAACCTGATGGAGGTCAGTATAGATGGACTAATAGAACAAGTTCCACACACAGCTAGAAGCCCAAATATTTTTTCAGAGGTAGATGCAGAAAAAAATTATATTCAGTTTGCAACCTGATGGAGGTCAGTATAGATGGACTAATAGAACAAGTCCCACACACTGCTAGAAGGCCAAATATTTTTCAGAGCTAGATGCAGAAAAAAATTATATTCAATTTGCAACCTGATGGAGGTCAGTATAGATGGATTAATAGAACAAGTCCCACACACTGCTAGAAGGCCAAATATTTTTTCAGAGCTAGATGCAGAAAAATATTATATTCAGTTTGCAACCTGATGGAGGTCAGTATAGATGGACTAATAGAACAAGTCCCACACACTGCTAGAAGCCCAAATATTTTTTCAGAGGTAGATGCAGAAAAAAATTATATTCAATTTGCAACCTGATGGAGGTCAGTATAGATGGACTAAGAGAACAAGTCCCACACACTGCTAGAAGGCCAAATATTTCTTCAGAGCTAGATGCAGAAAAATATTATATTCAATTTGCAACCTGATGGAGGTCAGTATAGATGGACTAATAGAACAAGTCCCACACACTGCTAGAAGGCCAAATATTTTTTCAGAGCTAGATGCAGAAAAATATTATATTAAATTTGCAACGTGATGGAGGTCAGTATAGATGGACTAATAGAACAAGTTCCACACACAGCTAGAAGCCCAAATATTTTTTCAGATGTAGATGCAGAAAAAAATTATATTCAGTTTGCAACCTGATGGAGGTCAGTATAGATGGACTAATAGAACAAGTCCCACACACAGCTAGAAGGCCAAATATTTTTTCAGAGCTAGATGCAGAAAAAAATTATATTCAATTTGCAACCTTATGGAGGTCAGTATAGATGGACTAATAGAATGATGCTATGCCCAAAAGGTTTTACTTCACTAGGTGCAGTAAAAAAAATGGTATTCTATACACAGGTGGTGTAGCTAGCAACACAGATAGGCTACTCCACTGACTAACACACTCTGCAATAGGCCAAAAAGGATTAGCTTTGCTAGATTTAGCCAAATGCTGTGAAAAAAACTTGCACAGCACTGGCACAGACCTGCCTGGCAAAAACTGAGAGGAACTGATGTAACTTAGTCCTGAAAAGGACTGCAATTTCAATTAGTCTTTACTCCCACAACCTATCTATTTAAGAGCACAGACCTGCCTGATAAAAGTCGTAGGAAATGCTGTAACCTAGTCCTTAAAAGGACTGCAATCACAACTATTCCCTGCTCCCAAGCTATCTGTAGATTTGTGCAAAAATTGGCTTGAAATTAACAAGGTATAGCGCACACAGCAACAGCGGTGCCGTCTAACACGCAGCTGCAGCAGTGAGAAAATGGTGGCGACGGGGAAAATGGCTGGGTCTTATAGGGCAAGGACATGTGACATACACTGCCAATGACACATGCCCTTGCTTGTGTGAAAAAAAGCACTTCGCTCCGTGTGTGCGCTGCTCATAGGCTGACAGATTGCACCTCCCCACTGTAAATGCGGGAAAGAGAAAAAAAAAATGGAGATCTTCATTATTCCTGCAGAGATCCATCCCCTGCCCCTCCCCCCGCCCCGCTGTACACTCAAACTGTCTATTAACATTAATTTTCAGCATTACTGAGAAAAAATCCAGTTATGATTTTGGTGCACGAACAGTTATCGAACATAACCTCGAACAGCCGAATTTGAGATTGGCGAACAGTTCGAGTCGAACAACGCTCATCTCTAAACACAAGGTTCTGACAGAACCCCATATCCGGGTGAATTTGAAGCCCTACCGAAGTATGTTCTGTAGAAGAGGTACTAGCCCAGCCCCTGAAACGGGCATCACTAATGACATGTTGTTTCAGAGAAGGGGCAGAGACTGTATCAGTGACTGCAGCTTCTGCCCCCTGATGACAAATCATTTGACTATCCTAGTATGCATTAGGATTCTCAATTGAAGCGTCATCAAAGAGGAAGTAAAAGAGAGAAAAAACAAAGCAGTTAGATAGAGTAGTGAGGGAATGATAGGGACTTTTAATTAAAATATATAGAAAAGAGATTAGATTATGATATTCAATAAATAGGCTTTTAGGATTAAAATTATTTTAAGTTCAGGACCACCCTTTTAAGTACTTCCTGACATTCACAGTAAATGTAGTGCAACTGTTGAATTCCTGTGTATGGAGGGGACTTAGGTGTTATACAGCTTGTACCTGTGTCACATAATTGCAAGGAACAATGGGCAACTACTCTGTCCCTCAAGCTAGGGGAACCCCCCTGTCCCATGGGTGGAGACACTGGAGTCTCGTATCTTGCAATGCTCCTATATAAACTCTTCTCTGTTCTCTCCCCCACCTAGGGAGGTATGGGACAGAAGTGTATATGATAACACAAACCAGACCGACAGGGGTAAACAGACAGGGATAAAAGAAAACAACAGTCATACAAATACACTCACAAAACAACCAAGTTGGAATCGGGAGGAATAGGAGGGACAAACCAAATGGGTAGAGGATAGGGAGATAAACACACAAACCAACTCCATGCAGATATCTCCTGAAAAACACACCAACCGCCTACTCCAATAACTGAACTTCTCCTTCAATTGTAAACCAGGTAGTAGTAAACAATCACTGGCAACTCCCAAGTGCAAATGGTGAGCATATATACCAGAGATATGTGGCCAGCACAGAACAGCTAAGACAATTCAGGATGGAGAGCTCCAGGAGATTAACAGAACTGATTAACCCTTGCAATAACAGAGCAAGGAAAACCTGCACTGCTAATAGAAAGGTGAAGCAGTTCTAATCAGTTCAGGGGTTCATGTAACCAGACGCTGGTCTTCTGGACCCTCTCTGTCTCGGTATCCCCATGACAACCTGCCTCTAAGGGCACGTGCCCACGACAAGGAATAGCAGCGCTTTGTACGCAGCTCAGCTGTGCTGCGTTCAAAACGCTGCGTTCTACAGTTCAAGCACAGTGGATGGGATTTAGAGAAATCCCATACCCACTGTGCTTGTTTTTTATGCTGCATAAACTCACCCGTGGTGCGGTTATACCAGCAGCAGCATGTCAATTTCTGTAGCGAAGACGCAAGTCTCAGCTGCTGATTTTGACCGACTGAAATGTCATTACATGCAATGGATCCGCATGTACTGAACAACAAAACAAGTGCGGCATTAGAATGCAGCGCTTTTGACGCAGTGAAAATGCGCTTCGTCCAAAGAGATGCTGGTTCCTAATCGTGGGGACGTACCCTCACAGCAGCAATCGGAGCTAGCTCTGTTCACTGCAGATTAACCACTCCAATGCCACTGTCAATCTCTGAAGGTGGCATTTATTTAGTTCAATCTCCCGCAACGAGATCAATTTCTTTAGCCTGAATTCCCTAATAGGGAATCTGAGTATTAAGAGTGTCTTGGGCACCATGAGCTCTAAATATGGCGTTGTAAATAACAGCTAAAATATTTTAAAATAAATAACATCTATTTAGTCTTTTAAGTAAGAGTGTTTAATAGACTAATTACCGTTCCTTTTAGAAAATTCCAATGTAGATGCGGCATGGCAGTATAAATATAGGCATGAAGTAAAACCTTCCTTAGAAAACATTATATAAGTGTACATACATGAGAGAATTTAATAGTCAGCATAATTGTATGTGTAGCATTAGCTAATACTTTCATTTCAATTTGTAAGCCAACCTGGAAATATGTTGTTTTGAATATTAAAATCTGCATGTTCACCTAGGAGTTCACCATATACTATGTTAGATGTGAGTCAGTGCACCTAGTGACAATATATTTCTGTTTTCACATCTATTTAATTGGTTTCACTGGGTTTTCAGGTATTTTAAATACAATATTGCATTATACTGACAGAACTAATTACTGTAGCAAGTATACACATTAATATAAACTTTTAGCCCTGGTCATTTTAGTTGTTTGGTAGTATCTTTTTATTGTTTTTTTTCCCCTGAAGCTTTACCAATATAAGAAATATATATTTACAGATATGAATACTTGTATGTTATGGTTTTGATGGTCTTATAATATACACTACTATTCTATAGTTTTGATATTTTAACTCCTTAATGCTGAAGTTAGTCTCACCTTCCTGACCAGGCCAAATTGTTCAAATCTGACATGTATCTCTTTATGTGATAATAACTCTGGAATTCTTCAACATATTGAGGTGATTCTGAGAATATTTTTTGTGACATATTGTACTTCATAATGGTCGAAAATTTACAGTAGGTCTATATGATTTGCATTTATTTATGAAAATATCTGAAATTTAAAAAATTCAAATTCAAACGCATTTAATATTTTTTTGCCTTTAAAACAAATAAACTAAAAGTAAATAAAGAAAGGAGCGTAAATAGCGCTGTTACCAGATTAAGTCGTGAGAAAACAGAAAGAGAATTGCTCACCTTTTTGGGTTGTGAAATGCACAACACATGTGGTAGGTATAATGGAGGGCTGCACGCAGCACTTTATCCACAAAGGGATAAACAACGGAAAGCCAGAAAGGATAGGAATGGTACCAGTTAAATCCGTGCTCTTCCACACATGGATAAGGAATCCAGTGTTAGAACCCTCCTGTTTGTTTTTTCCATCTTGTGTTTTGCGGTCACGTGACCATCTGCCTTTATATTCCAGCTCCGCCCTTTTGATTGTGCTGGACTTCAGTGTTGTTTGACTGTTTTGCTAGCCAGGTGCTTTGGTGCCTTTCTCTGTCAGTTCGCTTGGTCCATCTGAGATCTCTAGTACCTTTTTGTCAGTTTGTCTTTTTGTGTTCTGCATCAACTTTCTCTGTTCAGGAGGTGTCCCATTTTTGTTCCAGTCCTTAGTTCTTTTAGGGACCCCTCCCCTTATGCTATAGGTCTTCGTTCAGACTAGCCGAGGACTAAGGCGGGTCTGTTCGCAAAGAACAGGCAGCCCACTACATCGTAGGGATTCAGCTTAGTCTTACTGTAGGGACAGCTTTCCCCTTTCTTTCCTTAGTACATGTTGCAGATCACAACATCCAGGCTATATTGGCTATATACCTGAGGAAGTGGACAGGACGTCAAGGAAACTCGTAGTTTTTTAGCCTTAAATAAAAGATGAACTGTAATTGAACCTTGATACCTTATCCATGTGTGGAGGAGCGCGGATTTAATTGGCACCATTCCTATCCTTTCTGGCTTTCCGTTGTTTAAAACAAATAGTAATGCCACACAAAATATTACATAGTTACATAAGTTAAAAAAAACCTAGGTCCATCAAGTTCAACCTTTCTCCACCAATTGTACATTTTGTCACTCAATTAATTATAACCCACAATGTTATACTTATTGAGGAAATCATCCAGCCCTTTTTTAAAAGCTGTTATAGTGTCGGCCATTACTACCTCTTGTGGTCGGCATTCCGCAGTCCGACTGCTCTGACAGTAAAGAACTCTTTCCTGCTTAGCCGGATTCGCCTTTCTTCCACCTGTAATGAGTGCCCCCTGGTCCTTAGTATGGTCTTTGGAAGGAATAAGTCATGTGCTAGTCTTCAGTATTGACCACACATATACAGTCATATGAAAAAGTTTGGGCACCCCTATTAATCTTAAGCTTAATGTTTTATAAAAATTGGTGTTTTTGCAACAGCTATTTCAGTTTGATATATGTAATAACTGTTGGACACAGTAATGTTTCTGCCTTGAAATGAGGTTTATTGTACTAACAGAAAATGTGCAATCTGTATTCAAACAAAATTTGACAGGTGCATAAATATGGGCACCTCACCAGAAAAGTGACATTAATATTTAGTAGATCCTCCTTTTGCAAAAATAACAGCCTCTAGTCGCTTCCTGTAGCTTTTAATGAGTTCCTGGATCCTGGATGAAGGTATTTTTGACCATTCCTCTTTACAAAACAATTCCAGTTCAGTTAAGTTTGATGGTCGCCGAGCATGGACAGCCCTCTTCAAATGATCCCACAGATGTTCAATGATATTCAGGTCTGGGGACTGGGATGGCCATTCCAGAACATTGTAATTGTTCCTCTGCATGAATGCCTGAGTAGATTTGGAGCGGTGTTTTGGATCATTGTCTTGCTGAAAGATCCATCCCCTGCATAACTTCAACTTTATCACTGATTCTTGAAAATTATTGTCAAGAATCTGCTGATACTGAGTGGAATCCATGCGTCCCTCAACTTTAACAAGATTCCCGGTGCCGGCATTGGCCACACAGCCCCAAAGCATGATGGAACCTCCACCAAATTTTACTGTGGGTAGCAAGTGTTTTTCTTGGAATGCTGTGTTTTTTTGCCACCATGCATAACGCCTTTTTGTATGACCAAACAACTCAATCTTGGTTTCATCAGTCCATAGGACCTTCTTCCAAAAAGAAATTGGCTTCTCCAAATGTGCTTTTGCATACCTCAGCCGACTCTGTTTGTGGCGTGCTTGCAGAAACGGCTTCTTTCGCATCACTCTCCCATACAGCTTCTCCTTGTGCAAAGTGCGTTGTATAGTTGACCGATGCACAGTGACACCATCTGCAGCAAGTTGATGCTGCAGCTCTCTGGAGGTGGTCTGAGGATTGTCCTTGATTGATCTCACCATTCTTCTTCTCTGCCTTTCTGAAGTTTTTCTTGGCCTGCCACTTCTGGCCTTAACAAGAACTGTCCCTGTGTTCTTCCATTTCCTTACTATGTTCCTCACAGTGGAAACTGACAGGTTAAATCTCTGAGACAGCTTTTTGTATCCTTCCCCTGAACAACTATGTTGAATAATCTTTGTTTTCAGATCATTTGACAGTTGTTTTGAGGAGCCCATGATGGCACTCTTCAGTGGAGCTTCAAACAGGAGAACAACTTGCAAGTGGCCACTTTAAGTAGCTTTTCTCATGATTGCATACACCTGGCTATGAAGTTCAAAGCTCAATGAGGTTACAAAACCAAAAAAAGTGCTTTAGTAAGTCAGTAAAAAGTAGGTAGGAGTATTTAAAACAAGAAAATGATAAGGGTGCCCATACTTATGCACCTGTCAAATTTTGTTTGAATGCAGATTGCACATTTTCTGTTAGTACAATAAACCTCATTTCAAGGCAGAAACATTACTGTGTCCAACAGTTATTACATATATCAAACTGAAATAGCTGTTGCAAAAACACCAATTTTTAGAAAACATTAAGCTTAAGAATAATAGGGGTGCCCAAACTTTTTCATATGACTGTATTTATATATGTAAATGAGATCTCCTCTGAGACGTCTTTTTTCTAAGCTAAACAAGCCCAACTTTTCCAACTTCTTATCATTATGGTTCCAGTCTACACAATTAAGCTCTTCCCTTAATTTGTTGAAATGAGCTTTCCTAAAGTTCCAGGTTTTCGCATTTCCCCTTTTGAATGTTTTATTGAAAATTAAATTAAAACTTACCATATTATGGTAACTGCATCCCAAATGCTCCCGGACCTGTATATCTGAAACAGTATCTGGTCTATTTGACAGCACCAGGTCCAACAGATTACCTCCCCTTGTTGGTTCATCTACCAGCTGAGAGAGGTAATTGTCCTGAAATGTGGATAAGAACTTGTAGCTTTTAGCACAATCAGAAGATTGTGCTGTATGTCTCATTAAATGTCTGGATAGTTTAAATCCCCCATAATAAGGACCCTATTATTATTTGCTACCTTTTTAATTTGTTCCAGCATTTCATCCTCTACCTGTTCAACTATATTAGGAGACATAGCAAACTCCAATTAGCAGCTTTCCATTATTGCCATCCCCGTGTACATTTGCTCAAACTGAATCTACATTGTCGCAGCTCCCCCAATGTCATCATTGAGCACAGGTCTTAAGTTGGATTTAATGAAAATAAACAGCCCTTACATTTTTTTGTATTTCCTGTCCTTTCTAAATGTAGTGTAAACCTCCATGTTTGTCACCCAGTCATGGCTTTCATCCAGCCAGGTTTCCGTCATGCCCACCACATCATACTCTGTGGCTGACATAAGAATCTCCAATTCATTCATTTTGTTTGCGAGACTTCTTGCATTTGCCAGCAGACATTTAATACTATTAGCACATTTATTGCTCCTACTCATTTCCCTACTTTTCTTCCATATCCCAGTCCCCTCTAAATCCTCATTAACTCCTACTGTCTCACTCTCTCTGTCTACACTATCTATCCCCTTATTAGCACAAATACCCTCCCTCCCACCAGATCCTAGTTTAAAAACTCCTCCATCCGTCTGAACATTTTTATCCCCAAGCACAGCTACACCCTCCCCAATGAGGTGCAGCCCGTCCCTACTGTAGAGCCTGTAGGCGGCAGAGATGTCAGCTCATTTCTCCATGAACCCAAACCTTTCCTTCCTGCACCAATTTTTAAGCCACTTATTTATCTACCTTAGCTCCCGCTGTCTTCTAGAGGCAATCGTGACACTGGCAACATCTCCAAAGATATACTGATAGGGAATTTAGATTTTGAGCCCCAATGTGGACAGTGATGATAATGTATATAAGAAAGGGGAGGCAAAGGGCAAAACAAGCACCAAGCATAATCAATAATCAGATATAGAGGCAGTGTATAGAAAACATTATGATAATGACAATAATGTTTTCTTTACACTGCCTCTATATCTGATTATTGATTATGCTTGGTGCCTGTTTTGCCCTTAACCTCCCCTTTCTAATTGACTTTTCAGGGACTTTGGCACAGGTGTATGTCTAGCTATAAGGTGGTGCTGGGTTATATCTCTGTATCTGATAATGTATATAAAGCGCTGTCGAATATGTTGGCACTATATAAAAATAAAGATTATTATTATTATTTCTGAAAACTCCACCTTGGAGGTCTTGGCATTCAGCTTCTCTCCTAGTTCCCTATAATCATTTTCAAGGACCTTCCACCTCCCTCTAACTTTGTCATTGGTACCAATGTGTACCATGACCACTGGGTTTTCCCTAGCCCCACCCAGGTATCTATTAGATTCGTAATGTCGAACCTGAGCATCCGGCAGACAACACACTGTTCGTCATTCACGGTCTCGGCGAGGCATTCCTACAACATATCTACTGTACTTTACATCAGCATAATGCTTGAAATGCCTTTTTTGTTAGGATAGTTAAGTTTAGCAGGAAATTTTCATTTACCTTTTTGTTTTCATTTTTCTTTTTTATATTTCTGGCCAGTCAGATTACAGCAATAACAGATTTATATAGTTTTTAGGTTTTGCTAATTTAAGGCACAAAAATGCATTTTTACAAATAAAACTTTTTTGTATCACCATAGTTTGAAAGCTATAATTTTTCAATTTTACTGCCAACAGAGTCACATGACGTCTTTTTTTTTTGCGGGATGAGTTGATGTTTTTATTGGTTCCATATTGGAGTACATATCATGCCTGGATCACTTTATATTCTGATTTTTGGGATGGAAAGTGAACAAAAAACAGTAATTCACAATTTTTTTAAAAAAATTCTGTTTACCGTATGGTAATAATGATAAAGCAACTATATTTTTTTGGTCAGTGCATTGACATTGATACCACAGTAATGTAGATGTTTTTTAGATTTTGCTGCTTTTACACAATAAAATCAAATTTATAGAAAAAAAAGTTTTTATATTTCCATATTCTGGGAGATATAGCTTGTTTACTTTTCTTCTGATGGACTTTTTTTTATGCTGAATAGATGATGTCTTCAGGGATACCATTTTTAATTGCTTACGGCTTTTTGATCGCAAAAACACTTTTTGTTTGGCAGTATGATGAAAAAACATAGTTTTTGCCATGTTTTTTTTAAATATGAAGTTCACTATAAATATAAAATAGTGTGACAGTTTTATAGATCAAGTTGTAACGGACAAGCCGATACCAAATGTGTGTACTTTGTTTTGATTAATTTTGTTTTTACATGATTACACCGTATTCCAAATTATTATGCAAATTGAATTTTAGTGTCATAAAGATTTTATTTTTTGTTTATCAAAAAAACTCATGGATGGTAGTGTGTCTCAGGGCTCTTTTGATCACTGGAATCAGTCTCAAACACCTTTGATAATTAGCTTGCCAGGTGATCCCAACTATAGGAAAACTACTTAAGAAGGTTGTTCCACTTTATTAAGCAGGCCATAGGTTTCAAGCCATATACAGTAGGAAAGAAAAAGGATTTAATTGCTGGCAAAAAACATAAAATAGTGCAATGCCTTGTACAAGGTATGAAAACGTTAGATATTTCACAAAAACGTAAGCGTGATCATCGTACTGTGAAGAGATTTGTGGCTGATACAGAGCACAGATGGGTTTGTGCAGATAAAAGCATAATAAGGAAGGTTTCTGTCAGACAAATTCATCGAATTAAGATAGCAGCTGCTAAAAACCATTGCAAAGCCCCAAATAGGTATTTGAAGCTGCAGGTGCCTCTGGAGTTCCGCAAACCTCAAGGTGTAGGATCCTCCAGATGCTTGCAGTTTGCATAAACTAACTATTTGGCCACCCCTAAACAGTGCTCAAAAGCAGAAATGGTTGCACTGGGCCCAGACATACATGAAGACTAATTTTAAAACAGTTTTATTTACTGATGAGTGCCGGTGCAAGCCTGGATGGTCCAGATAGATGTAGCAGTGGATGGTTGGTGGACGGCTACCATGTCCCAACAAGGCTGCAACTTCAGCAAGGAGGTGGTGGAGTCATGTTTTGGATCGGAATCATGGGGAGAGAGCTGGTAGGTCCCTATAGGGTCCCTGAACATGTGAAAATGACCTCAGTGAATTATATATGACCACTTTCTTTCATGTAACAGGAAGAAGAACCATGCCATCAGAAACAAAATCATCTTCATGCATGACAATGCACCATCTCATGCTGCATAGAATACCTCTGAGTCATTGGCTTCTATGGGCATAAAAGGAGAGAAACTCATGGTGTGGCTACAATCCTCCCCTGATCTCAACCCTATGGAGGACCTTTGGAGTATCCTCAAGCAAAAGATATATGAGGGTGGGAGGCAGTTCACATCAAAACAGCAGCTCTGGAGGCTATTCTGACATCCTTCAAAAAAAATCAAGCTGAAATTAACCAAAAACTCATAAGTTCAATGGATGCAAGAACTGTGAAGGTGATATCAAAGAAGGTGTCGCCTGTTAAAATGTAGGTTGGCCTGTTAAGATGTTTTTTCTTGGGAAAGGTTTTGAGTTCAGTAAATGTGATCTCTTAATGCTGCAATTTCAACAAATGACCATTTTCAGTTCTTTACAACCTATACAATGTTTGGGAACTCTGTTGTGCATAATAATTTGTAACAGAGCATCTTGAGTTTTTTTAGCTTTGAAAAAAAAATACTGTTCTCATTGGGAGGTTTGTGCATTCATCACAACAGTATTACTTTGAAGGAGAGTTCAGGTGATGAGCTGACCTCCTGCAGTCCAGACCTTTCACCAATAGAAAACATTTGGCACATTATGAAATGAAAAAATATAGCACGGAAGTCCCAAAACTGGTGAGCAAAATCCTACATCAGATTAGAATGGGACAACATTCTTCGCCCATAACTCCAGCAATTGATCTCCTCATATCCCAGACATTTACAGGCTGTTTTGAAAAGAAGAGGGGATGCTACACAATGGTGGACTTTGCCCTGTCCCAACTTTTTTGAGATGTGTTGCTGCCATCAGTTTCTAAATGACTTAAAAGACAATACAGACAATACAGCAGGGGATCACAGAGGATTCATTTTGTAAGGTAAAACATTTCACTGCCTGTTTTTAAATAATGTTTTACTTCAAAGAAAGAATCAGCTGCAATCCCATGCTGTCATGTCTGTATACTCTTTTGCTTCCTCCCCTGCCCAGGAAATGTGGTATGATCCGTACACGGTCAGACACAGACAATTTTTAAAATGAACTTTTGTTCGTGGGAAAACCCATT
This sequence comes from Phyllobates terribilis, assembly GCF_046119375.1. Lineage (NCBI taxonomy): Eukaryota > Metazoa > Chordata > Amphibia > Anura > Dendrobatidae > Phyllobates > Phyllobates terribilis. The sequence continues at coordinate 175,183,551 of NW_027362764.1, forward strand.
AACTTTTTTCAAATGGAAAAATGTCTAACATTCCATTCTGATCTGTGTTCTGTTGTAAATACAATATGGCTATAAGAGATTTCCAAATCATTGCATTCTTTTTGTCTTTATATTTTAATCAGCATTGTTACCTTTTTTTTTAGTTGGGTTTGTATGAACATATTATGTACCATAAATAGGAAAAAAAACACTGCATTCCAATACATTTAAATGTACTCCATTCTCCAGAAAATGTATCCATCTTACATAAATAAAAATAATGTCAATTAATATTGTTACAATCACATATCATTGAAAAAATATTTTTTTTCAGAAATACATTTGTGGATATTGTGCTATTGAACCCATTTTTTACTAATGAATGAAAATCGGTTTTCTAATTTCAAATAAATTCCTATCGGGCAGTTTATTCAAATTTAGCTAGGAAATTCGATTTGCATTAAATTTACTCAAATGTGTCTTATTATGATGTGGGGTCTTTTCATACTAAGATTGAAAAAACATAATACTTACTTGTCTTGACACCGCAGCTCGCCACCCTCTTCTCTACTGGCTCCTTCCAACTCTTGTCTCTTTTAGTCTACATGGCAAGTGGCTTCCTCTTCCTCTTTTTCCTTCATTCTGTGCCTGCATGGAGTAGGCTTCAGGTGATCGAAGGCATGACGTGTATCACCCAAGGCCTACACAGCACTACACAGATAGCTCCGAAGCAAAGTGAATGAAGCTGCAGAAGAGGACATTGTCTGCCATGAAGACCAGAAGAGAACGGAGTCACCAGAGGAACCGTATGGGAGCTAGGCCGGTGATACCGGTAATCGACAAGCTGAGTGTAATTTTTTTTTTAACCTCATTAGCAGCCTTCTGCATTCAAACAAAATGGGAGTTTAATGGGTGCCAACCTTCTGTATTGGCACAAAGGAAATCACAAAAAAAAAAAAAAATTGGGGGAAATCCTATTTTTTTGTAAAATCCATAACGAATTTGATTGGCCTCTAACGAATATTAGCTCATCTCTTTTTTTATCTTATTTCAGTTCTAGCACCTTGTTCTGAAAAAGTTAATCAATATATCCTTAATCTGAAGTCCAACCATGCAGGAAATATAGTGTCCTTTAGGGTATATATATTCTGGGTCCTCCAAGGAGAAACTGCTCTTTGCTCCAGGTAGAGATCCCAAAGGAGTGAGGTTTTTATTAACCCTGAATGCCCTAATAGGGTGTTTGCAAATGGGATATCTAAACGAAGCATCCCCTTTAAAAATATTTTTTGCAATTTTTAATTGAGCTATGCTTTTGGTAGGATAAACATGCATTATCTGCATATAGGTCTCTTCCATTTTCTCCCCTTATAATAAAACCCATGGGCCATGGCTTATTTTATATTATGCTATGAGACAAATGACTTGTTTTTCTCAATAGCGCCATTTGATCTGGTTACCCAGACTTACTGTATTTATTTAGTTATGTACAGTACATACCCAGCTAGACAAATTAGCGAATGCATATCCCAGCTGAAAATAGAAAGCGAGAACATGAAGCAGCTGAATTGTTTAAATTCTCTAATGCAGAATACTGATATTGGCAAGCATTTCTATTGTTACTTTTTTACCTTTCTGGAGATTAGTGAAATGGCTCAAACAGCAATTTTAGAATCCGTGGATTTATTACTTTTCACTTCCAGATTGTCCTGGCATGGAGTTAAAAAACACAATTTTATAATTTTGAGAGGAGAATAATGTCCTTTTTTATTAAAATGAAAATGACACACTACTGCATATCTAAGTTGATTTAGTGTTTTTATTAGTTATATAACTGTTTTAATACCACACTAACTATTGCTCTCTCCTTGGGGTTTACATTGTTCTCATATCCATGAAACAAATTGATAATTTAAGAAAAAATAAAATAAAAAAATTAAGCATTTCTTAGTTGCTTGTTGACTGCATAACAGCAATCAGTCACCACAGGGTTACCACAATAGGCAGGGAAATATTTGGATCCTTATCAATTCCACTATATGGCTAAATATTATTGTCATGTACTGAAATTCCTTTGGTGTTATTGTTTGATTTTAATTGTGATTATAAAATGTGAACAATGCGGATCCTAAACCACAATTAAACACCTGCTGTATTTGTTGTGTGCGTATCTGTTCTGATATACTGGGTATTTAAATACTGCTGATTCAGATGCACTGAGGAAACAATATAGTTTGAAAACAAATGTTTTGTAAAATAAAGAAAAAACATAGCAACATGTCACTATGCACTAGTGGCAGGAAGAAACCTTTACCTGCATAATTCTGCGGTTGTATTATAGTAACAGATTTGAATAGCCTACTTAGTGGCATTTTGTTTAGTCAAGTACGTTTGACATGGTAAATTGTAGTTACAATTGCATATAGAGGATGTCATATAAATCTGCTCCTGTATGATAAATAAGACCTAGTAGAACAATGCATCAATATTTGCATTTTAAAAATACCGCACAGGTTCATTGACCGAGCTGTTCTTCTCCCTGGGATATTGTACGTGGGAATTACCATTAGATTTTTTTTTGTTAAAGTTTAGGACTAGCAGGGGCACACTGAACAAAGTGTTTCCATTATGTTTTGTTATAGCTTTTGATTCAGGATGTTTACAAGAATTGGAATTTTAGGGGAAATTTAGGGGAAATTTCCTCCGCGGGCTTTTATTTTCTATAAAAAAATATAGGTAGTAAGGCGTATGTCTACAATTTCAACTATTTGTATTTGTAAAATTATTTAAAAATATATTATAAATTGAAACAACTTTGCAAACAGTCCTAAAGATGAGCAGATCGATTTGCAGGACTTCGTTCTAGAAAGAACTATAATTGCAGAATTTGTCTACATTGGGTTTGTTTCCAGTCTGTTACCATGTTTGCAGTCTGTTACCATGAAGACATCTATGTCTGCAAGGTAAAAGCATTAACCAAAATGTTAGGATATTTTTAAATAAGATAAGCGGATCAATTTGAGGGACTCTGGCCCCACGTCAGTGGTACCTGGCAGCTAGACGGCATGCCCGCAGATCTTTTACCTATCTTTTACCAGTGTCTCCAGCATGGGATTTGATTTGTCGTGGCTGGCGCGACATAATCTGTGCAACGTGATGCACAGATGAAGTCGCCCCAGCCCTGGGTAATGAAAAGCCATGCCGGAGATGTCGGAAGGTAAGAGATTTGTGGGCCTCCCATCTAGCTGCCAAGTACCACTGGAGTGTATGTTTAACGGAGTCCAGCAAATCGATCCGCTCATCTCTAGTCCTATTTAAAGATATCCTGAAGTTTTCGTTTATACCATGCATGTCAAACTTTGTCCCATGGGCCAAATCTGGCCCGCAGGGTGGATTTATTTGGCCCGCGACACCAGAACCACCACCGCTATGTGTGGCGATTATTCTGTATGGAGGACTATGTGGGGCCCATTATTCTGTATGGAAGACTATGTGGGGCCCATTATTCTGTATGAAGGACTATGTGCGGCCCATTATTCTGTATGGAGGACTATGTGGGGCCATTATTCTGTATGGAGGACTATGTGCGGCCCATTATTCTGTATCGAGGACTATGTGGGGCCCATTATACTGTATGGATGAGTATGTGGGGCCCATTATTCTGTATCGAGTACTATGTGGGGCCCATTATTCTGTATGGATGACTATGTGGTGCCAATTATTTTGTATGGAGGATTTTGTAGAACCCAACTATACTGTATACTGGCTGGCCCGCGACTTTGTCCAAATTTTTCATTTTGGCCCTCTGTGTGTTTAAGTTTGACATCTCTGGTTTATACAGTTCTTATTCAGAGTGAGATGTCTCCATGGTAACAGACTACAAACAAACCCAATGTAGTCAAATTATGCAATTATAGTTCTTTTAACAGCTATCTTAACCATCTGAATGTAGATTAGCAAAAAGTAGGAGACTGATTGCGCATAATATGGTTGCAGGATCAAAGTAGACTGTCACAATGGAGACAAACATTTTTTGTGTGAGAGTTGTGTCTCTCTTATGGAATCACAGTAGGGTATTTTATTCAAGGCTATTTGTAAAAATACTCTGTTTCATACTCATTATTACTCTTTCTTTGCAGACAATTTAAATTTTTAACATTTTTATTTTTCCATTCCTTTCTTCCAAGACCATTTACTTTTTATTCTTCTGTGACATAAGCTTCATGTGGGCTTATTTTTTTGCTGGACGAGTTATAGTTTTGAATTATATCATTCATTTTACCATGTAAAGTAAAAATGGGAAAGAAATTGCAAGTGAGATGAAATGGTGAAAAAAAAAATGCAATTGGTTTCTGGGTTTAGTTTTTACGTTATGGCAAAATTGACCTTTGTAACATGATTCTCCAGATCAGTATGATTAGGATGATACCAAACTAACACAGATTTTTTTAAATTATGAAGTTTTTAAAAGAAATTTTGGTTTGTCACGCCATTTTCTGAGACCTGGAACATTTTTTATTATTCTATAGATTGAGCTGTGTGAGGGCTTGTTTTTTCATGGCGAGCTGATTGTTATATTGTTACCAATTTAGGGTACATATAACATTTTGGTCGCTTTTTATTGCATTTTTGTAGAGAGGTGTTCTGACCAAAAAAAACCCAATTCTAGCATTTTAAGGTACAAAATTTTGGCAAAACTCGAGGCTGCGCTAAAATTATGCAATATTTGCCATTTTCAAGTTGTTTTCGCCCAGCTCTGACAAAGTGAATGAAGCTGGGTGGGATGGGGGTGTGATGACTGCTGCTATTGCTACGCCTTCCACAAATCTAACTCCAGCAGGGACTGGAGTAGGATTTGTGGTGAGGTACCCCCAAAGGTATACGTAGCTTGCCCGATGCTTATGATTCATGAATCAGGAGCGTTTGACTCCAGCACACCTCCTCATCACATCACAACTGGCATGTACAACGGGTCCACAGAGTGTGTTCAAAGCATTTTAAGGGTTTTACGCAGAAAATAGAGACATGGATCATGTCATACTGCCCAGCAGCTTGTCCACAATAGCATGGGTTGGCAATGGTGCTGAGGAGTTAGAAAGATAAGGAAAAAAAAGTTGAAAAATGTATAAATAGCTATCTAGGACTTTTTATTTATTTGATTTGTTTGATAATCCCCCTTCACTTCATTTAGAGTGTAACAGTCATTTCAGGAGAACTTGCAGCAGAATATCTGTCTGCCTATAGCTCCTCCCTTCTCTATCTCTACTCCTCTTTTTATAGAAATTTATAAGCAATAACTGCCATCTCCTATCTCAGTAATGTGAAAATCTGTATTCAATAAAAACACATTTTACCTGTGAATTGATAATTTAGGGAATGAATGATCCAGGAGGAAGAAGAATCAGATTTCTTTAAAAACATATATTACAAAGTTTCTTATTTTTACAAGTGCTATTGAATTATAAAATGACTACGCTTTAAGTATTTGCTTCATGAGACATGATGACACATGAGACACCTTCCTAAACATTACCAGAAGGCTTCAAACAATATTTTAGTTACGATTTCACCAGTTTTTCAAAATGTATTTAGGTTGTGGTTAATTGTTACTAAATGTTACTATTGGAGCCTTAAATAGATTTTCTACCACTTAGATATTGAATTATCTATCCTTTATGTAGGTCCTCAATATTACAGTGGGTACGGAAAATATTCAGACCCCTTTAAATTTTTCACTCTGTTTCATTGCAGCCATTTGATAAACTCTAAAAAGTTATTTTTTTCTCATTAAAGTATACTCTGCACTCCATCTTGACTGAAAAAAACAGAAATGTAGAAATTTTTGCAAATTTATTATAAAAGAAAAACTGAAATATCACATGGTCCTAAGTATTCAGACCCTTTGCTCAGTATTGAGTAGAAGCATCCTTTTGAGCTAGTACAGCAATGAATCTTCCTGGGAATGATGTAACAAGTTTTTCACACCTGGATTTGGGGATCCTCTGCCATACTTCCTTGCAGATCCTCTCCAGTTCCGTCAGGTTGGATGGTGAACGTTGGTGGACAGCCATTTTCAGGTTTCTCCAGAGATGCTCAATTGGGTTTAGGTCAGGGCTCTGGCTGGGCCAGTCAAGAATGGTCACAGAGTTGTTCTGAAGCCACTCCTTTGTTATTTTAGCTGTGTGCTTAGGCTCATTGTCTTGTTGGAAGGTGAACCATCGGCCAAATCTGAGGTCCAGAGCACTCTGGAAGAGGTTTTCATCCAGGATATCTCTGTACTTGGCCGCATTCATGTTTCCTTCAATTGCAACCAGTTGTCCTGTCCCTGCAGCTGAAAAACACCCCCATAGCATGATGCTGTCACCACCATGTTTCACTGTTGGGATTGTATTGGGCAGGTGATGAGCAGTGCCTGGTTTTCTCCACACATTCCACTTAGAATTATCACCAAAAAGTTCTATCTTCGTCTCATCAGACCAGAGAATCTTATTTCTCATAGTCTGGGAGTCCTTCATGTGTTTTTGAGCAAACTCTATGTGGGCTTTCATATGTCTTGCACTTAGGAGAGGCTTCCATTGGGCCACTCTGCCATAAAGGCCCGACTGATGGAGGGCTGCAGTGATAGTTGACTTTGTGGAACTTTCTCCCATCTATCTACTGCATCTCTGGAACTCAGCCACAGTGATCTTGGGTTTGTTCTTTACCTCTCTCACCAAGGCTCTTCTCCCACGATTGCACAGTTTGGCTGGACGGTCAGGTCTAGGAAGATTTCAGGTGGTCCCAAACTTCTTCCATTTAAGGATTATGGAGGCCATTGTGCTCTTAGGAACCTTGAGTACTGCAGAAATTCTTTTGGAACCTTGGCCAGATCTGTGCCTTTCCACAATTCTGTCTCTGAGCTCCTTGGGCAGTTCCTTTGAGCTCATGATTCTCATTTGGTCTGACATGCACTGTGAGCTGTGAGGTCTTATATAGACAGGTGTGTGCCTCTCCAAATCAAGTCCTATCAGTTTAATTAGGTGTGCAAAATGAAGGGGTCAGTGGGGCGCCAAAAACTGGCTAAGGCGCTGGGAAAAGATGTAAAAACAAACCTCTTTATTGGTATTATTATTCCCACAATGCGTTTCTGCAGTGGTCTGCTGCCTTCATTAGGTGGAGTTATGGGGAAATGGCAGAGACAGGCACTTTATGCATAAAGCAAAGGAACTAGATGGGAGGTACCAAACACACTTGGTACTTAACCCCTTAATCACTATCCATGAAAGACAATTCAAATTTGTAACAAAAAGAGCTAAAAAGACATTACAGGTCAATATCCACACATTATAAACTTACTATAAAAATGTGAATATAAGCGGCAATGCATTTTAAATGCATACATGTATAAAATGCATATATAAACAATAATAAATAATATACATAAGAAAAATACATATAAAAAATATATACATAAAAATTGTTGCAACAAAAAATCCCAAAGGCAAATTGCCCAGGAGCACACAGTAAAAGCCACTGACTGTGTGCAACTATGAATGTAAAACTCCAAAGACATGCATGACACAGAAAAGAAAAAAAGGAGTTTTTTGAATATTATAAAAATTGTATAAATTTTATTAACAAGAAATTAGAGCAAGACAAAACACATCATAAAGAAAGGACATGTGCCAGAGGGCTGGAAAAAATAGCAGCAGGGCACAAGCAGTGTCGGGGGAAGGCTACAGAAAATCACATGCTATAATTGCAGTCACACATTGGCAAATACAGATAACACCCATGGATCCCATAATATAGTTGCTGTTGCAAACTAGCTCAACTAAATTTGCCTCTGTAGGTTAAATATTAAGTATGGCAATTTCATAACTATTCAGTAACTGAGGAGTATATCAGCCATGATGAATTTAGTAATGTGATAGAAAACCACTTCAGCATTCAGCAGCAACAGCATAAAATGGATGGAAGGTGACACAACGCTTACCCCAGGCCGATGTGCCAAGAAATAAAAAGTGTAAGCCGCTTCCCAACGCGCGTTTCGCGTGTAATCTAGTCGGCTTTCTCAAGGGAAGGTAGATTTGTGTGGGTAGAGGACCTTAAAATACATCAGGTGAGCGGTCACATGGTGCACCATGTGACCGTCAAACCACCAATAGCATCCATAGTACGGCGCGTGCGCAATGGAACAGGCAGGTCCCGCAGCAGCTACACGGCGGTCACTTCCGGGAGCACGCAGCAAGGGGCTGCGTGGTCACAGAAGGGAGAACGTCGGGCGCCGCAGCTCGGAACATGATCGCGCCAAGCGCACGCGCACAGGATGCTGGTAGAAAGGTATACACAAAATGTTTTAAAGCAACAAAGCACCATGTCACCCCATAAATAAACTGCTTGCATATAAATAGAACATATCAACACATTTATAAGTATACATACACAGCAGTAATACATGCAAAAAGTCAAGAAATAAATTTTGAAGTAAGATAGGTGTATAGCTGCATATCTTGGGAAGATGAAAGACACCTGGACAGAAAATAAACGGAACAAAATGCAGAAGTTAGAAAACACCATAAACACCACACAAGAAAAAAGAAGATAATAAAAAATATGAATAAAAGCTGCTAACGTATCACCCAACGGGTCTTTGGTTCAGACCATGATATAGTTTCATCAGGAGAAGGAACGCACATGGCTTTTCATAAGAATGAAGCGAAATTTAGGGTCTCATTTAATCCCTTTGGGGACAGTGTATCCAGTGTGACTATCCACTTTGTTTCTCTCTGTGCCAAAAGGCGCTTCACGTTGCCCCCTCTTGCCCCAAGATGAACTACATCTATGCCCCGAATAGAAAGTGATGAGGGATCACAATTATGAAAGAGGCGAAAGTGTCGGGGGAGGGTTTTTAACTCAGAAGGGTCAGTCACTGACCTGGCAGCAGCAATGTCCCTAACGTGTTCCCGGACTCTAACTCTGAGTTCCCTAGATGTAAGGTCAACATAGATAAGTGAACAGCCACAAGTGGCGCAATAAATGACATTAGTGGAACTGCAGGAGATACGATGTTTAATGACATATTGTTTATCACCTGCTGCAGAGTCAAAAGTCCGGGTACGTAGGACATTACTGCACGCCAGGCAGTGGCCGCATGGGAAGCACCCCAGTGTGGGTTGAAATGCTGAGAGAAAGGTCTTATTAGAAGGAACATAGTGGCTCTTGACTATCAGATCACTGAGATTTTTGGCTCTCCTAGATGTCATGGACGGGAAATCTCCAAGAGTGTCCGCCAAGGAGGGTTCCGTCAACAATATAGGCCAATGTCTCTTAAGAATGGTACGCATCTCATTCCACTTAGTATTATATGTGGAAATGAAGCGGGTCTGATTGTCAGTTGATTTAGTACTTCTCTGACCATACAGTAATTGGGAGTGGGATGTTGCCTTGGCTCTATTATATCCTCTTTTAATCGAGCGCTTACTGTAGCCACGTTGGAGAAATCTTGACCTTAGGGACCTGGCCTGATCTTCAAATGCCTCCGAGGAGGAGCAGATCCGCCTCACCCTCAGAAACTGTCCAACCGGGATGGCCCTAATTGTTGCGGGATTAGGGACCCTAGGGAACCGCACTGTAAGTCCCTCAAGGACCTTTTTGTCAATAATATTAGCCTCAAAGGGCGCGGCCTGCGCGCCTTCGTACGCCAATCTCTTCCTGGGGGCCTGGGAGAGATCTCTTTTTGGCGATGAGGGGGCGTGGGCCGCCACCCATGTCTTATGCTGGTATAGATATATAGACGATATCCTTTTTTTGTGGAGGGGTACACCGCAGCAGCTCAAGAGGATTATGTGTGAGATTAACAACAATAATTTGAATATCCGCTTAACATATAAAGCGGACACAGCTAAAGTTGACTTCCTTGACGTCAGCCTGGAGGTTGACGACGATTTCTCCATCAGGACTGACGTATTTAGGAAATCAACAGCTGTAAACTCACTGATTCATGTCTCCTCCGCACATAATCCCGCAACAATTAGGGCCGTCCCGGTTGGACAGTTTCTGAGGGTGAGGTGGATATGCTCCTCCTCGGAGGCATTTGAAGATCAGGCCAGGTCCCTAAGGTCAAGATTTCTCCAACGCGGCTACAGTAAGCGCTCGATTAAAAGAGGATATAATAGAGCCAAGGCAACATCTCGCTCCCAATTACTGTATGGTCAGAGAAGTACTAAATCAACTGACAATCAGACCCGCTTCATTTCCACATATAATACTAAGTGGAATGAGATGTGTGCCATTCTTAAGAGACATTGGCCTATATTGTTAACGGAACCCTCCTTGGCGGACGCTCTTGGAGATTTCCCGTCCATGACATCTAGGAGAGCCAAAAATCTCAGTGATCTGATAGTCAAGAGCCACTATGTTCCTTCTAATAAGACCTTTCTCTCAGCATTTCAACCTACACTGGGGTGCTTCCCATGCGGCCACTGCCTGGCGTGCAGTAATGTCCTACGTACCCGGACTTTTGACTCTGCAGCAGGTGATAAACAATATGTCATTAAACATCGTATCTCATGCAGTTCCACTAATGTCATTTATTACGCCACTTGTGGCTGTTCACTTATCTATGTTGGCCTTCCATCTAGGGAACTCAGAGTTAGAGTCCGGGAACACGTTAGGGACATTGCTGCTGCCAGGTCAGTGACTGACCCTTCTGAGTTAAAAACCCTCTCCCGACACTTTCGCCTCTTTCATAATTGTGATCCCTCATCACTTTCTATTCGGGGCATAGATGTAGTTCATCTTGGGGCAAGAGGGGGCAACATGAAGCGCCTTTTGGCACAGAGAGAAACAAAGTGGATAGTCACACTGGATACACTGTCCCCAAAGGGATTGAATGAGACCCTTAGTTTTGCTTCGTTCTTATGAAAAGCCACGTGGGTTCCTTCTCCTGATGAAACTATATCATGGTCTGAACCAAAGACCCGTTGGGTGATACGTTAGCAGCTTTTATTCACATTTTTTATTATCTTCTTTTTTCTTGTGTGGTGTTTATGGTGTTTTCTAACTTCTGCATTTTGTTCCGTTTATTTTCTGTCCAGGTGTCTTTCATCTTCCCAAGATATGCAGCTATACACCTATCTTACTTCAGAATTTATTTCTTGACTATTTGCATGTATTACTGCTGTGTATGTATACTTATAAATGTGTTGATATGTTCTATTTATATGCAAGCAGTTTATTTATGGGGTGACATGGTGCTTTGTTGCTTTAAAACATTTTGTGTATACCTTTCTACCAGCATCCTGTGTGCGTGCGCTTGGCGCGATCATGTTCCGAGCTGCGGCGCCCGACGTTCTCCCTTCTGTGACCACGCAGCCCCTTGCTGCGTGCTCCCGGAAGTGACCGCCGTGTAGCTGCTGCGGAACCTGCCTGTTCCATTGCGCACGCGCCGTACTATGGATGCTATTGGTGGCTTGACGGTCACATGGTGCACCATGTAACCGCCCACCTGATGTATTTTAAGGTCCTCTACCTACACAAATCTACCTTCCCTTGAGAAAGCCGACTAGATTACACGCGAAACGCGCGTTGGGAAGCGGCTTACACTTTTCATTTCTTGGCACATCGGCCTGGGGTAAGCGTTGTCACCTTCCATCCATTTTATGCTGTTGCTGCTGAATGCTGATGTGGTTTTCTATCACATTACTAAATTCATCATGGCTGATATACTCCTCAGTTACTGAATAGTTATGAAATTGCCATACTTAATATTTAACCTACAGAGGCAAATTCAGCTGAGCTAGTTTGCAACAGCAACTATATTATGGGATCCATGGGTGTTATCTGTATTTGCCAATGTGTGACTGCAATTATAGCATGTGATTTTCTGTAGCCTTCCCCCGACACTGCTTGTGCCCTGCTGCTATTTTTTCCAGCCCTCTGGCACATGTCCTTTCTTTTATGATGTGTTTTGTCTTGCTCTAATTTCTTGTTAATAAAATTTATACAATTTTTATAATATCCAAAAAACTCCTTTTTTTCTTTTCTGTGTCATACATAAAAATTGGTGAAGCATATCCATAATCATCTGTACCGTCATCAGTTCTTTATCTCAGAGATATTAATGACTCATCTACACACATTATCAATCACTAGATTCAATCCTTCCAGATATAATGTACCTAATTTAAAAATCCAAAAATTCTCTTTCTTCATAAGATAATTAAGCCGATTTGCTACATTTTCAGGGATTTGTTCTAAAATTGTGAGTTTCAAGCTACTGGGATCTTTCTGGTGGGCAGTCAAAAAGTGCTTGGAAACACTATGCTGCATATACCCATTTCTAATATTAGAGCGATGTTTATTGAGGTGGGCCTGCATTCTTTGTATGGTCCGGCCCACATATTGTAAACCACATCCACACTGCAACAAATAGACCACATAGTCAGAATGACAGTCCGTTTTACAGGTAATGGGGAATTGCTCACCAGTGGTTTGTGAAGAGAAAAACACTGCCCCATGATTAATGGTGCTACAACATAAACAAGCAGGAGATCTGCAAGCAAAGCAACCTACTCCTTCTTGCCTTTGCCTACCAGATTTCCGTACTAAAGCTGCAGATTTCATTTTCGTATTGCTAGGTGATATAAAGGACTGTAAGCTCTGATTCTTCTTATAAATAATCCTGGGTTTGTATGGCAGATGCTTGTACAGAACCGGATCGTTCAACAAGACACACCAATAACGATTTAGTAATTTCTGTATATACATTCTAGATTTATTAAAAGTGGTCACTAAACTCCAATCTCTGTACCCAGTATTCGCATGCTCACATTTGGGGCTAGAAATTCGAGCTAAACATAATTCCTGACTAAACGGCTTAATTCTTTTATGTGCATCCCTAATCAATTTCTTTGCATACCCGTTCCTCAAAAATCTTTTTTCAAGGACATCAGCCTCCTTTTCAAAGTCCTCATCCTGCGTACAGTTTTTCCGTATACACCAATACTGGCCATACGGGATATTCTTAATCCACCTTGGAAGATGGCCACTATCAAATCTGAGGTAGCTATTTACATCCACCGTTTTGAAATGGGTGGACGTAGAAACGTTCCCCAAATCATCCAACTTCAAAACTAAGTCAAGAAACTGTATGGAGTCACTTGACATGGACACAGTGAACTTAAGACCCCATGGGTTACTATCCAAAGTTTCAAAGAAATCCTGGGCTGATTTTTCCGTCCCTTCCCAGATAAAGAACAGATCATCGATATAACGATGATATAATCGTATACGACCTTGAGTTAGAGGAGAAGACGTAATGAACAAAGATTCAAAGCGTCCCATGAAGATATTCGCGTAGCTCGGAGCTACCCTCGTCCCCATTGCACAGCCCTTTATTTGCTTGTAACAACCCCTTTTTCACACAGGTTCACGCAAGTATTGGGCTTTTCCACCCCACCCCTCTTGTCTTACTATTAGTTTAATTAAACACAGCTGGACTCCAATGAAGGAGTAGAACCATCTCAAGGAGGATCACAAGGAAATGGACAGCATGTGACTTAAATATGAGTGTCTGAGCAAAGGGTCTGAATACTTATTACAATGTGATATTTCAGGTTTTCTTTTTTAATAAATTTGCAAAAATGTCTACATTTCTGTTTTTTTTTCAGTCAAGATGGGGTGCAGAGTGTACTTTAATGAGAAAAAAAATGAACTTTTTAAAATTTACCAAATGGCTGCAATGAAACAAAGATTGAAAAATTTAAAAGGGTCTGAATACTTTCCGTACCCACTGTATATCAGTGGGGTCTGACAAAAAACACCTCCTCTGATTAGCTGTTTGCAGTGCTGACTGGAAGTAAACAGTGTACAGAAGCAGTACACTATAGCTCCATACACTGTGTAGTTGCCATTCTTGGGTACTAAAGCTCAGCTCCTAATCTCCTAATCTCGGGTTGTCCTAAACACATTCATATTAATTCTAAGTGCCTATTTAATGCCATAATCGAATCTATTTTCTAATATACATTAAATACGAAGTCCATATCCTTCCCTAACTACACAAACTGCGGCGCTTGTCTCTGCATGGCAGATATTCATCTTGCAACGACAGTGCGCTCTGTTCCTGGTTCATTACTTCTGATCAAAGCCAGAAAGAGAGCGCACGGTCACTGTACACACTGCACAGTGACAAGAATCTACTGAGCATCCATCAAAATTGACAATCGATGCATGCTCAGTGGAGCAGGGACTAGAACAGACCCTGAAATGAAGGTCACTGATGACGCTTCATTTCCGGGAGGGTGCAGAGTTTGCGGAAGTGTCTGCAGCCTCTGCCCCCTGTTGACCCTTCATTTGAGTATCCCAGCATGCACTGGGATTCTCAAAGGAAGTGTCATCAAGATACAAGTGGTAGAAAAAAAAATTAAAGCAGTTAGATAGTTTAGTTAGTGAAGGATAGGGACTTTTTAATTGAAATATCTTAGAAAATAGATTAGATTATGGCATTAACTAGATAGGGATATAGAATGAAAATTAATTTGTGTTTTGGACTACTTCTTTAAGAGCAGTGGGAGTGCCAGGTGTCGGGTAAGGATAGAACATCAATATCTAAGTGGTGCACAGCCCTTTAAGGGACCTGATTGTTAGGACGTTCATTTGTGGGTCTGATTTTGTGTTTATGGGCATTTAAGCACAATTAGCATCTAGTTTCTAAATTATTGTATTGTTTATATATAATGTCGATTGATGCTAATATCTCATTCTCTTTTTTCAGGCTTTCTGAGTGGTCTGTAGTTTATCTTAGAATAGAACTGTGAACCTGAGACTTTATTTGGCTTCATAATCTTACATTGACAATTTCTCAGTGATGCAGGAAACATACCTGAAGGAATGCATATACTGTATATATATTGAATAGATTAGCAGAGTAAAGGCAAAACAGCTGTGGGATGGCACATTTTATGTCTATTCTTCCTTTCTCTAATGAATCATAATGATTTGACTTTTTGATTTATTACTATTCACTCTATTTTACAATCATGCCAGTTGCAAACTTCATTTAATGCCATAAGTACAATTTCAATATCATTATCAAGAATTTAGGGGCAGTTGGATTAATTTTGGCAATGCCATTTGTTGCGAGATGTATATAAAATACATTTGCAATGCATTTTTGTAAGGAGTAAATTGCTACAGTAACATTGATAAATTTGAGAATTGTTGCATTCATTAATCAGTGTTTCTCGAACACAAACAGCAATTGTTGTAGCCCCTGGCAATTGTTTGAAAAGCTGATGGATTGAATGTGCTAAAGTGAATGAGCTCCTGTATTGCAATCAGATGTAGACAGCAATGGCTTCAAACTTGGAAGATACAATGTCTAGGTAATAGTAAAAAATATCTGAAAAAATTTAAGAATTGTTATCAATGGTATCTATATGATATATTTGAGGGCTCGTTTGTGAATTTCTGAATATACTAATATAATATGAACAGTTATTTATCATCCATTATTAGTATTAATGTTCTTTAACATGCATGCATACATGAAGGTATTGTGCAGTTCTCTCAATTGTTTCTAATACAGAATTATGTATTTTATATTTAATTTTTAGGGTATATATTTAATATATCTTTTCTTCACCACGCTATCTATACAATGCCATTAACACCCAATATTCATCTAATTACTCATATGCTCTGCCTCAACTCTTCCAATTTTACTTCAAAAAATGGAAGTTTTGCCCTCTGTTGAAGTTTGCTGTTACTATATTAAAGGTGTATAACAAATCAGAGGTTTGTGTAGGATGGTCAGGATTAACTTTCATGAAAAGTTTACTGTCTTGGCACTGTGTATGGGTAATCGTCATTGTGGCATGGTTTTAAGGCTCCCATACACATTGGCTTAAAACTGATGAAAATGAACGATTTTAACCAAAATGATCAATTCTTGAGTCTTAGCCTAAGAATGAACGATCTTTTCAGCCAACCATAGACTGTCATAGTTAAAAGTGAAGTTGGTCGTATTTGATTGTTTCGTACAAAAGATCTTTTGTTCAATGATAGACTGTTTGTCCTTGAATGATCTTTCTTTGAAAGACTATTCCCAGAAAGAATGTCCATTCATCACCTATCTATGGCCAGATTGACCAATTTGTATGGGCAATATGGACTAAAATGCGTATGGCTGTGTTGGCATTTGTTAAATGATTGTTTGTTAAAACATTGTTAAACCAGCAACATATTTTACTCTAGTGTGTATGGGAGCCTTTACTAGACTGTGTTCACATGTGTCAGGAGCATACATTGGTCAGTCCAATATTTTTTAAAACAAGTATAGTGCAGTTGTCAGTGCTATCCTTGGCATCATAAAAACTTCCACCACCACTAACCATATTAATGTCAGTGTTAGTGTCACTGCATTTTTTGGTGTCAGAGATTTAGTATTTAACAAGAACACAAGGCCTAAATTATTTTTAATCATCCTGAACCATTCCATGTTGCATTGACTTGGCTGTAACTTTAATCTGTGTAGTTGTCACATCCGTGTCTGGATCTATTGCTGTAACACTATGGTTACTGCTGGACAACGACAGCGTGTGGGTCTGTAAGTTTCAGATTGCTGAGACTAGCTTCCCCTTTGTTATTCACTTGTGTTTTGCTGCAGTGAGCTGGTAGGTAATTAGCTCTCTGCTGGAAGCCATGGGCAGGGCTCCCTTCTATATAAACCCCAGCAGACAGTCTCTAGCTGCCAGTTCTTAGTTGGTCTTCAGCTAGTGACCACTAACTTGGCTCCTTTGTTCTGTTTTGTATTTCCTGTGTCTGATTCTGATCTTGGCATTGACCCTGCTTGGAGACCATCCTGACTCTGGATCGGACAGCAGCCCTTCCGCAGTAGTAATCCACTGGGCCCCGTTGAAAGTCCAGATCCCTGTACAGGGATTAAAGGGTGTTGGGGTTCCTCTGGAATCTGCCTGAAGGAGTGGCTTGTACCAAGTGTGTCCACTGTAGCCTTTTTAGCCTGTGGCCTCTGACCAGGGGCGTACATAGGAATCATGGGGCCCCATAGCAGAAGCTCTAATTGCCCCCCCCCCCCCAAAAAAAAATGAAATAATTGTCGGGGTCACCAAAGATCAGATCTCACAACTTTCCATCCTTTACATAGTAATTTTCCTCCTGCTGACGTCCTAGATCTCTCTTTCATTGCCCCATAAAGTGTGATGCCAATAAAAGGGGCCCCCAAACACAGTATGAAACCCCCATGGTGAATTCCTCCACATGCACATTATAATGACCCTACTGTACCCCACCTCAACTCCCAGGGTAAAGTATGTTGACCCCAACACAGTATGATCCCCCAACTGTGAGCCGCTAGAGAGGATGGTACATAATAAGGGAGGGTGTTATACATAATAAAAGAGGAAACTATATAACTAAGGATGGCGCTATACATAATAAGTGAGTACACTATATACTAAGGGACTGTGCTATACATAATAAGGCTACATTCCTGCATCTGTGTGCAGTGTCGGTGTGCTGCCCTGTTTTACTGATGCATTGAGCATGTCCTATTCTAAACCTCAAAATCGGATCAGAACAGGACATTCTTTGACCCTCTTAGATCTCATTCTCAGATCTGTGATTTTCATGGATGTGTGAATGGATCTATAAAACTGTAAGAGTCTGTGGACCATCCGATAAAAAGATTTGGCAGCACACAAACATTTCACACAAATGTGAGAATGTGGCCTAAGGGATTTTACAGATAACATTATCACTCCAAGTCACACAGAATAATATTTACATCCAGGCACTTACCGCTGATGTCTCATCTGATCAGAGCCGGTTTCTGCTGCTTCTTCTCCATCTGGTCAGACCATCATGTCGACATCTCCCAGCCATGACTCGTCTTGTCACGATGATCTCCAGCCTAAAAAATAACAAGGTCACATATTGTATGCATACATGTGTCTCCCCCGCTCTGCGTCCTCGAATACAGATATGTAACCCCCCCATTAATATACTATTAGCTACTTAGTAATCAAAATATAAAGTGATAAGCAGCACTGTGCCCCCCATTAACTATAATCTTCACCGGCCAATAATATAAATTATTCAGTCTCTGTGACTCTCCCCAATTAACTGTAAGGCTATCTGCACACGGAAAACATACAAGGCTTCACAGTACAAGCAAAGTGAAACCCCCATAATTGCTCTTTCCCAGCACCCCCATCATTGCTCTCTCCCAGCACCCTCGTCATTGCTCTCTCCCAGCACCCCGGTCATTGCTCTCTCCCACCACCTCCATCATTGCTCTCTCTCAGCACCCCCATCATTACTCTCTCAGTAGCTGAGTCTAGCAGGAGATAATGACAGTTTTACACTGTCAGCAGAGCTCTCATGCAGTGCAATACATGTCTATTGCATTGCATGAGAACAGTGATTAGAAAAATAAAAATTAATGTCCCACACAGGGACTAAGTAAAAATGTAAAAAAAATAAAAAAAAATGTTTTCAAACTGTTAAAAAAAATCACAAAATAAATAAAAATAAATAAATAAAATATTACACCAAAAAATCTGTATATTTATGCAAAAACAAAAAAAGTACACATATTTGGTATCGTTGCGTCTGAAACAACCTGATCTATAAAACTGTCACACTAATTAACTCCTTCTGTGCACATCGTAAAAAAAATAAATGAAAAACGGAGCAAAAAACTATGCTTTTTCATCATGTTGCCAAACAAAAAGTGGAATAAAATGCGATCCAAAAGACAAATGGAAATAAAAATGGTACCGCTGAAAACGTCATCTTGTTCCGCAAAAAAAAAGCTGCCATACAGCTCCATCAGCCGAGAAATAAAAAAGTTCTAGCTCTCTGAATAAAGCGGTGCAAAAAAATTATTTTTTCTATAAAATAGTTTTATTGTGTAAAAGCGCCAAAACTTAAAAAAGATATAAGTGTAGTATGCTGTAAACGTACTGACCCGAAGACCTGCATTATCAATTTTACCACACGCAGAATGGCATAAAAAAACCCTCAAAAAACAATTCCTGAATTGTTGGTTTCTGTTCATTTTACCTCCCAAAAAACGGAATAGAAAGCGATCAAAAAATGTCAGGTACCCAAAAATGGTACTAATAAAAATGTCAACTCGTCCCGCAAAAAACAAGCTGTCACATGACTCTGTCGGCCGAAATATGGAAAAATATAGCTCTCAAAATATGGCGATGCAAAAACTAGATTTTGCAAAAATAGCATTTTTTAGTGTGTGACAGCTGTCAATCATAAAAACCCGATATGAATCTGGTATAGCTGTAATCGCACTGACCCAAAGAATAAAGTAATCTAATCACTTATACCACACGAGGAACGGCGTAAAAAATAAATAAAACCAATTCTTCACCTGCTGCTGATTTGTTTATTATGTCTCCCAAAGATCGCAGTAAGGCTCTGCTCACATTTATCCTGTGCTCTGCGCTGAGCACTTACACCGGGGTTTCCATGTAAATCTCTGAAATACGTGATTCAGACGGAACCCATGACGGAAGATTCCCTGTAATGAGGCAGATATAGGCACTGTGGATGCCGTCTGTCCTGTGATCCCACGGTGTCAGTTTTTTTAGGCGTGCATAAAAGTGCGGTTGGCCACGATTTTGTGCACTTCTGAAAAAAAGGACACTGCTAAACAGAGGCCAGACGGAGTCCAGAGTAACTATGCTGCCTCATTATAGTGAATGGATCCCGCAGGGGCTTCATCTGAATTACATCACTTGGAAATTTAGATGGAAACCCAGATGTAAGTGCTCAGCCTAGAGCGCCAGATAAATGTTATGTAAAATGTTCCCAATAAAAGCTTCAACTCAGTCCTCAAAAAAAGCTAGTCCCCACTCAGGGTCGTTATCTGTTAAAAATATATAATGACTTCCAAGTAATTGGTAGCAGAAAGGCTCTGGAAAAGCAAAATGGCCCTTGTCCCCCAAAAGAAATTCAGAAAATACAGCATACTGGTCACTACAGCGTACTGGTCACTTCAACAGCAGTTTGAAATTTTCACTCAGCAACATCCACTGCTGCTTGTTTCTGGAAAAGACCCATAGAGTCAAAATCGTCACTACACCTGTAGGTAAATTCCCAAAGGGGTATAATTTCCAAAATGGGGTCACTTGAGGGGGGATTCTGCTCTTCTAGCACTTAGGGGCTGTGTATATGAAGTCCGCAAACTATTCTACAATAATTTGTTCTTCAAGAGTCAAATAGCGCTCCGTCCCTCCTGGATCTTGCCGTATGGCTAAGCGGTACGGTACAGCCACATATCGGGTATTGCCACGTTTAGAAAAAATTGTGTGACACATTTCGGCACCATTTTTACCCATTGCCCTGTGTGAAAATGTAAAATCTGAGGGTGAAACATTTTCTTGTGGTAAAAATATAATTATGTTTTCTTCACTGCCCAATGGTATAAATTTAAAATTGAAAAAATACTCACTACTTCCCTAGATGAATTCCTTGAGAAGTGTAGTTTACAAAATGGGGTCACTTGTGGGGGTTTCTGCTGTTTCGGCATGTCACCGACTCTTAAAATGTGACATGGTGTCTGCAACCTATCCCTGCCAACATAGCGCTCCTTTCTCTTCAGAACCCTGCCGTACACCAAAGCAGTGGTTTTCCCCCACATATGGGGTATCGGTGTACTCAGGAGAAATTGCACAACAAATTTCATAGTGCAATTTCTCCTGTTACCCTTATGATAATGCAAAATTAGGGGATGAAAAACATTTTTGTGGGAAAAATGTGAAAATTTTATTTTTACGGCTCAATATTATAAACTTCTGTGAAGCACCTGTGGGTGTAAGGTGCTCACCACACATCTAGATAAGTTCCCTAAGGGGTATAGTTTCCAAAATGGTGTCACTTGTGGGGGGTTTCCACTGTTTAGGCACATCAGGGGCTCCCCAAATGCGACATGGCGTCCGCTAATTATTCAAGCAAATTTTACATTCAAAAAGTCAAATGGCGCTCCTTCCCTTCCGAACCCTGCAGTGCGCCTAAACAGTGGTTTTCCCCCACGTATTGGGTATCGGCATACTCAGGAGAAATTGCACAACAAATTTCATGATGCAATTTCTCCCGTTACCCTTATGATAATGCAAAATTAAGGAATGAAAAACATTTTTGTGGGAAAAATGTGAAAATTTTATTTTTACGGCTCAATATTATAAACTTCTGTGAAGCACCTGTGGGTGTAAGGTGCTCACCACACATCTAGATAAGTTCCCTAAGGGGTATAGTTTCCAAAATGGTGTCACTTGTGGGGGGTTTCCACTGTTTAGGCACATCAGGGGCTCCCCAAATGCGACATGGCGTCCGCTAATTATTCAAACAAATTTTACATTCAAAAAGTCTAATGGCGCTCCTTCCCTTCCGAACCCTGCAGTGCACCCAAACAGTGGTTTTCCCTCACATATAGGGTATCAGCGTGCTCAGTAGAAATTGCACTACAAATTGTGTAGTCCATTTTTTCCTGTTACCCTTGTGAAAATAAAAAAATTGGGTCTAAAGTAACATTTTTGTGAAAAAAGTTAAATGGTCATTGTTTTCTTCCACATTCCAAAAATTCCCGTGAAGCACCTGAAGGGTTAATAAACTTCTTGAATGTGGTTTTGAGCACCTTGAGGGGTGTAGTTTTTAGAATGGTGTCACTTTTGTGCATTTTCTGTCATAAAGGCCCCTCAAAGTCACTTCAAATAAGATGTGGTCCCTAAAAAAATGTTTTTGTAAATTTTGTTGGAAAAATGAGAAATCGCTGCTCAACTTTTAACCCTTATAGCTTCCTAACAAAAAAAAATGTTGGTTCCAAAATTGTGCTGATGTAAAGTAGACATGTGGGAAATGTTATTTATTAACTATTTTGTGTGAAATATCTCTCTGATTTAAGGGCATGAAAATTCAAAGTTTGAAAATTGCAAAATTTTCAAAATTTTCGCCAAATTTCTGATTTTTTCACAAATAAACGCAAGTGATATCGAAGAAATTTTACCACTATCATGAAGTACAAGACGTCACAAAAAATCAATCTCAGAATCAGGGGGATCCGTTGAAGCGTTCCAGAGCTATTACCTCATAAAGTGACAGTGGTCAGAATTGAAAAAATTGGCCTGGTCACGAAGGCGAAAACAGGCTCTGGCTCGAAGTGGTTAAAGAATTTGTGCACTACTTTATATTATTTCCCCAATGTATCCCCCCGGGGGCCCCTAAGAGTTTTTGTAAATACCTTCCGTTTGCAGATAATGCCTGTGAGCGGCGTTATCGGTGGCCGCTCGCAGGCATTACGTGACACCGCGCTGACGTTACAACAAGTGAGGCGTGACTCAGCGCTGGGGTCCCCGCGGTGGCTGCTGGATTGTGGGAGGGGTTACCCCCCGTGTCACATCCAGCGCTTTCCCAATGAATGGGGAGAGGCAGAGCGATGGATGCCGGGTGTGAAGCGGGGGGGGGGGGGGGGCAACCCCGCCCACAGCCTGGCATCCACCGTGGAGCCAGGAGGACAAAGACCCCCTGCTGCTGCCAGCACTTGTCGTGCCATCAGCGGATGTCAGAGCCAGGGGTCACGTGATGCCTGTGAGCGGCCAGTGAGGGTGATTAATGAGTTGAACAGGCTGCCATGAGATGTGGTGAGTTCTCCTTCAATGGAAGTCTTCAAACAGAGGCTGGACAGTCTGTCTGAGATTATTTAGTGAATCCTGCATTGAGCAGGGGGTTGGACCAGATGACCCTGCAGGTACCCTCAAACTCTAACATTCTATGATTCATGCTGTCCTCAGATTACATAGCAAAAAACTGCTGACAGATTCCCTTTAACATATGAATACATCCCAAGTAACTGGATGTTGACATCATTGCGATGCTTATGCTTGGACATTCAGCTGTTCATGCCCCAGAAGAAGGCAGCACCAAAACTTACATTAGGACTGAAGCCATTAGTGATGAGCGAGCACTAAAATGCTTGGGTACTCGTTGCTCGGGTTGAGCAAATTGTAATGCTCGAGTGCTCGGTCTGAGTAACGAGCCCAATGTAAGTCTATGGGAAACTCAAGCTTTTTTCTGCCCCCCCCCCTCCCCCGGCGGTCTTCAGAGGGCCTAAAAATTGCCAAAATTGATGGGAACAGTGCTCAAATGACATGGGAACAGCATGGTGGAGACCCCTGGAAGAATTTCTGACTCCCAGGTCAATTCTGTCAACAATGTTGTCAGAGGCATTACCCCACTTTTACGTACTCACTATAAAACATACAAAAACAAAATGGATTTTCCTGGGAAAGATGTTAAGGAACATCCTTTCCAGG
Organism: Phyllobates terribilis; assembly: GCF_046119375.1. Lineage (NCBI taxonomy): Eukaryota > Metazoa > Chordata > Amphibia > Anura > Dendrobatidae > Phyllobates > Phyllobates terribilis. The sequence continues at coordinate 175,206,860 of NW_027362764.1, forward strand.
GTAATGAATTGTATATAAGGCAAAATAAATAGCCAAAAACAAAAATGTTCCTCCACACCTTGGGCTATATTCACACATAGCGATTTTGATGCGTTTTTGCACTTTTGCATTGCTTTCAACCGTTACAAATGCATTCACTGGGAAATAGTTACATAGTTTATAAGGCCGAAAAAAGACAAGTGTCCATCCAGTTCAGCCTATTTCTTGTGCACTGCAGCTATTCCGCAGCGTTGATCCAGGGGAAGGCAAAAAAAACAAAACATGCGGTATAGGCCAATTTTCATCATTGAGGAAAAAATTCACTTCCCGACACCAATCTGGCAGTCAGATTAAATCCCTGGATTAATTAACTAAGCATAAGATGTAATTTTATTGTTCTCAAGAAAGGCGTCCAGGCCTCTCTTGAACTCATTAAGTGAGTTGGACATCACCACTTCCTCTCCCAGAGAGTTCCAGAGTCTCACGGCTCTGACCGTAAAGAATCCCCTTCTATGCTGGTGCAGGAACCTCCTTTCCTCCAGACGCATAGTGTGCCCCCTCATCTTTGTCACCATCCTTGGTATAAACAGGTCATGGGAGAGATCTCTGTACTGCCCCCTGATGTATTTATACATGTTTATGAGGTCTCCCCTAAGCCTTCTCTTTTCCAACGTAAATAGGCCCAATTTTGACAACCTCTCTGGGTATTCTAGTCCCTCCATTCCCTTTATTACCTTAGTCGCCCTCCTTTGTACCCTCTCTAGCTCCAATATGTCTTTCCTGAGCACCGGAGCCCAGAACTGTGCACAATATTCTAAGTGCGGCCTTACCAGCGCTTTATACAGAGGAAGAACAATGTTCTCATCATATGCCCCTATTCCTCTTCTGATGCATGCCATGACTCTAGCTGCCTGACACTGGGCACTCCAATTTAATTTGCTATTAACCAAGACGCCCAGGTCCTTCTCCATGTCAGATTTCCCCATCGGTTTCCCATTTAATATGTATGGGTGACTGCTGTTTTTCTTTCCCATGTGCATGACCTTACATTTATCGTCATTGAACCCCATTTGCCATTTTTTGGCCCAACTCCCCAATTTATCTAAATCCTCCTGTAGCTGTGCTCTATCCTCATCTGTATTAACTACTTTACAAAGTTTAGTATCATCTGCAAATATTGCTATTTTACTATGCAACCCTTCCACTAGATCATTAATAAATATATTAAATAATATAGGGCCCAAGACAGACCCTTGAGGCACCCCGCTAGTAACCCTGACACACCCTGAGCTTACTCCATTGATAACCACCCTCTGCTTTCTTTCACTCAGCCAGCTATTTACCCACTTGCACACATTATCCCCCAGACCAAGCGTTCTCATTTTATAGACCAACCTTTTGTGTGGCACGGTATCAAACGCTTTGGAGAAGTCAAGGTATACAACATCCACTGACTCTCCCCGGTCCAGCTGTGAGCTCACCTCCTCGTAGAAGGCGATCAGGTTTGTTTGGCAGGAGCGATCTCTCATGAATCCATGTTGATATGGAGTTAGACAGTTATTATCATTAAAATATTCTACAATAGCATCTCTAAGAAATCCTTCAAACAATTTACCCACAACAGACGTTAAGCTGACTGGTCTATAGTTCCCAGGGTCACTTTTAGACCCCTTTTTGAATATTGGTACCACATTTGCTTGGCGCCAGTCTAGTGGGACAGTCCCTGTCCATAAAGAGTGCTTGAATATAATATACAGCGGTCTGTCTATCACATTACTTAATTCTTTTAGTACCCGGGGGTGTATGCCATCTGGGCCTGGTGACTTGTCTATTTTGATATTATTTAGGCGTTTCTGAACTTCCTCCTGGGTTAGGTGGGTGATATTTAGCGGAGGGTTTACTTTATCACTCTGCATTTCCTCCGATAAATTGTTTTCTTTTGTGAAAACAGTGGAGAAGAAGCTATTGAGTAGGTTTGCTTTACCCTCATCGCCCTCTATGATTTTACCCAGGTTATTTTTCAATGGGCCAACTCCATCAGTTTTAATCCTTTTACTGTTTATATAGTTAAAGAACAGTTTGGGATTCGTTTTACTTTCCTTGGCAATTAGTCTCTCTGTTTCCTCTTTTGCTATTCTTATTTGTTTCTTACAGATTTTGTTTTTTTCCCTATAAAATATTAGCGCTTCCTCGCTGCCTTCTTGTTTAAGTTTACCGAAAGCCCTTTTTTTGTTTTTCATTGCCCTCTTGACTTCCTTATTTAGCCACATTGGCTTCCTCCTATTCCTAGCCCTTTTATTCCCATAAGGTATGTACCTTCTACAGTGACTATGTAGGACTGTTTTGAAAATTTCCCATTTTCTATCCGTGCTCCTATTACTGAAGATACTATCCCAGTCTATAAGGTGAAGGGCATCTCTTAGCTGATCAAACTTTGCCCTCCTGAAGTTCAGTGTTTTTGTGACTCCCTTGCTGGGCACCCTACTGAAGCACATGTCGAATTGTATAATGTTGTGGTCACTATTTCCCAGTTGCCCTCCGACCTGCACCTCAGTTATTCTGTCTGGCCTGTTAGTTAATATTAAGTCTAAAAGGGCCGTCCCTCTAGTTGGTTCCTGCACAAGTTGTGACAAATAATTGTCTTTGATAATTGACAGAAACCTGTTTCCTTTCTGAGATCTACAGCTTTCGGTTTCCCAGTCTATATCGGGGTAGTTGAAGTCCCCGATAATAATCACCTCGTTATTTTTTGCTACTTCGTCTATTTGTCAAATTAATAGACTTTCCGTGGCTTCTGCTATATTTGGTGGTTTATAACAGACTCCTATGATAATTTTATTATTGTTTTTTGCCCCATGTATCTCCACCCATAAGGACTCGACCTCCTCATTTCCCTCCCATACATCCTCCCGTATTGTAAGCATTAGACATGTCTTTACATATAGGCAGACTCCACCCCCTTTCCGACTTCTTCGATCCCTTCTAAACAGACTGTAACCCTGTAAGTTAACTGCCCAGTCATAGCTTTCATCTAACCATGTCTCAGTTATTCCCACTATGTCATAGTTACCTGTAGATATTTCTGCTTCCAGTTCATCCATCTTGTTTGTCAGGCTCCTGGCATTTGCTAGCACGCAGTTTACACGATTTTGTTTTGTTCCAATCTTCTCCCTGTGGATTGTATTAGAAATTTTCTTACCTCCCTTCCAAGTATCTTGTCTTGGACCTTCTTTGTCGCACTTCATATCTTTCATTAGTATGTTCTCTGGTTGCATGTTCGTGTCCGGCGTTTTTCTTCCCATCCCCTCTTCTTCTAGTTTAACGCCCTCCTGATGAGTGTTGCGAGTCTCCTGGCGAATGTGTGTTTCCCGGGTTTGTTGAGGTGTAGTCCGTCTCTGGCAAGGAGTCCGTCATAGAGGTAATTCACACCGTGGTCCAGGAATCCAAATCCTTGTTGTCTGCACCATCGTCTCAGCCAGTTGTTCACATCAAGGATCCTGTTCCATCTCTTGACGCCATGCCCGTGTACTGGAAGGATAGAAGAAAAAACTACCTGCGCATCCAGTTCTTTTACTTTCTTCCCCAATGCTTCAAAGTCCTTGCAGATTGTCGGTAGGTCCTTCTTTGCCGTGTCATTGGTGCCAACATGTATCAGAAGAAATGGGTGGACATCCTTGGAACTGATGAGCTTCGGTATCCTATCGGGAACATCCTTGATCTTTGCACCTGGGAGGCAGCATACTTCTCTTGCGGTTATGTCCGGTCTGCAGATAGCTGCTTCTGTTCCTCTCAGTAGTGAGTCTCCCACCACCACCACTCTTCTTCCCTTCTTGGCTGTCCTTTTTCTTGTCGCTTCTGGGTGTTTCTGGGTGCTCTTTTCTTTTTTGCTTGCTGGTAGTTCCTCATCATTAGGTGTGCCATCTTCGTCCTCCACAAGTCCTTGGAATCTGTTTCTCAGTTGTGTGGTTGGTGGTGTCTCCATGGTCTTCTTGCTTCTTTTGGTCACTTGCCTCCACTTGTCTGCCTCTGGAGGTTCTCTGACGCTTCCTTCACTTTCCTTGACCAGTAGTGACGCTTCTGTTCTGTCCAGGAAGTCTTCATTTTCCTTGATGAGTTTTAATGTCGCAATTCTTTCTTCCAGTCCCCGCACCTTTTCTTCTAAAAGAGCCAGTAGTCTACACTTCTGGCAGGTGAAGTTGGTTTCAGCTTCTGGTCGATCTGTGAACATGTAGCACATGCGGCAGCTCACCATGTAGGTTGTCACATCTGCCATGCTGCTCCTTGTCCCTGCTGACTTGATGTCTGTCTTCTTTCTTGTGATACCCTAGGATAAACAAATTAAACAAATTTGAGCGCCATCAGGCGCGCGGTTTGGCGATGCTTTCCAAGCAGCTGGTCCCGGCTGTACCCAACGATCTTCTAGCTGAAGGAGACTCTTCGCTTTTCCCAGAAGGCACCTGGAATATGCAAATTGTCCTCTTCAAGCTTCAATCCCTGGTTTGGCGATGCTTTCCAAGCAGCTGGTCCCGGCTGTACCCAACGATCTTCCTGCTGAAGGAGACTCTTTGCTTTTCCCAGAAGGCACCTGGAATATGCAAATTGTCCTCTTCAAGCTTCAATCCCTGGTTTGGCGATGCTTTCCAAGCAGCTGGTCCCGGCTGTACCCAACGATCTTCTAGCTGAAGGAGACTCTTCGCTTTTCCCAGAAGGCACCTGGAATATGCAAATTGTCCTCTTCAAGCTTCAATCCCTGGTTTGGCGATGCTTTCCAAGCACCTGGTCCCGGCTGTACCCAATGATCTTCTAGCTGAAGGAGACTCTTTGCTTTTCCCAGAAGGCACCTGGAATATGCAAATTGTCCTCTTCAAGCTTCAATCCCTGGTTTGGCGATGCTTTCCAAGCAGCTGGTCCCGGCTGTACCCAACGATCTTCTAGCTGAAGGAGACTCTTCGCTTTTCCCAGAAGGCACCTGGAATATGCAAATTGTCCTCTTCAAGCTTCAATCCCTGGTTTGGCGATGCTTTCCAAGCAGCTGGTCCCGGCTGTACCCAACGATCTTCCTGCTGAAGGAGACGCTTTGCTTTTCCCAGAAGGCACCTGGAATATGCAAATTGTCCTCTTCAAGCTTCAATCCCTGGTTTGGCGATGCTTTCCAAGCAGCTGGTCCCGGCTGTACCCAACGATCTTCTAGCTGAAGGAGACTCTTCGCTTTTCCCAGAAGGCACCTGGAATATGCAAATTGTCCTCTTCAAGCTTCAATCCCTGGTTTGGCGATGCTTTCCAAGCAGCTGGTCCCGGCTATACCCAACGATCTTCTAGCTGAAGGAGACTCTTCGCTTTTCCCAGAAGGCACCTGGAATATGCAAATTGTCCTCTTCAAGCTTCAATCCCTGGTTTGGCGATGCTTTCCAAGCAGCTGGTCCCGGCTGTACCCAACGATCTTCTAGCTGAAGGAGACTCTTCGCTTTTCCCAGAAGGCACCTGGAATATGCAAATTGTCCTCTTCAAGCTTCAATCCCTGGTTTGGCGATGCTTTCCAAGCAGCTGGTCCCGGCTGTACCAAACGATCTTCTAGCTGAAGGAGACTCTTCGCTTTTCCCAGAAGGCACCTGGAATATGCAAATTGTCCTCTTCAAGCTTCAATCCCTGGTTTGGAGATGCTTTCCAAGCACCTGGTCCCGGCTGTACCCAACGATCTTCTAGCTGAAGGAGACTCTTTGCTTTTCCCAGAAGGCACCTGGAATATGCAAATTGTCCTCTTCAAGCTTCAATCCCTGGTTTGGCGATGCTTTCCAAGCAGCTGGTTCCGGCTGTACCCAACGATCTTCTAGCTGAAGGAGACTCTTCGCTTTTCCCAGAAGGCACCTGGAATATGCAAATTGTCCTCTTCAAGCTTCAATCCCTGGTTTGGCGATGCTTTCCAAGCAGCTGGTCCCGGCTGTACCCAACGATCTTCCTGCTGAAGGAGACTCTTTGCTTTTCCCAGAAGGCACCTGGAATATGCAAATTGTCCTCTTCAAGCTTCAATCCCTGGTTTGGCGATGCTTTCCAAGCAGCTGGTCCCGGCTGTACCCAACGATCTTCTAGCTGAAGGAGACTCTTCGCTTTTCCCAGAAGGCACCTGGAATATGCAAATTGTCCTCTTCAAGCTTCAATCCCTGGTTTGGCGATGCTTTCCAAGCAGCTGGTCCCGGCTGTACCCAACGATCTTCTAGCTGAAGGAGACTCTTCGTTTTTCCCAGAAGGCACCTGGAATATGCAAATTGTCCTCTTCAAGCTTCAATCCCTGGTTTGGCGATGCTTTCCAAGCAGCTGGTCCCGGCTGTACCCAACGATCTTCTAGCTGAAGGAGACTCTTCGCTTTTCCCAGAAGGCACCTGGAATATGCAAATTGTCCTCTTCAAGCTTCAATCCCTGGTTCATTTTAAATTTTACAACCTTATCTAGCCATGTGATATGTGACACATCATCAGACACATCCTGTTTCATTTATGAAGGAAGGATTGTGAAAGTCACAAACACAATTTTTACAGCCTTACTATTCTTAAAGGGCCAGCAGTCGGCTATGCTTTGTTGTTCCCATTATTAAAGAGTGCGTCTCTTATACTGTTATTGCGTATGCAGTGACTGCAAGGGCTGCCGAAAATTTGAATGCAACCCAATACCCCTTTGAAGAGACATAGAGAAGGGTCTAGCACTAACAATTTAAACACAGGGCTACAGTAACGACATGTTCCCGTTAGAAAGGAGAGGGTCTGCTATCCAGTTTTAGGGTTTGCAGTGAGTCCAGCAGCTGCGAAAATTTAGGAAAAACCCCACTAACAATTTAAAGACACATATAGTTGGGCCACAGTAACGACACGTTACCATTAGAAATGAGAGGGTCTGCTATCCAGTTATAGGGTATGCAGTGAGTCCAACGGCTGCCAAAATTTAGGAAAAACCCTACTAGCAATTTAAAGACACATGGAGCTGGGCTACAGTAACGAGTATGACATGTTCCCATTAAAAAGGAGTGGGTCTCCCACACTGTTTGCCTATGGAGTGAATGCAACGGATGCCAAAAATGTGGAGGAACTCCAGTGTTCCTTGCATGAGACATAAAGGTCAGAGGGCCTCCTGAAAACAATGTTCCCATTATTAGGAAGTGGGTCTCCCATACTGTTTGCCTATGCACTGAATGCAATGGCTGCCAAAATTTGGAGGAACTCCAATGTCCCTTGCAAGAGACGTAGATATGGTGATATGGTAGATATGGTGGTGATATGTAGGAGGATGTGGAGGATGAGGATGCGGAGAAGGAGGAGGACAAGAGCAAATAGACAAAATCTGTCTGGGTGTGAAGACAGAGGTGCATGGGAATAGAGTTAAACCTCCCAAAAAAAAGACACTGTATTTGAGTTTATGTTACGCTGCTATCATTTGGTGGTGTTGAGAAGTCTGGCCCAATCCAGCCCTTGTTTATTTTTATAAGAGTCAGCCTGTCAGCATTTTCAGTTGACAGGCGGATAATTCCACCGGCGGCACTAAAAACCCGCTCTGACAAAACGTTAACGGCAGGGCAGGCCAGGACCAACAAGGCGTAGAGAGCCAGTTCATATCACGTGTCCAGCTTGGATACCCAATAATTATAAGGCCCAGAGGAATCACGGAGGAATTTGGTACGGTCGGCAATGTACTCCCTCACCATCTTCCGAAACTTTTCCCTCCTTGGGAGAGTACCCCGCACCTCAGGGCCTGTGCGATGTGAGGGTCTGAAAAAACTGTCCCAGAGCTTTGACAATGTTCCCCTGCCACTGCTGAATAGCATTTGTGTCTCTTTCGCCTTTATTCCTTGGTTGTCCAAAGAACTGTGACTTCTGCCACCAGCGTCTTCAGATGGGAATTTTTTAAATAATTCCGCAACAAGGGCCTTCTCATACTGCACCATTTTATTAGGCCTGTCCTGCAAGGGAATAAGAGACAGAAAGTTCTCCTTGTAGCGTGGGTCTAGAAGTGTCACCAACCAGTAATGACTGTCACCTAAAATTTGGACAATGCGAGGGTCACAGGAAAGTCAGCGTAACATAAACTCAGTCACGTGTGCCAGACTGCTAACAGGCAAGACTTTCATGTCCTCACCAAGAGGACGACTGACCATGCTCTCCTCCTCATTCTAATCCTCCTCCTCCCTGTCCTCAGACCATCCACACTGAACAGACGGTTTGACAGTTGTGCAGGTAATACCATCTATAGTGCAGGAAGCTAGCTCCTGTTCTTCTTCCTCCTTCTCCTCCTCTTCCTCATTGTCACCCAATCCATGTTGGGATGAGATGAGACTGGGCTGTGTGTAATCACCCTGTATGGTTCCTTGCTCCATCTCATCGTGCTCCGCCTTTAATACATCCTCTTTAATTATGAGCAGAGAGCGTTTCATAAGACAGAGAAGCGGGATGGTGACGCTAATTATGGCGTCATCGCCGCTCACCATCTTGATTGAGTCCTCAAAGTTTTGGAGGATGGTACATATATCTGACATCCATGTCCACTCCTGAGGTCTTATGTGCGCAGTCTGACCTGAATACCGACAGCCTTGTTGATGCTGGTAGTCAACAGCTGCCTCTTCTGATCACAAATCCTTCCCAACAACTGCAATATAGAGTTCCAACGAGTGGGGACTTCGCAGATCAGTCGGTGAGCTGGAAGCACGACAATGGCGGTAGAAGCTGTAGCTGACTTTCTAAAATGGGCACACAGGCGGCGTACTTTGACAAGCAGATACCGCTGAACCACAAGATTAAGCACATGGGCCAGGTATGGTACGTGTGTGATCTCGCCTCGCCTCAGAGCCGCCACCAGGTTCCGCCGATTGTCACACACGACCATGCCTGGCTGTAGGGTCAGCGGTGTCAGCCACAGATCTGCCTGCTCTTTCAGAGCTGCCCACAACTCTTCAACGTTGTGGGGTTTGTCACCTAAGCATATTAGCTTCAGCACAGCCTGTTGCCGCTTGGCCGAGGACCTGCTTCCAGCTTGCGACTGATGTGGTTATTTCGGAGATGGAGGCTGAAGAGGAAGAGGAGGAGCTGCAGGAGCAGTAGACTGTGGAGGCAACCCTGATTGACCCAGGGCCCGCAACCCTCCGCGTCGGGAGGACGTGTTCCGTCCCAAGGTCCGACTGGGTCCCGGCTTCCACTATATTAACACAGTGTGCTGTCAGCGAAATGTACCGTATCTGCCCACAAGCACTTGTCCACGTGTCTGTGGTTAGGTGGACTTTCCCAGTAACTGCATTGTTGAGCGCACGGCTAATGTTGTGGGACACATGCTCGTGTAATGCGGGGACGGCACACCTAAAGAAATTGTGGGGACCGAGTACTGAGGGATGGCCCCCGCCATCAGGTTGCAGAAAGCGTCCGTCTGCACGAGCTTAAATGGCAACATTTTGAATGCAAGCAGTCGTGAAATGTGTGAATTTAGTAGCGTGGACTGAGGGGCATTGGCTGCGTATTTGCGCTTGTGTTCCAAGGACTGGGTTAGGGACAACTGACCCAACCTGGCAGGGGGATATACAGAGCGAGGACAGCAGCAGCTGTAATTTACTAATATTATTCTATACAGAGACATAGGGTGAATAGCTTGACCGACACACTGCAACGAAATGAAAATGGAAGAAATGGCTGTTTTTGGAACACTGATATAGGTGATATGTCTGACAGAGAACCACGGTTTTAAATAGCTGGCCTATAATTTACTAATATTATTCTACACAGAGACCTAGTGTGAATAGATTGACCAACACACTGCAACGAAATGGAATCCAGAAATGGCTGATTTTGGAACACTGTTATAGGTGATATGTCTGACAGAGAACCACGGTTTGAAATAGCAGGCCTGTAATTTACTAATATTATTCTACACAGAGACCTAGTGTGAATAGCTTGACCGACACACTGCAACGAAATGGAAATCAGAAATGGCTGATTTTGGAGCGCAGTTATATGTGTTACGTCTAACATAGAACCACGGTTTTAAATAGCAGGTCTGTAATTTACTAATATTATTCTACACAGAGACCTAGTGTGAATAGCTTGACCAACACACTGCAACGAAATGGAAGGCAGAAATGGCTGATTTTGGAACACTGTTATAGGTGATATGTCTGACAGAGAACCACGGTTTGAAATAGCAGGCTTGTAATTTACTAATATTATTCTACACAGAGACCTAGTGTGAATAGCTTGACCAACACACTGCAACGAAATGGAAGGCAGAAATGGCTGATTTTGGAACACTGTTATATTTGATATATCTGACAAAGAACCACGGTTTTAAATAGCAGGCCTGTAATTTACTAATATTATTCTACACAGAGACATAGTGTGAATAGATTGACCAACACACTGCAACGAAATGGAAGGCAGAAATGGCTGATATTGGAACACTGTTATAGGTGATATGTCTGACAGAGAACCACGGTTTTAAATAGCAGGCCTGTCATTTATTAATATTATTCTACACAGAGACCTAGTGTGAATAACTTGACCAACAAACTGCAACGAAATGGAAGGCAGAAATGGTTGATTTTGGAACACTGTTCTAGGTGATATGTCTGACAGAGAACCACGGTTTTAAATAGCAGGCTTGTAATTAGAGATGAGCGTTGTTCTACTCGAACTGTTCGCCAATCTCAAATTCGAGCTGTTTTGGGCGGTGTTCGAGCCGTTCGGCGAACACGAACAATTTGAGAAAAATTCGGCTGTTCGAGGTTATGTTCGATAACTGTTCGTGCACCAAAATCATAACTGGATTTTTTCTCAGTAATGATGAAAATTAATGTTAATACGCAGTTTGAGTGTACAGCGGGGTGGGGGGAGGGGCAGGGGATGGATCTCTGCAGGAACAATGAAGATCTCCATTTTTTTTTCTCTTTCCCGCATTTGCAGTGGGGAGGTGCAATCTGTCAGCCTATCAGCAGCGCACACACGGAGCGAAGTGCTTTTTTCACACAAGCAAGGGCATGTGTCATTGGCAGTGTATGTCACATGTCCTTGCCCTATAAGACCAAGCCATTTTCCCCGTCACCACCATTTTCTCACTGCTGCAGCTGCGTGTTAGACGGCACCGCTGTTGCTGTGTGCGCTATACCTTGTTAATTTCAAGCCAATTTTCGCACAAATCTACAGATAGCTTGGGAGTAGGGAATAGTTGTGATAGCAGTCCTTTTAAGGACTAGGTTACAGCATTTCCTACGACTTTTATCAGGCAGGTCTGTGCTCTTAAATAGATAGATTGCGGGAGTAAAGACTAATTGGAATTGGAGTCCTTTTCAGGACTAGGTTACATCAGTTCCTATCAGTTTTTGCCAGGCAGGTCTGTGCCAGTGCTGTGCAATTTTTTTTCACAACATTTGGCTGAATCTAGCAAAGCTAATCCTTTTTGGCCTATTGCAGAGTGTGTTAGTCAGTGGAGTAGCCTATCTGTGTTGCAAGATATACCACCTGTGTATAGAATACCAATTTTTTTACTGCACCTAGTGAAGTAAAATCTTTTGGGCATAGCATCATTCTATTAGTCCATCTATACTGACCTCCATCAGGTTGCAAATTGAATATAATTTTTTTCTGCATCTAGCTCGGAAAAAATATTGGGCTTCTAGCTGTGTGTGGGACTTGTTCTATTAATCCATCTATACAGACCTCCATCAGGTTGCAAACTGAATATATTTTTTTCTGCATCTACCTCTGAAAAAATATTGGGCTTCTAGCTGTGTGTGGGACTTGTTGTATTAGTCCATCTATACTGACCTCCATCAGGTTGCAAACTGAATATATTTTTTTCTGCATCTACCTCTGAAAAAATATTGGGCTTCTAGCTGTGTGTGGGACTTGTTCTATTAATCCATCAATACAGACCTCCATCAGGTTGCAAACTGAATATATTTTTTTCTGCATCTACCTCTGAAAAAATATTGGACTTCTAGCTGTGTGTGGGACTTGTTCTATTAATCCATCTATACAGACCTCCATCAGGTTGCAAACTGAATATATTTTTTTCTGCATCTACCTCTGAAAAAATATTGGGCTTCTAGCTGTGTGTGGGACTTGTTCTATTAATCCATCTATACAGACCTCCATCAGGTTGCAAACTGAATATATTTTTTTCTGCATCTACCTCTGAAAAAATATTGGGCTTCTAGCTGTGTGTGGGACTTGTTGTATTAGTCCATCTATACTGACCTCCATCAGGTTGCAAACTGAATATATTTTTTTCTGCATCTACCTCTGAAAAAATATTGGGCTTCTAGCTGTGTGTGGGACTTGTTGTATTAGTCCATCTATACTGACCTCCATCAGGTTGCAAACTGAATATATTTTTTTCTGCATCTACCTCTGAAAAAATATTGGGCTTCTAGCTGTGTGTGGGACTTGTTCTATTAATCCATCTATACAGACCTCCATCAGGTTGCAAACTGAATATATTTTTTTCTGCATCTACCTCTGAAAAAATATTGGGCTTCTAGCTGTGTGTGGGACTTGTTCTATTAAGCCATCTATACAGACCTCCATCAGGTTGCAAACTGAATATATTTTTTTCTGCATCTACCTCTGAAAAAATATTGGGCTTCTAGCTGTGTGTGGGACTTGTTGTATTAGTCCATCTATACTGACCTCCATCAGGTTGCAAACTGAATATATTTTTTTCTGCATCTACCTCTGAAAAAATATTGGGCTTCTAGCTGTGTGTGGGACTTGTTCTATTAATCCATCTATACAGACCTCCATCAGGTTGCAAACTGAATATATTTTTTTCTGCATCTACCTCTGAAAAAATATTGGGCTTCTAGCTGTGTTTGGGACTTGTTCTATTAATCCATCTATACAGACCTCTATCAGGTTGCAAACTGAATATATTTTTTTCTGCATCTACCTCTGAAAAAATATTGGGCTTCTAGCTGTGTGTGGGACTTGTTCTATTAATCCATCTATACAGACCTCCATCAGGTTGCAAACTGAATATATTTTTTTCTGCATCTACCTCTGAAAAAATATTGGGCTTCTAGCTGTGTGTGGGACTTGTTGTATTAGTCCATCTATACTGACCTCCATCAGGTTGCAAACTGAATATATTTTTTTCTGCATCTACCTCTGAAAAAATATTGGGCTTCTAGCTGTGTGTGGGACTTGTTCTATTAATCCATCTATACAGACCTCCATCAGGTTGCAAATTGAATATAATTTTTTTCTGCATCTAACCCAGCCAATAGTTTTGGCCTAATACCACAGTTTGGCCACTCAGCTCTGCTCGGTTCCCATCCATTGTTTTTTTGTGCAGAGTTGTGAATTAGTTAACCACCAAAATGAGTGGAAAAAGGCCTGCTGCTGGTGGAAAGGGGAATAGGCGTGTTGGGAAGGGGAAAAAAGGTTGTGTCCGTGGGGTAGGTGTTAAAGCAACAGTAACATCTGCAGAAGAAAGACCATCTTCCAGCCAAACTAAAATGTCTACTTCTTTTAGCGGACAATGTGATAAGATCCCTTTCTTACGGCCACGCCAATCGCTACAAATTCCAGATGAGGCACAAAAACAGCAGGTGCTTCAACGGATATCAAGTGCTCCTTTAAGTGGGCTCTCCTCCACATCAACTTCAACATCACAAATACTCCAGTCCTCAAAGGTGTCACCCCAATCGATCTTGCTTCCTCACAGCTCCCAAATCTCCAGCTGCCCGTCTGAGTATGAGGTAGAACAGATGGTTGAGTCTGCAGAGCTGTTTACTCATACTATAGCCTGGGAATCAGAGGTCGACTCCAGCGCTTCTGTGAATCCAGACGAGGAAATGATCTGCACTGATGCCCAGAATCTTTATGAGTCGGATCCAGGACCAGACGCAGAAGGTTCTGACCATAATGTAGACCCTCATTCCCAAACTGTAACTCCTGTTGGTGGAGACAATGAGGAAGACGATGATAAGACTCAAATACCTGATTGGAGCGACAACTTTAGTTTTTTGTCAGGGCAGGAACAGGTTGGCTCTGAGGACGACGGGTGTGATAACGCACAGGGTGATGATGATGAGGTTGGAGATCCCACTTACTGTCAACCCACAGTCAGCCAAGAGATGAGGTCAGCAGATGAGGTGGAGGAAGATGCTAGTGATGACGAGGTCAGGTTGCGCCTTCCTGGACAGAGACGTAGTACTGGAAGCACGTCAACAACTGCATCCTCAAACACAACTCTGCCTCTCACCACAAGTCGTGGTGGCTCTTCAGGTCGCATGGGTGCTAAGCCTTGCATAGCCTGGGCATTTTTTCAGATCGATAAAGATGACCCAACTCGTGTTATCTGTAACATTTGTCAGCAAAAGCTAAGTAGAGGCCAAAAAATACATAGTTTGAGTACTTCATGCATGAACCGGCACATGGACATGAAGCATAAGTTGCAGTGGGAAGCTCAGTGTGCTACAATGCGGCCTAGCCGGCCGGGCCAACCACCGTCTGCCATATCTTGTGCATCCGCGGCCTCTTCATCCTCTGTGACTGGGGGGACAGCAGTCACACCTGTTTTGGGGCGCAGACCTGCCACCTCTTTACCCGCAACAGCCAGCGTGATTGGCAGGTCATCATTTTCTTTGGAGGTGGTAACACCAGCTGGTGTTGAGCGCTGTCCGACATCGATAGCACCACCTTTGGATCAAGGCAACCTAACATGTCCGCCTGCATCTTCCTCACAGACCGGCAGTTTGCCGGGGACACCCTTATCAACCCCGTCTAAGCACAATAGCCAGCCCTCGGTCCCTCAGATGTGGACAAGTAAAAGACCATTTCCTCCTAGCCATGAGAAAGCTAAGAGGTTGAATTTCACCATCTGCAAGCTCTTGGCTACAGAAATGCTGCCTTTCCGCCTGGTGGACACAGAGGATTTTCGAGACCTTATGTCCGTCGCAGTGCCCCAGTACCAGATGCCCAGTCGGCACTACTTCTCAAAGAAAGGTGTACCTGCGCTCCACCAGCATGTCGCACACAACATCACCGCTTCTTTGAGAAACTCTGTGTGTGACAGGGTGCATTTCACCACAGACACTTGGACGAGTAGGCATGGACAGGGGTGTTACATGTCGCTGACTGGGCACTGGGTAACTATGGTGACAGCAGGACAAGGGGCTGCTGTCCAAGTCTTGCCGTCCCCACGAGTTGTGCGTTAATCCTCTTTATGTCAAAGTTCCTCCACTGCTTCTGCCTCCTCAACCTCCTCTCGGTCTTCCACCTGCACCCAAAGCCTGTCTGGTCATGCCACAAGCTTTCTAACTGCGCAGAAGGGATCCTGCACACCTCCTTACTATGCTGGCAGTAGGGCTCAACGTCATCAGGCGGTTTTTACATTGAAATGTCTGGGAAATGTGAGTCACACAGCTGAGGAGTTGTGGTCAGCTCTGGAGAACCAATTTCATGAATGGTTGTCTCCACTGGACCTGAAACCAGGGAAGGCCGTGTGCGACAATGCTGCAAACCTGGGTGCGGCCCTTCGCCGGGGCAATGTCACACACGTGCCTTGTATGGCTCACGTGTTGAACCTGGTTGTCCAGCAATTTTTAGCCCACTATCCCAGACTAGATGGCCTTCTGCAGAGGGCACGGTCGCTGTGTGCTCACTTCCGCCGTTCGCATCCCGCAGCTCAGCGACTTACATCTCTACAGAAGTCGTTGGGCCTGCCACTTCACCGGCTAAAATGCGATGTGCCTACCCGGTGGAATTCAACTCTGCACATGTTGCAGCGACTGTGGCAGCACCGACAAGCCCTGGTGCAATACGTTCTGACGTATAGCCTGGGCCAACGAGATTCAGAGGTGGGGCAAATCACGCTGGAGGAGTGGTCTCAGATCAGGGACCTATGCACCCTTCTGCACAGTTTTGAAATGGCGACGAAGATGTTTAGTGCTGACGATGCCATTATCAGCATGACTATTCCGGTGATTTACATGCTGGAGCACATGTTAAACAGAATTCGGAGTCAGGTGGTGGCACAAGAGGAGGTGGAGGAAGTAGAGGAGGAGGAGTTGTATGCGGAAGGGCTAACATCTGCAAGGTCCAGACGGTCGGCAGCACCAAGGCGGCAGGCATGTGAGGGTGGGGGAGATGGTTTTACCAGGGCGCATGGTAGCAGCCAAACTAGTGAGGAAGGTGCAGGAGCCCAGGAAGAAGTGGAGGACGAACTGATGGAAGACTCATCAGATGAGGGAGACCTTGATCACATTTCTGTTGTGCGAGGTTGGGGGGAGAGGACAGAGGAAGGAAGCATGATTGTTACCTCGCCACCAACACAACAGGGACTTGGTGCTCGTGGATGCGCAACACACATGAGTGCCTTCTTGCTGCACTACCTGCAACATGACCCTCGAATTGTGAGAATTAGAAATAATCCTGACTACTGGGTTGCCACACTGTTAGATCCTCGGTACAAAAGTAAATTTGCAGAAATTATTCCTGCCATAGAAAGGGATGCACGCATGCAGGAGTATCAGCAGAGACTGTTGCAGAATCTTACATGTGCTTTTCCACAAAATACCAGTGGTGTATGTAGTGAATCTCACAGTTCCAACTTGCCAACCGTGGGACCGTCAAGTGTTCAGCACTCAAACCGTAACAGAACCACAGTATCTGCTGGTAACATCAATTTTGCGGAATCATTTCACCACTTTTTTAGCCCATCCTTTGCAAGGCCACAGGAGACAAGAAGTCTGACACATAGTCAACGCCTAGAGACGATGGTACAGGAGTATCTCCAAGTAAACATTGAAGCCACGACTGTGTCACTGGACCCTTGCTCTTTTTGGGCTTCCAATCTGGATAAATGGCCGGAGCTAGCCACTTATGCCTTGGAGATCTTGTCATGCCCCGCAGCCAGCGTTCTGTCTGAACGTGTGTTCAGCGCTGCTGGTGGTGTGCTGACAGATAAGCGCACGCGGCTCTCCACTGATAATGTAGACAGACTCACGTTCATAAAGATGAACAAATCATGGATCCGAAACGACTTTTCTACCCCTGTGTCATCCTGGGGAGAGTAAAAGCTTGATGATTGGTTAAAATCACCCTACCAACCGTTTTAAGCTTTCAAATTACTAATCATGTTTATCTGTATCTTGGCTGGAAAATAATTTGGGCTTTGTAGCAGTGTGCAGCACTGATTCTATTAGGCCATCTATAATAAGCTCCACCAGATTTAAAATTACTAATCATGTTTATCTGTATCTTGACTGGAAAATAATTTGGGCTTTGTAGCAGTGTGCAGCACTGATCCTATTAGGCCATCTATACTAAAGCTTCACCAGATTTAAAATTAATAATAATTTTTAGCTGCATCTAGCCCGCAAAATAATTTTGGGGATCCGAGATGCGCAAGACACATAAGTGCCTTCTTGCTGCACTACCTGCAGCATGACCCTCATATTGTCAGAATTCGAAGTAATCATGACTACTGGGTTGCCACACTCTTAGATCCCCCAAACTTTTCGATCAACCTTTTCATTTTAATAAAGACCAAAAAAATGGTCATTTTTGAAATTATAAGCATTAGCAGGTTGTTAGAAACTGAAATCAAACAGTTTTCAACTCAAAACTTTATTCTAGGTGATGTTACATTTTCACATAGGACCCCTTGTTCGAAAGGAGCTTCTGAACTCTCTCGTCCATTGAATTTGTCAGGTTTTGGATGGTTTCTGCTTCAATTGTTTTGCATGAGGACAGAATACCCTCCCAGAGCTGTTGCTTAGATGTGAACTGCCTCCCGCCATCATAGACACTCCTTTTAATGATGCTCCAAAGGTTCGGAATGGGGTAGAGGTCAGGGGAGCATGGGGGTCACACCATAAGTTTGTCCCCTTTTATGCCCATATCAGCCAGAGATGCAGATGTTTTATGTGCAGCATGAGATGGTGCATTATCATGCAGAAAAATGATCTTGCTGTGAAATACACGGTTCTTCTTCTTGAACCATGGCAGGAAGTGCTGTTTGAGAAAATCCACATACATTATGGAGTTCATCTTTAGCGCCTTCAGGGATCCTAAAGGGGCCGACAATCTCTCTCCCCATGATTCCAGCCCAAAACATTACTCCACCTCCTCCTTGTTGGCGCTGTAGCCGTGTTTGCGTGGGGTGTCCATCAACCAGCCATCCTCCACTCCACCCATCTGGACCATCGAGCGCTGCACGGCACTCATCCGTGAACAAAACAGTTTTGAAATCAGTCTTCATGTAATGTTTGGCCCACTGGAGCCATTTCTGCTTGTGTGAAGTGGATAGAGGAGGTCGACAGGATGGCGTATGCACAGCTGCAAACCTCTGAAGGACCCTGCATCTTGTTGTTCGGGGGACGTTGGAGGCACAAGCAGCTTCAAAAACTTGTCTGCTGCTATGACAAGGCTTTTTTGCCGCTGCTCTTTCAACCTGACGTAATTGCCTGTAGGAAAGAGTCCTCAATTTGCCCTTATCAGCACGCACACTTGTGTACTGTGAATCAGCTACATACTTCTTGATTGCCAAGACACTTCATCCTGATCATCGCACAATGTTGATTGTAGTCATGCCTTGACCTAAACACTCCACAATTTGTTGCTTCTCAGCAGCCGACACATCCTTTTTCTTTCCCATTTTGGCAGAAAATGTAGGCTGCTTAATAATGTGAGACAGCCTTCTTAAGTAGTCTTGCCTTTCATTGGACACACCTGCCAAACTAATTAGCACAGGTGTCTGCAATTGCTTACAGTGATATAAAGAGCCCTGACACACATCACCATCAATGAGTTTAACTGACAAACAAACAAATTCTTCCCTTATCACTCCTAAACACTTTTTGCATAATAATTTGGAACGCAGTGTACATGTGCTTTTCCACAAAACACCAGTGGTTCACGTAGTGAATCTTACAGTTCTAACTTGCCAACCGTGGTCTGTATGGAGTTGTTCAATAAAGGGCCCAAAATTAAGATAACATAGATGGGAGAGGTCTCTATGAATAGGAATTCCTAAGTATTTGATACCCTGTGAGGGCCAGGCAAAGGGAAAGTTGGACTGGATGGAATCCTATATGGATTTGGGGAGGGAGACATCGAGGGCCTCAGACTTCGCTGCATTGATTTTAAAATTTGACCATGTAACAAAGTGATCTATTTCAGCCATAACAGCATGGATGGATATATGTGATTGAGTGATATATATTAGGACATCATCAGCAAATAGAGAGCACTTGTACTCGGTGCCTCCCACCTCAATCCACCTAATATTGGGGTTATGGCGAATTGATGAGAGCAGGTGCTCCGTCACTAGGATGTATAAGAGAGGGGACAGAGGACATCCCTGCCTTGTCCCATTGGTGATTGTGAAAGGTGATGAAAATGTTCTGATGCACCTGTGACACCCCAGGGGTCTGGTTGCCACAGTAACGTAATGTTATGTCTGAGAGCAGGTGGGAGGTCCTTTAGTCAGGGATCCTGTGCATGCCACACCTCCTGCCCAGTCTTGGGAGGGGAAGAACTTCCCCTATATAAACCTGGGGCTGAGGCAGGGTGAGTGAGTAGAAGAAGAGAAGAAGTAGAGACAGCATAGGAAGAAACAGCAGTTACAAGGAGTCAGGGGCTGGCAGCTGCAGAGTTCGCCCTGACTAAGAAGACTTTTTACCGGACCCGGAGTCCGAGGCTGTGGGGACTAATTCCTGCCCAGCAGCAAAATCCGTCAGGCAGGGGATTTCAGGTCCTCTGGCCCAGAAGCCCGAAGGCACGGTCACACGCGTGGGACCAGCACCGCCATCGTGGAGCGGAAGCCATTAGAAGGCCCCGAGTCACCGGCCATACGGGTGAGCACCACACGGTACACTCAGGGACGTGGGCTACTTACATCAGCTCCTAGCAAGGTAGCCAGAAGAGTACAGTCAGTTTGGGAGGCCTACAACTACGCCTGGCCAGGGGAGATCCCATCTGCTCAAGGACTGACCAGGCCCCATCCGCTAGCAAGTACTCCGGGAGGGTCTTTTGTTGTTACCAGTAAAGACCCTGAACTACACCGTACCGTCTCTGAGTGGTTCCTGCTACCCCCATCATCCACGTCGGCTGCCCTGAGGCCATACCCCTCCCGTTGGGGGTTATACTATCACGCTGCACAATCCCACCATCGGCCTCAGCGGTCTGCCCTGCAGCAGCAGCCCCCTGGCTGCACTCAACGGGTGGCGTAGTCTTCAACCATTTACTACTAATGGACTGCCGTCTAGTTTGACTCCCTGGGCACGGACCGGGTCACCGCCACGAGACTACAACCCTCCACAGATCCGGCTCCGGGTAAGCTCCCGCATGCGCAGCGCAGCGCGACACAGGCCCAGGGGCGCGTCAACTTTGGCGTAGTCGGCAGGATTTCGTGCCCGCAACCACCGGGTACTGCGTGCCTGAAAAGCAAAGACTGTTCAAACTTACCAGTGGTGAAGATTCCCGCTATCCGCGAAGTTTTCCCGCCATCCGGCGCCATCTTCGACCTTCTTCCCGCCATCCGTGGAGTTTTCCCGCCATTGGACGCCATCTTGAGGACGCCGCGCGGGAAGAAGAGGGGCGTGGACTCCGAAAGCGCGCGAGAACTGAAGCCCCGCCTCACGTCCGGACGTTGCGTAAGGTCCTGGAAGGAGCCCAGCAGACGCCGACGTCACAGGAGCGCGACGGAAGGTCCTCAACCCTGACGATCCACTGCGGAGCCGCGGCCTACGGAAGAGGATCATCGCAAGGTAGGCCACGGTCCACTAGGGGGGAGAAAGATGTCGGATACGGAGGAGAGCTTCACTGCCTCAACCCCCGCCAGCGCTACCGCTGCTGCAGTTATGCCCTTCACCATGCCCTATATCCCGGGAGCAGCTTGGCTACCCCAGTACTCAGGGGAGTCACATACCCTGCATGACTTTAGAGAAAAGCTGGATAGCCTCTTCCAGGTGTACCCCCTCACAGAAGAGCAAAAAGTGAGCATCCTGGTGGCCCAACTAACCGGGGCAGCCAAAAGAGAAGTAAAATCTTGGCCACCTGGGAGGAGGACTGTCGCAGAGATACTAACCCGGCTGAGGGACACCTTCGATACCCGCACCTCAGCCGAGATCAAGCTTAGATTCTACGGGTGCAAGCAGCGAGCGCATGAGAGTATAAGGGACTATGCACTAAACCTACAAGAGGCCCTGAGGGCCATAAAGCAGACCGACCCTGATGGGGTGGGAAACGAGGACAGGCTGTTGACTGAACAATTTATAGAGGGTTTATATTGCAATGCCCACCGAACCCAGTTGCGGGCAATGGCCTTACAGGATCCCCATCTGGACTTTGCACAGTTCAAGGATAGAGCTATCCGGGTGCTCCGAGAACCAGCACCGGGTGGCGTTGTGACCCACAGGCGCCCAGCTATCACTTACCACCAGGAGGCGGCGCCCTTGTCGACAGGGCCTGTGGGAGCTCATGCGCAGGCTTTGGACAATGACCCGGCTCCAGACCTACACCATCAGGTCCAAGAGCTAGTTAAGAGCGTTGCTGCGCTAACCCGAACTGTGCAGTCTTTACAGGTTTCCACCCCAGGGAAGATCCAGCTGGCATCCGGACCGGAGGACATCCCGTGGCGTCGACCAAGGAGGACCCCACCGGCCAGAGGAAGACCCAGTGACCGATACAGCGAGGATGGACGACCCATCTGCCGCCGCTGCAATCAACCCGGACATATGGAAAGGTACTGTTCTTTAAACGGGCACAACCTGGGGTAGAGGGCCAACCCCCAGGAAAAAGATCACCAGGCCCATCGAACTGGCGCGACAGATATGTGGGAGGACGTCCAGTCTTGCCTGTGGTACTGGATGGCATTCCCATGAGTGCCCTACTGGATACCGGGTCACAGGTCACCACCATCCCGTACGTGCTCTTCAAGCAGTACTGGAATGACTCGGATATTACCCGCTACCCTGACGACGACTTGAGTATCATCGCCAGCAATGGCCAGCCCGTGCCACAGATCGGATTTAAAGAGGTGACCCTCAAAATCGGTAGAGTCGAACTGGCCGCACAGGGACTGATCATTGTAGATATTGATAAACATGAGAGTCACCCAAAAATAACTCTAGGAACTAACGTAATTGAAAATTGTCTTGCAGAGGTGATTTTCCTTTTACAGCAGGTTGCCAAGAACGCCAGCTCCGGCGAGCAGCGGGTGCTCCAGAAAGAGATCCGGGCACTGATGCAACGGCAACAAGTGGAACTCTCCGGCGGTGAGATTGGTAGCGTAAGAATGTGTGACCCTTTTCCTATTGCCATGCCCCCAAAAAGTGAAATGATGATTTGGTGCCGGGCAGCTATTGGTCTGAGAGGTAGAGATTACCAGGCAATGGTAGAACCAGTTTACTCAGACAGTAGGCCCACCATTTTGACAGCACGGGGGGTGGTCAATGTACGCCATGGGAGGGTGCCCGTTCGCATAATAAATATCGGGGAGAGGGAAGTGTACCTGCCCCGGTATGCCACGCTAGCCAAATTATATACCACTAATCAAAATTCTATACAATCTGTGGAACCCTTGCCTCCATCTCACCCGGAGGAAGGTAACGGCTCTAAGAAAGACATGGAGGACTGGTGTCAGCAACTACATCTGGGTACTGACTCCACTCCCTCACATCAGAAACAAGGAGTCTATCGGGTGGTTCAAGAGTATGAGAGAGTGTTTAGTAAACACCCGTTAGACTTCGGGCGAGTCAAGGGGGTAGAACACCGCATCCCCACGGGAGATCATCCTCCCATAAAAGAGAGGTATCGACCCGTACCCCCTGCACATTACCAACACGCCAAGGGGATGCTTAGAGACATGAAGGAGGCTGGGGTAATCCGGGATAGCTGTAGCCCCTGGGCAGCCCCACTAGTTTTAGTCAAAAAGAAAGACAACACCATGAGGATGTGTGTAGATTACCGGAAAATCAACCGTATCACACACAAGGATGCGTACCCCTTACCAAGGATAGAGGAGTCATTGGCTGCTTTAAGATCTGCTAACTTCTTCTCTACCTTGGATCTCACTAGCGGGTACTGGCAGGTTCCTGTAGCAGAGGCGGACCGGGAGAAGACCGCATTCACCACCCCGATGGGACTTAGCGAGTTCACCTGCATGCCGTTCGGACTCTGCAACGCCCCAGGAACCTTCCAACGATTAATGGAGTGCTGTCTGGGCCACAGAAACTTCGAGACGGTCCTGTTGTACCTGGACGATGTCATCGTATACTCCAAAACTTATGAGGACCACCTGAAACACCTGGCGGAGGTGTTCGAAGCTCTGGCGAGTTACGGCCTAAAGGTGAAACCCTCCAAGTGTCACCTCCTGAAACCAAAGGTGCAATACCTGGGACACGTGGTGAGCGCTGACGGAGTGGCTCCCGACCCCGATAAGATCACCGCAATTAAGGGATGGCCAAGCCCCTCCAGCGTAAAAGAAGTGCGGCAGTTCCTAGGGTTGGTAGGCTACTACCGAAGGTTTATTCCCGGTTTCACCAAAAAGGCAGCACCTATGCAGGACCTCCTGATAGGCCAGTCCCGGAAGGCCAAGAACCAGAAGCCGCCCTTCAAATGGGAAAAGCTAGAAGAAGAGTCCTTCCACCAGCTGAAGATGGCCCTCACGGGGGATGAAATCTTGGCGTACCCGGACTATAGCCAGCCCTTCATCCTCTACACCGACGCCAGTAACATCGGGCTAGGAGCCGTACTGTCCCAGATTCAGCAGGGGAGAGAACGAGTAATCTCCTATGCCAGCCGAAAACTGCGACCCACCGAAAGGAACCCCGAAAATTACAGCTCATTTAAGCTAGAGTTCCTGGCCGTGGTATGGGCAGTCACCGAGCGCTTTAGGCATTACCTCGCTTCTTCCCGGTTCACCGTATACACGGATAACAACCCGTTGACACACCTGGACACGGCAAGACTCGGTGCCCTGGAGCAGAGGTGGATGGCCCGTCTGTCCAACTACGAGTTCACAATCAAATACCGGGCAGGACGCTCCAATACTAACGCGGACGCCCTGTCCAGGATGCCCAACCTGCCGGACGAAGGAGAAGATCCGGAGGGACTGGAAGAAGTTGAACTCCCTGCGTTCCACCGTCATGGGACTATCCAGTATTCCCACCGGGTAAGGGGTAAGCAGGCTGCTACGTTGAACCCCTTACCCCACTACAACTGGGCGGAAACGCAAGACAGCGACCCTGCCGTCCGACTGGTGAAGGAGATGCTGACTCGGCCGGAGGCTCGCCTTGAACCAGACGCTCCGGAGGAAGCCAAACAACTATGGGCGGAGAAGAGTCGACTATTCCTTTACAAGGGGAAGTTGTGCCGCAGAATGGTCAACTCCCGGACGCATGAACTACTCTGGCAAGTAGTGGTGCCCCGAAGAGACGCAGCCATGGTGATGGAGGCATACCACGACAGAGCTGGACACTTCGGGTGGAAAAAGCTGGAGTTCCTGCTGCGCGAGCGGTTCCACTGGGTAGGCATGAGGGGAACCATCGAGAAGTGGTGCAGAGACTGTGGCCCGTGCAATCTGAGAAGGAAGGACCGGGCCAGCCAGAAGACTCCCCTGCAGTCCATCGTCACCCGGCAACCGTTGGAACTGGTAGCCTTGGATCATGTAAAACTGACCCCAAGCAGAAGTGGCTACGTCTACGCGTTAACCATCGTGGATCATTACTCCCGGTTCTTGGTTGTCGTCCCCGTCAAGGACTTAACGGCTCAAACAGCAGCTAGGGCCTTCCAGCAGCACTTCTGCCGTCCACACGGGTACCCGGACCAAGTGCTGACGGACCAGGGACCTGCCTTTGAAGCGGAGGTCTTCCAGGAATTCTGCAATCTGTATGGCTGCCGGAAGATAAGGACGACACCCTACCATCCGCAAACTAATGGACTTTGTGAAAAAATGAACCAGGTGGTAATGGATCTTCTAAAAACATTGCCCCTGGAAGAACGCAGTCTGTGGCCTGAG
Organism: Phyllobates terribilis; assembly: GCF_046119375.1. Taxonomy (NCBI): domain Eukaryota; kingdom Metazoa; phylum Chordata; class Amphibia; order Anura; family Dendrobatidae; genus Phyllobates; species Phyllobates terribilis. The sequence goes on from NW_027362764.1 coordinate 175,231,829, forward strand.
AAGTTGCCCGATCTGGTGGACCTATACAACCACATCCCGGTAGGTTCCACCAACTGTACCCCGGCTTACCTAATGAGGGCGAGACCTGGTAAGTTACCTGTTGACCTGGAAATGGGAGTCCTGACACCTGAGGACACTTCACCAGAAACAGACTGGGACACAGAGAGGCAGCAGCAGTACCGGAGAGTACAGAAGAGCGTGGAGCGAAGTCTCTGTCAGGCTAGGGAAAGACAAGAGAAGACTTACAACCAGTATGCTCCCGCTGTTCCCCTGGTACCCGGAGAGCAGGTCTTGAAGAGGAAAAGACGGCTCCACAAGTTGGATGACCAGTGGGAGAAGGACCCGTACACCGTACTGCCCTCAAGCCACGAGAACCCGAAGGTCTGTACCATCAGTAAAGACGGAGGGGAAACCACAGCCATTGTATCCCGGGACCACCTGAAGAAGTGTCCCGAACAACTGAGGAACCCTGAAGAGGAACAAGAAGACCATCGACCCGTGGGAGAAAGGGAAGATATGGTTAGTACCGTGCTCGGGGACTTCCCTCGGTCTTGGACTCAAGTCAATGGTGCAGTTGTGGTACCCGTACTCACCTTCCTCCAACCATCATCCCAAGAACCTACGGAGCAACGGGTAGAGCTGGAAGAACAGCCGGTCCAGGAGGCAGAAGACTCCACACAAGTAGAACAGGAGAATCAACCCTCTGCTTATAGTGAGCCTGCCGTACCCCTAGTGAGACAAAGAGCCGGTAGACAGCTGCCCAGTTTACCCTTGACAGCTCCTACACCCTGTAGTTCAGGGCCAGACAGTCAGCTCCGTAGGTCCACTAGGGCCACTAGAGGCCAGTTACCCGCACGTTGGAGGATCTAAATGTTTAAGCTATTTTATAATGTTTACCTGTCTATAGTTGCTTGTGTGTAATTTTGTATTTCTAGTTGTTTTTAGGAATCCTTGGTGGATTTACCGGGAATCCTTGTATATAGTTGGAGCGTAACCCAGGATGGACTAAAGACTGTCAAGGACTCGGGGTAGAACAGACCCCTACCTGGTTACGTCTCCCTGTGTTGGTGAAATGGACACCTTGCTTTCTTCAGAGACTGCACCCGGTTGCGGACACGCCGTAACCATCTTTATGTGTTTTCTTATTGTATTATTAATGTTTTGCCTTGTTATGTTTTCTAAATGTGTTTAGTCCCGGAGTACTAAATTTTACTAGGGGGGAATGTGACACCCCAGGGGTCTGGTTGCCACAGTAACGTAATGTTATGTCTGAGAGCAGGTGGGAGGTCCTTTAGTCAGGGATCCTGTGCATGCCACACCTCCTGCCCAGTCTTGGGAGGGGAAGAACTTCCCCTATATAAACCTGGGGCTGAGGCAGGGTGAGTGAGTAGAAGAAGAGAAGAAGTAGAGACAGCATAGGAAGAAACAGCAGTTACAAGGAGTCAGGGGCTGGCAGCTGCAGAGTTCGCCCTGACTAAGAAGACTTTTTACCGGACCCGGAGTCCGAGGCTGTGGGGACTAATTCCTGCCCAGCAGCAGAATCCGTCAGGCAGGGGATTTCAGGTCCTCTGGCCCAGAAGCCCGAAGGCACGGTCACACGCGTGGGACCAGCACCGCCATCGTGGAGCGGAAGCCATTAGAAGGCCCCGAGTCACCGGCCATACGGGTGAGCACCACACGGTACACTCAGGGACGTGGGCTACTTACATCAGCTCCTAGCAAGGTAGCCAGAAGAGTACAGTCAGTTTGGGAGGCCTACAACTACGCCTGGCCAGGGGAGATCCCATCTGCTCAAGGACTGACCAGGCCCCATCCGCTAGCAAGTACTCCGGGAGGGTCTTTTGTTGTTACCAGTAAAGACCCTGAACTACACCGTACCGTCTCTGAGTGGTTCCTGCTACCCCCATCATCCACGTCGGCTGCCCTGAGGCCATACCCCTCCCGTTGGGGGTTATACTATCACGCTGCACAATCCCACCATCGGCCTCAGCGGTCTGCCCTGCAGCAGCAGCCCCCTGGCTGCACTCAACGGGTGGCGTAGTCTTCAACCATTTACTACTAATGGACTGCCGTCTAGTTTGACTCCCTGGGCACGGACCGGGTCACCGCCACGAGACTACAACCCTCCACAGATCCGGCTCCGGGTAAGCTCCCGCATGCGCAGCGCAGCGCGACACAGGCCCAGGGGCGCGTCACACCCCCTGGGCCTTGGGACACCCGGAGCTGGACCCTTTTTGGTGGATGCTGGTGGTTGTAGTCTTCGTGGCGGCGACCCGGTTCCGTGGCTCAGGGTGGTCAAACCAGTGGCGGAACTATTTATGTGGTTTTGATGTTTAAATGTCCGACTACGCCACCCGTGGATTGCGGTCAGAGTGAACCGCCGCTGCAGGGCAGACCGCAGAGGCTGGTGTTGTGGGTGCAGCAGAGCGTAGCATAACTCCCCACGGGAGGAGTATAGCCTCAGGGCAGTGTATGCGGAGGATGGGGTTGATGGTGCAGGGCAGCAGCAGTAACGACACGGAGTCAGTGATGCAGTCCAGGGCCTTTACTCACAGTTCTTATTATCCAGACCACGTCTGCAGGTAACGGCTGCCCACGTCGTACTGTGCTCTCCAGGTGAGGGGCTCAGACAACTCCCAGATAACTTTGGAGCGCTTCACAGGACCCCCTTTGTGTGTCCTTTGTCTGGCCTTTCTTACCAACCCTTCTGTCCGGCTGCCTCGGGCCTCCTCTTGGTAAACTTGGCGCCAGTTTCCCTGACCCTATGTGGTGCCTTCCTAGCGGGTGTAGCGAGGGGCTGCGCCACATAAAATGTCACAGCCTCCGGTTTCTAGCTGAGGGTCGTTTCCTGCCTCCCCTAGTTTCGGGGACCGGTCTCCCCCTTTGGCCTGACCCCTCCACGCAGGTGGATTCGGGCGTGTGGTGGCGACTCGCCCGTCCGCACCCCTGGGATCCCTTCATTCCTCATTCCTGGAGCCTTCTCCGCTCCTCTTCCTTCCTTCTCCCTCTTCCAGGCCTGGGCCTCTGTTACTAGGCCCGCCTCCGGAGCAGAGCTCATGCAGAGCCCCTGCTCCCTGCCACTTCTGCTCAGACTTCTCTGCACTGAACTAAGATGGTGCCCACCTTTTATACTCCCTTCTCAATGCACCCAGGAACTGCTTCCTCCCTGCTCCTGCACTACAGGGTTCCCCTTCCTCAGTGTTCCCTCCCCCCACTCCAGCCAGGGACAGGGACTGTCGTGCCCATCTCAGAGGCATATTGGTCGCCCTGCCCCACGGCAATGTGGTGTAATGCATGCAGGTGTCGGGTCCTGATCCACACTCCATCCTTACCTGAGAGTGAGATATCACACCTCTGGGTGAGGTGCAATACCTCTGTAGCAACCGAGCCCTCAGGATGCTACAGTTCCATTTATCTTCAGCCTAGGTGACGTATTGTGATACAGGGCCGTGATTTTGGCTATAAAAGGGTCCCCTAGACCCCTACCCCAAGCTTTTTAAGAGAATCATATATGGCGTGCCAGGAGACTCTATGGAATGCTTTCTCAGCATCCCACGAGAGTATCTACTTACAAATTTTTAACTGCATCTAGCCCAGGAAATACTTTGTGCCTAGTAGCAGTGTCTGCTAGTCAGCGGATTATCCCGGCTGTTAAGCAAGCTACACCACCTGTAGTTTAGACACTTAATTTTTTCAAAGGAAATGCTTTGGGACCATGGGATACTCAGTGAAGAGCATCAGGAGGCACCCCAAGGCATAGGGGCTGGGACTGGCAGTAGGATGCCTTGCGGTGGACAGCCGAGCTCGATCCTTATAAAAGCTTTTTAACTGCAGCAGCTTTAGTGGACGCTACTGGAGCTGGAATTACGCGGCTGCTGGCATGAGACTTGCCCTCCAATAGATCCTTGTAAATGGATTTAAAGTGTATTCATTCAAATTAGAGAGACAATTTAAATTAAAAAGCTTAGAGCTGCCTCCACCACAGGGGGGCTCGCTCGACCCACCAGCGGACAGGCACCAGTATTGGGAGAGGGGGGCTGGCCATCAGGGTTCACCGCGGCTCTGGCACAAACCCGGCGACATGGAGGTGGCACGGGCAGGAGCGGACTGGCCGTGTCGGCTTCTCACTTTTTGGATTTTAGAAGGGCATGACATGCCTATATCTGTGTCTCCCCCTCCTTTTACTACTCCACCTCTTTTATTTTCGCATGACTATATGTACTTGTCACTTTTCCATGTGTTAGTTATGTCTTCTGAGCAGTTTGTCAGCTTTTGGACACCTTTGAAGGTGTTTTCTATGTGTTTCTATGTGTTTTTGTTTGCCTGCCATTGGTTTTAACGGTGTTCGAAGGTGTTCGACGAACAGTTCGACGAACAGTTCGGTGAACACACCGGTGTTCGACGAACCGAACCGAACTCGAACACTACGGGGGTGGCTCAACACTACTTGTAATTTACTAATATTATTCTACACAGAGACATAGGGTGAATAGATTGACCAACACACTGCAACGAAATGAAAATGGAAGAAATGGCTGTTTTTGGAACACTGATATAGGTGATATGTCTGACAGAGAACCACGGTTTTAAATAGCTGGCCTATAATTTACTAATATTATTCTACACAGAGACCTAGTGTGAATAGATTGACCAACACACTGCAACAAAATGGAATCCAGAAATGGCTGATTTTGGAACACTGTTATAGGTGATATGTCTGACAGAGAACCACGGTTTTAAATAGCTGGCCTGTAATTTACCAATATTATTCTACACAGAGACCTAGTGTGAATAGCTTGACCGACACACTGCAACGAATGGAAATGGAAGCCAGAAATGGCTGATTTTAGAACACAGTTATATGTGTTACGTCTGACATAGAACCACGGTTTTAAATAGCAGGCCTGTAATTTACTAATATTATTCTACACAGAGACCTAGTGTGAATAGCTTGACCAACACACTGCAACGAAATGGAAAGCAGAAATGGTTGATTTTGGAACACTGTTATAGGTGATATGTCTGACAAAGAACCACGGTTTTAAATAGCAGGCCTGTAATTTACTAATATTATTCTACACAGAAACATAGTGTGAATAGATTGACCAACACACTGCAAGGAAATGTAAGGCAGAAATGGCTGATTTTGGAACACTGTTATAGGTGATATGTCTGACAGAGAACCACGGTTTTAAATAGCAGGCTTGTAATTTACTAATATTATTCTGCACAGACACCTAGTGTGAATAGCTTGACCGACACACTGCAACGAAATGAAAATGGAAGAAATGGCTGATTTTTGTACATTGTTCTAGGTGGTATGTCTGACAGAGAACCACGGTTTTAAATAGCAGGCCTGTAATTTACTAATATTATTCTGTACAGAGACCTAGTGTGAATAGCTTGACCAACACACTGCAACGAAATGGAAGGTAGAAATGGCAGGACGTTCAATGCACCCTCTTGCGCTACATGCACTGCAGTCTGCCACATACACTGCCTGCCTGCCTAACTCCTGCCTAACACTGATTATATGCAGCTGGATTAGAAGGACTGTTAGTTCAGATGGACATACAGGGTAGGCCATTTATATGGATACACCTAAATTAAACGGGAATCGTTGGTGATATAAACTTCCTGTTTGTGGCACATTAGTATATGGGAGGGGGAAAACTTTTCCAGATGGGTGGTGACCATGGCGGCCATTTTGAAGTCGGACATTTTGGATCCAACTTTATTGTTTTCAATGGGAAGAGGGTCATGTGACACATCAAACTTATTGAGAATTTCATAAGAAAAACAATGGTGCGCTTGGTTTTAACGTAACTTTATTCTTTCATGAGTTTTTTACCAGTTTATGACCACTTATAAAATGTGTTCAAAGTGCTGCCCATTGTGTTAGATTGTCAATGCAACCCTCTTCTCCCACGTTTGACACACTCATAGCAACACCGCAGAAGAAATGCTAGCACAGGCTTCCAGTATCCGTTGTTTCAGATGCTGCACATCTCGTATCTTATCAACATAGACAATTGCCTTCAGATGACCCGAAAGATGAAAGTCTAAGGGGATCAGATCGGGAGACCTTGGTGACCATTCAACTGGCCCACGATGACCAATCCACTTTCCAGGAAACTGTTCATGTAGGAATGCTCGGACCTGACACCCATAATGTGGTGGTGCACCATCTTGTTGGAAAAACTCAGGGAACGTGCCATCTTCAGTGCATAAAGAGGGAACCACATCATCATGTAGCAATTTCAGATATCCAGTGGCATTGAGGTTTCCATTGATGAAGAATGGCCCCATTATCTTTGTACCCCATATACCACACCATACCATCAAGTTTAAAAGGTTAAACGAGCACGCTTGCTCAACACTAAAGAGCACTTAATATTTTAACTAAAGTGTAATGTTTAGTGGGTCTACTTCTGCACATTCTCTTTGCTTAATTTTGGCATTGTTAACGTAATATGCAATGATTCATCCATACGTTATTTGCTATCTTACGCACTACATCCAGTCACAGATTTTGATGTTTTTTTTCTTTATATATCTATATTTATTACTAATAACAATGTTACTATTTTATTATCTTTTTTTTGTAATGGCCATTCTCTTGCTCCTCCTTTGGTCCTTGTTGATGCCGTCTTATCCTCCATTATGGCTCTGATCTTATTTACCATTTTTATCATGTTATATATATCTATATTACTAATATCATTTGTTATGAATTCCAATCATTTTTATAATTAGCATTTTAAAGTTTTCACTTGTTATTTCATCATACATATTGCATGTAGCTACACCATTAGACCCTTACATTTTTGGGCTCATTTTCTGCTCCCAGTTTGCTTTACCTATCTGTACATTTTGCGGGTAGATAGAAATAATTATTTTTTCAGACTGTATGATTAGTAATAATAACTGTGTCCATATCCAGGAGCCAGTGGACCATCTTGTTCTATGGCACATGGTGGTAAATACCACAATTGACTGGGTCATTATTCCTGATCATTTAGTTTTGTTGTGAAAAACATTGCAGGATAAAAACTGCATTTATTATAATACCATAATCAAAACACAAGAACAGACATACGCTTTATGTGATTGTTCCTAATTAGTGTAATACATTGAAAAGTGTTAAAACTGACATATACTATAAAAAAAACTGTTCAAGAAAAATATTGTTGGCCTGACCTGTAGCTTGCAGCTGCAAAACAGATACAAGCACTTAAATTAATGGAGATGAAAGTGATTTAACATCTCTTTTGACATAAGTAAAAATAGCAATATACATTACGTTCTTAGAACTATAATGTGTTCTTGTGTGAGGGAGCACTTGAAACTTTTCCATAGAGAACTGATTGTATTTAATGCCTTAGATGTAACAATTATTTTTAATGATCATTTGGATTGTGAACAATAATTATTATATCTTTGTCCAGCTTTGCAAATATAGAAATTCCTCTGATTTCTGGTAAAATGTGGCAATTTTAATTTCCTATCTGGAAAATCACAACAAAAAAATGTACAGGACAGGAATAGGTGAACACGACCTAAGTGTCCTACTGCTATAGCTTCAACTATAGAATTTTAAAATGAATTGTCAAGCAATGAGACAGGAGGTTGTCCACTACCTTAATACTGCAACACCCGGTAGTGTGACTGTTCAGCCATGCTATCGGAGCTGATAACAGCTGATTGGTGGAGGTGCTTCTTTTACACCAAACAAGAAAATAATCAAATTTTAGATAATATAATTTTATGAATACTGTAGTAATTTAGAATTATGACCTAATCAAGGATTTCACCAGAAGTTTTGCTTCTGAGGCATCACATAAAATAGCAAAGTTTGTAAATTTAAGTCAGATTCCAAGAAACAACTGAGAACACCCCCTAAATGGCCACACCCCTGTTACAGCCTGGCAAAATTAGGACTGTTGACAAGAAGGCAAATGGAAATTACAGTATGTAACAATATCAAGTCTCACTTGCTCTCACTCTTTACAAAGAAATGGAGGTTAACATTTTGTAAATATGTCATACTTCAATTGAGTGGAAAGCTTTGTCTTCTTCCCTAAAGTTGCATTCACTCATCCATGTGAAATGACAGTGAGCACCCCACGAACACATAGTTGAATTGATCCATTCACAAATCTGTGACAATCACAGATCCAAATGTGTGAGATCTGTGAGACTCAGAGCAAGTCCCGTTACATGAAACCCGGATTCAAATTGAAATACTTCTGTTTTTATCCATGTCTTAAGGATTTGTTGCTTTAGAATAAATTTGAATAAAAGCATATGATCTTTGGTTTGGAAGCAAGCACACATCCTCAGTGAAAAAAACGGAAAAGAGAAAAAAAATGAAGTCACTAGGATGCAAAAAAGATTATCTCTTGGATAATAAAACTCACATAAATGTGTGAATGGACAGTGACATGTAAAAGTTTGTGCACCCTGGTCAAAATTACTGTTATTGTGAACAGTTAAGCAAGTTGAAGATGAAATGATCTCTAAAAGGGCTAAAGTTAAAGATGACATATTTCCTATGTATTTTAGGCAAAAAAAAATATTTTCATCTTTTACATTTTAAGAATTACAAAAAGGAAAATAGGCCGATACTAAAGTTTGGGCACCCTGCATGGTTAGTGCCTAGTAGCACCCCCTTTTGAAAGTATTACAGCTTGTAAATGCTTTTTGTAGCCAGACAACAGTCTTTAAATTCTTGTTTGAGGGATTTCCATCCATTCTTCCTTGGAAAAGTCTTCCAGCTCTGTGAAATTCCTGGGTCGTCTTGCATGTACTGCTATTTTGAGGTCTAGCCACAAATTTTCAATGATGTTCAGATCAGAGGACTGTGAGGGCCACTGTAAAACCTTCAGCTTGCGCCTTTTTAGGCAGTTTATTGTGGATTATGACTTGTGTTTAGGATCATTATCCATTTGTAGAATCTATCCTCTTTTCAACTTCAGCTTTTTTACAGATGGTGTTATGTTTGCATCAAGAATTTGTTGAAATTTAATTGAATCGATTCTTCCCTCTACCCATGAAATGTTCCCTTTGCCATTGGCTGGAACACAACCCCAAAGCATGATTGATCTACCCCCATGCTTAATGGTTGGCGAGATGTTCTTTTCCTAAAATTCTGTGCCCTTTTTTCTCCACACATACCTTTGATCATTGTGGCCAAAGAGTTCTATTTTAACCTCATCGGTCCACAGGACTTGTTTCCAAAATGCATCAGGCTTGTATAGATGTTCTTTTGCATACTTCTGATGTTGAATTTTATGGTGAGGACACAGGAAAGGTTTTCTTCTGATGACTCTTCCATGATGGCCATATTTGTGCAGTGTCTCTGAACAGTAGAATAATGTACCACAGATCCATAGTCTGCTAAATCTTTCTGAAGGTCTTTTGCAGTCAAGCGGGCATTCAGATTTGCCTCTCTAGCAATCCTATGAGCAGCTCTCACTGAAATTTTGCTTGGTCTTCCAGACCATATCTTTACCTCCACTGTTCCTGTTAACTGCCATTTCTTAATTACATTTCGAACTGAAGAAAGGGCAACTTAAAAATACTTTGCTATCTTCTTATAGTCTTCTCCTGCTTTGTGGGCATCTACCATTTTTATTTTAGGAGTGCTAGGCAGCTGCTTAGAAGAATCCATGACTGTTGTATTTTGGTACAAGGTTAGAAGAGGCTGGGTTTTTATAAAGCTGGGAAATTTGCCTCACCTAGTCTTTCCTAATGATGTTAGTGAACAAGCCATAACCCTAACAGGCTAATTAAGGTCTGAAACCTTAGTCAATTTTATCTGAACACACAGATCTCCAAGGATGCTCAAACTTTTGCATCGACCAATTTTCCTTTTTGTAATTTTTAAAATGTAAAAAATGAGTATATATATATATACATATATATATATATATATATATATATATATATATATATATATATATTTGCCTAAAATACAAAGAAAATGTGTTATCTTTAACTTTAGGCCTTTTAGAGATTATTTCATCTTGAACTTGCTTAACTGTTCACAATGACAGTAATTTTGACCAAGGGTACCGAAACTTTTAAATGCCACTGTAGTTTTCAACACCCTCCTACCTCCATTTTACTTAGCAGTACAGCACTCTGCACACCTAACAAAGGTTCCCTTCCACAACAGGTCCCCTTCTCTGAGCACCCCCACAAGTACACTCCCTTGATGATTCCTGGGGACTGAGGATGAAACTCGCTGTGATGAACCAGGGATTGAAGCTTGAAGAGGACAATTTGCATATTCCAGGTGCCTTCTGGGAAAAGTGAAGAGTCTCCTTCAGCTAGAAGATCGTTGGGTACAGCCGGGACCAGCTGCTTGGAAAGCATCGCCAAACCAGGGATTGAAGCTTGAAGAGGACAATTTGCATATTCCAGGTGCCTTCTGGGAAAAGCGAAGAGTCTCCTTCAGCTAGAAGATCGTTGGGTACAGCCGGGACCAGCTGCTTGGAAAGCATCGCCAAACCAGGGATTGAAGCTTGAAGAGGACAATTTGCATATTCCAGGTGCCTTCTGGGAAAAGCGAAGAGTCTCCTTCAGCTAGAAGATCGTTGGGTACAGCTGGGACCAGCTGCTTGGAAAGCATCGCCAAACCAGGGATTGAAGCTTGAAGAGGACAATTTGAATATTCCAGGTGCCTTCTGGGAAAAGCGAAGGGTCTCCTTCAGCTAGAAGATTGTTGGGTACAGCCAGGACCAGCTGCTTGGAAAGCATCGCCAAACCAGGGATTGAAGCTTGAAGAGGACAATTTGCATATTCCAGGTGCCTTCTGGGAAAAGCGAAGAGTCTCCTTCAGCTAGAAGATCGTTGGGTACAGCCGGGACCAGCTGCTTGGAAAGCATCGCCAAACCGCGTGCCTGACGGCATGCAAATTTGTTTAATTTGTTTATCCTAGGGTATCACAAGAAAGAAGACAGACATCAAGTCAGCAGGGACAAGGAGCAGCATGGCAGATGTGACAACCTACATGGTGAGCTGCAACATGTGCTACATGTTCACAGATCGACCAGAAGCAGAAACCAACTTCACCTGCCAGAAGTGTAGACTACTGGCTCTTTTAGAAGAAAAGGTGCGGGGACTGGAAGAAAGAATTGCGACATTAAAACTCATCAAGGAAAATGAAGACTTCCTGGACAGAACAGAAGCGTCACTACTGGTCACGGAAAGTGAAGGAAGCGTCAGAGAACCTCCAGAGGCAGACAAGTGGAGGCAAGTGACCAAAAGAAGCAAGAAGACCATGGAGACACCACCAACCACACAACTGAGAAACAGATTCCAAGGACTTGTGGAGGACGAAGATGGCACACCTAAGGATGAGGAACTACCAGCAAGCAAAAAAGAAAAGAGCACCCAGAAACACCCAAAAGCGACAAGAAAAAGGACAGCCAAGAAGGGAAGAAGAGTGGTGGTGGTGGGAGACTCACTACTGAGAGGAACAGAAGCAGCTATCTGCAGACCGGACATAACCGCAAGAGAAGTATGCTGCCTCCCAGGGGCGAAGATCAAGGATGTTACCGATAGGATACCGAAGCTCATCAGTTCCAAGGATGTCCACCCATTTCTTCTGATACATGTTGGCACCAATGACACGGCAAAGAAGGACCTACCGACAATCTGCAAGGACTTTGAAGCATTGGGGAAGAAAGTAAAAGAACTGGATGTGCAGGTAGTTTTTTCTTCTATCCTTCCAGTAGACGGGCATGGCGTCAGGAGATGGAACAGGATCCTTGATGTGAACAACTGGCTGAGATGATGGTGCAGACAACAAGGATTTGGATTCCTGGACCACGGTGTGAATTACCTCTATGACGGACTCCTTGCCAGAGACGGACTACACCTCAACAAACCCGGGAAACACACATTCGCCAGGAGACTCGCAACACTCATCAGGAGGGCGTTAAACTAGAAGAAGAGGGGATTGGAAGAAAACGCCGGACACAAACATCAACCAGAGAACATACTAATGAAAGATATAAAGTGCGACAAAGAAGTTCCAAGACAAGATACTTGGAAGGGAGGTAAGAAAATTTCTAATACAATCCACAGGGAGAAGATTGGAACAAAACAAAATCGTGTAAACTGCATGCTAGCAAATGCCAGGAGCCTGACAAACAAGATGGATGAACTGGAAGCAGAAATATCTACAGGTAACTATGACATAGTGGGAATAACCGAGACATGGTTAGATGAAAGCTATGACTGGGCAGTTAACTTACAGGGTTACAGTCTGTTTAGAAGGGATCGAATAAGTCGGAAAGGGGGTGGAGTCTGTCTATATGTAAAGACATGTCTAAAGCCTACAATACGGGAGGATGTATGGGAGGGAAATGAGGAGGTCGAGTCCTTATGGGTGGAGATACATGGGGCAAAAAACAATAATAAAATTATCATAGGAGTCTGTTATAAACCACCAAATATAGCAGAAGCCACGGAAAGTCTATTAATGAGACAAATAGACGAAGTAGCAAAAAATAACGAGGTGATTATTATGGGGGACTTCAACTACCCCGATATAGACTGGGAAACCGAAAGCTGTATATCTCAGAAAGGAAACAGGTTTCTGTCAATTATCAAAGACAATTATTTGTCACAACTTGTGCAGGAACCAACTAGAGGGACGGCCCTTTTAGACTTAATATTAACTAACAGGCCAGACAGAATAACTGAGGTGCAGGTCGGGGGGCAACTGGGAAATAGTGACCACAACATTATACAATTCCACATGTGCTTCAGTAGGGTGCCCAGCAAGGGAGTCACAAACACACTGAACTTTAGGAGGGCAAAGTTTGATCAGCTAAGAGATGCCCTTCACCTTATAGACTGGGATAGTATCTTTAGTAATAGGAGCACGGATAGAAAATGGGAAATTTTCAAAACAGTCCTACATAGTCACTGTAGAAGGTACATACCTTATGGGAATAAAAGGGCTAGGAATAGGAGGAAGCCAATGTGGCTAAATAAGGAAGTCAAGAGGGCAATGAAAACCAAAAAAAGGGCTTTCGGTAAACTTAAACAAGAAGGCAGCGAGGAAGCGCTAATATCTTATAGGGAAAAAAACAAAATCTGTAAGAAACAAATAAGAATAGCAAAAGAGGAGACAGAGAGACTAATTGCCAAGGAAAGTAAAACGAATCCCAAACTGTTCTTTAACTATATAAACAGTAAAAGGATTAAAACTGATGGAGTTGGCCCATTGAAAAATAACCTGGGTAAAATCATAGAGGGCGATGAGGGTAAAGCAAACCTACTCAATAGCTTCTTCTCCACTGTTTTCACAAAAGAAAACAATTTATCGGAGGAAATGCAGAGTGATAAAGTAAACCCTCCGCTAAATATCACCCACCTAACCCAGGAGGAAGTTCAGAAACGCCTAAATAATATCAAAATAGACAAGTCACCAGGCCCAGATGGCATACACCCCCGGGTACTAAAAGAATTAAGTAATGTGATAGACAGACCGCTGTATATTATATTCAAGCACTCTTTATGGACAGGGACTGTCCCACTAGACTGGCGCCAAGCAAATGTGGTACCAATACTCAAAAAGGGGTCTAAAAGTGACCCTGGGAACTATAGACCAGTCAGCTTAACGTCTGTTGTGGGTAAATTGTTTGAAGGATTTCTTAGAGATGCTATTGTAGAATATCTTAATGATAATAACTGTCTAACTCCATATCAACATGGATTCATGAGGGATCGCTCCTGCCAAACAAACCTGATCGCCTTCTACGAGGAGGTGAGCTCACAGCTGGACCGGGGAGAGTCAGTGGATGTTGTATACCTTGACTTCTCCAAAGCGTTTGATACCGTGCCACACAAAAGGTTGGTATATAAAATGAGAATGCTTGGTCTGGGGGATAATGTGTGCAAGTGGGTAAATAGCTGGCTGAGTGATAGAAAGCAGAGGGTGGTTATCAATGGAGTAAGCTCAGGGTGTGTCAGGGTTACTAGTGGGGTGCCTCAAGGGTCTGTCTTGGGCCCTATATTATTTAATATATTTATTAATGATCTAGTGGAAGGGTTGCTTAGTAAAATAGCAATATTTGCAGATGATACTAAACTTTGTAAAGTAGTTAATACAGATGAGGATAGGGCACAGTTACAGGAGGATTTAGATAAATTGGGGAGTTGGGCCAAAAAATGGCAAATGGGGTTCAATGCCGATAAATGTAAGGTCATGCACATGGGAAAGAAAAACAGCAGTCACCCATACATATTAAATGGGAAACCGTTGGGGAAATCTGACATGGAGAAGGACCTGGGCGTCTTGGTTAATAGCAAATTAAATTGGAGTGCCCAGTGTCAGGCAGCAGCTGCGAAGGCAAATAGAGTCATGGCATGCATCAGAAGAGGAATAGGGGCATATGATGAGAACATTGTTCTTCCTCTGTATAAAGCGCTGGTAAGGCCGCACTTAGAATATTGTGCACAGTTCTGGGCTCCTGTGCTCAGGAAAGACATATTGGAGCTAGAGATGGTACAAAGGAGGGCAACTAAGGTAATAAAGGGAATGGAGGGACTAGAATACCCAGAGAGGTTGTCAAAATTAGGCCTATTTACGTTGGAAAAGAGAAGGCTTAGGGGAGACCTCATAAACATGTATAAATACATCAGGGGGCAGTACAGAGATCTCTTCCATGACCTGTTTATACCAAGGATGGTGACAAAGACGAGGGGGCACACTATGCGTCTGGAGGAAAGGAGGTTCCTGCACCAGCATAGAAGGGGATTCTTTACGGTCAGAGCCGTGAGACTCTGGAACTCTCTGGGAGAGGAAGTGGTGATGTCCAACTCACTTAATGAGTTCAAGAGAGGCCTGGACGCTTTTTTTGAGAACAATAAAATTACATCTTATGCTTAGTTAATTAATCCAGGGATTTAATCTGACTGCCAGATTGGTGTCGGGAAGTGAATTTTTTCTCAATGATGTAAATTGGCCTATATCGCATGTTTTTTTGTTTTTGTTTGCCTTCCCCTGGATCAACGCTGCGGAATAGCTGCAGTGCACAAGAAATAGGCTGAACTGGATGGACACTTGTCTTTTTTCGGCCTTATAAACTATGTAACTATGTAACTATGAATTAAGGGGTCTTTTCACGGTAGTGATAGACCGACCCTTTGACACTGCCATTGTAGGGGTGGAAGCTATCACACAGGGCATGACAGACGTGGTTATTAATCATAGTGATCATATTTACTCTGCCTATAGTCCCCGTAGAGCTTTCTGAAATGTGAAGCAACTTCACTCAGATTGGGTGAGATCCAACCATTTTTTCGATATGAGCACTTTTATATTTGGGCGCTGATATATTGATATTGTTTTTTTTACCTATGGATACAATCTGAATAACTGTCACGATCCCACCACTCAGGGTGTCCTATGGATGCTATGAATGATAGCCCTATGGCATGTAGGGCTCTCTGAACTGTCAGGATTGTGAGTGACAGCTCAATCACTCTATCTGAGTTAGAGGTGTGAGTATTGTGAATGACAGCTCAGCTTGGCTTGGTCTGTGGGATCTCCTCCAGGTGTTATCCTCATTCATGTACTTGTCAGGGCTATTTAGCACTCTGACAATACTCAGACCATTGCCAATTGTAGCTTTGCTCAAGTGGATTGTCTTTGCTCTGTGCTTTGAGTTGTATTC
Organism: Phyllobates terribilis; assembly: GCF_046119375.1. Taxonomy (NCBI): domain Eukaryota; kingdom Metazoa; phylum Chordata; class Amphibia; order Anura; family Dendrobatidae; genus Phyllobates; species Phyllobates terribilis. Next base: position 175,247,527 of record NW_027362764.1, read on the forward strand.
TGATCTTTGTTGCCAACCTTGGATTTACCTTTGACCATCCGTTTGACTTACCCCTTTGCCTTGATCATCTACCTACCTGATACTCTGACCTTGGACTGTGACCTGACTATTCTTTTGTCTTTTCCCTTTGTCTATTATGAGCCCTCTTGGTACTGAACCCAGAACTCTTGACTATCCTGCCACAGGGCAAGCCCGTGAGTAGTGACTAGCATCACATTGAGTAGTGACTAACATCACAATAACCATTTGATTGTACACGAGACCTTCCCAAGGCTATTACATATATGAGGTTTCCTTTTTTCGTTTTATTGATCCTACTCAGGTATTATTCCTATTTTATGATGACTCAAATAAAAGTTAGGCTTTAATATCATCCTTTCCCAGCTGTAATATATGAATGTAGCCTTACAAAAATAAACAGCATAATTTGGAAGTGGAGACTTTCAAATAAATGGTGCTTATGCCAAATTCTATATTTTTTAGTAATACTAGTGGAATAACATTGGGACCTTTTTCCCGGCAGTGTAATTACATACCTTTAATTAACCCCTTAACCCCCGAGGGTGGTTTGCACGTTAATGACCAGGCCAATTTTTACAATTCTGACCACTGTCACTTTATGAGGTAATTACTCTGGAACGCTTCAACGGATCCCCCTGATTCTGAGATTGTTTTTTCGTGACATATTGTACTTCATGATTTTGGTAAAATTTCTTCGATATCACTTGCGTTTACTTGTGAAAAAAACGGAAATTTTGGCGAAAATGTTGCAATTTTCAAAATTTGAATTTTTATGCCCTTAAATCCAGAGGGATATGTCACACAAAATACTTAATAAATAACATTTCCCACATGTGTACTTTACATCAGCACAATTTTGGAACCAAAATTTTTTTTTGTTAGGGAGCTATAAGGGTTAAAAGTTGACCAGCAATTTCTCATTTTTCCAACAAAATTTACAAAACCATTTTTTTAGGGACCACATCACATTTGAAGTCACTTTGAGAGGTCTTTATGACAGAAAATACCCAAAAGTGACACCATTCTAAAAACGGCACCCATCAAGGTGCTCAAAAACACATTCAAGAACTTTATTAACCCTTCAGGTGCTTCACAGGAATTTTTTGAATGTGGAAGAAAAAAATGAACATTTAACTTTTTTCACAAAAATGTTACTTTAGACCCAATTTTTTTATTTTCACAGGGGTAACAAGAAAAAATGGACCCCAAAATTTGTTGTGCAATTTCCCCTAGGCACGCAGATACCCTATATGTGGGGAAAAAACACTGTTTGGGCGCACGGCAGGGCTCGGAAGGGAAGGAGCGCCATTTGACTTTTTGATTGTAAAATTTGCTTGAATAATTAGCGGACGCCATGTTGCATTTGGAGAGCCCCTGTGTGCCTAAACATTGGAGCTCCCCCCACAAGTGACCTCCATTTTGGAAACTAGACCCCCAAGGCACCTATCTAGATGCATAGTGAGCACTTGGAACCCCCAGGTGCTTCACAAATTGATTCGTAAAAATGAAAAAGTGTTTTTTTTTCACTTTTTCATTTTTACGAATCAATTTGTGAAGCACCTGGGGGTTCCAAGTGCTCACTCTAGATAGGTGCCTTGGGGGGTCTAGTTTACAAAATGGGGTCACTTGTGGGGGATCTCCAATATTTAGGCACACAGGGACTCTCCAAATGCAACATGGTGTCCGCTAACAAATTGAATGGAAATTCGGCTCAAATTGTTAGCGGACACCATGTTGCGTTTGGAGAGCCCCTGTGTGCCTAAACATTGGAGCTCCCCCACAAGTGACCCCATTTTGGAAACTAGACCCCCCAAGGCACCTATCTAGATGCATAGTGAGCACTTGGAACCCCCAAGTGCTTCACAAATTGATTCGTAAAAATGAAAAAGTGTTTTTTTTTTTTTCACTTTTTCATTTTTACGAATCAATTTGTGAAGCACCTGGGGGTTCCAAGTGCTCACTATGCATCTAGATAGGTGCCTTGGGGGCTCTAGTTTCCAAAATGTGGTCACTTGTTGGGGAGCTCCAATGTTTAGGCACACAGGGGCTCTCTAAACGCGACATGGTTCTAATTTGTTAGCGGACACCATGTCGCGTTTGGAGAGCCCCTGATGTGCCTAAACAGTGGAGCTCCCCCACAAGTGACCCCAATTTGGAAACTATACCCCTCAAGGATTTTATTAAGGGGTATAGTGAACATTTTGAACCCAGAGGTACGACACAGAATTTGGTAACATTAGGTCATCATATTGAATAAGTTGTCATTAGTCTTGAGCGCAAGTGCTCGCTACTTGAGTTTGCATCGGGTACTCAGGGATGCACAATGTACTGCGTGTGTTTGAGTGACATGCTCAAGTCCCTGCCCCGCATGTTTCACGGTTATTAGACACCCAAAAAAAAAACATGCGGGCATCTCTCGTGCATGGCAGGCAATCCCCGCAAAGTTTTTTTGCCCGCTAAGCATATGGGGCGGAGACTCGAGCATATCGCTCAAATACCCACGATACTCAATGCATACCAGAGCACCCGATGCAAACTCAAGTAGCGAGCACTTGCGCTCAACACTAGTCGCCATATCGTCATCTTTTTTTCTTACTTTTGAAAAAAACTCCAACCCCATCACAACCCTAACCCTAGCCCTAACCCTAACCCTAGCCCAACCCTAACCCGAGAGTTTCTTTTTTACGCCGTTCCTCGTGCGGTATAAGTGATTAGACGACCTTATTCTTCGGGTCGGTGAGACTACAGTGATACCAGAATCATATGGGGTTTTTATGACTGACAGCTGTCACACACTAAAAGACGCATTTTTTGTAAAATCTAGTTTTTGCATTGCCATATTTTGAGAGCTATAATTTTTCCAGATTTTGGCAGACAGTCATGTGATGGCTTGTTTTTTGCGGGATGAGTTGATGTTGTTATTGGTGCCATTTTCAGGCACGTGACATTTTTTGATTGCTTTCTATTCTGATTTTTGGGAGGCAGAATAAACAAAAACCAACAATTCAGTAATTGTTTTTTTTTTTTTTTTATTCTGTTCCGCGTGTGGTAAAATTGATAAGGCAGCTTTATTCTTCGGGTCAGTACATTTACAGCAGTACCACATTTATGTCATTTTTCTATGTTTTGCACTTTTACATAATAAAAGCAATTTTATAGAAAAAAATATTTTTTAGCATAGCTTTATTCTGAGAGCTATAACTTTTTTACTTTTTGGCTGATGGAGCTGTATGGCGGCTTGCTTTTTGCGGGACGAGATGACGTTTTCAGCGGTACCATTTTTATTTATATTTGTCTTTTTGATCGCGTGTTATTCCATTTTTTGTTTGGCGGTATGGTGATAAAGCATTGTTTTTTGCTTCGTTTTTTATTTTTTATTTTTTCCGTGTTCACTGAAGGGGTTAACTAGTGGGACAGTTTTATAGGTCAGGTCGTTCCGGACGCGGCGATACCAAATATGTGTACTTTTATTTATTTTTATTTATTTATTTTTTTATAATAATATTTATTGATGGGTACATTATATTTTTATTTTTGGTGGATTATTTTTTTTATTTTTTTTTATATTTTTACAATTTTTTTTTTTACTTTCTGACAGTTTTTATATTTTTTTACTTTGTTCCACTGTGGGACTTTCACATTTTTTTTTCTGATCGCCTGCATGGCATAGGAATGGAGCACCATCCCTGTGCCATGCAGGCTGTCAGTGCTGGACAGGGAGAAGATAGTTTGGAGTAGTGTTGAGCCACCCCCGTAGTGTTCGAGTTCGGTTTGGTTCGTCGAACACCCGTGTGTTCGCCGAACTGTTCGTCGAACTGTTCGTCGAACACCTTCGAACACCGTTAAAACCAATGGCAGGCAAACAAAAACACATAGAAACACATAGAAGACACCTTCAAAGGTGTCCAAAAGCTGACAAACTGCTCAGAAGACATAACTAACACATGGAAAAGTGACAAGTACATATAGTCATGCGAAAATAAAAGAGGTGGAGGAGTAAAAGGAGGGGGAGACACAGATATAGGCATGTCATGCCCTTCTAAAATCCAAAAAGTGAGAAGCCGACACGGCCAGTCCGCTCCTGCCCGTGCCACCTCCCTGTCGCCGGGTTTGTGCCAGAGCCGCGGTGAACCCTGATGGCCAGCCCCCCTCTCCCAATACTGGTGCCTGTCCGCTGGTGGGTCGAGCGAGCCCCCCTGTGGTGGAGGCAGCTCTAAGCTTTTTAATTTAAATTGTCTCTCTAATTTGAATGAATACACTTTAAATCCATTTACAAGGATCTATTGGAGGGCAAGTCTCATGCCAGCAGCCGCGTAATTCCAGCTCCAGTAGCGTCCACTAAAGCTGCTGCAGTTAAAAAGCTTTTATAAGGATCGAGCTCGGCTGTCCACCGCAAGGCATCCTACTGCCAGTCCCAGCCCCTATGCCTTGGGGTGCCTCCTGATGCTCTTCACTGAGTATCCCGTGGTCCCGAAGCATTTCCTTTGAAAAAATTAAGTGTCCAAACTACAGGTGGTGTAGCTTGCTTAACAGCCGGGATAATCCGCTGACTAGCAGACCCTGCTACTAGGCACAAAGTATTTCCTGGGCTAGATGCAGTTAAAAATTTGTAATTAGATACTCTCGTTGGATGCTGAGAAAGCATTCCATAGAGTCTCCTGGCACGCCATATATGATTCTCTTAAAAAGCTTGGGGTAGGGGTCTAGGGGACCCTTTTATAGCCAAAATCACGGCCCTGTATCGCAATACGTCACCTAGGCTGAAGATAAATGGAACTGTAGCACCCTGAGGGCTCGGTTGCTACAGAGGTATTGCACTTCACCCAGAGGTGTGATATCTCACTCTCAGGTAAGGATGTAGTGTGGATCAGGACCCGACACCTGCATGCATTACACCACATTGCCGTGGGGCAGGGCGACCAATATGCCCCTGAGATGGGCACGACAGTCCCTGTCCCTGGCTGGAGTGGGGGGAGGGAACACTGAGGAAGGGGAACCCTGTAGTGCAGGAGCAGGGAGGAAGCAGTTCCTGGGTGCATTGAGAAGGGAGTATAAAAGGTGGGCACCATCTTAGTTCAGTGCAGAGAAGTCTGAGCAGAAGTGGCAGGGAGCAGGGGCTCTGCATGAGCTCTGCTCCGGAGGCGGGCCTAGTAACAGAGGCCCAGGCCTGGAAGAGGGAGAAGGAAGGAAGAGGAGCGGAGAAGGCTCCAGGAACGAGGAATGAAGGGATCTCAGGGGTGCGGACGGGCGAGTCGCCACCGCACGCCAGAATCCACCTGCGTGGAGGGGTCAGGCCAAAGGGGGAGACCGGTCCCCGAAACTAGTGGAGGCAGTAAACGACCCTCAGCTAGAAACAGGAGGCTGTGACATTTTATGTGGCGCAGCCCCTCGCTACACCCGCTAGGAAGGCACCACATAGGGTCAGGGAAACTGGCGTCAAGTTTACCAAGAGGAGGCCCGAGGCAGCCGGACAGAAGGGTTGGTAAGAAAGGCCAGATAAAGGACACACAAAGGGGGTCCTGTGAAGCGCTCCAAAGTTATCTGGGAGTTGTCTGAGCCCCTCACCTGGTGAGCACAGTACGACGTGGGCAGCCGTTACCTGCAGACGTGGTCTGGATAATAAGAACTGTGAGTAAAGGCCCTGGACTGCATCACTGACTCCGTGTCATTACTGCTGCTGCCCTGCACCATCACCCCCATCCTCCGCATACACTGCCCTGAGGCTATACTCCTCCCGTGGGGAGTTATGCTACGCTCTGCTGCACCCACAACACCAGCCTCAGCGGTCTGCCCTGGAGCGGCGGTTCACTCTGACCGCAATCCACGGGTGGCGTAGTCGGACATTTAAACATCAAAACCACATAAATAGTTCCGCCACTGGTTTGACCACCCTGAGCCACGGAACCGGGTTGCCGCCACGGAGACTACAACCACCAGCATCCACCAAAAAGGGTCCGGCTCCGGGTGTCCCAAGGCCCAGGGGGCGCGTCAGAACATTTTCATCACCTTTCACAATCACCAATGGGACAAGGCAGGGATGTTCTCTGTCCCCTCTCTTATACATCCTAGTGACGGAGCACCTGCTCTCATCAATTCGACATAACCCCAATATTAGGTGGATTGAGGTGGGAGGCACCGAGTACAAGTGCTCTCTATTTGCTGATGATGTCCTAGTATATATCACTCAATCACATATATCCATCCATGTTGTTATGGCTGAAATAGATCACTTTGTTACATGGTCAAATTTTAAAATCAATGCAGCGAAGTCTGAGGCCCTCGATGTCTCCCTCCCCAAATCCATATAGGATTCCATCCAGTCCAACTTTCCCTTTGCCTGGCCCTCACAGGGTATCAAATACTTAGGAATTCCTATTCATAGAGACCTCTCCCATCTATGTTATCTTAATTTTGGGCCCTTTATTGAACAACTCCATACAGACCACGGTTGGCAAGTTAGAACTGTAAGATTCACTACGTGAACCACTGGTGTTTTGTGGAAAAGCACATGTACACTGTGTTCCAAATTATTATGCAAAAAGTGTTTAGGAGTGATAAGGGAAGAATTTGTTTGTTTGTCAGTTAAACTCATTGATGGTGATGTGTGTCAGGGCTCTTTATATCACTGTAAGCAATTGCAGACACCAGTGCTAATTAGTTTGTCAGGTGTGTCCAATGAAAGGCAAGACTACTTAAGAAGGCTCTCTCACATTATTCAGCAGCCTACATTTTCTGCCAAAATGGGAAAGAAAAAGGATGTGTCGGCTGCTGAGAAGCAACAAATTGTGGAGTGTTTAGGTCAAGGCATGACTACAATCAACATTGTGCGATGATCAGGATGAAGTGTCTTGGCAATCAAGAAGTATGTAGCTGATTCACAGTACACACGTGTGCGTGCTGATAAGGGCAAATTGAGGACTCTTTCCTACAGGCAATTACGTCAGGTTGAAAGAGCAGCGGCAAAAAAGCCTTGTCATAGCAGCAGACAAGTTTTTGAAGCTGCTTGTGCCTCCAACGTCCCCCGAACAACAAGATGCAGGGTCCTTCAGAGGTTTGCAGCTGTGCATACGCCATCCTGTCGACCTCCTCTATCCACTTCACACAAGCAGAAACGGCTCCAGTGGGCCAAACATTACATGAAGACTGATTTCAAAACTGTTTTGTTCACGGATGAGTGCCGTGCAGCGCTCGATGGTCCAGATGGATGGAGTGGAGGATGGCTGGTTGATGGACACCCCACGCAAACACGGCTACAGCGCCAACAAGGAGGAGGTGGAGTAATGTTTTGGGCTGGAATCATGGGGAGAGAGATTGTCGGCCCCTTTAGGATCCCTGAAGGCGCTAAAGATGAACTCGATAATGTATGTGGATTTTCTCAAACAGCACTTCCTGCCATGGTTCAAGAAGAAGAACCGTGTATTTCACAGCAAGATCATTTTTCTGCATGATAATGCACCATCTCATGCTGCACATAAAACATCTGCATCTCTGGCTGATATGGGCATAAAAGGGGACAAACTTATGGTGTGACCCCCATGCTCCCCTGACCTCTACCCCATTCAGAACCTTTGGAGCATCATTAAAAGGAGTGTCTATGATGGCGGGAGGCAGTTCACATCTAAGCAACAGCTCTGGGAGGGTATTCTGTCCTCATGCAAAACAATTGAAGCAGAAACCATCCAAAACCTGACAAATTCAATGGACGAGAGAGTTCAGAAGCTCCTTTCGAACAAGGGGTCCTATGTAAAAATGTAACATCACCTAGAATAAAGTTTTGAGTTGAAAACTGTTTGATTTCAGTTTCTAACAACCTGCTAATGCTTATAATTTCAAAAATGACCATTTTTTTGGTCTTTATTAAAATGAAAAGGTTGATCGAAAAGTTTGGGGGATCTAAGAGTGTGGCAACCCAGTAGTCATGATTACTTCGAATTCTGACAATATGAGGGTCATGCTGCAGGTAGTGCAGCAAGAAGGCACTTATGTGTCTTGCGCATCTCGGAGCCCCAAAATTATTTTCCGGGCTAGATGCAGCTAAAAATTATTTTTAATTTTAAATCTGGTGGAGCTTATTATAGATGGCCTAATAGGATCAGTGCTGCACACTGCTACAAAGCCCAAATTATTTTCCAGTCAAGATACAGATAAACATGATTAGTAATTTGAAAGCTTAAAACGGTTGGTAGGGTGATTTTAAACAATCATCAAGCTTTTACTCTCCCCAGGATGACACAGGGGTAGAAAAGTCGTTTCGGATCCATGATTTGTTCATCTTTATAAACGTGAGTCTGTCTACATTATCAGTGGAGAGCCGCGTGCGCTTATCTGTCAGCACACCACCAGCAGCGCTGAACACACGTTCAGACAGAACGCTGGCTGCGGGGCATGACAAGATCTCCAAGGCGTAAGTGGCTAGCTCCGGCCATTTATCCAGATTGGAAGCCCAAAAAGAGCAAGGGTCCAGTGACACAGTCGTGGCTTCAATGTTTACTTGGAGATACTCCTGTACCATCGTCTCTAGGCGTTGACTATGTGTCAGACTTCTTGTCTCCTGTGGCCTTGCAAAGGATGGGCTAAAAAAGTGGTGAAAGGATTCCGCAAAATTGATGTTACCAGCAGATACTGTGGTTCTGTTACGGTTTGAGTGCTGAACACTTGACGGTCCCACGGTTGGCAAGTTGGAACTGTGAGATTCACTACGTGCACCACTGGTATTTTGTGGAAAAGCACATGTAAGATTCTGCAACAGTCTCTGCTGATACTCCTGCATGCGTGCATCCCTTTCTATGACAGGAATAATTTCTGCAAATTTACTTTTGTACCGGGGATCTAACAGTGTGGCAACCCAGTAGTCAGGATTATTTCTAATTCTCACAATTCGAGGGTCATGTTGCAGGTAGTGCAGCAAGAAGGCACTCATGTGTGTTGCGCATCCAGGAGCACCAAGTCCCTGTTGTGTTGGTGGCGAGGTAACAATCATGCTTCCTTCCTCTGTCCTCTCCCCCCAACCTCGCACAACAGAAATGTGATCAAGGTCTCCCTCATCTGATGAGTCTTCCATCAGTTCGTCCTCCACTTCTTCCTGGGCTCCTTTACCTTCCTCACTAGTTTGGCTGCTACCATGCGCCCTGGTAAAACCATCTCCCCCACCCTCACATGCCTGCCGCCTTGGTGCTGCCGACCGTCTGGACCTTGCGGATGTTAGCCCTTCCGCATACAACTCCTCCTCCTCTACTTCCTCCACCTCCTCTTGTGCCACCACCTGACTCCGAATTCTGTTTAACATGTGCTCCAGCATGTAAATCACCGGAATAGTCATGCTGATAATGGCATCGTCAGCACTAAACATCTTCGTCGCCATTTCAAAACTGTGCAGAAGGGTGCATAGGTCCCTGATCTGAGACCACTCCTCCAGCGTGATTTGCCCCACCTCTGAATCTCGTTGGCCCAGGCTATACGTCAGAACGTATTGCACCAGGGCTTGTCGGTGCTGCCACAGTCGCTGCAACATGTGCAGAGTTGAATTCCACCGGGTAGGCACATCGCATTTTAGCCGGTGAAGTGGCAGGCCCAGCGACTTCTGTAGAGATGTAAGTCGCTGAGCTGCGGGATGCGAACGGCGGAAGTGAGCACACAGCGACCGTGCCCTCTGCAGAAGGCCATCTAGTCTGGGATAGTGGGCTAAAAATTGCTGGACAACCAGGTTCAACACGTGAGCCATACAAGGCACGTGTGTGACATTGCCCCGGCGAAGGGCCGCACCCAGGTTTGCAGCATTGTCGCACACGGCCTTCCCTGGTTTCAGGTCCAGTGGAGACAACCATTCATGAAATTGGTTCTCCAGAGCTGACCACAACTCCTCAGCTGTGTGACTCACATTTCCCAGACATTTCAATGTAAAAACCGCCTGATGACGTTGAGCCCTACTGCCAGCATAGTAAGGAGGTGTGCAGGATCCCTTCTGCGCAGTTAGAAAGCTTGTGGCATGACCAGACAGGCTTTGGGTGCAGGTGGAAGACCGAGAGGAGGTTGAGGAGGCAGAAGCAGTGGAGGAACTTTGACATAAAGAGGATTGACGCACAACTCGTGGGGACGGCAAGACTTGGACAGCAGCCCCTTGTCCTGCTGTCACCATAGTTACCCAGTGCCCAGTCAGCGACATGTAACGCCCCTGTCCATGCCTACTCGTCCAAGTGTCTGTGGTGAAATGCACCCTGTCACACACAGAGTTTCTCAAAGAAGCGGTGATGTTGTGTGCGACATGCTGGTGGAGCGCAGGCACACCTTTCTTTGAGAAGTAGTGCCGACTGGGCATCTGGTACTGGGGCACTGCGACGGACATAAGGTCTCGAAAATCCTCTGTGTCCACCAGGCGGAAAGGCAGCATTTCTGTAGCCAAGAGCTTGCAGATGGTGAAATTCAACCTCTTAGCTTTCTCATGGCTAGGAGGAAATGGTCTTTTACTTGTCCACATCTGAGGGACCGAGGGCTGGCTATTGTGCTTAGACGGGGTTGATAAGGGTGTCCCCGGCAAACTGCCGGTCTGTGAGGAAGATGCAGGCGGACATGTTAGGTTGCCTTGATCCAAAGGTGGTGCTATCGATGTCGGACAGCGCTCAACACCAGCTGCTGTTACCACCTCCAAAGAAAATGATGACCTGCCAATCATGCTGGCTGTTGCGGGTAAAGAGGTGGCAGGTCTGCGCCCCAAAACAGGTGTGACTGCTGTCCCCCCAGTCACAGAGGATGAAGAGGCCGCGGATGCACAAGATATGGCAGACGGTGGTTGGCCCGGCCGGCTAGGCCGCATTGTAGCACACTGAGCTTCCCACTGCAACTTATGCTTCATGTCCATGTGCCGGTTCATGCATGAAGTACTCAAACTATGTATTTTTTGGCCTCTACTTAGCTTTTGCTGACAAATGTTACAGATAACACGAGTTGGGTCATCTTTATCGATCTGAAAAAATGCCCAGGCTATGCAAGGCTTAGCACCCATGCGACCTGAAGAGCCACCACGACTTGTGGTGAGAGGCAGAGTTGTGTTTGAGGATGCAGTTGTTGACGTGCTTCCAGTACTACGTCTCTGTCCAGGAAGGCGCAACCTGACCTCGTCGTCACTAGCATCTTCCTCCACCTCCTCTGCTGACCTCATCTCTTGGCTGACTGTGGGTTGACAGTAAGTGGGATCTCCAACCTCATCATCATCACCCTGTGTGTTATCACACCCGTTGTCCTCAGAGCCAACCTGTTCCTGCCCTGACAAAAAACTAAAGTTGTCGCTCCAATCAGGTATTTGAGTCTTATCATCGTCTTCCTCATTGTCTCCACCAACAGGAGTTACAGTTTGGGAATGAGGGTCTACATTATGGTCAGAACCTTCTGCGTCTGGTCCTGGATCCGACTCATAAAGATTCTGGGCATCAGTGCAGATCATTTCCTCGTCTGGATTCACAGGAGCGCTGGAGTCGACCTCTGATTCCCAGGCTATAGTATGAGTAAACAGCTCTGCAGACTCAACCATCTGTTCTACCTCATACTCAGACGGGCAGCTGGAGATTTGGGAGCTGTGAGGAAGCAAGTGCGATTTGGGTGACACCTTTGAGGACTGGAGTATTTGTGATGTTGAAGTTGATGAGGAGGAGAGCCCACTTAAAGGAGCACTTGATATCCGTTGAAGCACCTGCTGTTTTTGTGCCTCATCTGGAATTTGTAGCGATTGGCGTGGCCGTAAGAAAGGGATCTTATCACATTGTCCGCTAAAAGAAGTAGACATTTTAGTTTGGCTGGAAGATGGTCTTTCTTCTGCAGATGTTACTGTTGCTTTAACACCTACCCCACGGACACAACCTTTTTTCCCCTTCCCAACACGCCTATTCCCCTTTCCACCAGCAGCAGGCCTTTTTCCACTCATTTTGGTGGTTAACTAATTCACAACTCTGGAGTTGTTTGCACAAAAAAACAATGGATGGTAACCGAGCAGAGCTGAGTGGCCAAACTGTGGTATTAGGCCAAAACTATTGGCTGGGTTAGATGCAGAAAAAAATATATTCAGTTTGCAACCTGATGGAGGTCAGTATAGATGGACTAATAGAGAAAGTCCGACACACTGCTACAAGGCCAAATATTTTTTCAGAGGTAGATGCAGAAAAAAATTATATTCAGTTTGCAACCTGATGGAGGTCTGTATAGATGGATTAATAGAACAAGACCCACACACAGCTAGAAGCCCAATATTTTTTCAGAGGTAGATGCAGAAAAAAATATATTCAGTTTGCAACCTGATGGAGGTCAGTATAGATGGACTAATACAACAAGTCCCACACACAGCTAGAAGCCCAATATTTTTTCAGAGGTAGATGCAGAAAAAAATATATTCAGTTTGCAACCTGATGGAGGTCAGTATAGATGGACTAATACAACAAGTCCCACACACAGCTAGAAGCCCAAATATTTTTTCAGAGGTACTGTAGATGCAGATACAAATTATTTTTAATTTGCAACCTGATGGAGGTCAGTATAGATGGACTAATACAACAAGTCCCACACACAGCTAGAAGCCCAAATATTTTTTCAGAGGTACTGTAGATGCAGATAAAAATTATTTTTAATTTGCAACCTGATGGAGGTCAGTATAGATGGACTAATACAACAAGTCCCACACACAGCTAGAAGCCCAAATATTTTTTCAGAGGTAGATGCAGAAAAAAATATATTCAGTTTGCAACCTGATGGAGGTCAGTATAGATGGACTAATACAACAAGTCCCACACACAGCTAGAAGCCCAAATATTTTTTCAGAGGTACTGTAGATGCAGATACAAATTATTTTTAATTTGCAACCTGATGGAGGTCAGTATAGATGGACTAATACAACAAGTCCCACACACAGCTAGAAGCCCAAATATTTTTTCAGAGGTACTGTAGATGCAGATACAAATTATTTTTAATTTGCAACCTGATGGAGGTCAGTATAGATGGACTAATACAACAAGTCCCACACACAGCTAGAAGCCCAAATATTTTTTCAGAGGTAGATGCAGAAAAAATATATTCAGTTTGCAACCTGATGGAGGTCAGTATAGATGGACTAATACAACAAGTCCCACACACAGCTAGAAGCCCAAATATTTTTTCAGAGGTACTGTAGATGCAGATACAAATTATTTTTAATTTGCAACCTGATGGAGGTCAGTATAGATGGATTAATAGAACAAGACCCACACACAGCTAGAAGCCCAATATTTTTTCAGAGGTAGATGCAGAAAAAAATATATTCAGTTTGCAACCTGATGGAGGTCAGTATAGATGGACTAATACAACAAGTCCCACACACAGCTAGAAGCCCAAATATTTTTTCAGAGGTACTGTAGATGCAGATAAAAATTATTTTTAATTTGCAACCTGATGGAGGTCAGTATAGATGGACTAATACAACAAGTCCCACACACAGCTAGAAGCCCAAATATTTTTTCAGAGGTACTGTAGATGCAGATACAAATTATTTTTAATTTGCAACCTGATGGAGGTCAGTATAGATGGACTAATACAACAAGTCCCACACACAGCTAGAAGCCCAAATATTTTTTCAGAGGTACTGTAGATGCAGATAAAAATTATTTTTAATTTGCAACCTGATGGAGGTCAGTATAGATGGACTAATAGAGAAAGTCCAATTGCAAAAAGAACTTCGGCACTCCATACATGAATATATAAGAAATATTGTATCTAGACTAATGTCACTTTGAAAAATGAAGGTTTTTTGCGCATAAATTGGCCAATTTATGTGTGCCCATCAACCACGACAAGGTCACCTTCGTATGATGGGAAACTACGCTACGCTACCACTGGATATGCCACTCTTGGGCTGTAAGCCTGTATGGACAATATGTCTCTGCTTGGGCTTTTAACCTACAATGTATGGGCTGGTAGAGCTAGTTAAAACCACATGTGACTGAATGGGAGGGACACATGGTCAGAAAAAAGGCTGTCAAACTTCTAATAGTGTGAACACGTACCTGCTGCAATGCTCCAGGAGCGGGATCCCAAAAATGATTAATAGAAAAAAGAGAGGGGTCGCTCACTGGTCTATTCGGGTGCTCTGAAGAAAAGAGTAATCTCAATTGCAAAAAGAACTTCGGCACTCCATACATGAATATATAAGAAATATTGTATCTAGACTAATGTCACTTTGAAAAATGAAGGTTTTTTGCGCATAAATTGGCCAATTTATGTGTGCCCATCAACCACGACAAGGTCACCTTCGTATGATGGGAAACTACGCTACGCTACCACTGGATATGCCACTCTTGGGCTGTAAGCCTGTATGGACAATATGTCTCTGCTTGGGCTTTTAACCTACAATGTATGGGCTGGTAGAGCTAGTTAAAACCACCTGTGACTGAATGGGAGGGACACATGGTCAGAAAAAAGGCTGTCAAACTTCTAATAGTGTGAACACGTACCTGCTGCAATACTCCAGGAGCGGGATCCCAAAAATGATTAATAGAAAAAAGAGAGGGGTCGCTCACTGGTCTATTCGGGTGCTCTGAAGAAAAGAGTAATCTCAATTGCAAAAAGAACTTCGGCACTCCATACATGAATATATAAGAAATATTGTATCTAGACTAATGTCACTTTGAAAAATGAAGGTTTTTTGCGCATAAATTGGCCAATTTATGTGTGCCCATCAACCACGACAAGGTCACCTTCGTATGATGGGAAACTACGCTACGCTACCACTGGATATGCCACTCTTGGGCTGTAAGCCTGTATGGACAATATGTCTCTGCTTGGGCTTTTAACCTACAATGTATGGGCTGGTAGAGCTAGTTAAAACCACCTGTGACTGAATGGGAGGGACACATGGTCAGAAAAAAGGCTGTCAAACTTCTAATAGTGTGAACACGTAATAGAGAAAGTCCGACACACTGCTAGAAGGCCAAATATTTTTTCAGAGCTAGATGCAGAAAAAAATTATATTCAGTTTGCAACCTGATGGAGGTCAGTATAGATGGACTAATACAACAAGTCCCACACACAGCTAGAAGCCCAAATATTTTTTCAGAGGTACTGTAGATGCAGATACAAATTATTTTTAATTTGCAACCTGATGGAGGTCAGTATAGATGGACTAATACAACAAGTCCCACACACAGCTAGAAGCCCAAATATTTTTTCAGAGGTACTGTAGATGCAGATAAAAATTATTTTTAATTTGCAACCTGATGGAGGTCAGTATAGATGGACTAATACAACAAGTCCCACACACAGCTAGAAGCCCAAATATTTTTTCAGAGGTAGATGCAGAAAAAAATATATTCAGTTTGCAACCTGATGGAGGTCAGTATAGATGGACTAATACAACAAGTCCCACACACAGCTAGAAGCCCAAATATTTTTTCAGAGGTACTGTAGATGCAGATACAAATTATTTTTAATTTGCAACCTGATGGAGGTCAGTATAGATGGACTAATACAACAAGTCCCACACACAGCTAGAAGCCCAAATATTTTTTCAGAGGTACTGTAGATGCAGATACAAATTATTTTTAATTTGCAACCTGATGGAGGTCAGTATAGATGGACTAATACAACAAGTCCCACACACAGCTAGAAGCCCAAATATTTTTTCAGAGGTAGATGCAGAAAAAATATATTCAGTTTGCAACCTGATGGAGGTCAGTATAGATGGACTAATACAACAAGTCCCACACACAGCTAGAAGCCCAAATATTTTTTCAGAGGTACTGTAGATGCAGATACAAATTATTTTTAATTTGCAACCTGATGGAGGTCAGTATAGATGGATTAATAGAACAAGACCCACACACAGCTAGAAGCCCAATATTTTTTCAGAGGTAGATGCAGAAAAAAATATATTCAGTTTGCAACCTGATGGAGGTCAGTATAGATGGACTAATACAACAATTCCCACACACAGCTAGAAGCCCAAATATTTTTTCAGAGGTACTGTAGATGCAGATAAAAATTATTTTTAATTTGCAACCTGATGGAGGTCAGTATAGATGGACTAATACAACAAGTCCCACACACAGCTAGAAGCCCAAATATTTTTTCAGAGGTACTGTAGATGCAGATACAAATTATTTTTAATTTGCAACCTGATGGAGGTCAGTATAGATGGACTAATACAACAAGTCCCACACACAGCTAGAAGCCCAAATATTTTTTCAGAGGTACTGTAGATGCAGATAAAAATTATTTTTAATTTGCAACCTGATGGAGGTCAGTATAGATGGACTAATAGAGAAAGTCCAATTGCAAAAAGAACTTCGGCACTCCATACATGAATATATAAGAAATATTGTATCTAGACTAATGTCACTTTGAAAAATGAAGGTTTTTTGCGCATAAATTGGCCAATTTATGTGTGCCCATCAACCACGACAAGGTCACCTTCGTATGATGGGAAACTACGCTACGCTACCACTGGATATGCCACTCTTGGGCTGTAAGCCTGTATGGACAATATGTCTCTGCTTGGGCTTTTAACCTACAATGTATGGGCTGGTAGAGCTAGTTAAAACCACATGTGACTGAATGGGAGGGACACATGGTCAGAAAAAAGGCTGTCAAACTTCTAATAGTGTGAACACGTACCTGCTGCAATGCTCCAGGAGCGGGATCCCAAAAATGATTAATAGAAAAAAGAGAGGGGTCGCTCACTGGTCTATTCGGGTGCTCTGAAGAAAAGAGTAATCTCAATTGCAAAAAGAACTTCGGCACTCCATACATGAATATATAAGAAATATTGTATCTAGACTAATGTCACTTTGAAAAATGAAGGTTTTTTGCGCATAAATTGGCCAATTTATGTGTGCCCATCAACCACGACAAGGTCACCTTCGTATGATGGGAAACTACGCTACGCTACCACTGGATATGCCACTCTTGGGCTGTAAGCCTGTATGGACAATATGTCTCTGCTTGGGCTTTTAACCTACAATGTATGGGCTGGTAGAGCTAGTTAAAACCACCTGTGACTGAATGGGAGGGACACATGGTCAGAAAAAAGGCTGTCAAACTTCTAATAGTGTGAACACGTACCTGCTGCAATACTCCAGGAGCGGGATCCCAAAAATGATTAATAGAAAAAAGAGAGGGGTCGCTCACTGGTCTATTCGGGTGCTCTGAAGAAAAGAGTAATCTCAATTGCAAAAAGAACTTCGGCACTCCATACATGAATATATAAGAAATATTGTATCTAGACTAATGTCACTTTGAAAAATGAAGGTTTTTTGCGCATAAATTGGCCAATTTATGTGTGCCCATCAACCACGACAAGGTCACCTTCGTATGATGGGAAACTACGCTACGCTACCACTGGATATGCCACTCTTGGGCTGTAAGCCTGTATGGACAATATGTCTCTGCTTGGGCTTTTAACCTACAATGTATGGGCTGGTAGAGCTAGTTAAAACCACCTGTGACTGAATGGGAGGGACACATGGTCAGAAAAAAGGCTGTCAAACTTCTAATAGTGTGAACACGTAATAGAGAAAGTCCGACACACTGCTAGAAGGCCAAATATTTTTTCAGAGCTAGATGCAGAAAAAAATTATATTCAGTTTGCAACCTGATGGAGGTCAGTATAGATGGATTAATAGAACAAGACCCACACACAGCTAGAAGCCCAATATTTTTTCAGAGGTAGATGCAGAAAAAAATATATTCAGTTTGCAACCTGATGGAGGTCAGTATAGATGGACTAATACAACAAGTCCCACACACAGCTAGAAGCCCAAATATTTTTTCAGAGGTACTGTAGATGCAGATAAAAATTATTTTTAATTTGCAACCTAATGGAGGTCAGTATAGATGGACTAATACAACAAGTCCCACACACAGCTAGAAGCCCAAATATTTTTTCAGAGGTACTGTAGATGCAGATACAAATTATTTTTAATTTGCAACCTGATGGAGGTCAGTATAGATGGACTAATACAACAAGTCCCACACACAGCTAGAAGCCCAAATATTTTTTCAGAGGTAGATGCAGAAAAAAATATATTCAGTTTGCAACCTGATGGAGGTCAGTATAGATGGACTAATACAACAAGACCCACACACAGCTAGAAGCCCAAATATTTTTTCAGAGGTACTGTAGATGCAGATACAAATTATTTTTAATTTGCAACCTGATGGAGGTCAGTATAGATGGACTAATACAAGTCCCACACACAGCTAGAAGCCCAAATATTTTTTCAGAGGTACTGTAGATGCAGATAAAAATTATTTTTAATTTGCAACCTGATGGAGGTCAGTATAGATGGACTAAGAGAGAAAGTCCGACACACTGCTAGAAGGCCAAATATTTTTTCAGAGCTAGATGCAGAAAAAAATTA
The DNA here is from genome assembly GCF_046119375.1 of Phyllobates terribilis. Lineage (NCBI taxonomy): Eukaryota > Metazoa > Chordata > Amphibia > Anura > Dendrobatidae > Phyllobates > Phyllobates terribilis. The sequence goes on from NW_027362764.1 coordinate 175,265,916, forward strand.
TATTCAGTTTGCAACCTGATGGAGGTCAGTATAGATGGATTAATAGAACAAGACCCACACACAGCTAGAAGCCCAATATTTTTTCAGAGGTAGATGCAGAAAAAAATATATTCAGTTTGCAACCTGATGGAGGTCAGTATAGATGGACTAATACAACAAGTCCCACACACAGCTAGAAGCCCAAATATTTTTTCAGAGGTAGATGCAGAAAAAAATATATTCAGTTTGCAACCTGATGGAGGTCAGTATAGATGGACTAATACAACAAGTCCCACACACAGCTAGAAGCCCAAATATTTTTTCAGAGGTACTGTAGATGCAGATACAAATTATTTTTAATTTGCAACCTGATGGAGGTCAGTATAGATGGACTAATAGAGAAAGTCCGACACACTGCTAGAAGGCCAAATATTTTTTCAGAGCTAGATGCAGAAAAAAATTATATTCAGTTTACAACCTGATGGAGGTCAGTATAGATGGATTAATATAACAAGACCCACACACAGCTAGAAGCCCAAATATTTTTTCAGAGGTAGATGCAGAAGAAAATATATTCAGTTTGCAACCTGATGGAGGTCAGTATAGATAGACTAATACAACAAGTCCCACACACAGCTAGAAGCCCAAATATTTTTTCAGAGGTACTGTAGATGCAGATAAAAATTAGTTTTAATTTGCAACTTGATGGAGGTCAGTATAGATGGACTAATAGAATGATGCTATGCCCAAAAGATTTTACTTCACTAGGTGCAGTAAAAAAATTGGTATTCTATACACAGGTGGTATGTCTTGCAGCACAGATAGGCTACTCCACTGACGAACACACTCTGCAATAGGCCAAAAAGGATTAGCTTTGCTAGATTCAGCCAAATGCTGTGAAAAAAACTTGCACAGCACTGGCACAGACCTGCCTGGCAAAAACTGATAGGAACTGATGTAACCTAGTCCTGAAAAGGACTCCAATTACAATTAGTCTTTACTCCCACAACCTATCTATTTAAGAGCACAGACCTCCCTGATAAAAGTCGTAGGAAATGCTGTAACCTAGTCCTTAAAAGGACTGCAATCACAACTATTCCCTACTCCCAAGCTATCTGTATATTTGTGCGAAAATTGGCTTGAAATTAACAAGGTATAGCGCACACAGCAACAGCGGTGCCGTCTAACACGCAGCTGCAGCAGTGAGAAAATGGTGGCGACGGGGAAAATGGCTGGGTCTTATAGGGCAAGGACATGTGACATACACTGCCAATGACACATGCCCTTGCTTGTGTGAAAAAAAGCACTTCGCTCCGTGTGTGCGCTGCTGATAGGCTGACAGATTGCACCTCCCCACTGCAAATGCGGGAAAGAGAAAAAAAAATGGAGATCTTCATTGTTCCTGCAGAGATCCATCCCCTGCCCCTCCCCCCACCCCGCTGTACACTCAAACTGCGTATTAACATTAATTTTCATCATTACTGAGAAAAATCCAGTTATGATTTTGGTGCACGAACAGTTATCGAACATAACCTCGAACAGCCGAATTTTTATCAAATTGTTCGTGTTCGCCGAACGGCTCGAACACCGCCCAAAACAGCTCGAATTTGAGATTGGCGAACAGTTCGGGTAGAACAACGCTCATCTCTAGTTTGGAGATGCACTGCGCATGTCCAAAAAATCTTCCTGCTGTGTGGTGACCCGGATGTTGTCATGACGACATCGGGTCGTCATGGCAACATCCTGGAAGCCACGGCAGACAGCGCTGGAGGCCGGAAGAGGAGGTGAGTATCAGCGATCACCTCCCCTTGCCATCGCAATGTTGCAATCGACTGCAATCGAATTAGATCGCAGCATTGTGGGGGTTAATGTGCCAGGAGCGGTGCGTGACCGCTCCCTGCACATAGCCCTGGGTGTCAGCCTGTGTGCGCGCGCGATCGCAATGACGTACTAATATGGGTCTGACTCTTAAGTCCCAGGGCACAGATGCGTATTAGTACGTCTAATGTTGTTAAGGGGTTAATATTAAACTTTTCAATATAAATACTGTCTAATAACTAATACAATGTTACTTGTTTTTTTGTTTAGATAAAGAATATGGTGTGTGCAGTATCAGAAAAAACAACCAAGGAATGAAGCTCTCAGTTTTCAGGGATCTCTTCTGACTAGAGATGAGCGTTGTTCTACTCGAACTGTTCGCCAATCTCAAATTCGAGCTGTTTTGGGCGGTGTTCGAGCCGGTCGGCGAACACGAACAATTTGAGAAAAATTCGGCTGTTCGAGGTTATGTTCGATAGCTGTTCGTGCACCAAAATCATAACTGGATTTTTTCTCAGTAATGATGAAAATTAATGTTAATACGCAGTTTGAGTGTACAGCGGGGCGGGGGGAGGGGCAGGGGATGGATCTCTGCAGGAACAATGAAGATCTCCATTTTTTTTTCTCTTTCCCGCATTTGCAGTGGGGAGGTGCAATCTGTCAGCCTATCAGCAGCGCACACACGGAGCGAAGTGCTTTTTTTCACACAAGCAAGGGCATGTGTGATTGGCAGTGTATGTCACATGTCCTTGCCCTATAAGACCAAGCCATTTTCCCCGTCGCCACCATTTTCTCACTGCTGCAGCTGCGTGTTAGACGGCACCGCTGTTGCTGTGTGCGCTATACCTTGTTAATTTCAAGCCAATTTTCGCACAAATATACAGATAGCTTGGGAGTAGGGAATAGTTGTGATTGCAGTCCTTTTAAGGACTAGGTTACAGCATTTCCTACGACTTTTATCAGGCAGGTCTGTGCTCTTACATAGATAGATTGTGGGAGTAAAGACTAATTGTAATTGGAGTCCTTTTCAGGACTAGGTTACATCAGTTCCTATCAGTTTTTGCCAGGCAGGTCTGTGCCAGTGCTGTGCAAGTTTTTTTCACAGCATTTGGCTGAATCTAGCAAAGCTAATCCTTTTTGGCCTATTGCAGAGTGTGTTAGTCAGTGGAGTAGCCTATCTGTGTTGCAAGATATACCACCTGTGTATAGAATACCAATTTTTTTACTGCACCTAGTGAAGTAAAATCTTTTGGGCATAGCATCATTCTATTAGTCCATCTATACTGACCTCCATCAGGTTGCAAACTGAATATAATTTTTTTCTGCATCTAGCTCTGAAAAAATATTTGGGCTTCTAGCAGTGTGTGGGACTTGGTCTATTAGTCCATCTATACTGACCTCCATCAGGTTGCAAATTAAAAATAATTTTTTTCTTCATTTAGCTCTGAAAAAATATTTGGGCTTCTAGCAGTGTGTGGGACTTGTTCTATTAGTCCTTCTATACTGACCTCCAGCAGGTTGCAAATTGAATATAAATTTTTTCTGCATCTAGCTCTGAAAAAATATTTGGGCTTCTAGCGGTGTGTGGGACTTGGTCTATTAGTCCATCTATACTGACCTCCATCAGGTTGCAAATTAAAAATAATTTTTTTCTGCATCTAGCTCTGAAAAAATATTTGGGCTTCTAGCAGTGTGTGGGACTTGGTCTATTAGTCCATCTATACTGACCTCCATCAGGTTGCAAATTAAAAATATTTTTTTTCTGCATCTAGCTCTGAAAAAATATTTGGGCTTCTAGCAGTGTGTGGGACTTGGTCTATTAGTCCATCTATACTGACATCCATCAGGTTGCAAATTGAATAAAAAAATTTTCTGCATCTAGCTCTGAAAAAATATTTGGGCTTCTAGCGGTGTGTGGGACTTGGTCTATTAGTCCATCTATACTGACCTCCATCAGGTTGCAAATTAAAAATATTTTTTTTCTGCATCTAGCTCTGAAAAAATATTTGGGCTTCTAGCAGTGTGTGGGACTTGGTCTATTAGTCCATCTATACTGACCTCCATCAGGTTGCAAATTGAATAAAAAAATTTTCTGCATCTAGCTCTGAAAAAATATTTGGGCTTCTAGCGGTGTGTGGGACTTGGTCTATTAGTCCATCTATACTGACCTCCATCAGGTTGCAAATTAAAAATAATTTTTTTCTGCATCTAACCCAGCCAATAGTTTTGGCCTAATACCACAGTTTGGCCACTCAGCTCTGCTCGGTTACCATCCATTGTTTTTTTGTGCAAACAACTCCAGAGTTGTGAATTAGTTAACCACCAAAATGAGTGGAAAAAGGCCTGCTGCTGGTGGAAAGGGGAATAGGCGTGTTGGGAAGGGGAAAAAAGGTTGTGTCCGTGGGGTAGGTGCAGAAGAAAGACCATCTTCCAGCCAAACTAAAATGTCTACTTCTTTTAGCGGACAATGTGATAAGATCCCTTTCTTACGGCCACGCCAATCGCTACAAATTCCAGATGAGGCACAAAAACAGCAGGTGCTTCAACGGATATCAAGTGCTCCTTTAAGTGGGCTCTCCTCCACATCAACTTCAACATCACAAATACTCCAGTCCTCAAAGGTGTCACCCAAATCGCACTTGCTTCCTCACAGCTCCCAAATCTCCAGCTGCCCGTCTGAGTATGAGGTAGAACAGATGGTTGAGTCTGCAGAGCTGTTTACTCATACTATAGCCTGGGAATCAGAGGTCGACTCCAGCGCTTCTGTGAATCCAGACGAGGAAATGATCTGCACTGATGCCCAGAATCTTTATGAGTCGGATCCAGGACCAGACGCAGAAGGTTCTGACCATAATGTAGACCCTCATTCCCAAACTGTAACTCCTGTTGGTGGAGACAATGAGGAAGACGATGATAAGACTCAAATACCTGATTGGAGCGACAACTTTAGTTTTTTGTCAGGGCAGGAACAGGTTGGCTCTGAGGACGACGGGTGTGATAACGCACAGGGTGATGATGATGAGGTCGGAGATCCCACTTACTGTCAACCCACAGTCAGCCAAGAGATGAGGTCAGCAGAGGAGGTGGAGGAAGATGCTAGTGACGACGAGGTCAGGTTGCGCCTTCCTGGACAGAGACGTAGTACTGGAAGCACGTCAACAACTGCATCCTCAAACACAACTCTGCCTCTCACCACAAGTCGTGGTGGCTCTTCAGGTCGCATGGGTGCTAAGCCTTGCATAGCCTGGGCATTTTTTCAGATCGATAAAGATGACCCAACTCGTGTTATCTGTAACATTTGTCAGCAAAAGCTAAGTAGAGGCCAAAAAATACATAGTTTGAGTACTTCATGCATGAACCGGCACATGGACATGAAGCATAAGTTGCAGTGGGAAGCTCAGTGTGCTACAATGCGGTCTAGCCGGCCGGGCCAACCACCGTCTGCCATATCTTGTGCATCCGCGGCCTCTTCATCCTCTGTGACTGGGGGGACAGCAGTCACACCTGTTTTGGGGCGCAGACCTGCCACCTCTTTACCCGCAACAGCCAGCGTGATTGGCAGGTCATCATTTTCTTTGGAGGTGGTAACACCAGCTGGTCTTGAGCGCTGTCCGACATCGATAGCACCACCTTTGGATCAAGGCAACCTAACATGTCCGCCTGCATCTTCCTCACAGACCGGCAGTTTGCCGGGGACACCCTTATCAACCCCGTCTAAGCACAATAGCCAGCCCTCGGTCCCTCAGATGTGGACAAGTAAAAGACCATTTCCTCCTAGCCATGAGAAAGCTAAGAGGTTGAATTTCACCATCTGCAAGCTCTTGGCTACAGAAATGCTGCCTTTCCGCCTGGTGGACACAGAGGATTTTCGAGACCTTATGTCCGTCGCAGTGCCCCAGTACCAGATGCCCAGTCGGCACTACTTCTCAAAGAAAGGTGTGCCTGCGCTCCACCAGCATGTCGCACACAACATCACCGCTTCTTTGAGAAACTCTGTGTGTGACAGGGTGCATTTCACCACAGACACTTGGACGAGTAGGCATGGACAGGGGCGTTACATGTCGCTGACTGGGCACTGGGTAACTATGGTGACAGCAGGACAAGGGGCTGCTGTCCAAGTCTTGCCGTCCCCACGAGTTGTGCGTCAATCCTCTTTATGTCATTTTTCCTCCACTGCTTCTGCCTCCTCAACCTCCTCTCAGTCTTCCACCTGCACCCAAAGCCTGTCTGGTCATGCCACAAGCTTTCTAACTGCGCAGAAGGGATCCTGCACACCTCCTTACTATGCTGGCAGTAGGGCTCAACGTCATCAGGCGGTTTTTACATTGAAATGTCTGGGAAATGTGAGTCACACAGCTGAGGAGTTGTGGTCAGCTCTGGAGAACCAATTTCATGAATGGTTGTCTCCACTGGACCTGAAACCAGGGAAGGCCGTGTGCGACAATGCTGCAAACCTGGGTGCGGCCCTTCGCCGGGGCAATGTCACACACGTGCCTTGTATGGCTCACGTGTTGAACCTGGTTGTCCAGCAATTTTTAGCCCACTATCCCAGACTAGATGGCCTTCTGCAGAGGGCACGGTCGCTGTGTGCTCACTTCCGCCGTTCGCATCCCGCAGCTCAGCGACTTACATCTCTACAGAAGTCGTTGGGCCTGCCACTTCACCGGCTAAAATGCGATGTGCCTACCCGGTGGAATTCAACTCTGCACATGTTGCAGCGACTGTGGCAGCACCGACAAGCCCTGGTGCAATACGTTCTGACGTATAGCCTGGGCCAACGAGATTCAGAGGTGGGGCAAATCACGCTGGAGGAGTGGTCTCAGATCAGGGACCTATGCACCCTTCTGCACAGTTTTGAAATGGCGATGAAGATGTTTAGTGCTGATGATGCCATTATCAGCATGACTATTCCGGTGATTTACATGCTGGAGCACATGTTAAACAGAATTCGGAGTCAGGTGGTGGCACAAGAGGAGGTGGAGGAAGTAGAGGAGGAGGAGTTGTATGCGGAAGGGCTAACATCTGCAAGGTCCAGACGGTCGGCAGCACCAGGGCGGCAGGCATGTGAGGGTGGGGGAGATGATTTTACCAGGGCGCATGGTAGCAGCCAAACTAGTGAGGAAGGTGCAGGAGCCCAGGAAGAAGTGGAGGACGAACTGATGGAAGACTCATCAGATGAGGGAGACCTTGATCACATTTCTGTTGTGCGAGGTTGGGGGGAGAGGACAGAGGAAGGAAGCATGATTGTTACCTCGCCACCAACACAACAGGGACTTGGTGCTCCTGGATGCGCAACACACATGAGTGCCTTCTTGCTGCACTACCTGCAACATGACCCTCGAATTGTGAGAATTAGAAATAATCCTGACTACTGGGTTGCCACACTGTTAGATCCCCGGTACAAAAGTAAATTTGCAGAAATTATTCCTGCCATAGAAAGGGATGCACGCATGCAGGAGTATCAGCAGAGACTGTTGCAGAATCTTACATGTGCTTTTCCACAAAATACCAGTGGTGCACGTAGTGAATCTCACAGTTCCAACTTGCCAACCGTGGTCTGTATGGAATTGTTCAATAAAGGGCCCAAAATTAAGATAACATAGATGGGAGAGGTCTCTATGAATAGGAATTCCTAAGTATTTGATACCCTGTGAGGGCCAGGCAAAGGGAAAGTTGGACTGGATGGAATCCTATATGGATTTAGGGAGGGAGACATCGAGGGCCTCAGACTTCGCTGCATTGATTTTAAAATTTTACCATGTAACAAAGTGATCTATTTCAGCCATAACAGCAGGGATGGATATATGTGATTGAGTGATATATACTAGGACATCATCAGCAAATAGAGAGCACTTGTACTCGGTGCCTCCCACCTCAATCCACCTAATATTGGGGTTATGGCGAATTGATGAGAGCAGGTGCTCCGTCACTAGGATGTATAAGAGAGGGGACAGAGGACATCCCTGCCTTGTCCCATTGGTGATTGTGAAAGGTGATGAAAATGTTCTGACGCACCCCCTGGGCCTTGGGACACCCGGAGCCGGACCCTTTTTGGTGGATGCTGGTGGTTGTAGTCTTCGTGGCGGCGATCCGGTTCCGTGGCTCAGGGCGGTCAAACCAGTGGCGGAACTATTTATGTGGTTTTGATGTTTAAATGTCCGACTACGCCACCCGTGGATTGCGGTCAGAGTGAACCGCCGCTACAGGGCAGACCGCTAAGGCTGGTGTTGTGGGTGCAGCAGAGCGTAGCATAACTCCCCACGGGAGGAGTATAGCCTCAGGGCAGTGTATGCGGAGGATGGGGGTGATGGTGCAGGGCAGCAGCAGTAACGACACGGAGTCAGTGATGCAGTTCAGGGCCTTTACTCACAGTTCTTATTATCCAGACCACGTCTGCAGGTAACGGCTGCCCACGTCGTACTGTGCTCACCAGGTGAGGGGCTCAGACAACTCCCAGATAACTTTGGAGCGCTTCACAGGACCCCCTTTGTGTGTCCTTTGTCTGGCCTTTCTTACCAACACTTCTGTCCGGCTGCCTCGGGCCTCCTCTTGGTAAACTTGGCGCCAGTTTCCCTGACCCTATGTGGTGCCTTCCTAGCGGGTGGAGCAAGGGGCTGCGCCACATAAAATGTCAGAGCCTCTGGTTTCTAGCTGAGGGTCGTTTCCTGCCTCCACTAGTTCTGGGACCGGTCTCCCCCTTTGGCCTGACCCCTCCACGCAGGTGGATTCGGGCGTGCGGTGGCGACTCGCCCGTCCGCACCCCTGGGATCCCTTCATTCCTCGTTCCTGGAGCCTTCTCCGCTCCTCTTCCTTCCTTCTCCCTCTTGCAGGCCTGGGCCTCTGTTACTAGGCCCGCCTCCGGAGCAGAGCTCATGCAGAGCCCCTGCTCCCTGCCACTTCTGCTCAGACTTCTCTGCACTGAACTAAGATGGTGCCCACCTTTTATACTCCCTTCTCAATGCACCCAGGAACTGCTTCCTCCCTGCTCCTGCACTGCAGGGTTCCCCTTCCTCAGTGTTCCCTCCCCCCACTCCAGTCAGGGACAGGGACTGTCGTGCCCATCTCAGGGGCATATTGGTCGCCCTGCCCCACGGCAATGTGGTGTAATGCATGCAGGTGTCGGGTCCTGATCCACACTCCATCCTTATCTGAGAGTGAGATATCACACCTCTGGGTGAGGTGCAATACATCTGTAGCAACCGAGCCCTCGGTGCTACAGTTCCATTTATCTTCAGCCTAGGTGACGTATTGTGATACAGGGCCGTGATTTTGGCTATAAAAGGGTCCCCTAGACCCCTACCCCAAGCTTTTTAAGAGAATCATATATGGCGTGCCAGGAGACTCTATGGAATGCTTTCTCAGCATCCAACGAGAGTATCTACTTACAAATTTTTAACTGCATCTAGCCCAGGAAATACTTTGTGCCTAGTAGCAGTGTCTGCTAGTCAGCGGATTATCCCGGCTGTTAAGCAAGCTACACCACCTGTAGTTTGGACACTTAATTTTTTCAAAGGAAATGCTTCGGGACCACGGGATACTTAGTGAAGAGCATCAGGAGGCACCCCAAGGCATAGGGGCTGGGACTGGCACTAGGATGCCTTGCGGTGGACAGCCGAGCTCGATCCTTATAAAAGCTTTTTAACTGCAGCAGCTTTAGTGGACGCTACTGGAGCTGGAATTACGCGGCTTCTGGCATGAGACTTGCGCTCCAATAGATCCTTGTAAATGGATTTAAAGTGTATTCATTCAAATTAGAGGGACAATTTAAATTAAAAAGCTTAGAGCTGCCTCCACCACAGGGGGGCTCTCTCGACCCACCAGCGGACAGGCACCAGTATTGGGAGAGGGGGGCTGGCCGTCAGGGTTCACCGCGGCTCTGGCACAAACCCGGCGACACGGAGGTGGCACGGGCAGGAGCGGACTGGCCGTCTCGGCTTCTCACTTTTTGGATTTTAGAAGGGCATGACATGCCTATATCTGTGTCTCCCCCTCCTTTTACTCCTCCACCTCTTTTCTTTTCGCATGACTATATGTACTTGTCACTTTTCCATGTGTTAGTTGTGTCTTCTGAGCAGTTTGTCAGCTTTTGGACACCTTTGAAGGTGTTTTCTATGTGTTTCTATGTGTTTTTGTTTGCCTGCCATTGGTTTTAACGGTGTTCGAAGGTGTTCGACGAACAGTTCGACGAACAGTTCGGCGAACACACGGGTGTTCGACGAACCGAACCGAACTCGAACACTACGGCGGTGGCTCAACACTACTTCTGACATGTCAAAAAATCAATACGTGCAATCCTTAAAAGGAATCTGTCAGTAGAATCAACCCTCCTAAGCCTTCTATATCAGATTGTACGTCATAGAAATCTGAGTAAAATGATACCTTCATATCTGAGATCCAATGTCTCTTTCTAGAAAAATCCACCTTTTTCATAATTTGTAAATGATCAATCCGCCGGACACAGATCTCCCTGAGAATCTGCCTACAGAGCTTATTTTAAATGAAAGGGGGTGTTACCAGTGGAAGATATGTAATGACTGACAGTAATAATCACACACAGCTCTGCAGTGAGATCAGGAGAACAGACATTACATGTCTCACACTGGTAACCTGTGACCGACCCATAACTCTTAACAGCTCATTTACATATTAAGAAAAATGTGGATTTCTCTAGAATAAGATATTAGATCTCAGATATCAAGGCATCATTTTATTCAATATTTCACCGATGAGCTATACTACAAAGTTTCTTATTTTCACATGTACTATTAATTTATGCAAAAAAATTAAAACAATGGCTACTCTTTACAGGTTATCTGTTAATAGGATCAATCCTCCTAAGCCATTTATATGGGCATGTAGACCATAGGAAGCTGAATAAAATGATACCTTGATATCTGGTATTCAATGTCTTATTTCTAAGAAAAACACATTTTTCTTATATGAAAATGAGCTGTTCAGAACTATGGGCTGGACACTGATCTACATGAAAATCTGCCTCCAGAGATTATTTTAAAAGAAAGAGGATGTTACCAGCGTAATGTGTAATGACTACTCTCTGTTCTCCTAATCTCACTGCAGAGCTAAGTATGATTATAACTGATACAATCTGCAGGTTCCTCTCAGTGCTTCAGCTTTCATCTCACAGGCAGCCAATATTTTTGCAATACAGCAGAGCTGTGAGAGCTGCAGCTACTAACATGTTTGTAAGAAGACAAAGGTCAGTTCTACTGCACTTTGTTGTTTATATGTCTCACACTGGTAAAGTACCCTTTTATTAAAAATAAGCTATGGAATTAGATTCTTATGCAGATAAGTGTCCCACTCGTCTCCTAGAAAAGCTCATTTGCATAAAAACAAAACATGGATTTCTCTGCAATAAGACATTGGATTGCAGATATCAAGATATCATTTTATTCAGCTTCCTATGACCTACATACCCATGCTTAAGAGAATTGATCCTACTGACAGATTCCCTTTAAAGTTGGTTTAGGTGATTTTACAATAAAGAGCCAAAATCTGATGTATAGAATTACCATTGTGTGAAACAAACCCTATAGGAATGAACAAACTCTTATTAACAGATCTCCCCAAGGGTGAAAAGGACCAATGTTTAAGGAATTGTAAGTATAGCTTCATTCCCTTGATGACACCTATCTAAGTGAAACATGTTGGGGAGGCTATGAGCTATTTTAAATTGCTTATTCAGCTATATACATAGGGGAATATACTTACATCTAATATACTTACCTTAATACCTAATACTAATGTACTAATGAACTGCAGTCATTACAGTTAGGGAGAAGCAAAACCAAAGTGTTTAGTGTACAATAAGGAATGGGGTTTAGGTAGTTGGCGTAATACCCATTTCTAAATAGACAGTAAAATAGTATATAGCAAGATGTGTGTTTTTAATAATAGGACTAGATTCTAATGTTATTAAAATTTCAACAATAAAAGTAAAGTTTTACTTACAATCCCTTCCATAGGGTCATCCTAGGAGTAACCTGTGAATAAAAACCCGTTGTATAACACTCATACCTGGAGATCTGTGGACTATCATTATGTTCTAACAATGTGCTTAGAAAGGTAAGTCAGAGATTTCTAGTAACAGAAATCTGAGTAGTGATAAAAAGGGTTTATATTTCTATGGTAGTGTTAAGGGCTCATGAGCTCTACCAATTGGATCTTCTGACATGGAGATCTAACATGCTAAAAGTTTATTTGTAGCTGGTTTTACCATTTTAACAAGGTTTTAAGTCAACATGGACAGAGTTAAAGAGTTGTTCTCTTATAAAAAAGTATATAGAAGTTTCAAATATAATGTACTTCTATTAACAAAGTAACTTTGATCTCCAGCTATAATTTGGTACTGGGTCCTGGAAGCTTCACTTTGGGCTGATGTTCTGACACAAGAGAGCATTTTGTTCAGTGCAGTGTATAGAGGGGGCTGGCTGACCAACTCATTGAAGTTAACTAAGTCAGCTCGATTCTCTGTATATGCATCCACCGTGACAGAGAAGGGGAATGGCTTAGCTATTGAAATTAGCAAGTTAGCCAGCCTCCGTCACAAATGACACTGATAATATATCAAACAAGAGAATTTTCTCCTCTGTTGCAAACGTCAGAACTAGCTCTTTTAAGGCTCGGCACTGGCTCTGATATCTGAAGATCCGGAGTCCTTGATAACATTGAGAAGTAAATTAGTAATTTATATATATACATATATATATCTATGTATATACCTGTGAATATCTATCTATCTATCTATCTATCTATCTATCTATCTATCTATCTATCTATCTATCTACCGTATCTATCTATCTTCAAAAAATGGAGGCAGCACATCTTGAGAAAGATCCTCATATGGACCAAAACATTGCCACTAAGGGCTACTAAATATTTTTCTATTTTACTACATTAGTGTGCTGCCTCCAGTTTTTGGATATATTGGAGGACTGGTCTTACCTGGGAGGCTTTGCATCCTATTATTAATTTATTGCTGGTGCTGCACCTATATTTCTAATTTGATATCTATCTATCTATCTATCTATCTATCTATCTATCTATCTATCTATCTATCTATCTATCTATCTCATCTTTACTATTTATGGCCATAAGGATACAATTAAATGAATCATGTATAATAATAATGAAATTGCATTTTATTATAAAAAAAATCTACATGAAAAAGCTGTATGACAGAAATGATGAGCTTTGTAATATTTTTGCCATCAGCATTATTCTTTTTTTAGGTGGTGGTAAGAACTACTTTTTTTTGTTAACTTTGTAATTTTCTTTCAAATTTCCTTCTCTTGAAAATATCATTACCATTGCAAACAAGGAAAATGTGTTTATCAGAAATTGCAAACTCCTTTAGGGCCTCATAGGATTAATCACGGTTATAAAGTTTTATTAAACACAATTTTTGTTTAATGACAAGCTCCACCAGTCCTCCCCGTTCTATACCAAGCCTGTCCTTAGGGTGTATCTAACAAAGCAGATTGTTTCCGACAGACTCTCGAGACAATCCCTAGTACTTTGTCATGCACGGAGATATTTTTCTTCCTGGATAATTTGAACTTCCTTAAAAATCACATCTGTTTCATTCTTTATTTATTTGTAATTTAAATCCTTAAATTGAATCTTTCATTACCAACATCTGGGCTTGAAATTCAGCCCACTTGAAAAAAATACAAAATTTTATTTTTATTTGTTGTTACCCCCTCCTTTTTTTTTTTCGTGAGCATCGGTAAAAACATTCCCTGGCCAGAGGCAAAACAGCCGGGTATCTTAAAGCTGGGCTGCCATACCACGTGTAATGTGGTTCCCTTAAATGTCCCTGAAGTGACTGGCAATTTGCCCAGAATTAGACTGAATGCAAGTAATAAGCTGCAGAAATTCCACAATATTGACAATTAGATATCTCTATACAGCAGCAGCTGTGTATTGTTCTCATGGTATATTCCCCTCAAAGCGCTTCCTAAAAAGAATGAAAAAAAAAATATTCTGGCAGAAGGTTGCAGCCAGCAGAAAGGTAACACAGATTGTGTGAAATTTCTCATATTCACTTTACCGAAGCTGTTTATTTTGCCTTTTTTTTATTTTTTCAACCACATTGAAATATTTTTCCATTTTCTTTTTTTTTACACACGTGACCAGTTTTGGTAAATTTGTATGATTCTATGTCTGTTGTTTTAGATGGTAAAACAGTAGTAAAAGCATAGTAAAAAAAAAATTCCCATGTACTTTACTGAGGATTGACCAAGGTCAGCTACCTTCAGCTTCCGTTGTATACAGCCACAGACAGCCTTAAAAATGCAATATAATTTTACAGTACTCAGAATGTTGATAAATAATGTAAAATGCGTGGGCCGTAATAGGAATATTATAATTGCTTTATGCACCATGCACTAAAAACTACAATCCCATTAATAGAAATTGGAGCTGTTAGATGTTGGTTTTATCTTCTGCCCCCACAGGGTGGATGCACTAGACTATAGTAAGAGTACCTTCAAAGAAAGGCTGATTTACTATTTAGTAACGGTTTCATCAACACTACAGATGGAGTAAACTTAAGTTCATTTAATGTGGTGCCTCACAAAGCAATGTACAGGTTAAAAAATGCATTTCCCTTAAATTCATACAGAACACATGATTATCAAACCCTTAGGGCAGGTGCACATGACCGTTTATATCGGAGAGTGCTGTCCATATCTGATCACCTGTCATGTGTCCCTAACAGCGGCAGGTGGTATCACGATCCAGTCGAGGCTGTTAACATGTTAAATTCCGCTGTCAATATCTGACAGTGGCATTTAACATGGTCATGGCGAATGGACGTCATTAGTCCCGCCCATCGGCGCCCATGTCACATAATCGCAGGTCGCCGATGAGTTGGCATGACAACCCGGGGTCTGAAGGAGACTCCTGTGGTTGTCATTGCCAGGAAGCTATGAGCACCGCCCAGTGATCGGAGCTCATAGCAAGTGAGCACATTTGCTACACACAGCAGGGCTGAAGCCCTGCTGTGTGTAGCACAGGAGATCAGATGATTGCAGCTTCTCGTCTCCCATGGCTATTGAAACAAGCAAAAAAAAATGTTTTTAAAAATATAAAAGTTCAAATCACCCCCCCCCCTTTCATCTCCATTCAAAATAAAACAATAAAAAAAAAATATCAAATATACACATATTTGGTATTATTGTGTTCAGAATCGCCTGATCTACCAATGTATAAAAAGAATTAATTGGATCGGTAAACACCGTAACGATAAAAATAATCAAAACAACAGTATTACTTTTTTTTGGTCGTTGCAACATTGTAATAAAATGCAATAACAGGCAATCAAAGCATCATATCTACCCCAAAATGTTATCAATAAAAACGTAAGGTCGGCACGCAAAAAATAAGCCCTCACTCGGCCCCAGTTCCCTAAAAATGGAGACGCTATGGGTCTTGGAAAATGGCGCCATTTTTTATTTTTGCAAATTTTGGATTTTTTTTCACCACTTAAATAAAAAAACCCCTAAACATGTTTGGTTTCTACGAACTCGTAATGACCTGGGAAATCATAATGGCAGGTAAGTTTTAGCATATATTGAACATGCTAAAAAAAAAATGTGAAATTGCATTTTTTTTTGCAATTTCACAACACTTTGAATTTATTTTCCTGTTTTCCAGTACACAATATGGTAAAACCAATGGTGTCGTTCAAAAGTACATCTCGTCCTGCAAAAAACAAACCCTCACATGGCCTATATTGACCAAAAAATAAAAAAGTTATGGCTCTTGGAAGACAGTGAATAAAAAACGAAACCGCAAAAATGGAAAAATCCAAGGTTGTTAAGGGGTTAAGCTGAGTGGGTTTACACCTGAACTTCTGCTCCTCCATAGGAGCAGAACAACTAACTTAAAGAAGCACTCCCATCAAACTTTTTTATCCTCTTAATACAGTGGGTACGGAAAGTATTCAGACCCCTTTAAATTTTTCAATCTTTGTTTCATTGCAGCCATTTGGTAAATTCTAAAAAGTTCATTTTTTTCTCATTAAAGTACACTCTGCACCCCATCTTGACTGAAAAAAACAGAAATGTAGAAATTTTTGCAAATTTATGAAAAAAGAAAAACTGGAATATCACATGGTCATAAGTATTCAGTATATTGTAATCATCGTCACATAGTGATTTGGGACTGTGAGATTATATGCCCCCCGAAGTCCAGTTTAGAAAACCATTTTTCCCCAACTAACTGGTTAAAGAGATCCAGAATGAGAGGGAGAGGATATGGAAACCGCCCCGTGATCTGATTGAGTTCATGGAAATCTAGGCAGGGGTGTAAACCCCCATCTTTCTTCTTAACAAAGTAAAAACCCACTGTAATTGGAAATGAGGAAGGTCTGATATTACTCTTTACCAGACTTTCCGAGATATAGTATTTCATGTCCTGGTTCTCCGGACCAGAAATATTATATAACCTGCTCTTTGGAAGTTTGGCCCCAGCAATAAGATTAACGATGCAATCATAAGGATAATGAGGAGGGAGTTCTTGATAACCCTGTTCAGAAAACACATCCCCAAAGTCAGACTGATATTCCTGTAGAGACTGACATCCACCCTGGCTAACTGACAGAACTCGCTCCACCTTACCACCTCCAGAGTCTGCCAGTCCACTACGGACTAAGCCAAGGTAGTCCAAGAACCACAGGAGAGAGCAAGCCCTCTAGCACATAGCAATCTATTATTTCCAAGTGCATGGCCCCTACCTGCAGATGTATCACTTGAACGACCTGAGTAAAATACCCCTGGCACAAGGGTGCAGAGTCAACGGCAATTATGGGTATCGGTCTAGATAATTTATGTGGCTTGAGACCCTGGTCCTGTCCAGAAAGGCTGAATTAACCTCCTTACTTTTGCCAAAATGGATCTCAGCTGGTGAAAAAAATGTCCTCTACCCACAGAGGAAATATGTACACCCGGGTTTCTAAACTCCTCACAATCCAGACTCCTTAGTTTTCCGGTGGCTGTTTGTGGTTAGGTATCGAAAGACTAGAACCTACAAAATGACACTTCACACCGCAGATGAAAGATACTCTCCTTTACGCCGAACTACAGGAGGACCTACAAAATGAGTCGTACCTCGTAACTGCATAGATTCCTTGGTAAACTCAGGCCTAGGTTCCCTTGACCCTGCCCCCCCCCCGAAAATTGGCGTGTCTCTTTATATCTCTGGAGAAGACGGTTCTCCACACGGATAGCCAGAGACATGGCCACCTCCAGAGAAACCGGGATCTCATACAGAGCAAAGGCATCCTTTACCCCCACAGAAAGCCCCTGATAGAACTGACTATGGAGTACGGGGCCATTTCACTTAGCATCCATAGGCCACCTACGTAACATTATTCCTCTGCTGACCGGTCTCCCTGCTGAAGCTGACATAGTTTAGATTCGGCCAGAGAGAAGCGGCTGGGGTCATCATATATATGACCCAGAGCCCAAAAAAATTCTTCAACCATCCAGAGCGACAGAGAGTCCACAGGAGAGAAAATGCCCAGCCTTGGGGGTCACTTTAGAGGAGAGATATTACTGTTATGATCTGCTACAGGGACTAAGGAAAGACAGGAGAACTGTCCCTACAATAGAACTAAACTAGATCCCTACGATGTAACGGGGAACCTGATCCTGCGATCAGACCCGCTAAAGTCCTCGGCTAGTCTGAACGAAGACCTATAGATGTGAGGGAGGGATCCCTACAAGAACTAGGGACTGGGATAAGTTGGACACCTCCTAGCAGAAATAGTAGCAGTCAAAGACAAACACACAACAAAAAGCATAGAGGTCAGAAGACCTAGCAAAACTAACAGAGAACGGCAACAGAGCACCAAGCTAGCTCAAGAGTAGTAAATACAATGAAGTCCAGCAAGACCAGGAGGGCGGAGCCGGATTAAATAGGCAAAAATGGTCATGTGACCAGCAAACTAAAAAAAAACTAACAGGAGAGTTCTAACAGTACCCCCTCTTCTAAGAGGATCCTCCGGATCCCCTAGGCCCAGGCTTACCAGGAAACCTCCTGTGAAACGCTCTGACAAGTCTGGAAGCAGAAACATCATCCGCCCTCACCCATGAGTTATCCTCAGGTCCGAAACCCTTCCAAGCGACGAGATACTGCAAACTCCCTCTATACCGTCTAGAATTTAGGATGCGGGAAATTTCATATTCCCCGTCCTCCACCACCGGAGGAACAGTGGCAGAGGCGTCACCATCAGACACATCAGCTTTTTTCAACAGAGAAACATGAAACACCGGGTTAATCTTCCAGGACGTAGGAACCTCCAACCTAACAGCAGATTGGTTAACTATCTGAAGCACCTTAAAGGGCCCTACGAACTTGGGACCCAATTTTTTAGAAGGAATCCTCAATCGCAGATTCTTAGAGGACAACCAAACCATGTCACCAACAGCAAACAAAACCTCTTGCCGTTTCCTATCAAAGTACCTCTTAGATTTTTTGTTAGCCTCCTGAAGATTACCACGCACATCCGTCCAAACTCTCTCCAAATCACCGGAAAAACTCTCCTCCTCAGGCACAGCCGAAACCAATTTGGAGAATGACCCAAAAGACGGATGTCTCCCAGAACAACAAAAAAAAGGCGAACACCCAACAGAAGAGGATGTATGGTTGTTAAGAGCAAATTCAGCAAGTGGCAGAAACTCAGACCACCCCTCTTGATTGTCTGCCACAAAACAACGCAAGAACTGCTCAACATCCTGGTTCTTCCTTTCTGTCTGGCCATTAGACTCAGGATGATATCCGGATGAAAACGACAAATGAACTCCCAACCTGTCACAAAAGGCACGCCAAAAACGAGCCACGAACTGAGGTCCCCTATCAGAAACAATGTCAGTAGGAACACCATGTAGTCTGACAATTTCCTTGACAAAGGCCTTAGCGAGTGTCTTAGCGCAAGGCAGTTTGATGAAGGGAACCAAGTGACACATCTTGCTAAAACGGTCCACGACCACCCAGATGACCGTGAAACCTTCAGAGGGGGGAAGGTCAGTAATAAAGTCCATAGCCAGATGTGTCCAAGGTGCACTAGGAACCTCCAGAGGGCAAAGCAACCCCACAGCAGGAGCATGCGAAGACTTGGATCTAGCACACACAGTACATTGGCGCACCCACTTAATGACTTCCTTCTGCCATCCAGGCCACCAAAAACTGCGACCCACAAGTCTCTTGGTCTCAGAAATTCCTGGATGACCTGCCAACCGAGACTCATGACACTCAACAAACAAATCTCTCCTAAAGGTCCTAGGCACAAACAACCTCCCATGGGGAGTGTTAGATGGGGCATTCTCCTGAGCTTTAAGAATCTCATCCTCCAAAACGGAGTCCAAAGCAGCAATCACAACACCTTCTTGTAAAATGCTCTCCTCTTCCTCCTCAACACCGACCATGGGAGAAAAGCTGCGAGACAAAGCATCCGCTTTAACATTCTTGGTACCCGGGATGTAAGTAACGGAAAAATTAAACCGCGAGAAAAAAAGTGCTCACCTAGCCTGACGGGCATTCAAGCGCTTGGCAGCATCAAGATAGATCAGATTTTTATGATCAGTGAAAACCTGAATGGGAAATTCAGCACCTTCCAAGAGGTGACGCCAGTGTTCAAATGCGAGTTTAATCGCCAGCAATTCCCGATTACCAATATCGTAATTAAGTTCAGTCTCAGAAAATTTTTTTGAAAAAAAGGCACAGGGATGTACTCCATCCTTGTTTTCCTGAGACAACACCGCACCGACCCCCACCGAAGAAGCATCAACCTCAACCAAAAACGGCTTAGTCACATCAGGCTGCATAAGGATGGGAGCAGAGGTGAACCTCTCCTTTAGAAACACAAAAGCTTCAATGGCCTCAGAAGTCCACTGAACCGCATTAGCACCTTTCCTGGTGAGATCGGTCAGCGGTTTGACAATAATAGAAATTTTTTTTATAAATTTTCTGTAATAATTGGCGAAACCCAAAAACCTCTGTATCGATTTCAAACCAATAGGCCTAGGCCATTCCTGCACAGCTTGAACTTTAACCGGGTCCATCTCAAAACCTTCACTGGAGATAATGTAGCCCAAAAAACTAATTCTATGTACAGCGAACTCACATTTCTCCAGCTTAGCAAAAAGCGAATTGTCCATTAATAACTGTAATACCTCACGTACGCTCCGCCAATGAGACTCCAGATCAGGCGAATAAATCAGAATGTCATCCAAATACACAACCACATTTTTGCCGATTAAAGGTCTAAGGATGTCATTAATAAGATTCTGAAAAAATGCTGGAGCATTGGTAAGACCAAAAGGCATAACCAGATTCTCAAAATGACCCACAGGAGTGTTAAAAGCAGTCTTCCATTCATCACCCTCCTTCATGCGCAACAAATTGTATGCCCCCCGGAGATCAATTTTAGAGAACCACTTGGCCCCCACTAACTGGTTAAATAAATCAGGAATCAATGGCAGTGGGTAAGGATTGCGTACAGTAATTTTATTAATCTCACGAAAGTCCAGACAAGGACGTAAACCGCCATCTTTTTTTTTTACAAAAAAAAATCCAACAGCCACAGGAGACTTGGAAGGCCTAATGTGACCGGCGGCCAAGCTTGTCTGTATGTATTCCTCCAAAGCCTTTCTCTCAGGAATAGTAAGATTAAATAAACGACTTTTAGGAAGAGTCGCTCCAGGGACAAATTCAATGGTACAATCATAGTCTCTATGGGGAGGCAAAATTTGTGACTCCTCCTCAGAAAAAACTCTCCAAAAATCCTGAATAGGTACAGGTAATTCCCCTTTTTCCACCGCAGCAATACGTCCGTTACAACACTTGTTATAACATTTAGGGCTCCAGGACTTAATTTCATTGGTAGACCAATCCAGTACAGGATTATGCAATTTTAACCAGGGTAACCCCAATATTACTGGAGAAGGCAAATTATCCAATACCACCAAATCCAAATTTTCTTGGTGAATACCATTAATAGTGAGGGGAAATTCACAGACCTTATGAGTAACACTCTTCAAGGGAGAGCCATCAACAGAAACCACAGCAATAGGGGATGACAAAGTTTTAGGTTCTAATCTAAGTTTTTCCAAGAATCCCCCATCAATCAGATTCAGAGTAGAACCACAATCCACAAATACCCGAAATTCAATTAATTCATCCTGAGCAGCAGTAGTGGCAGATAGGAATACTCCCTTAGAATTTAAACAGGCAATACGGGCATAACTGACCATTTTTTTTTTCTTTCTTCAAACGAAGCACACAGTTCTTAATAAAATGACCAGAATTTCCGCAATAGAAGCACAAGCCTTCAGAAAGCCTGCGATCTTTTTCCTGAGAGCGGGGTGGCATCGCCCCAAACTCCATCGGCTCTCCATTGTCAGCACAGACCCTCTCAAGACTCGGAGCTGACATAGCAGAGGATTTGCTCTCATTAACCCTTGCACGCAGTCTCCTGTCCACCCGTATAGCTAATTGCATAGTCTCCTGCAAGTTTCCAGGTGTGGGATAAGCAATCAGTAAATCCTTAACCCTTTCACCTAGCCCTGCAAGAAACAAGCTTTTCAAAGCTGAATCGTTCCACCCCACCTGGGCAGACCACCGACGGAAGTGAGAACATTATTTTTCCACATTACCTGATCCCTGCCTCAAACGTCTCAATTCAGACTCAGCAGATGAGACACGATCAGGATCATCATACAACAAACCCAAAGCAGAAAAAAACTATCCACTGATCTAAAGCACTAGGTTGGAGAGAGAAGGCCCATCCCTGAGGATCTTTGCGCAAAAGTGACATTATGAACCCTATGCGCTGTGATTCATCACCAGAGGATCCGGGTCTCAAACGAAAATACAATAAACAAGCATTTTTAAAAGAAAAAAAATCTTGTTGTTCGCCAAAAAATAAATCAGGCAGACGTACCTTTGGTTCCACAAAATGTGCTCCAGAACAGCTACTCACATGTTGTTGGAGCTTGGCCACCTCCAGAGAGAGTCCCTGCAAGCGTTGAGCCAAATCTTGAACCGAGACCATGATGGAAAACTGGAGGTCTTTCCTTAGAGAAAATTTTTTTTTTTTTTTTTAGGGCTGGACTTACTGTTATGATCTGCTACAGGGACTAAGGAAAGACAGGAGAACTGTCCCTACAATAGAACTAAACTAGATCCCTACGATGTAACGGGGAACCTGATCCTGCGATCAGACCCGCTAAAGTCCTCGGCTAGTCTGAACGAAGACCTATAGATGTGAGGGAGGGATCCCTACAAGAACTAGGGACTGGGATAAGTTGGACACCTCCTAGCAGAAATAGTAGCAGTCAAAGACAAACACACAACAAAAAGCATAGAGGTCAGAAGACCTAGCAAAACTAACAGAGAACGGCAACAGAGCACCAAGCTAGCTCAAGAGTAGTAAATACAATGAAGTCCAGCAAGACCAGGAGGGTGGAGCCGGATTAAATAGGCAAAAATGGTCATGTGACCAGCAAACTAAAAAAAAACTAACAGGAGAGTTCTAACAATTACAATCCCCAATTGTTGCTTCTTGGTACCTGAGGAGTGAGGACGTAATTTAAAATAGAGTTTACAGGCCTCCCTGAAAACAACGATTTTATCCCGACCCCAAGGGAACCTGTCCAGTAGAGTGATCTTGGGCTCCACCAGGGGTTGCCCAAGAACAGTGGACCCTAAGCCTGAAGTGTTTGGGTGCTGCAAAACAACTGTGCGCAAGTCTGCCACCTCGAGGCTGAGTTGCTGCAGTTGCCCTGCCAGAGCTGCCACCTGATCCATTATGGATCAAAAAGAAATCGGCCAGTGTTAATATCGCATAGTGATTTGGGACTGATAGGCGCTAATCAGGTTCCTAGAACTAGGGTCGTCCTGGTCTATCCCTGTCCCCCAGATTACTCCTGAAGGTGGAGACACCGGGTTTACATGCCTTACTAAGCTCCTGAATTAACCTTTATCTGTCCCCTCCCCTCCAGGGAAGTGGGAAGCTGAAGTGAATAGGAATACACTAACCAGACAAACAAGGGAAGAAGGGCAGAGATAAACGAAAATTACAATCATAAAAAATATACTTACAAATCAACAGAGTGGAACACATGGGAGTTAAGGAAGGAGAAACCAAATAGGAGAGAATGGAGAGGGGAGTGGTCAACACTGAACAGCTGAGACAATCCAGATTGGAAAGCTCCAGGATCTTCAACAGAACAGACTAACCCTTGCACTGCTAGCAAGGAAAAAAACTGCACTGTTTAATAAGATGGTGAAGTACTTCTAGCCAGTGCAGGAGTTCGTGAAACCAGACGCCGCCATAGTCTGGCCCCTCTCTGTCAAGATATCCCGTGACAATCATATTACATAGCACTTTGTAATTATAATTACTCATTTTGCCCTTTTACCCAGTAAATTCTTCTATTTTATCTGCTTTGTGTAGAAACAGGAAGTCTCTTATCCCTTCAGAAATCATTCACCTCTTCAACTTCTGACCCAGCTGCTCCACTCCTCCCCGCCAGGGACTTTTGCAGTGACTCATGACTCATACAGGGAAAATTGATTTCCTGTTTCTACATAGAGCTTAGACGGATTCAGTTAGTCAGATTTTAATCAGTGATGTAATAGACCTAATGGAAAAGAGAGGAATTAACTGGGTAGAAGGGCAAAATGAGCAATTGCAAGTACATCTTATAAACGTGCCCCTGCTATGTGCTGGGTAATGGCTGTGTCTGACTGTGTAGGAATATGGTCTGATTATGCCACATCTCCTGGCCAGGGGAGAAAGCAGAAGAGTACACAGACATTACAGCATAGGATCGCATGTATAAGATTATCTCAGCACAGGAGCATTTTTTTTAACACATCCAATTGTGCAACTTATTTTTATTCCAAAATCTATTCATTAAAATGTATTTTGTTTGTGTGAAAAACCGTTTTAATGGCTGTGTTGAAATGGCCACATGTGGCAGCCACAGGCTCTCAACAAAACTCGTGGACTAATCATAATTCTTTATGTCTTTGAAAATGTTTCACATTTTGTTAAAAGAGCTAGATTTATAAGAAAAACAAATGACCATCTGTAAATTATTCACAGACACTATATAAGACACACTTTTATTCCTCCAAATTTGAGAGGCAAATAATTATAATCCGAAATGAGCTTACCAGGGGCCGGTGACTCTAGAGCATTTTACAAGAGGCAGAGTTGCTGCTTCAGGAGGCTGGCGGCTGCAGCAGGAGTGGGGCGATGCAGGAAAATCATTGGGGGTGGTGACTCCGCTTACCAGCGCCGACATCTAATGGGAGCCCAGGACCTGCAGCATCTCCCCACTCCTGCCACTGCCGGCCTCCTGAAGCAGCAAACCTGCATCCTTTTACCCCACTTCAGCGCCGCGGACCCACTGGTAAGCTACCGTTAAAACGGACTATAAGATGCACCACCATTTTATTTGAACATTTTTTTTTCCTATATTCCACCCCCAAATTTTGGGTGCCTATTATAGTCTGCGAAATACGGTACTCATTTTGGCCTTGAGGTTTCCTTCACTTTTATTAGTAACAGTTAGAAGTACAGTAGGTCATAGAATCATAGAATCATAGAATCATAGAATGGCAGAGTTGGAGGGGACCTCCTGGGTCATCTGGTCCAACCCCCTGCTCAAAGCAGGATTCACTAAATCATCTCAGACAGATATCTGTCCAGCCTCTGTTTGAAGACGTCCATTGAAGGGGAACTCACCACCTCTCGTGGTAGCCTGTTCCACTCATTGATCACCCTAACTGTCAAAAAGTTTTTTCTAATATCTAATCTGTGTCTCCTCCCATTCAGTTTCATCCCATTGCTTCTAGTCTTTCCTTGTGCAAATGAGAATAAAGATGATCCTTCTACAATGTGACAGCCCTTGAGATATTTGTAGACAGCTATTAAGTCTCCTCTCAGTCTTCTTTTTTGCAAGCTAAACATTCCCAAATCCTGTAACCGTTCCTCATAGGACATTTCCTCATAGGACATGGTTTGCAGACCGGTCACCATTCTGGTCGCTCTTCTCTGAACTTGCTCCAGTTTGTCGATGTCTTTTTTAAAATGTGGTGCCCAAAACTGGACGCAGTATTCCAGATGAGGTCTGACCAAAGAGGAGTAAAGTCCGATAATGACTTCACGTGATCTAGACTGTATGCTTCTGTTAATACATCCCAGAATTGTATTTGCCTTTTTTGCTGCTGCATCACACTGTTGACTCATGTTCAGTCTATGATCTATTAGTATACCTAAGTATTTTTCACATGTACTGTTGTTTAGCTCTATTCCTCCCATTTTGTATATGCTTTTTTCATTTTTATTACCCAGAAGTAGTAGTTTGCATTTTTCCCTGTTAAAAACCATTCTGTTGGTTACAGCCCACTGCTCCAGTTTATTTAGGTCTTTTTGAATCCTCTTTCTCTCTTCTCTAGTGTTAGCTATCCCTCCTAGCTTTTTGTCATCAGCAAATTTAATCAGTTTACCCTCAATTCCTTCATCTAAATCATTGATAAAGATGTTGAACAATACAGGTCCCAGGACAGAGCCCTGTGGTACCCCACTTGAGACATTCATCCAACTGGATGTGAAGCCATTTACGACCACTCTTTGAGTCTGATCACTAAGCCAGTTATGAATCCACCTAACAGTTGCCTTGTCCATTCCATACTTGGTAATTTTTTCAATAAGGATGGTGTGAGATACTTTGTCAAATGCTTTGCTGAAGTCAAGATATACTATATCTACAGCATTTCCCTGATCCACCCAGTCAGTGATTCTGTCATAGAAGGAAATTAAGTTAGTCTGACATGACTTGTTAGTTACAAACCCATGCTGACTCTGGTTAATCACTTCATTCTTATCCAGGTACTTACATACATGTTGTTTAATAATTTGTTCAAAGATCTTTGCTGGTATAGAAGTCAGACTCACCGGCCTATAGTTCCCTGGGTCCACTTTCTTCCCCTTTTTGAAGATAGGAACAACATTTGCTCTTCTCCAGTCTTCTGGGACTTCTCCTGTTCTCCAAGAATTTTCAAAGATTATGGAGAGTGGTTCTAAAATTTCTTCTGCGATCTCCTTCAGTACTCTGGGGTGTAATTCATCTGGACCTGGAGACTTGAACTCATTTATGTTAGCTAACTATTCCCTCACAATCTCTCTGTTTACAGATAACTTGGATTTTTCTATTCCTTTAATAGGACAGTGAAGATCAGTTGATGTTACATTTTCTTTCTGAGAGAAAACAGATGCAAAATAGGAATTAAAAAGTTCGGCCTTCTCAACATCCTTTTCTACCATTTCACCATTTTCATCCTGTAAAAATCCTATAGCATCTTTGACTTTTCTTTTACTTTTGACATCCCCCTAAAATCCTTTTTTATTGCTTTTGACATCTCTTGCAAGCCTTAATTCATTGTCAGCTTTAGCTAACCTGATACGTGCCCTACAGGATCTGCAGACTGCATTATAATCTTCCTTAGATATGCCTCCCTCTTTCCATTTAATAAACATTTCTTTCTTTCTTTTTAGCATGTGTTTAAGTTCTGTGTTCATCCATCCTGGTTTCCTTAAATGCTTCCCATTCTTCCTACTTTTCAGGATTGTTAACGATTGTGTTTTGAGAACCTCATTTTTAAAAATTTTCCATCCTTCCTGGACATTTTTGTCCTTAAGGACATCCAGAAATTGAATCCCTCCTATTCTCTTTCTGAGTCGCTTAAAATCTGCCTTTCTGAAATCTAACCTTGAAGTTTGAGTCTTCACATGTCTTCCTCCTCTAGTTATCCAAAATTCTATAATAGCATGATCGCTGCCTCCTAGGGTTCTAGACACTTTTACCTCCTCAACCATTTCCTCCCCTTGTTTTCTCCCCTACCTTTTGGAAGATAAAGTTGTCAGCAAGAGAGGATAAGAATTTGCTTGACCTGTTATCTTTACTTGAGAGAGATTCCCAACAAATGTCTGGATAGTTGAAATCTCCCATGACCACTACGTCATATTTTTTGGAGAACTTGGTCATTTGATACATAAAGAGTTCATCCATATCTTCAGCTTGCCCAGGTGGCCTGTAGTAGATGCCTACAATGGTGTCCTTTCCGTTGTTCTCTCCTTGTATTCTTACCCAAACAGTTTCCACAGAACTCCCAAACAAAAGGAGAAGTCCTCTTATTTTTCTTTTTCTTTGGATCTTTCTCTTTCAGCCCTTCTGGCTAAAATTAAAACTGCTTGAAATATAAGCCCAAATGTGTTTTTTAAAATGACTTAAAAGGCTATTACCATCTTAAATATTCATGGCATATATACAGGATTCGCCATGAATGTCTGATAGGTCAGGTTTCACATTTGGGACTCTTACATGATGACATCAGACCTTCTTCATTTAAATAGATAGGTGATAACTTGCTGATCATTGGAGGTCTGACCGCTGGGAGCGGCACCAATGGGTAGATCAGGGAATTTTTATCCCCATTCCAACATGTCTGTCGCGGCAAGTCGGATGACCATTCGATGTATGACGCTTCTGAACAAAGCTGAACTTTGCATTTGGCGGTCTGAAAGGGAATGAATAGAGCGCAGCTACATATGCACTACTACTGCTGTATTTTAACAAGGATAAAAATCTTCATTTTGCTGATTATTGCTGGTCCCAGCGATCAGACCCCCACAATCAATAAGTTATTAGCTATCTTGCCAATACTTGTTAACTTGTTTTAAAAGGACAAACCCTTTAAGAAGTAGTTGTCCAGTAGGTGAAAACCCCTTTAAGTGTATAGGAGTTACGAAAAGAACCAAACAAGCAAAAAAAGTATAATTCTTCTGGATTAGCTCTAGCATCATAAATGTCTGATACATTTTTCATGTTGCAGATAGGATCAGGTTTTTATTTCTATGTTATGACCGATGTTCTTGTGCTAACCAAAAGCAACAAAATAATTTGAAAGTTATACAATCTAACGATGATAAGAAATTTAGCAGTCATTAATATTAGTAAAAAAAAAAGTCTGGAAACTGTGTCAAAGAAACAATATATTACAATTCTAAATTAAACTTTGTTAGTCGTCACCTTGGCGTGGATGCGTCGATGAGGGGTATACAACTCAATTTCACACTACCCCTTTATTCAGGTGACAAACTGAACACAACTTATACCCCAAATTAACGAATATGGGCCTTAAGTCCCAACAACACATACATACACTGTAAACACAATCTACTCACTGCACTGCAGCAACATGGAAGATGTCGGCTGTGTTACACATCCGACATCTGCCTGATTTGAAATTCGATCACTGACAGCGGCATTTAACTGAACTAATCACTGGTGCCTGTGTGACGTGATTGTGAAAAGCAGATGGGTAAGCATGGCTGCCATGTTGGTACACTTGTGAAGCTAAGCCATTAACTGGGCTTCCTAAGAGACTATCATTTAAATTATATGCTGTAATACTTTGGTACTGCAGTACATAGTATAAGCAATTAAATGATCGTAGGTTCAAGTCCTATAAGTTGATCAAAAAATATAGCAAAAATTATATTTTTTAAATATAGAAAATAAAAACTACATAAAACCTTCAAATCAACCAATTTTTCCCCTTTCAAAAATTAAAATGTAACTAAAAGTGATTAACACATTGTATACACCCAAAATGGTATCACTATCAATAAAAACAACAGCTCAGCACGCAAAGAACCAAATTCCCACATAGCTCAATCAACAGAAAATTTTAAAAGTTACATGTCTCAGGACCTGGCAACACAAAGATTTTTTTGTTTGTTTTTACAAGAAAGAGAGGAATAAAACTAAAGAGCAAATATCAAAAATTGCCAGGTCTTGAAAGGGTGAAAAAACACTATAATAAAAAATAATCTCACATGCAAATTTACAATAAAAAATGATAGAAGACTATTTGCTTTGACTAGACTTCCATACATAATTACCACAGTAAAAAGAAATTTTGCATTATTCCAGTGTAAAAAGTCAGATGTTAATTGGGTTATAAAGGAGCGATCTGGGAAATGTTTACATATAACAAAGATTGGGAGACAGATCAGAGACAGTGCAGGATATGGGCTTGTGAATAAATTAACCCAATTATCACATTTTCTCCAGTATTATTTAAAAAATTACACCAGCTGAGTTTTTTTGTTACACTAGCAATTTTATATTGTTCTAAAAACTAATTTTCAAAACATTTACTTCAACGTCCCTTTTTCCAGAAAATGTGATAACATAGGGTCAGTAACAACATACTATTAGCAGGGCTTGTTGTTGTGTTTTAAGACAAGATGCAAATTTCTTCAGAAATGGAGTATTAATCATGACTTGTCACTAGTGATAGGCGAGCACTAAAATGCTCGGGAGCTCGATGCGCGGGTCAAGCAAATTGGAATGCTCGGGTGCTCGACCCGAGCAACGAGCCCAATGTAAATCTATGGGAAACGAGCATTTTTCAGGCGGCTCCCCCCGGCGGTCTGCAGAGGGCCTAAAAATTGCCCAAATGGATGGGAACAGTGCTCAAATGACATGGGAACAGCTTGGGAAAGACCCCTGGAAGCATTTCTGACTCCAAGGTCACTGCTGTCAACAATGTTGTCAGAGTATTACGCCACTTTTACGGACTCACAATAAAACATACAAAAACTAAACCAAAATAGATTTTCCTGGGAAATATGTTAAGGAACATCCTTTCCAGGTAAATGACTTGTATATAAGGCAAAATAAATAACCAAAAGCAAAAATACTCCTCCACACCTTGCGCTATGTTCACACGTAGCGTTTGTGATGTGTTTTTGCACTTTTGCATTGCTTTTAACCGTGACAAATGCATTCACCGGGAATTGTCATTTTCACATTTTACAACCTTATCTGGCCATGTGGTGTAAGACATTATCAGACACATCCTGTTTCATTTATGTATTTCATATTTAAGTCACAAAGCCTATTTATATAGGGCCATCAGGCGGTCTTTACTCTTCTTAAAGGGCCAGCAGTCGGCCCTCGCTATTCTTAGAGAGCCATCAGCCAGCTATGCTTTGTTTTTCCCATTACTAAAGAGTGGGTCTTCTATACTGTTATTGCGTATGTAGTGAGTGGCAGGTCTGCCCAAAATTTGGACGCACCCCAATACCCCTTTGAAAATTTGGACGCACCCCAATACCCCTTTGAAGAGACTTAGAGGGTTGGGCCTCCTGAAAACAATGTTCCCATTATTAGGAAGTGGGTCTCCCATTGTGTATGCCTATGCAGTGAATGCAAGAGCTGCCAAAAATTTGGACCTACTCCAATGCCCCTTGCAAGAGACGTAGAGGAGGGCCTCCTGAAAACAATGTTCCCATTATTAGGAAGTGGGTCTCCCATTGTGTTTGCCTATGCAGTGAACGCAAGGGTTGGCAAAAATTTGGAGGCACTCCAATGCCCCTTGGAAGAGATGTGGAGGTCAGAGGGCTTCCTGAAAACAATGTTCCCATTATTAGGAAGTGGATCTCCCATAGTGTTGGCCTATGCAGTGAATGCAAGGGTTGCCAAAAATTTTTGAGGAACTCCAATGCCCCTTGGAAGAGACGTGGAGGTCAGGAGGAGGACAAGAGCAAATAGCCAAAATCAGGAAGCGTATACCCATGTGTGGGTGTGAAAAGGTGCATGGCAATACACGTCCCAAAAAAAGGCACTGGATTTGAGTTTATGTTATGCAGCTATTGTGGCGCCCCTGAGGGTTCGGCCGCCATAGAGTTATTGCATCTCATCCAGAGATGTGGTACCTCACTCTCAGGTAAAGAAGGAGTATGGCTCAGGACTCTAACACTACATCCACTACACCACATTTCCGGGGGACAGGGCGAGATTGCTCCTACGGGAGAGCACAATCCCTGATCCCTGGCTGGAGTGGGGAGGAACCACCTAGAGAGGGGGAACTATGTAGTGGATGGGTGGAGGACGTAGATCCTGGGAGCACTGGAGTAGGAGTATAAAACAGGACACCATCTTAGATCAGGGTTCAGTGGAGTTCCAGTCAGATAGACTGAGGAGAAGTGACAGGAGCAGAGGCTCTGTATGAGCTCTGCTCCACAGGCGGGCCTAGTCAGGAGGCCTGAGCCTGGAAGGAGAAGAGAGGAGTGGGAGCAGGAAAGGATCCAGGAACGAGGAGACAAGGGACCCTAGGGGTACGGGCCGTGCAGCAAGCCACCCGTACGCCCGCCGCTACTAGAGAGTAGGGGGGTCAGGCCAGATAAAGGGAACCGGTTCCTCAACTAGCAAGAACTACAAGGTTCAACTAGAAAACCGGAGGCTGCAGCACTTCAAGTACCGCAGACCACAAGTCCACACCAGTACACTAAGAAGGTAGCCACATAGGACCCAGGGGACGGAACACACGTCGCCCGCCAAGGCCCGAGGATACCGGATAGAAGTGTCACTGGGTGTGAGGTGCAGGGAGAAGGCCAGAGAAAGGACACACAGAAGCGGGTACTGCTAAATGCTCCGGAGTTACCTGGGAGTCGGCTGAACCCCTTACTGAATAAACAGAGGACGACGTGGGAAGTCGTGATCTGCAGTGATGACTTTGAATGAAACAACTGTGAGTAAAGGACCTGAGACTGCATCCCATTGACTCCGTGTTTATTACTGACTCCCTGCACTATAACCACCAACATCCACGCACGCTGCCCTGAAGCTACACTTTTCCTGTGGGGAGTTACACTACCTTAGCTGCTATACAACCGGCTTCAGAGGACTGTTCCGCAGCAGCGGCCCCATTAGCCGCACTCCACAGGTGGCGTAGTCGAACATTAACACCTATACACATAGACTACCCCTTTGGTTTGACCGCCCTGGGACACGGACTGGGTCACCGCCACGGTGACTACAACGTCCAGCGTCTACCGGCCCGGCTCCGGGTACCCCACGGCCCAGGGGGCGCGTCACTGTCATTCGGTGGTGTTGAGAAGTCTGGCCCAATCCAGCCCTTATTCATTTTTATAAGAGTCAGCCTGTCAGCATTTTCAGTTGACAGGCGGATGCGCTTATCAGTTATAATTCCACCAGCGGCACTAAAAACCCGCTCTGATAAAACGCTAGCGGCAGGGCAGGCCAGGACCTCCAAGGTGTAGAGAGCCAGTTCATTCCACGTGTCCAGCTTGGATACCCAATAATTATAAGGCACAGAGGAATCACGGAGGACATTGGTACGGTTGGCAAGGTACTCTCTCAGCATCTTCCCAAACTTTGCAATCCTTGTGAGAGTACCCTGCGCCTCAGGGCCTGTGCGATGGGAAGGGCTGAGATAACTGTCCCAGAACTTTGACAGTGTTCATCTGCCTCTGCAGGATTGGAGTTGTGTCTCTCTCGCTTGTATTCCTTGGTTGTCCAACAAACTGTGACCTCTGCTGCCAGCGTTTTCAGATGGGAATTTTTTTAATAGTTCTGCAACAAGGGCCTTCTGGTACTGCCCCATTTTTGTAGACCTGTTCGCCTCAGGAATAAGAGATATAAAGTTCTCCTTGTAGCGTGGGTCCAGAAGTGTCACCAACCAATAATGACTGTCACCCAAAATGTTGAGAACGCGAGGGTCATGGGAAAGGCAGCGTAACATAAACTCAGCCTTGTGTGCCAGACTGCTAACAGGCAAGACTTCCGTGTCCTCACCAAGAGAATGACTGACCATGCTCTCCTCCTCCACCTCCTCCTCCTGCCTGTCTTCAGGCCATCCACGCTGAACAGACAATATGACAGTTGTGCAGGTATTACCATCTATAGCACAGGAAACTAGATCCTGTTCTTCCTCTTCCTCCTCCTCCTCTTCCTCATTGTCACCCAATCCACTTTGGGATGAGATGAGGCTGGGTTGTGTGTAATCACTCTGTATGGTTCCTTGCTCCATCTCATCATGCTCCGCCTGCAATACATCCTCTTTGATTGTGAGTAGAGAGCGTTTCAGAAGACAGAGAAGCGGGATGGTGACGCTAATTATAGCATCATCACCGCTCCCCATCTTGGTGGGGTCCTCAAAGTTTTGGAGGATGGTACGTATATCTGGCATCCATGTCCACTCCTGAGGTCTTATGTGTGGAGTCTGAACTGAATACCGACGGGCTTGTTGATGCTGGTAGTCAACAACTGCCCTCTTCTGCTCACAAATCCTTCCCAACATCTGCAGTGTAGAGTTCCAATGCATGGTGACATCACACAACAGTCGGTGAGCCAGAAACTGCAAATGCTGCTGAAGCATTGCAAGGACGACGGAAGCTGTAGGTGACTTTCTAAAATGGGCACACAGGCGGCGTATTTTGACAAGCAGATCCAGCAGCTCCGGGTAGGTATTGAGAAACCGCTGAACCACGAGGTTAAGCACATGGACCAGGCACGGTACATGTGTGAGCTCGCCTCACCTCAGAGCCACCAGCAGGTTCCAGCCAAGGTCACACACGACCATGCCTGGCTGTAGGTACAGCGGTGTCAGCCACAGATCTGCTTGCTCTTTCAGAGCTGTCCACAACTCTTCAGCATTATGCGGTTTGTCACCTAAGCATATTAGCTTCAGCACAGCCTGTTGGCGCTTGTCTGAGGCAGTGCTGCAGTGCTTCCAGCTTGTGACTGATGTGGTCATTTCGGAGATGGAGGCTGAAGAGGAGGAGAAGGCTGAGGAGGATGAGGTGCAGGAGCTGTAGACCGTAGGGGCAACCCTGATTGACCTAGGGCCCGCAATCCTCGGCGTCGGGAGGATATGTTCCGTCCCAAGGTCCAACTGGGTCCTGGCTTCCACTATGTTAACCCAGTGTGCCATCAGCGAGATGTTCCGACCCTGCCCACAAGCACACGTGTCAATGGTTAGGTGGACTTTTCCAGTAACTGCATTGTTGAGGGCACGGTTAATGTTGTGGGACACGTGCTTCTGTAATGCGGGGATGGCACACCTGGAGAAATAGTGGCGGCTGGGGACCGAGTACCGAGGGACGGCCGCCGCCATCAGGTAGGAAAGCGTCCGTCTCCACGAGCCTAAAAGGCAACATTTCGAGCGCAAGCAGTCGCGAAATGTGGGAATTTAGTAGTGTGGCCTGTGGGGCGTTGGCTGCGTATTTGCACTTGCATTCCAAGGACTGGGGTATGGACAACTGAACCCTGCGCTGGGACAAGGACGTGCTTGCTGATGGTGCTAGTTGAGAGTGTGCAATGACAGGTGTAGGGCAGGAGGCATCTTCACATGCACTATGGACAGGGGATTGGCTTGCACGCACAACAGCGGAAGAAGCTGTGGTGTCACCCGCAGACACTGTTCCTGGACAATGGGGTTCGGCAAACAAAGTCGGGTGCTTTGCTGCCATGTGCCTGATCATACTGGTGATGGTCAGGCTGGTAGTTTTGCTATCGCTGCTGATGCTGGCCTGGCAGGTCTTGCAAATGGCCTTTTCGGGGTTATCGGCAGAGTCATTAAAAAACAACCAGACTCGGGAAGACCTAACAGTTGTACTGGCAACTTCCGTCGTTTGTGTGTTACGGGGAACGGTTGCCCACCTTTTGTCTGCGGCCACCACACTGCTTCTTCCTGCCTGTTTGGGTGCTCTGCCTCCCTCCCCCTATGTGCTGCTGTCCTCGCTCTGCATGTCCTCCTGCAGGTTGGGTCAGTTACTATATCATCCACCACCTCGTCTTCCACTTCCGCACCCTGGTCCTCCTCCTGACTTTCTGGCAATTGTGTCTCATCATC
Source organism: Phyllobates terribilis (assembly GCF_046119375.1). Taxonomy (NCBI): domain Eukaryota; kingdom Metazoa; phylum Chordata; class Amphibia; order Anura; family Dendrobatidae; genus Phyllobates; species Phyllobates terribilis. The sequence continues at coordinate 175,300,479 of NW_027362764.1, forward strand.
GTCCACCTCTTGTGACACTTTCCCACCATCGCCTTCGTATGACCGTGACTGCTCAAATATTTGGGCATTGCTACATGCGATCTCCTCTTGCCCCGCTTCAAGTGGACCAGGCGAGAGGCCCGAATCTATAAATGAAAAAGTGAACAGCTCTTTGGAGTGTTCAAGTGTGGGATCAGTTGTCTCTGGGCACTCAGCATGGTGGGAGGAAGGAGGATCAGGGTAAGGAATATGCGATCCAGACTCACGGCTACTGAGACTTGACTGTGTGGAAGACAGGGTGGTGGTGGTGGCTAAGTAACTAGAAGCATTATCTGCTGTCCAACCAATAACCTTTTCACACTGCTCTATGTTCAATAGTGGTGTTCTGCGGTCCCCTCTTAATTCGGACAGGAAGGTGGAGCGAGAAAATGTAGGTGTTTGTTGTCGCACAATTTCAGCTTGCCCATGGCCTCGGCCTCTGCATGCACCATCACCATCACATCCAGTTCCCCATCCCTTGCCACGTGCCTCGCCCATTTCAAATGGAGGACAATATCTTCCACGCTCACTACAAATGGCTGAATTTGGAGCGAACTTATATGTGATCCGTGTGACGGACAAACCACAGTTTTAAATAGCTGGCCTGTAGGTAACTATTTTTGGCAGCGCCGACCTCGTGTCAATAAGTTCGCTGACACACTGCAACAAAATTTCAATGGAGGCCAGAAATGGCAATATTTTCAGCGCAATTATATGTGATCCGTGTGACGGACAAACCACAGTTTTAAATAGCTGGGCTGTAGGTAACTATTTTTTCACTTAACTTTTTCACATTACTTTCAATTTAGACCCAATTTTTTTAATTTTTGCAAGGGTAACAGGAAAAAATGGACCCCAAAATTTGTTGTGCAATTTCTACTGAGCACGCTGATACCCCATATGTTGGGGAAAACCACTGTTTGGGCACACAGCAGGGCTCGGATGGGAAGGAGCGCCATTTGACTTTTTGAATGTAAAATTTGCTTGAATAATTAGCAGACGCCATGTCGCATTTGGGGAGTCCTTGATGTACCTAAAAAGTCGAAACCCCCCACAAGTGACACAATTTTGGAAATTACACCCCTCAGGGAACTTATCAAGATGTGGTGTGAGCGTCTTGAACCCCCAGGTGCTTCACAGAAGTTTATAACATTGAGACGTAAAAATAAAATTTTCACATTTTTACCACAAAAAATGTTTTTTAGCCCCCAATTTTGCATTTTTATAAGGGTAACAAGAGAAATTGCACCATACCAGTTGTTGTGCTATTTCTCCCAAGTAAGCCGATTGGGCGCACGGTAGGGTTAGGAAGGGAAGGAGCGCCATTTGACTTTTTGAATGTAAAATTTGCTTGAAGAATTAGTGGACACCATGTCGCATTTGGAGAGCTCCTGATGTACCTAAACAGTGGAAACCGCCCACAACTGACCTTATTTTGGAAACTAGACCCCTCAAGGAACGTCTCTAGATGTGTGGTGAGCACCCTGAAACCCCAGGTGCTTCACAGAAGTTTATAACGTAGAGCCGTGAAAAAAATTCAACAAAAATGATCTTTTAGCCTCAAATGTTTTATTTTACAAGCGTAAGAGGAGAAAATGGACCCCAAAAACAGTTGTGCAATTTCTCCTGAGTATGCCGATACCTCATATGTGGGGAAAATACACTGTTTGGGTGCACGGCAGGGTTCAGAAGAGAAGGAGCACTGTGTGACTTTTTGAACGAAAAATTGGTTGGAATCGAGAGCGGACACCATGTCGCGTTTGGAGAGCTTGTGATGCGTCTAAACAGTGGAAACCCCCCACAAGTGACCCCATTTTGGAAACTAGACCCCTCAAGGATTTTATCAAGGGGTATATTGAACATTTTGAACCCAGAGGTACGACACAGAATTTGATAACATTAGGTCATCATATTGAACAAGCTGTCATTAGTCTTGAGCGCAAGTACTTGCTACTTAATTTTGCATCGGGTACTCGAGTATGCATCATGTATCGCGGGTGCTCGAGTGACATGCTTCAATCCCCGCCCTGCATGCTTCACGGTTATAAGACACCCAAAAAAAATGCGGGGATCGCTCGTGCATGGCAGGTAAACCCCATGTGTTTTTTTTGGCTGTATAACAGTCGTGGAACATATGGGGCGGAGACTCAAGCATTTCACTCGAGCACCTACGATACATGGTGCATACCCGAGCACCCGATGCAAACTCAAGCAGCAAGCACTTGCGCTCAACACTAGTCGCCATATTGTCATCATTTTTTTTCTATACTTTTGAAAAAATCCCAACCCCAACATAACCCCAACCCTAATACAACTCCAAAGCTAATACAACACTAACACAGCCCTAACCCTAACACAACCCTAACACAACCTTAACCCTAGCACAACCCTAACCCTAGAAAAACCCTAACCCTAGCAAAACCCTAATACTAGCACAACCCTAGCCCTCGCACAACTCTAACCCTAACACAAACCCAACCCTAAAGTTTATTTTTTACTCCGTTCCTCGTGCGGTATAAGTGATCAGATGACTTTATTCTTCGGGTCGGTGCGATTACAGCGATACCAGATTCATATTGGGTTTTTATGTTTTGGCAGCTGTCACACACTAAAGGATGCTTTTTTTTTTTGCAAAGACTAGTTTTTGCAATAATTTTTCCATATTTTGGCCGACAGAGTCGTGCAAGGGCTTGTTTTTGTGGGACAAGTTGACGTTTTTATTGGTACCATTTTCGGGCAAATTATATTTTTTGATCGCTTTTTATTCCAATTTTTGGGAGGCAGAATAAACAAAAACCAACAATTCAGGAATTGTTTTTTTTGTTATCTCATTCCGCGTGTGGTAAAATTGATAAGGCAGCTTTATTCTTCGGGTCAGTACGTTTACAGCGATACTACATTTATATAGTATTTAATGTTTTGGCGCTTTTACACAATAAAAACTATTTTATAGAAAAAATAATTTTTTTACATCGCTTTATTCTGAAAGCTAAACTTTTTTATTGTTTGGCTGATGGGCTGTATCATGGCTCATTTTTTGCAGGACAAGATGATGTTTTCAACGGTACCATTTTTATTCACATTTGTCTTTCAGATCGCATTTTATTCCATTTTTGTTTGGCGGTATGATGATAAAGCATGGTTGTTTTTTTTTGTTTGTTTGTTTTTACCGTGGTCACTAAAGGAGTTAACTAGTGGGACAGTTTTATAGGTCAGGTTGTTTTGGACGCGTAGATACAAAATATGTGTACTTTTATTGCTTTTTTTCATAATAATATTTATTTATGGGTACAATATGTTTTTTTTATTATTTTTTCATTTTTTTTATTACAATTTTTTTTTTCACTTTATGACACTTTTTTCACTTTTACACTTTGTCCCACTATGGGACTTTCATTTTTTGCATGCTGATCGCTTGTATAGCATAGGGATGCAGCAGCATCCTTATGCTATGCAGGCTGTGAGCGCTGCACTTGCACAAGTTAGATAAATCGTGCACTGCATGAATTAATTAATTGCAGTGTGCTGATGTGTGTATCATGGGGCGATGTCCACTTTTAATCTGAGTCACAGATCAAAATCTCCCATAAAAGTTTATTGATCTATTAAAATCACAGACAGAACACAGATGTCATCTGTGTATAATCCATGTGCTGTACGTTTTTAACTTTGGAATGGGTAGAAGAAGCTTTGCAAATTTTGGGGGACATACTAGAAAATCACTGATGATACATATAGACAAATTGACAAAACACTGATCCAGAACATTGATCAATGTTGTTTTTTTTCACATAAGAGAAACAAGCAGAAGTATGAATTATGCCTTAAAACTCTTGCTACCTTAGGAGCTGTTACTGAAAAAACTCAAATAAAGTTAATGGTGATTATGAATTAAGTAATAGAGATGAGCGGTGTTCGAATCGAACTGTTCGCCAATCTCAAATTCGAGCTGTTTTGGGCGGTGTTCGAGCCGTTCGGCGAACACGAACGATTTAAAAAAAATATGGCTGTTCGAGGTTATGTTCGATAACTGTTCGTGCACCAAAATCATAACTGGATTTTTTCTCAGTAATGCTGAAAATTAATGTTAATACGCAGTTTGAGGGTACAGTGGGGCGGGGGGAGGGGCAGGAGATGGATCTCTGCATAAATAATGAAGATCTCCATTTTTTTTTCTCTTTCCCGCATTTACAGTGGGGAGGTGCAATCTGTCAGCCTATCAGCAGCGCACACACGGAGAGAACTGCTTTTTTTTCACACAAGCAAGGGCATGTGTCATTGGCAGTGTATGTCACATGTCCTTTCCCTATAAGACCCAGCCATTTTCCCCGTCGCCACCATTTTCTCACTGCTGCAGCTGTGTGTTAGACGGCACCGTAGTTGCTGTGTGCGCTATACTCTGTTAATTTCTAGCCAATTTTCGCACAAATCTACAGATAGCTTGGGAATAGGGAATAGTTGTGATTGCAGTCCTTTTAAGGACTAGGTTAAATAATTTCCTACGACTTTTATCAGGCAGGTCTGTGCTCTTAAATAGATAGGTTGGGAGTAAAGACTAATTGTAATTGCAGTCCTTTTCAGGGCTAGGTTACATAAGTTCCTATCACTTTTATCAGGCAGGTCTGTGCTCTTAAATAGACAGGTTGGGAGTAAAGACTAATTGTAATTACAGTCCTTTTGAGGGCTAGGTTACATCAGTTCCTATCACTTTTTGCCAGGCAGGTCTGTTTTAGTGCTGTGCAAGTTTTTTTCACAGCATTTGGCTAAATCTAGCAAAGCAAATCCTTTTTGGCCTCTTGCAGTGTGTGTTAGTCAGTGGAGTAGCCTATCTGTGTTGCAAGCTACACCACCTGTGTATAGAATACCAATTTTTTTACTGCACCTAGTGAAGTAAAACCTTTTGGGCATAGCATCATTCTATTAGTCCATCTATACTAACCTCCACCAGGTTGCAAATTCAATATAATTTTTATCTGCATCTAGCTCTGAAAAAATATTTCGGGTTGTAGCAGTGTGTGGGACTTGTTCTATTAGTCCATCTATACTAACCTCCACCAGGTTGCAAATTCAATATAATTTTTTTCTGCATCTAGCTCTGAAAAAACATTTTGGCTTGTAGCAGTGTGTGGGACTTGCTCTATTAGTCCATCTATACTAACCTCCACCAGGTTGCAAATTCAATATAATTTTTTTCTGCATCTAGCTCTGAAAAAATATTTGGGCTTGTAGCAGTGTGTGGGACTTGTTCTATTAGTCCATCTATACTAACCTCCACCAGGTTGCAAATTCAATATAATTTTTATCTGCATCTAGCTCTGAAAAAATATTTCGGCTTCGGCTTGTAGCAGTGTGTGGGACTTGTTCTATTAGTCCATCTATACTAACCTCCACCAGGTTGCAAATTCAATATAATTTTTTTCTGCATCTAGCTCTGAAAAAATATTTGGGCTTGTAGCAGTGTGTGGGACTTGTTCTATTAATCCATCTATACTAACCTCCACCAGATTGCAAATTCAATATAATTTTTATCTGCATCTAGCCCTGAAAAAATATTTGGGCTTCGGCTTGTAGCAGTGTGTGGGACTTGTTCTATTAGTCCATCTATACTAACCTGCACCAGGTTGAAAATTCAATATAATTTTTTTCTGCATCTAGCTCTGAAAAAATATTTCGGCTTGTAGCAGTGTGTGGGACTTGTTCTATTAGTCCATCTATACTAACCTCCACCAGGTTGCAAATTCAATATAATTTTTATCTGCATCTAGCTCTGAAAAAATATTTGGGCTTCGGCTTGTAGCAGTGTGTGGGACTTGTTCTATTAGTCCATCTATACTAACCTGCACCAGGTTGCAAATTCAATATAATTTTTTTCTGCATCTAGCTCTGAAAAAATATTTCGGCTTGTAGCAGTGTGTGGGACTTGTTCTATTAGTCCATCTATACTAACCTCCACCAGGTTGCAAATTCAATATAATTTTTTTCTGCATCTAGCTCTGAAAAAATATTTCGGCTTGTAGCAGTGTGTGGGACTTTTTCTATTAGTCCATCTATACTAACCTCCACCAGGTTGCAAATTCAATATAATTTTTTTCTGCATCTAGCTCTGAAAAAATATTTTGGCTTGTAGCAGTGTGTGGGACTTGTTCTATTAGTCCATCTATACTAACCTGCACCAGGTTGAAAATTCAATATAATTTTTTTCTGCATCTAGCTCTGAAAAAATATTTTGGCTTGTAGCAGTGTGTGGGACTTGTTCTATTAGTCCATCTATACTAACCTCCACCAGGTTGCAAATTCAATATAATTTTTATCTGCATCTAGCTCTGAAAAAATATTTGGGCTTCGGCTTGTAGCAGTGTGTGGGACTTGTTCTATTAGTCCATCTATACTAACCTGCACCAGGTTGCAAATTCAATATAATTTTTTTCTGCATCTAGCTCTGAAAAAATATTTTGGCTTGTAGCAGTGTGTGGGACTTGTTCTATTAGTCCATCTATACTAACCTCCACCAGGTTGCAAATTCAATATAATTTTTTTCTGCATCTAGCTCTGAAAAAATATTTCGGCTTGTAGCAGTGTGTGGGACTTTTTTCTATTAGTCCATCTATACTAACCTCCACCAGGTTGCAAATTCAATATAATTTTTATCTGCATCTAGCTCTGAAAAAATATTTGGGCTTGTAGCAGTGTGTGGGACTTGTTCTATTAGTCTATCTATACTAACCTCCACCAGGTTGCAAATTCAATATCATTTTTATCTGCATCTAGCTCTGAAAAAATATTTGGGCTTGTAGCAGTGTGTGGTACTCATTGTATTAGGCCATCTATACCAAGCTCCACCAGCTTTGAAATTAATAATAATTTTTAGCTGCATCTAGCCCTGAAAATAATTTTTCTTCCCAATAGTGGTAGCAATAGAAATATGGGGCGCGCGCCTGGCTAACAAAAATATACGCTTCATAACAAAAAACACCAGCCTAGCGCACTGCATTAATAAGATGGCATCATCGTCTCTCCCAGTGCTAGGCCTACTACGCCGGCTAGCATTCCTGTGCCTAAAACACAATGTATGGGTCCGCGCTAGCCACGATGCTGAGGGGTCTAAAGCTGCTGCTAACGCTTTATCACAATTCAATTGGCAGATTTTCACAGAGCTCTTCCCCAACGCCCACCCATCGGGCAACAGTTGCCCACCCTCCCTATGGGATCTAGTGGCGAATAGTTGATGCCATTAATCAGAGCGTCAGTTGCCCCGTCGACGTGGCAAGCATACGTTAAGGCATGGGAAGAGTGGACACGACTAGTAGCAGGCAGACGGGTTGACCAATGTGAACAAGCCAAATCACAAGTCACCATAGAATTTCTCCACCAGCTAATGATGAGGGGCATATCAGGGGCGTCAGCGCAGCGGTGTCTGACCGGAGTAGCATTTCACTTCCAACTACTGAATTGGGGAGATGTGACAAAGATTCATCATCAGACAATCCATAAAAGGGTGGAAAAGGGGTCAGCCAAGTCAGGAGTGTAGACTTCCCGTCCCGTGTCACTAAAACTGATTTCTCACCTCATATCCCTAACACCATTAACATGACACTCACAATTTGAAGCAACACTACTGTCTACTGCATTTGCGATCGCCTTCTTCGGGGCGCTATGCATAAGCGAATTAGTCCCTCAATCCAAAATTACCACCAGTGGAGGCTTATTACACCAGGACGTAGTCATAGCCAATAATGCAATACGTCTACGCATGCGCCAATCGAAAATGGTTCCAGCGGGCAGGGGCACTTGGGTACTTCTACAACCCACAAACGGTACACTGAGTAACAAGAGTAAAAACATATATAACCATCAGATCACAAAGTAATTTCTTCCTATCACACATTGATGGAACACCATTATCAAGATACCATTTCCAAGCTGTATTTAATAAATGCATAACATCAGCAGGGAACCACCCCAAAGATTACGGTACACACTCATTCCGCATAGGCGCGGCCACGGAAGCAGCAAGAGCAGGACTGTCAGAAACGGAAGTTCAGAGGATAGGGAGATGGCGATCCACGTGTTTGGCGAGATACATAAGACCGGACTTGTTATCCTAACGTGGTTTGTTTCTTTTACAGGTGACGCTAAGCCAACAGTGTGGGTGATAGGCCACTCGTATATATATTGGGCAGAAAAAAGTCCGCCCAGGCGGGAGGAAATTAGAGTTTCATAACACATATTTCAACGGGAGAGGTATTAGAGGCCTGCTATGGCCACAGGTACTAATGGAGGTAATCAAGGTAGGGAGAGAGGCAAGAGGTCTGGTCATCTTAGTTATACAGGCCGGGTGAAACAACCTAGGTCATCACAAGAGCGCATAACTAATGGCAATAATGAAACTAGACACTGAGCGCTTCAGAGAATTTTTCACAAAACTAACTATAGTATGGTCAGAGATTGTGCCGATATCGGTATGGCAAGGTGCGCGAGACATCACGGCCATCGAACGGACAAGGCGGGTAATAAATATTCGGATGGCAAAATTTAGAAGAGACAGAGGCGGTGTAGTGATACGACACCGACAACTGGAAGGAGATAAAGCAGGCATCATACGGCCCGACGGTGTTCACTTAATGGATATTGGACTGGACATATTACTGTCAGGACTCCAGGACGGAGTGGAACAAGCGTTAAGAGTGATGGGTGGGGGTCAGAGTCCTGCATACGAGTACGCAGGATCCTCCGTGGCCTGGAAATAGAAAGGACATGTTGGAGAGTTACACTTGTTGGCCAACTTGCCGGAGTGGAGACCCAGGGCATGCTGCAACAAGCTGAATTATTTTAGAAATAAAATGCCTTTCTAATGGAATGAGTATAAAGAGTTAAAAAAGCTGTGACCGATCCTCACCCATCCATTTGTAAGAGTTACATTATTGTATTGTCAAGGAAAGGGGGGTGGTAGGGGGGCTGAGCATCTGGGTTTGGTTGGGGGTCCCCACAGTCTGCCTAGGCTAGATGCATATAAAAATTCTTATTCTTATTAGATATACAGGCGGTGCAGCTTGCTTCGCAGCTGGGCTGCTACGCCCAAAGTATTGCCTAGGCTAGATGCAGTTAAAAATTCTACGCTGACTAGCAGACACTGAAGCTTTGGAGCAGACCTCTGAGTAAACAGCTCTTCAGACTCAACCATCTGTGTTACCCCAAGCCATAGTGTATGTAGTTTCTTACAGTTAAAAGGGGGGGAGCGACCCAACCCACCTGGAATTGACGATGCCAACGTCACGTAAGACACAGCAAGGGGACTCCAAAAAGAGTCTCCATTTTTTCCAAAAATTGTGGCACAGACACCACTTAACCCTAGAACGCATACCTGGGGCCTCGCAGGCCCGTCCTGTTGATTGTTTTCTGCAAGATTACTTTAGATAGAATTTTGAAACTCTAGGTATTCTTCATGTATATAGTTGTGTGTCATTTGAGTTTGAGTTATTTCATGTTCTTTGCACACGGGCCTAAAAGGCCCCAGGTATGTGAAAGTGTAGATTTTTATGGTCATGCGTTCTAGGGTTAAGTGGCATCAATTGCTCCACAGTTGCTTAAAACGGTTGGTGAGGTGATTTTACCAAATCCTCAAGCTTTTAGTCTCCCCAGGATGACACAGGGGTAGAAAAGTCCTTGCAAATCCATGATTTGTTCATCTTTATGAACGTGAGTCTGTCTACATTCTCAGTGGACAGCCGTGTGCGCTTATCTGTCAGCACACCACCAGCAGCGCTGAACACACATTCAGAGGGAACGCTGGCTGCAGGGCATGACAAGATCTCCAAGGCGTGAGTGGCGAGCTCCGGCCATTTTTCCAGATTGGAATCCCAAAATGAGCAAGGGTCCAGTGACACAGTCATGGCTTCGATGTTCACTTGGAGATACTCCTGTACCATCCTCTCTAGGCGTTGACTATGTGTCAGACTTCTTGTCTCCTGTGGCCTTGCAAAGGATGGTCTAAAAAAGTGGTGAAACGATTCCACAAAATTGCTGTTACCAGCAGATACTGTGTTACTGTTACGGTTTGAGTGATGAAGACTCGACAGTACCACGGTTGGCAAGTTAGAACTGTGAGATTCACTATGTGCACCACTGGTGTTTTGTGGAAAAGCACATGTAAGATTCTGCAACAGCGTCTGCAGATACTCCTGCATGCGTGAATCCCTTTCTATGGCAGGAATTATTTCGGCAAATTTACTTTTGTACCGGGGATCTAAGAGTGTGGCAACCCAGTAGTCGGGATTACTTCGAATTCTGACAATCCGAGGGTCATGTTGCAGGTAGTGCAGCAAGAAGGCACTCATGTGTCTTGCGCATCCAGGAGGACCAAGTCCTTGTTGTGTTGGTAGCGAGGTAAGAATCATGCTTCCTTCCTCTGCCCTCTCCCCCCAACCTCGCACAACAGAAATGTGATCAAGGTCTCCCTCATCTGATGAGTCTTCCATGCCCATCGCCAGTTCGTCCTCCACTTCTTCCTCGGCTCCTGCACCTTCCTCAACAGTTTGGCTGCTACCATGCGCCCTGGTTAATCCCTCTCCCCCACCCTCCCATGCCTGCCGCCTTGGTGCTGCCGACCGTCTGGACCTTGGAGATGTTATCCCTTCCGCATACGACTCCTCCTCTACTTCCTCCACCTCCTCTTGTCCCACCACCTGACTCTGAATTCTGTTTAATGTGTGCTCCAGCATGTAAATCACCGGAATAGTCATGCTGATAATGGCATCGTCGTCAGCACTAAACATCTTCATCGCCATTTCAAAACTGTGCAGAAGGGTGTGTGGCGCCCCTGAGGGTTCAGTCGCCACAGAGTTACTGCATCTCACCCAGAGGTGTGGTATCTCACCCTCAGGTAAGGAAGGAGTATGGCTCGGGACCCTAACACCTGCATCCAACACATACCCGCAGTGGGGGTAGGGGGAGATTGCTCCTATGGGAGAGCACAGTCCCAGGTCCCTAGCTGGCGGGAGGGTCCTATGTAGTGGGTGCTTAGGGAAGCAGCTTAGGTGAGCACATGACAGAGAGAGTATAAATAGGAAGCCATCTTAGAAAGAGCAAGCCAGTCAGAGGAGGAGAAGTGACAGGAGCAGATGCTCTGCATGAGCTCTGCTCCGGAGGCGGGCCTAGCCTGGGAGGCCCAGGACTGAAGGAGAGAAGAGAGGAGTGGGAGCAGGAAGGCTCCAGGAACCGAAGGGACCCTAGGGGTACGGGCCGTGGAGAAGGCCACCCGTATGCCCACTGCTACCAGGAGGTAGAGTAGTCAGGCCAGATAAGGGGAACCGGTCCCTCAACTAGCGGAGAAACAGCAAGGCTCAACTAGAAACCGGAGGCTGCAGCATTTCATGTACTGCAGGCCAAAGTCTACACCAGTCTCACTAAGAAGGTAGCCACATAGGACCCAGGGGACGGAACACACATCGCCCGCCAAGGCCCGAGGATACCGGATAGAAGTGTCACTGGGTGTGAGGTGCAGGGAGAAGGCCAGAGAAAGGACACACAGAAGGGGGTCCTGCTAAGTACTCCGGAGCTATCTGGGGGTGGACTGAGCCCCTCACTGAGTACGCACAGCACGACGGGGGAGATAGCTCTGGTACCTGTAATCTGGACTGCAACAACTGTGAGTAAAGATCTTGGGACTGCATCACACGGACTCTGTGTTCATTACTGACTCCCTGCACTACAACCACCATCATCCACCCACACTACCCTGAAGCTACACTCTTCCTGTGGGGAGTAATAATACCATTGCTGCAAAACCACCAGCTTCAGAGGACTGTTCCGCAGCGGCGGCCCCTTTGGCCGCACTCCACAGGTGGCGTAGTCGGACATTATAAAACCCATATATACAAATTACCCTTGGATTGACTGCCCTGGGTCATGGACCGGGTCACCGCCACAGTGACTACAGCCCCCAGCGTCTACCGGCCCGGCTCCGGGTACCCCACGGCCCAGGGGGCACGTCAACTTCATAGGTCCCTGATCTGAGATCACTCCTGCAGCGTGATTTGCCCCACCTCTGGATCTCGTTGGCCCAGGCTATACGTCAGAACGTATTGCACCAGGGCTTGTCGGTGCTGCCACAGTCGCTGCAACATGTGCAGAGTTGAATTCCACCGTGTCGGCACATCGCATTTCAGCCGGTGAACTGGCAGGCCCAATGACTTCTGTAGAGATGTAAGTCGTTGAGCTGCGGGATGCGAATGGCGGAAGTGAGCACACAGCGACCGTGCCCTCTGCAGAAGGCCATCTAGTCCAGGATAGTGGGCTAAAAATTGATGGAAAACCAGGTTCAACACGTGAGCCATACAAGGCACGTGTGTGACATTGCCCCGGCGAAGGGCCACACCCAGGTTTGCAGCATTGTCGCACACGGCCTTCCCTGGTTGCAGGTCCAGTGGAGACAACCATTTATGAAACTGGGTCTCCAGAACTGACCACAACTCCTCAGCTGTGTGACTCACATTTCCCAGACATTTCAAAGTAAACACTGATGCCGTTGAGCCCTGCTGCCAGCATAGTAAGGAGGTGTGCAGAATTCCTTCTGCGCAGTTAGAAAGCAGGTGGCATTACCAGACAGGCTTTGGGTGCAGGTGGAGGACCGAGAGGAGGTTGAGGAGGCAGAAGCAGTGGAGGAACTTCGAGATAAAGAGGACTGACGCACAACTCGTGGGGACGGTAAGACTTGGACAGCAGCCCCTTGTCCTGCTGTCACCATAGTTACCCAGTGCCTAGTCAGCGACATGTAATGCCCCTGTCCATGCCTACTCGTCCAAGTGTCTGTGGTGAAACAGAGTTTCTCAAAGAAGCGATGATGTTGTGTGCGACATGCTGGTGGAGCGCAGGCACACCTTTCTTTGAGAAGTAGTGCCGACTGGGCATCTGGTACTGGGGCACTGCAACGGACATAAGGTCTCGAAAATCCTTTGTGTCCACCAGGCGGAAAGGCAGCATTTCTGTAGCCAACAGCTTGCAGATGGTGAAATTCAACCTCTTAGCTTTGTCATGGCTAGGAGGAAATGGTCTTTTTTACTTTTCCACATCTGAGGGACCAAGGGCTGGCTGTTGTGCTTAGATGGGGTTGATAAGGGTGTCTCCGGCAAACTGCCGGTCTGTGAGGAAGATGCAGGCGGACATGTTAGGTTGCCTTGATCCAAAGGTGGTGCTCTCGATGTCGGAGAGCGCTCAACACCAGCTGGTGTTTCCACTTCCAAATGAACTGACGACCTGCCAATCACACTGGCTCTTGCGGGTTAAGAGGTGGCAGGTCTGCATCCAAAAACATGTGTGACTGCTGTCCCCCCAGTCACAGAGGATGAAGAGGCCGCGGATGCACAAAATGGGGCAGACGGTGGTTGGCCCGGCCCGCTAGGCCGCATTGTAGCACAGTGAGCTTCCCACTGCAACTTATGCTTCATATCCATGTGACGGTTCATGCATGAAGTACTCAAACTATGGATTTTTTGGCCTCTACTTAGCTTTTGGTGACAAATATTACAGATAACACGAGTTGGGTCATCCTTATCGATCTGAAAAAATGCCCAGGCTATGCAAGGCTTAGAGCCCATGCGACCTGAAGAGCCACTACGACTTGTGGTCAGAGGCAGAGTTGTGGTTGAGGATGCAGTTGTTGACGTGCTTCCAGTACTCCGTCTCTGTCCAGGAAGGCGCAACCTAACCTCATCGTCAATAGCATCTGTGACGCCCCGCTGCGCTTGGTATCACAGATCCTAGAAGAGTGCATTGATGGAATCCTCCACAAGAGGCCCCCATAAACATTCACACATCTCCACCTTCCACCTCAGACCAGCAGAGGGAGCCCGTTAGGGATATAAATAGGGAAGGTGGAGCTAGGCAGTTCAGTTCCTCTGAAGAGTTCCTGCAGTAGAGAAGCCTAAGAGAGGTCAGTCTGCAGTGGAGCTCAGTCTAGTCTAGGGAACTCAGTTAATAGTTCAGCAGTGCAGCACGAGGCTCCTGCTAGCTAGATTCAGGGAGCCCAGTTAGAGCTTAAGGTGTGCAGGCGCCATAAGATCGGTGAAGCGCGGCAAGCTGCCGTTAGTGTGTATAGCCTAGTGAGGGCCCGAGTAGGCCGAAGGCAAGTGGCGAGTTAGTACATAAGGGGCAGAGGAGCTTAACCAGCTCACCCCAAAGCATTTACCGGACACCGGATCCGAGCTTACCGGGATCTCTATGACCCAGTAAGGCATAACCGTAATCCTTGGAGAACTACAAGTCTCAGGATCGCTAAGGTGCTGATACGTAACAGAGCCGGAGACGCTTAGGCCCCGCATGCTGGGAGCGTGAACTTCAAGACAAGGCCCTACCACAAGGTCAGCCAGGGCAGGACAGAGACAAAGTTAGGCCTAGCTCCAGGCAGGTCAGAAACTTACTACGCAGAGGCAAGAAACAGGAGGCCATACACCTGCTCATTGGGGAGGATCCTGATATGCACCCTTCACCCTACAGTGCTCCGGGATGTGCCTGAATTTCCACCAGTAAAAGGTACTGAAGTGACTACCGTGTCCGTTCCCATTCTTGCTCTGACCCAGCTGGGTCTCGCCTGTCCTGCATTCCCCCTGCATACGCTGCCCTGAGGCCTAGCTCCTCCTGTGGGGAGCTATACCATCGAGCTGCCTTATCACCGGCCTCAGTGGACTGCTGCAGCGCTGGTGCTTCTCACCAGATACCACAGGTGGCGTCACTAACTCTTATAAAATTAACAATTATCCACCATTTTAAAGAGTGGCCCCAGGGTACGGGCCCGGGAGCCGACCACCGTGACATCCCCAAGGCCAGGCAAAGGCCCGGGTACCGAGTCATCCCCATCCCCTGGGCTAGTCACATCCTCCTCCACCTCCTCTGCTGACCTCATCGACTGGCTGACTGTGGGTTAACAGTAAGTGGGATCTCCAACCTCGTCATCATCACCCTGTGTGTTCTCACACCCGTCTTCCTCAGAGCCAACCTCTTCCTGCCCTGACCGAAAAGTCAAGTTGTCGCTCCAATCAGGTATTTGAGTCTCATCATCGTCTTCATCATTGTCTCCACCAACAGGAGTTACAGTTTGGGAACAAGGGTCTACATTATGCTCAGAACCTTCTTCATCTGGTCCTGGATCCGACTTATAAAGATTCTGGGCATCAGTGCAGATCATTTCCTCATCTGGATTAACAGAAGCTCTGGAGCAGACCTCCGTTTCCCAGGCTATAGTATGAGTAAACAGCTGTGCAGACTCAACCATCTGTGTTACCCCATACTCAGACGGGCAGCTGGAGACTTGGGAGCTGTGAGGAAGCAAGTGCGATTGGGGTGACACCTCTGAGGACTGGAGTATTTGTGATGTTGAAGTTGAGGTGGAGGAGAGCCCACTTGAAGGAGCACTTGATATCCGTTGAAGCACCTGCTGTTTTTGTGCCACATCTGGAATTTGTAGCGATGGGCGTGTCCGTAAGAAATGGATCGTATCACAATGTCCACAAAAAGAAGTAGACATCTTCGTTTGGCTGGAAGATGGTGTTTCTTCTGCAGATGTTACCCCCCACTGCAGGGGGGGCTCGACCCACCAGCGGACAGGCACCAGTATTGGGAGAGGGGGGGCTGGCCGTCAGGGTCCACCGCCGCTCTGGCACAAACACGGCGACACGGAGGTGGCTCGGGCAGGAACGGACTGGCCATGTCAGCTTCGCACTTTTTTGGTTTTAGAAGGGCATGACATGCCTATATCTGTGTCTCCCCCTCCTTTTACTCCTCCACCTCTTTTCTTTTCGCATGACTATATGCACTTGTCACTTTTCCATGTGTTAGTTGTGTCTTCTGAGCAGTTTGTCAGCTTTTGAACACCTTTGAAGTGTTTTCTATGTGTTTTCTATGTGTTGCTATGTGTTTTTATTTGCCTGCCATTGGTTTTAATGGTGTTCGAAGGTGTTCGTCGAACAGTTCGACGAACAGTTTGTCGAACATACGGGTGTTCGACGAACCGAACTCGAACACTACGGGGGTGGCTCAACACTATTAAGTAACACCCATATTCTAAAGCAACTGCACAGAAAAAAAATCATATTTTTGAAGATTTCTGGCCCAATTGACTGACACAAATCATGTTCTTTGTTTGAAATAGTATTCTTTCACTCATTTGTGATCAGGCAGTTTGTTCTGTGCAAAAGACTGACTTAAAATAATGATGTCACTGTAAGAGGTAACATCATCCAGCTGTGAGTAGTGATGTACCATATATTTCATAATGCCATACACTTCCCTCCCACTAAAATGCTTGCCAAAGGCAATGTATATTTAAAGTTTCCAATTGGGTCAAGGTCTGATATATGTCTAAGAATGCAGATGTAAAGAAGGGTACTGAAAGTGTTAATGCTCCTGGCTGTTCATAAAAAACCTTGTCGTCCTGAAGATTCTGTCTTGTTAGTGGTATTCTACAACAATGTGATGGGATGGTAGTGTGAAAAGGTGGCATTGTGGGGGAACTCACTATGGAGATATGGCTGTGTGGGGAACTCAGTGTGAAGATGAGGAAGCCTGTGGGGGCTTAGTATGGAGAAGTGACAGCATGGAGGGCTAAGTATGGACAAGGCGCAGTGTGGGGGTCTCAGTATGGAGAAGGGGCAGCATGGTGGGCTTTAATTTGGAGAAGTTGGGGTGTGGGGTCTCAGTATGGAGAATGGTTAGCATGGGGTGGCTCAGTATGAATAATAAGCAGATTGGAGGGCTTGGTTTGGAGAAAAGGCAGCATGGGGGTCTCAGTATGGAGAATATTGCACCATTGGTGGCTTAGTATGAAGTAGGGTCATCAGCCAACATGGTGGGCCAAGAATGGAGAAGGGCAGCATGGGGGATTCAGTGTAGAGAGAGGGTATCATGAGTGCTCAGTATTAAAAGAGGGCAGCATGGGGAGCTCAATATGGAGAGGAGGTAGCATGGGGGTGACTATAGATAAGGGGCAGCATGGGGACTCAGAATGAAGAATTGGGTAGCAGAGAGCTCTGTATGGGGAAAGGGCAGCATGAAGGGCTCAGTATGGAGAAGGAGCAGCGTGAGGGCTCAGTATGAGTAAGGAGCAGCAGCCAACATGTGGTCTAAGTATGGAGAAGGCTAGAATGGGGGGCTCAGTATGAAAGTGGGCAGCACGCAGGCTTACTATGGAGAGAGGGAGCATTGGGTGCTCACTAAGCACTGTGTGAGACTCATTATGGAGAATGGCACAGCAGAGGGCTCAGTATGGGGAAAGGGAAGCTTGGGGGGCTCAGTATGAAGATGGGGCAGCATGAAAGATGAGGTATCAGTGATTCAGTATGAAGAGGGGGCTCAGTATGGAGAGAGTGCAGCATGGGGCAACAGTGTGAAGTGGGGGTTCAGTAAGGAGAGGAGGCAGCATTGGGGAGGACAGTGTGAATAGGGGGCAGCATGGGACAGTGTGAAGACGGGGCAGCAGGGGGGAACAGTATGGAGATCTTAGTTCACTGAACCTTCAGGATTTGAAGAGTATTTATGTGGAAGAATGGGCCAAAATCACACTTGGTCAATGTACAGTAAAGACCAAAAGTTTAGACACACCTTCTCATTTAAAGATTTTTCTGTATTTTCATGACTATGAAAATTGTACATTCACACTGAAGGCATCAAAACTATTAACACCTGTGGAATTATATACTTAACAAAAAAGTGTGAAACAACTGAAAATATGTCTTATATTCTAGGTTCTTCAAAGTAGCCACCTTTTGCTTTGATGATTGCATTATACACTCTTGGCATTCTCTTGATGAGCTTCAAGAGGTAGTCACCGGAAATGGTCTTCCAACAATCTTGAAGGAGTTCCCAGAGATGCTTAGCTCTTGTTAGCCCTTTTGCCTTCACTCTGCGGTCCAGCTCACCACAAACAATCTTGATTGGGTTCAGGACTGGTGACTGTGGAGGCCAGGTCATCTGGCGTAGCACCCCATCACTCTCCTTCTTGGTCAAATAGCCCTTACACAGCCTGGAGGTGTGTTTGGGGTCATTGTCCTGTTGAAAAATAAATGATGGTCCAACTAAACGCAAACCGGATGGAATAGCATGCCACTGCAAGATGCTGTGGTAGCCATGCTGGTTCAGTATGCCTTCAATTTTGAATAAATCCCCAACAGTGTCACCAGCAAAGCACCCCCACACCATCACACCTCCTCCTCCATGCTTCACGGTGGGAACCAGGCATGTAGAGTCCATCCGTTCACCTTGTCTGCGTCGCACAGAGACACGGTGGTTGGACTCATCAGACCAAAGCACAGATTTCCACTGGTCTAATGTCCATTCCTTCTGTTCTTTAGCCCAAACAAGTCTCTTCTGCTTGTTGCCTGTCCTTAGCAGTGGTTTCCTAGCAGCTATTTTACCATGAAGACCTGCTGCACAAAGTCTCCTCTTAACAGTTGTTGTAGAGATGTGTCTTCTGCTAGAACTCTGTGGCATTGACCTGGTCTCTAATCTGAGCTGCTGTTAACCTGCGATTTCTGAGGCTGGTGACTCGGATAAACTTATCCTCAGAAGCAGAGGTGACTCTTGGTCTTCCTTTCCTGGGGCGGTCCTCATGTGAGCCAGTTTCTTTGTAGCGCTTGATGGTTTTTGCAACTGCACTTGGGGACACTTTCAAAGTTTGCCCAATTTTTCGCACTGACTGAACTTCATTTCTTAAAGTAATGATGGCCACTCATTTTTCTTTACTTAGCTGCTTTTTTCTTGCCATAATACAAATTCTAACAGTCTATTCAGTAGGACTATCAGCTGTGTATCCACCAGACTTCTGCACAACTCAACTGATGGTCCCAACCCCATTTATAAGGTAAGAAATCCCACTTATTAAACCTGACAGGGCACACCTGTGAAGTGAAAACCATTTCCGGTGACTACCTCTTGAAGCTCATCAAGAGAATGCCAAGAGTGTGCAAAACAGCCATCAAAGCAAAAGGTGGCTACTTTGAAGAAACTAGAATACAAGACATATTTTCAGTTGTTTCACACTTTTTTGTTAAGTATATAATTCCACATGTGTTAATTCATAGTTTTGATGCCTTCAGTGTGAATGTACAATTTTCAAAGTCATGAAAATACAGAAAAATCTTTAAATGAGAAGGTGTGTCCAAACTTTTGGTCTGTACTGTATATGACTAGTTTCTCCATACAGGAGGTGTCTTGAAGCTGTCATCACCAACAAATGCTTTTGTACAAAGTATTAAATACATTTCAGTAAGCGTGTTCAATACTTTTTCCCTATGTAATTTCTCATTATTACACATAACTTAATTTATGGATGTCTATGGTTTGATTTCTTTGCCTGTGTGGATTGGATGGGTTGTTACCGATATCTGGTGAGAATTTCATGTCAATAGCACCTTTATAAATATATTTACTTTGAAAATTGGTGACGTGTTCAATACTTATTTTACCCACTGTATGTACAGCAAGTCGTTTTTGCATTGAATATGTTCATTCTTTTTAAGCATTTACCGCGTTTCCAGGTGGGTTATGGAACATACCCAACTGAAAAACATGTCCTGTGCACACACCCTTAGGGTGACTTTCTAGTAGGGGACTTGACCACTTAAAGCTTAAAGTGCCTCGGGCAGCATGAATGGCATATACGGTTTTGTATACGGATGTAAAATTTGACTTGTAAAAAGTGCAAAAAAAGTTGGTTTGTGACACGACGCACACTTAGTGAGGTAGACAGTTGCAATTAAATTTGTGTGTTCTGAGAAATTTTCTTTTAGAAAACAACACAAGAAATGCAAAAATTCAGTACAGTCGCTTAGGACAAGCAAGCACACACACAGTCTGACAGTCATTTTAGCATTTTTTTTTCTTTTTGTGTTGCCTTGCTTCTTTTTTAGTGCATTAAGAATGCAGAAAAAAAATTGTAATTGTAAGTCAAATGCAGCAGGACAGATGCCAGCTACACCATATAACTGCTCAATCACACTGGCACCTCTCCGATTTCTCTCCTCCCTATTTAATGAATCTCTGTATGTGCAGATTAGTGCGCTCATCTTCTTGATGCTGCAGTTGTACAACACATTGCTATCTAGAGTATTTGTCCAATGTTTAAGGCTTCATCTTCCTAATGATATTGATGAGCTATGAACGTTGACATTCTGACTATCCTAAAATTACCCTAAAATGACTGCTGCATTCCCTGCCTTAGCTTTTATACAGTCAATGACATCATCCCAACTGGCAGATTGAGTAGGACTCTATGGCACGATGCCTTCTCCGGCATTCACCGATGATCATCGGGAAAGTACACCCAGCTTCATTACATATGCCCTGGGATGCATACTGACACTGAGTTCCACTTGACTAGCAAATGGGAAGGATGTCATTCATGTCTAGGGGAGGTAAAGCATGATTACAGTATCTGATGTTGGACTATAGTCTATATTCTGTATATTGGAATAGTTTCAATAGAAATGCCATTTGCTTTTTTAGAAATTTTTATTCCTACTATATTCTGCCTAAAAGTTCCAGTTAAGAAGCAATTGTAATTGAAAATAAAGGCCTAGTTGTACTGACAGTTCAGGAGGTCATGAAAATTTAAAGGTGCTCGAGCCCTGTATGTGTACAATCAGAAAACTATACTGGCTTAAAACAAGTATTTGGAAATTTACAGGATGCTTGTTTATTAGATATATATGAGTATCAAGTGTGACATTTTTTTCACTGATTATCATTTGGAAATAAAATATTTCATCAAAACTTATTACATTCTTTACATTATTACAACATTTTTCACACCCATTGAAGGAGTCTTACAATTTAGGTGAATTAGACATATCATAAATATCTATTTGGTGGAGGTCCATCAGATGAGTCCTCCACCTGTCATATGAATGAGGATGCTCTGATAATTGGTTTAAATGAAAATTAGTTTAAAAGAAGATGTGACTTTACCTACAAGTTTTGTGTGCATATTTCCATGTCGAGTATCTAAGAACAATGGACAATTCTAGTCCTGGAGATCTGATTTATCCTCTTAACATGTAAAATTTAACGATAATTATACCTCCTTCATGGAATAAAATAAAAATCATTTGGTTTCAGTGGAGGCCATCACACATTTACATGACATCACTAGTTCAGCTTTGAATATCATACTTTTTACACATACTATAGTAGTAAATCCAATGCTGTGATACATGTCTTAGGGTATTTTGCAGGTAAACTCATTTGCAGTTTCCTCTGTTTAAAACCAATCTTCCCGGTAAATATTATCCATTCATCATGTATATTAATACATATATTTTCCCTGCCTGATGAGCCTTGTTTTGTATTTTCCACATGTTGATTGAAAGGATCATTTGCTAAGAAAGCACCATTTTGTGAATCCGAGAAAAGATGTCAAGTTTTTTTCCATTGCAGATGCTAATTTATCAAGCTAATTATGAGCAAAATGCAGCTAAATTGCTGATAATTTTGAGGCTGATTAATTTAGAAGCCGAGTCATTGGTAGGTGCTTAAAAGATTGGAAATCTAGAGTCAGCGTTGCTGTATGATTATCTGTTACAATATACTTTCCTGCTTATGCAACAGCTGTACTCTTATATTCTGACCCGTATGAGCCTTATCTGGCCCTTTCTACAAGGTCATATTCTATGGCCAGGGTGAGATGTCCTGTTCCTCCTTTTTTCTATATGCCCTTCTTAGTTCCATACTATCATATTCCTTGAGATGTTGAGTCAGCATTTAATTTGGGGAGGGGGTCATATAATCTTGCATTCAGTAGTACACTAAAGACAGGGCTGACACTGCATAAAATCAATGCCCTATGGGTCTCCTGGCTGCCAACAGCTTGACATTAGGTCCCATAGGAGTTGGATGTAGTCTAATAAAAGAAGTTAAAAAGACAGTGCATTAATTGAGTACGGAGCAGAGCTGCCTTCACAGCCTGTGTTATCAGCAGAAGTACAAGTGCAGTGTGGTAAGGAATGTAATTATGAAGCAGATTTCCTGGGAGAGGAATTAGCCTGCTCTGATGCTGATCCCTGTTGTAATGAACATGTTTCCCTATTTAGAAATACAATGCAGTTTAAGATGTTCTCCCTACAATCATAAAATATACAGTAATCCTGAGCTAGAGCGTTACTCTCTCCTGGCGGATGGTGAAGAGTTAACCTGCAGCCTGGTGATGATGAATAAAATAAAATGAGCTGTAAATAATGTAATGATATGTATTGTTAAGCTATGTACCCTGCGCCAGGTGCAAAGACACCCACTCCTCAGTTGGATATAATCTGGGACAGTCATCAAATCCAGTTACATCCTCACAAAAATGACTGATTAAAGGGAAAAAAAAGTTAAAAAAGGAAACATTAAATTTAAGCTGTTTAATGAAAATTCAGGTGAATTTGAGATTGAATATTTTGCGTGAAATAATTAAAACTTACAGTCTGTGCATCTTGAAAGCGTACATTAGGTTATTTCAGTTTTGTTAGTTCTTCCGCGTCGTTTATAACTATAAAGTGAAAGTTTTGGAATGTTGTTTATTTTTGTTTGACACATTTGTAATAATATTTTGATACATTGTTATTAATCTTTGTGAGATAATTCCATTAAACCCATTTAAAGAGTAAAGGGTCAGGGGTGTAAGTATGAGGCTGTGTGCCCACGATGAGATTTTGGTGAGTTTTTGATGATTTTTGCTGCTTCAACATCTTACAGTTCTGGCAAAGTGGATGGGATTCATAGATATATTTTGCTCACTGTGGTTCTTTTTACTCAGTGTAAACTGACCTGCGGTGCGTGATTTAAATCCGCAACATGTCAATTTCTCTTGCGACTACGCAGAGTTTTCTGTGCAGATATTCCCCATTGATATACATTAGGTGCGGAAAATCAGCAGGTAAAAAACGCACAAGCGTTTTTAGTACATTTCCACTGTGGAAATACATCAAGATCGCATGTAATCCGCACATGACTGTATCATTAAAGTTAAAGCCAAATGCCAGGAAGTATCAAAAATAATGCAGCTTTATTTAAAACATGACATATCAACAAGAGACAAATAGTGTTTGCATCAAATCACGATAAAAACACATATAAAAAAAACGCACCCAACAACACAATAAAAAATCACAAGTAACCCCATTTACTTAATAGGTGCAGAATTGTTGCAGAAAATCTTCAATATCAAAAACTCACCAAAAGCTCATTGAGGGAACTTACCCTAATACGTGCAAGGCTTGTACTCACACCTGATCCCTGGAGCCTAGGGGAGGGCCCCAAAAGGCTTCATTTAACCCATATGAAAAGACTATTACTATTGAAGACCTGTGATACTTTAAGGCCCTGTTGGAGATTTTGTGCCCACGAGCTTCACATTATGCCACTGTTAAGGCGCATGCACATGGAAGAGCTGTGCCTATTGCATTGATGTAGGGGAGCAAGGCAACACTATCTGGTGACTCTGTACATCACCATATTACTTCTAGAGGAGAACTTCTCCAAATTATGGCATCCAGTGACAAAGTGGCGACTTTGCTATGTTGGTTTCAAGCAGCCCCCACTGGGAGATTTGAGATGCTGATGGGTTAATGGCGAGAAAGCCGTGACTTACCCTATCGGGAGCTGACATTTCCTAAGAATTGATTCTGATGAGATAATAAAGACCAGGAGAGTTTTTTTACCCTCTCATTTTCAGCTAGCCACATTTTTTTTATTCATATAGTTGTTGCCAATTTTTTTGTATAATTTTTGGCTCCATATACTTGCATTTTCAATTTGTATGAACTCCCCAATTATTTTTTTTATTTATTTTTACCTTTTCCCTTTACTTTAATAGTCATGATAATGTCATTATATGAATTTTCAATATTATTAGGATCAGAGCCACAGTGGGATTAAAAAGCTGCCCTGGCACTCAAACTAACCCCTAAACAACATCCCCCTCCCATCAAGGAAAAGCAGCAAGCAATGCATTGTTCAAAGACGTTTCCTACACTTTGTCATGCCGCTCGCCATACCCTTAAAGTGGTTGTTCAGGATAAATTTTGATTTCCCAATTGGCTAGCAGATATAGAAAATAACACATACTGCAATACTCACCCACCATAAGTCCAGCGAAGCCTTTCTGCCGCTGCACTGGTCTTTGTTGACAAGCTGCACTGGTGATGTCATGACTACAATGCCTGTGACTGCTGCAGCCAATCACTGAGCTTGTTGTTGAGGTAGACAGCATAAGTCTGTTGAGCTCAGTGATAGATCACATGCACTGCATTCATCATGATGTCACCGATGGAGTCTGTCAACAATGATTGAGGCAACTGCACAGAGCTGACGATGGAGTGGTGGTTCACAAATATAGCTGTGTTTGTGATATCTGCCACTGCACTAAAACACATGTAAACCAGAAGAACCCATTCAAAGAAAACTCTGGCAGCAATATGTTTGACAATGTAAAAATGCCATGAAAAAAAAACACCATGAAAAACATGGCGGCTTTTTTAGGTAAATAAACATACAACACCATGGCTAGGGTCACACGAGCGTATGTTCTCTCATCCCAGAGAATCGCATCAATTGTGCAAATCACATTCTGATCAAATTCTGAACTCAGATGAGGAGAAGATGGAGAAAAAAAATTCTCCATCTTCTCCATTCTGTCAGTGGGCAGAAATCGGACTGCACTCAGATGTCATACGAGTTAGGGAGCCTATGCATGAGGAATGTATAGTCGCTTCTCAGTCTAGGGTGGAGGTTCGCGTAAGGATGGAACAATCACAGACATTAGATAATATATTGAGTTCAATGGCAGAATATCTTAATATCTTTCTTTTAAACATGCTGATATGACTAAATGTAAGTTTTATATTATGAAGGGACAGCTGACAAAGATATAGGCACGTTTCCAAAAGACACTATCTTAAAAAAATGTATTTGAGCTAATAACTCTCTGGTATCTTCTCTTACCTGCTTTCTGTATTCATTATCATCCTCATTAAGTTCGATTTGTTCTGTAGATACACATTTCATTCTTTTGCAGGGATTATATTGCTGGTAATTATTTTTTAAATATTCCCATAGATAATTGTATAGTTTAAGGGATTCTGATTAGGATTGATGCCTTGTAGGGTATGTTTGACTATTAATATTACACCAGAGTAAGAAACTTCCTGGCTTTGGTTTCATCTATTGGACTCAATTTCTGGTGAAAAAAAGTTGGAATAAATACATTCCATAATCTTAAACCATTAAAGGGGTTTTCCTCTACATTGATATTAATGATCAATACTTAAAATAGGACATCAATATCAGACCGATGGTGGCTGGACCACTAGAGCAGAACACCAGCGGGTTCTGTAGATCAGCTACTATTCAAATAAGAGGAATACTTGGCAATGAACACTAAACAATGTGATAGCGCTGTGCTGTTCTACTCCATACACTGTGTACATCCAGCCGCTGCCAAAGAATAAAACATCTGATCGGTGGAGATTATATTGATATTACTCTAAAGAGAGGTCATCAGTATTGAAGTGGAAAAACACTTTGTACTCATCACCTGAAAAAAACAGCAGACGTAGTGCTTCCCCCAGACTACTAAGCAGATTGAAATACAGTACAGACCAAAGGTTTGGACACACCTTCTCATTTAAAGATTTTTCAGTATTTTCATGACTATGAAAATTGTACATTCATACTGAAGGCATCAAAACTATGAATTAACACATGTGGAATTATATACTTAACAAAAAAGTGTGAAACAACTGAAAATATGTCTTATATTCTAGGTTCTTCAAAGTAGCCACCTTTTGCTTTGATGACCGCTTTGCACACTCTTGGCATTCTCTTGATGAGCTTCAAGAGGTATGTGAGTTTTTTAGTTTGAGTGTTTCCATCTCTTTTTATTATCACCAGACATGAAATTTTACAAACCATCTTACATAGGGTGTTGGAATCTTCTCCTTAGCTATTCTAGAAGACTTTCAACATTTATCATGATACCAGGTTAGAGAATATGACAACTTCAACCAAATAATATTTTCAGAAATGTAACATGGCTTCCAGTCTATAAAATAATCATTAAATGCTGAGTTGGATAACTTACTAATGTAATCCTGGTAACCCTGATCTGCATAGTACACACAAAAAGTAATCAACTTTGTGACATACCTTATCAGAGAAATGATCTTCTTTCTCCTCCTAGACTGAGCCTTCACTTCCAATTCATGGGTAAAATGTGTATTCAGTGAAGACAGTGATTCAATGAAGACAGATTTTCCAATTATTGAGATAGGAGATGGGAGTTGGTGCTTTTAAAATTCTATGGAGATGGGAGGTAGGAGCTACTGTAGAGGTGACAGACATTCTGCTGCAAGTTTTCAAACAACAGTTACAGTTCTAGATAGAACATTATGAGCACCAACTGTCATTTTCTGAATGCAGATTTTATCTGTGAATTGAGAATTTTGAGAATGAATGATCAGTTCAGGAGGAGAAAGAAGCTGATCTCACTGATAAGATATATTACAAAGTTTCTTATTTTCCCATTTACTATTGATTTCTGAAAAAAATGTAAATGACGGTTACTCTTTAAGATATCTGTTCTGTTATTAACCCCATAACTGACATGTAAATACCCACTGTCCAATGTAAGTTTTCCCATCAGCGGACGCGCTTCCCTCTGAGCCACCCATAGACAGAGTACTACTGTAAATTCATCCCTGACCTTTAAAGTTAGTGATATCCTACGTTTAGCCATTTGGAGACAGTGAGTCCCCTAATTCCATAATTTCTCCAATACCACATTCTTTTCATCTTATATGTGTACCTTTTCTGCCAAGCAGTCGTGTCTTTTAACTATGTTATTCCAACGGTATATACCTGGCATTCTGCTCCCTTTCTTTGTAAATGTAACAATTTTTTTTAACAATCAGGATGGAGCACAGAAAGACCAGGATGTGCCAGGATGTTACATAAGTATTTTCTATAGAAAAAATATCATTTTGCACCTAGAGGTGCATCTCACTAAATTAGAATGTCATCAAAAATGTGATTTATTTCAGTTCTTCAATACAAAAAGTGAAACTCATATATTATATAGAGTCATTACAAACAGAGTGATCTATTTCAAGTGTTTATTTCTGTTAATGTTGATGATTATGGATTACAGCCAATGAAAACACAAGTCATTATCTCAGTAAATTAGAATAATTAACAAAAAACACGTGCAAAGGCTTCCTAAGGGTTTAAAAAGGTCCCTTAGTTTGTTTCAGTAGGCTCCACAATCATGGGGAAGACTGCTGAATTGCCAGATGTCCAGAAGGCAGTCATTGACATACTCCACAAGGAGGGTAAACCACAAAAGTTCATTGCTAAAGAAGTTGGCTGTTCACAGAGTGCTGTATCCAAGCGATTAATGGAAAGTTGAGTGGAAGGGAAAAGTGTGGTAGAAAAAGGTGCACAAGCAACTGGGATAACCGCAGCCTTGAAGAGATTGTTAAGAAAAGGCCATTCAAAAATTTGGGGGAGATTCACAAGGATTGGACTGCTGCTGGAGTCATTGCTTCAAGAGCCACCACACACAGACGTATCCAGGACATGGACTACAAGTGTCTCATTCCTTGTGTCAAGCCACTCATGGCCAATAGACAACACCAGAAGCATCTTACTTGGGCCAAGGAGAAAAAGACCTGGACTGTTGCTCAGTGATCCAAGGTGTTGTTTTCAGATGAAAGTAAATTTTGCATTTCATTTGGAAATCAATGTCCCAGAGTCTGGAGGAAGAGTGGAGAGGCCACAATCCAAACTGCTTGAGGTCTAGTGTGAAGTTTCCACAATCAATGATGGTTTGGGGAGCCATGTCATCTGCTGGTGTAGGTCCACTGTGTTTTATCAAGACCAAAGTCAGCGCAGCCGTCTACCAGGACATTTTAGAGCACTTCATGCTTCCCTCTGCCGACAAGCTTTTTGGAGATGGAAATGTCATTCTCCAGCAGGACTTGGCACCTGTCCACACTGCCAAAAGTACCAATACCTGCTATAAAAACAACAGTATCACTGTGCTTGATTGGTCAGCAAACTCGCCTGACCTTAGCCTCATAGAGAATCTATGGGGTATTGTCAAGAGGAAGATGAGAGACACCAGACCCAACAATGCAGACGAGCTGAAGACTGCTATCAAAGCAACCTGGGCTTCCATAACACCTCAGCAGTGCCACAGGCTGATTGCCTCCATGCCACGCTGCATTGATGCAGTAATTGATGCAAAAGGAGCCCAGACCAAGTATTGACTGCATTTATTGAACATACATTTCAGTAGGCCAACATTTCGGATTTTAAAATAATTTTTCAAGCTGTTGTTATAAAATATTCTAATTTACTGAGATAATGACTTTTGTGTTTTCATTGGCTGTAAGCCATAATCATCAACATTAACAGAAATAAACACTTGAAATAGATCTCTGTTTGTAATGACTCTATATAATATATGAGCTTCTCTTTTTGCATTGAAGAACTGAAATAAATTAACTTTTTCATGATATTCTAATTTAGTGAGATGCACCTATATGTATCTATTCTATCTTAGACTGATTGACGGATTAAACCAAAGCACATGAATGTAACAATGCATTATATAAAAGCCAAGAAATGACCACAATGTAGCATCACATGCTTTCAATAAGCCATTCTAGCCGATTCAATGTATCAAATGTTTCCACAAGTCAGTCTAATGAAGAAAAATATAAAATGGGAAATATACAGTAATCATCAATGCAGATATTTTGGGACCTTCACTTTGCTACAAGCCATTCTGTTAACCTTTGGCCATGACATATTAATTAGACAAAGAACTGAGAGTTCTGGAATAATTAAAGCTAACTAATACATCAACATTTTATGCAAAACGATAGTGCGGAGCTTCCAAATTTATCAGATGATTGCTACAGTCATAGGCAAAACAGAGCTAGACCACGCAAATGTAAGATGGCTTCTTTAGCCATCTGCAGAATAGCAAAATCTGCTTCCTGATGGCACGTGGGCTGCCAAAGCTTCTAAAGGCTTTGGCGCCTATTTACTAACTGTCCATCTGCTGCATGGCACAAGTGACAGCTGATTCTTTCGCTATTGGTAAGATGAAGTAGACCTGGGCTACTCAGTCGCAGGCTCTAATCACCCAAGGTTCCTCCTTTGAGCTTCATTAGTTTATTAGCCAGACACAAGAGATGAATTAAATGATTTTACATGTTTCTTATTAACAGAAGAAAATCCAGTGCTGTACATGGTATTTAAAACCCAAAGGCATACACTTTTGCTCCTAGAAATAAAAGCATATTGGCAATGTGTAAAGCATATTGGGACATAACAATAGTCTAAAGACCTCAGTATCAATGCAGACATTTGACCAGATGTCTATTTGACAGGGCTGCTGCAGCTACACATTTACTCAGTGAAAAGTCACAGTTCATTTTATTCTATCTGGCTCCTACTTAAAGGGAAATTATAACCAAAGATACCAGTTCTATCTGGGAGCATAAATATATTAATAATCTTTTATATTAATTTCATTAAAATTTGAGTAGAAAATAGTGAAATAAAAATGTGAGATCTTCCATCATAGTAGAAAAACCTTGCAAGACTTGAAAAAATGGGGTTGATATGTAAAATAAAAATAATGAAAAAACCTCTTTAAGAGGAGTATTTTATAATTGAGAAGTTAATTTAAATCGGATCTGTCACTAGACTCCACAATATAACTACCTATATTAGTAAATAGATCTTTTAGGCATGGTGTACTTACTTTAAAAATACATATTAAAATGAATTTATAATCCTGATTTTAAAATAAGCATTTTTGGATACCGCTGAAGAGTGAAGGAGCTTGTGAGCCTCAGTATATTCAGTCTTTTGTCACCCAGTTTGATTGACAATTTCAGCTAGTACTGATCAGTGGGAGATCTCAGCAGCAGCAGGGAGGAGCTCGTAGGTGGGCAGAAATTTGACATAGATTTTCCAAGTAAGTGCATCAAACACACCAGGTCTAAGAAATATATTTGATAATGTACTGTTTGTATTGTGAAATCTGGTGGCAGATCCACGTTATTGTATTCGGAGGCGTGAAAGTTATGAGTTTCATATATTGGGACAATGGGGATGGCCTGGCAACTTCTTTCTTGTCTTAGCTGCTAGCATTTTCAGCATTTGGAAGACGATTGGAGAGGTGGCAGAGCAGGTGCAACTTTTAGGAGTTATGAATATAGTTGTGCAAGCTTACTCAAATTCTAAAATGAAAAAATCTCAATCCCACCTGCCTGGTCGGTAGAGTGTTTACATGTGTGTTTTGTGTACCTATGATGTTTCAGGAATCATAGGCCCCCCTATCGCAGCCACATATACAAAAGGTGAACTCATGTGCTGGTCCTCTTAATTGAAATGTATGGAAGGTTTGGAGACAGTTGAATGAGCAGCATTAAACGGGCCACATACATGCATGAGGACCTCTCCACATCTTCTTGGCTGGATAAGATCCTTGAAATACCATTAGAGGTATGTTGGGTGCTTGAGGCCACCTGCAGTACGTCTTCAAGGTGATAGAGACCTAGGAGTATGCCTAGTGCCCTCCTTATAATTTGCACTGATCTCTATGAATACTCACTTCTGATCATAAATAAAAAAGCATCATTTTCTCTTCTCACTGCGAATCTCATACCACAAAGCCCAAAGCCTCTAATTGCCCAGAAAATACATGTATAATACTCGGATGTTTACTAGGTGTGTATTGAACCCCTTTTGAACCGTTTAACGCGCACTTAGCCTTATTAGTGTCCAAGTGACCTAAAACTATCTGGCTAGAGAAAAATGAATGGCAACCAGTGGTAACCTACAGGCTATTTAACAACGACTTTTTAGGCTACATATATTGAAAAAAACAGTCCAAAAATGACCCTTTCTTTGGGCAGATGCCTGACTTGTTAGTGTTTATACAGATGCAGTGCGAATGCAAGAATCTGTGTTGTTTTCACAAGGTGTGATCCATGTTAAAAAAGCCAGCACCTACAACAAGCACTTGTATTCTGGATGTGGGTACAGGATTACTCTTGGACTATTACAACAAGGAATTGTGCAAAAATATATATTTTTTTAAATATGCTACGCCTTGTGAGGTAGACAGTTGCATTTAAATTTCTGGAATGTTGAAATTTTTCTTTTATCTTAAAAAATAAATAAAAAAGAACAAATAATTTTGGCTTGCCTGTCACACAAGTCTTGGTTTCAGGATTTTGACTTCAGTAGCAAAGGACAGTATAAACCCCTTTCTGACATGGGACGTAATAATATGTACCTGCGCCCTGGGCCTTATTGACCAGGTACGTATTATTACGCCTTGGAGATCGTTGCTGGGTGTCAGCTGATTCTAGCGCCTGACACCCGGTTCTATGTGCCAGGAGTGGTCCTGCACCGCTTCTGGCATATTAATCCCCGAAATGCTGCAATTGAAGTCAATTGCAGAATTGCGGGAGCAGGCAGAGGTAAGAGCGACCCTCTTACCTTGGATCGGAGACCCCGTGCTGTGTGCGTGAGGTCCTGATCGTTGCCATGGTGACACGATGTCGTCATGATAATGACGCGCCCCTGGGCCTGTGTCGCGCTGCGTTGCGCACGCGGGAGCTTACCCGGAGCCGGATCTGTTTAGGGTTGTAGTCTCGTGGCGGTGACCCGGTCCGTGCCCAGGGAGTCAAACTGGACGGCAGTCTGTTAGCGGTAGAAAACGGTTGATGACTACGCCACCCGTTGAATGCAGCCAGGGGGCTGCTGCTGCAGGGCAGACCGCTGAGGCCGGTGGAAGGATGGTGCAGCGTGATAGTATAACCCCCAACGGGAGGGGTATGGCCTCAGGGCAGCCGACGTGGATGATGGGGGTAGCAGGAACCACTCAGAGACGGTATGGTAGCGTTCAGGGTCTTTACTGATAACAACGATAGACCCTCCCGGAGTACTTGCTAGCGAACGGGGCCTGGTCAGTCCTTGAGCAAATGGGATCTCCCCTGGCCAGGCGTAGTTGTAGGCCTCCCAAGCTGACTGTACTCTTCTGGCTACCTTGCTAGAAGCTGATGTAAGTAGCCCACGTCCCTGAGTGTACCGTGTGGTGCTCACCCGTATGGCCGGTGACTCGGGGCCTTCGGGCTTCTGGGCCAGGGGACCTGAAATCCCCTGCCTGACGGATTCTGCTGCTGGGTAGAAGTTAGTCCCCACAGCCTCGGACTCCGGGTCCGGTAAAGAATCTTCTTAGTCAGGGCGAGCTCTTTAGCTGCCAGCCCCTGACTCCTTGTGACTCTGCTGCTTCCTATGCTGCTCTTGTCTCTGCTCTTCCTGGACTCAATCACTCTGCCTCAGCCCCGGGTTTATACAGGGGAAGTTCTTCCCCTCCCAAGGCTGGGCAGGAGGTGTGGCATGCACAGGATCCCTGACCAAAGGACCTCCCACCTGCTCTCAGACGTAATATCTCTATCACTGTGACAACCAGACCCCTGGGGTGTCACACTCCCCCCTAGTGAAATTTAGTACTCCGGGACTAAACATTTTTTTAGAAAAATATAACAAGGTATATCAAAGAACAATAAAATACAATAAGGAAACACAATAAGATGGTCACGGATGTCCGCAACCGGGTGCAGTCTTTGAAGAAAAGCAAAGGTGTCCATTTCACCAACACAGGGAGACGTAACCAGGTAGGGGTCTGTCCTACCCCGAGTCCTTAACAGTCTCTAGTCCATCCTGGGTTACGCTCCAACTATATACAAAGGATTCCCGGTAAATCCACCGAAGACTCCTAAAAACAACTAGAAACACAAAATTACACACAAGCAACAATAAACAGGTAAACATTGTAAAACAACTTAAACATTTAGATCCTCCAACGTGCGGGTAACTGGCCTCTAGTGGCCCTAGTGGACCTACGGAGCTGACTGTCTGGCCCTGAACTACAGGGTGTAGGAGCTGTCAAGGGTAAACTGGGCAGCTGTCTACCGGCTCTTTGTCTCACTAGGGGTACGGCAGGCTCACTATAAGCAGAGGGTGGATTCTCCCGTTCCGCTTGGGTGGAGTCTTCTGCCTCCTGGACCGGCTGCTCTTCCAGCTCTACCCGTTGCTCCGTAGGTTCTTGGGATGATGGTTGGAGGAAGGTGAGTACGGGTACCACAACTGCACCATTGACTTGAGTCCAAGACCGAGGGAAGTCCCCGAGCACGGTACTAACCATATCTTCCCTTTCTTCCACGGGTCGATGGTCTTCCTGTTCCTCCTCAGGGTTCCTCAGTTGTTCGGGGCACTTCTTCAGGTGGTCCCGGGATACAATGGCTGTGGTTTCCCCTCCGTCTTTACTGATGGTACAGACCTTCGGGTTCTCGTGGCTTGAGGGCAGTACGGTGTACGGGTCCTTCTCCCACTGGTCGTCCAACTTGTGGAGCCGTCTCTTCCTCTTCAAGACCTGCTCTCCGGGTACCAGGGGAACAGCGGGAGCATACTGGTTGTAAGTCTTCTCTTGTCTTTCCCTAGCCTGACAAAGACTTCGCTCCACGCTCTCCTGTACTTTCCGGTACTGCTGCTGCCTCTCTGTGTCCCAGTCTGTTTCTGGTGAAGTGTCCTCGGGCGTCAGGACTCCCATTTCCAGGTCAACAGGTAACTTACCAGGTCTTGCCCTCATTAGGTAAGCCGGGGTACAGTTGGTGGAACCTACCGGGATGTGGTTGTATAGGTCCACCAGATCGGGCAACTTCTCAGGCCACAGACTACGTTCTTCCAGGGGCAACGTTTTTAGAAGATCCATTACCACCTGGTTCATTTTCTCACAAAGTCCATTAGTTTGCGGATGGTAGGGTGTCGTCCTTATCTTCCGGCAGCCATACAGATTGCAGAATTCCTGGAAGACCTCCGCTTCAAAGGCAGGTCCCTGGTCCGTCAGCACTTGGTCCGGGTACCCGTGTGGACGGCAAAAGTGCTGCTGGAAGGCTCTAGCTGCTGTTTGAGCCGTTAAGTCCTTGACGGGGACGACAACCAGAAACCGGGAGTAATGATCCACGATGGTTAATGCGTAGACGTAGCCACTTCTGCTGGGGGTCAGTTTTACATGATCCAAGGCTACCAGTTCCAACGGTTGCCGGGTGACGATGGACTGCAGGGGAGTCTTCTGGCTGGCCCGGTCCTTCCTTCTCAGATTGCACGGGCCACAGTCTCTGCACCACTTCTCGATGGTTCCCCTCATGCCTACCCAGTGGAACCGCTCGCGCAGCAGGAACTCCAGCTTTTTCCACCCGAAGTGTCCAGCTCCGTCGTGGTATGCCTCCATCACCATGGCTGCGTCTCTTCGTGGCACCACTACTTGCCAGAGTAGTTCATGCGTCCTGGAGTTAACCATTCTGCGGCACAACTTCCCCTTGTAAAGGAACAGTCGACTCTTCTCTGCCCATAGTTGTTTGGCTTCCTCTGGAGCGTCTGATTCCAGGCTAGCCTCCGGGCGAGTCAGCATCTCCTTCACCAGTCGGACGGCAGGGTCGCTGTCTTGCGTTTCCGCCCAGTTGTAGTGAGGTAAGGGGTTCAACGTAGCAGCCTGCTTACTCCTTACCCGGTGGGAATACTGGATAGTCCCATGACGGTGGAACGCAGGGAGTTCAACTTCTTCCAGTCCCTCCGGATCTTCTCCTCCGTCCGGCAGGTTGGGCATCCTGGACAGGGCGTCCGCGTTGGTATTGGAGCGCCCTGCCCGGTATTTAATTGTGAACTCGTAGTTGGACAGACGGGCCATCCACCTCTGCTCCAGGGCACCGAGTCTTGCCGTGTCCAGGTGTGTCAGCGGGTTGTTATCCGTGTATACGGTGAACCGGGAAGAAGCGAGGTAATGCCTAAAGCGCTCGGTGACTGCCCATACCACGGCCAGGAACTCTAGCTTAAATGAGCTGTAATTTTCGGGGTTCCTTTCGGTGGGTCGCAGTTTTCGGCTGGCATAGGAGATTACTCGTTCTCTCCCCTGCTGAATCTGGGACAGTACGGCTCCTAGCCCGATGTTACTGGCGTCGGTGTAGAGGATGAAGGGCTGGCTATAGTCCGGGTA
This sequence comes from Phyllobates terribilis, assembly GCF_046119375.1. Lineage (NCBI taxonomy): Eukaryota > Metazoa > Chordata > Amphibia > Anura > Dendrobatidae > Phyllobates > Phyllobates terribilis. The sequence continues at coordinate 175,335,601 of NW_027362764.1, forward strand.
CGCCAAGATTTCATCCCCCGTGAGGGCCATCTTCAGCTGGCGGAAGGACTCTTCTTCTAGCTTTTCCCATTTGAAGGGCGGCTTCTGGTTCTTGGCCTTCCGGGACTGGCCTATCAGGAGGTCCTGCATAGGTGCTGCCTTTTTGGTGAAACCGGGAATAAACCTTCGGTAGTAGCCTACCAACCCTAGGAACTGCCGCACTTCTTTTACGCTGGAGGGGCTTGGCCATCCCTTAATTGCGGTGATCTTATCGGGGTCGGGAGCCACTCCGTCAGCGCTCACCACGTGTCCCAGGTATTGCACCTTTGGTTTCAGGAGGTGACACTTGGAGGGTTTCACCTTTAGGCCGTAACTCGCCAGAGCTTCGAACACCTCCGCCAGGTGTTTCAGGTGGTCCTCATAAGTTTTGGAGTATACGATGACATCGTCCAGGTACAACAGGACCGTCTCGAAGTTTCTGTGGCCCAGACAGCACTCCATTAATCGTTGGAAGGTTCCTGGGGCGTTGCAGAGTCCGAACGGCATGCAGGTGAACTCGCTAAGTCCCATCGGGGTGGTGAATGCGGTCTTCTCCCGGTCCGCCTCTGCTACAGGAACCTGCCAGTACCCGCTAGTGAGATCCAAGGTAGAGAAGAAGTTAGCAGATCTTAAAGCAGCCAATGACTCCTCTATCCTTGGTAAGGGGTACGCATCCTTGTGTGTGATACGGTTGATTTTCCGGTAATCTACACACATCCTCATGGTGTTGTCTTTCTTTTTGACTAAAACTAGTGGGGCTGCCCAGGGGCTACAGCTATCCCGGATTACCCCAGCCTCCTTCATGTCTCTAAGCATCCCCTTGGCGTGTTGGTAATGTGCAGGGGGTACGGGTCGATACCTCTCTTTTATGGGAGGATGATCTCCCGTGGGGATGCGGTGTTCTACCCCCTTGACTCGCCCGAAGTCTAACGGGTGTTTACTAAACACTCTCTCATACTCTTGAACCACCCGATAGACTCCTTGTTTCTGGTGTGAGGGAGTGGAGTCAGTACCCAGATGTAGTTGCTGACACCAGTCCTCCATGTCTTTCTTAGAGCCGTTACCTTCCTCCGGGTGAGATGGAGGCAAGGGTTCCACAGATTGTATAGAATTTTGATTAGTGGTATATAATTTGGCTAGCGTGGCATACCGGGGCAGGTACACTTCCCTCTCCCCGATATTTATTATGCGAACGGGCACCCTCCCATGGCGTACATTGACCACCCCCCGTGCTGTCAAAATGGTGGGCCTACTGTCTGAGTAAACTGGTTCTACCATTGCCTGGTAATCTCTACCTCTCAGACCAATAGCTGCCCGGCACCAAATCATCATTTCACTTTTTGGGGGCATGGCAATAGGAAAAGGGTCACACATTCTTACGCTACCAATCTCACCGCCGGAGAGTTCCACTTGTTGCCGTTGCATCAGTGCCCGGATCTCTTTCTGGAGCACCCGCTGCTCGCCGGAGCTGGCATTCTTGGCAACCTGCTGTAAAAGGAAAATCACCTCTGCAAGACAATTTTCAATTACATTAGTTCCTAGAGTTATTTTTGGGTGACTCTCATGTTTGTCAATATCTACAATGATCAGTCCCTGTGCGGCCAGTTCGACTCTACCAATTTTGATGGTCACCTCTTTAAATCCGATCTGTGGCACGGGCTGACCATTGCTGGCGATGATACTCAAGTCGTCGTCAGGGTAGCGGGTAATATCCGAGTCATTCCAGTACTGCTTGAAGAGCACGTACGGGATGGTGGTGACCTGTGACCCGGTGTCCAGTAGGGCACTCATGGGAATGCCATCCAGTACCACAGGCAAGACTGGACGTCCTCCCACATATCTGTCGCGCCAGTTCGATGGGCCTGGTGATCTTTTTCCTGGGGGTTGGCCCTCTACCCCAGGTTGTGCCCGTTTAAAGAACAGTACCTTTCCATATGTCCGGGTTGATTGCAGCGGCGGCAGATGGGTCGTCCGTCCTCACTGTATCGGTCACTGGGTCTTCCTCTGGCCGGTGGGGTCCTCCTTGGTCGACGCCACGGGATGTCCTCCGGTCCGGATGCCAGCTGGATCTTCCCTGGAGTGGAAACCTGTAAAGACTGCACAGTTCGGGTTAGCGCAGCAACGCTTTTAGCTAGCTCTTGGACCTGATGGTGTAGGTCTGGAGCCGGGTCATTGTCCAAAGCCTGCGCATCAGCTCCCACAGGCCCTGCTGACAAGGGCGCCGCCTCCTGGTAGTAAGTGGTAGTGGGGCGTCTGTGGGTCACAACGCCACCTGGTGCCGGTTCTCGGAGCACCCGGATGGCTCTGTCCTTGAACTGTGCAAATTCTAGATGAGGGTCCTGTAAGGCCATTGCCCGCAACTGGGTGCGGTGGGCATTGCAATATAAACCCTCTATAAATTGTTCGGTCAACAGCCTGTCCTCGTTTCCCACTCCATTAGGGTCGGTCTGCTTAATGGCCCTCAGGGCCTCTTGTAGGTTGAGTGCATAGTCCCTTATACTCTCATGCGCTCGCTGCTTGCACCCGTAGAATCTAAGTTTAATCTCGGCTGAGGTGCGGGTATCAAAGGTGTCCTTCAGCCGGGTTAGTATCCCTGCGACAGTCTTCCTCCCAGGTGGCCAGGATTTTACTTCCCTTTTGGCTGCCCCAGTTAGTTGGGCCACCAGGATGCTCACTTTTTGCTCTTCTGTGAGGGGGTACACCTGGAAGAGGCTATCCAGCTTTTCTCTAAAGTCATGCAGGGTATGTGACTCCCCTGAGTACTGGGGTAGCCAAGCTGCTCCCGGGATATAGGGCATGGTGAAGGGCATAACTGCAACAGCGGTAGCGCTGGCGGGGGTTGAGGCAGTGGAGCTCTCCTCCGTATCCGACATCTTCCTCCCCCCCTAGTGGACCGTGGCCTACCTTGCGATGATCCTGTTCCGTAGGCCGCGGCTCCGCAGTGGATCGTCAGGGTTGAGGACCTTCCGTCGCGCTCCTGTGACGTCGGCGTCTGCTGGGCTCCTTCCAGGACCTTACGCAACGTCCGGACGTGAGGCGGGGCTTCAGTTCTCGCGCGCTTTCGGAGTCCACGCCCCTCTTCTTCCCGCGCGGCGTCCTCAAGATGGCGTCCAATGGCGGGAAAACTCCACGGATGGCGGGAAGAAGGCTGAAGATGGCGCCGGATGGCGGGAAACTTCACCGATGGCGGGAAGAAGGCTGAAGATGGCGCCGGATGGCGGGAGTCTTCACCGATGGCGGGAATCTTCACCACTGGTAAGTTTGAACAGTCTTTGCTTTTCAGGCACGCAGTACCCGGTGGTTGCGGGCACGTGATCCTGCCGACTACGCCAAAGTTGACGCGCCCCTGGGCCTGTGTCGCGCTGCGTTGCGCACGCGGGAGCTTACCCGGAGCCGGATCTGTTTAGGGTTGTAGTCTCGTGGCGGTGACCCGGTCCGTGCCCAGGGAGTCAAACTGGACGGCAGTCTGTTAGCGGTAGAAAACGGTTGATGACTACGCCACCCGTTGAATGCAGCCAGGGGGCTGCTGCTGCAGGGCAGACCGCTGAGGCCGGTGGAAGGATGGTGCAGCGTGATAGTATAACCCCCAACGGGAGGGGTATGGCCTCAGGGCAGCCGACGTGGATGATGGGGGTAGCAGGAACCACTCAGAGACGGTATGGTAGCGTTCAGGGTCTTTACTGATAACAACGATAGACCCTCCCGGAGTACTTGCTAGCGAACGGGGCCTGGTCAGTCCTTGAGCAAATGGGATCTCCCCTGGCCAGGCGTAGTTGTAGGCCTCCCAAGCTGACTGTACTCTTCTGGCTACCTTGCTAGAAGCTGATGTAAGTAGCCCACGTCCCTGAGTGTACCGTGTGGTGCTCACCCGTATGGCCGGTGACTCGGGGCCTTCGGGCTTCTGGGCCAGGGGACCTGAAATCCCCTGCCTGACGGATTCTGCTGCTGGGTAGAAGTTAGTCCCCACAGCCTCGGACTCCGGGTCCGGTAAAGAATCTTCTTAGTCAGGGCGAGCTCTTTAGCTGCCAGCCCCTGACTCCTTGTGACTCTGCTGCTTCCTATGCTGCTCTTGTCTCTGCTCTTCCTGGACTCAATCACTCTGCCTCAGCCCCGGGTTTATACAGGGGAAGTTCTTCCCCTCCCAAGGCTGGGCAGGAGGTGTGGCATGCACAGGATCCCTGACCAAAGGACCTCCCACCTGCTCTCAGACGTAATATCTCTATCACTGTGACAACCAGACCCCTGGGGTGTCACAATAACATTCGAGTCACCAGACATCAGGAAGTTAGATAGATTGTGCACAGTGCATGATCTATCTAACTTGTGTCTGCAGGGCTGACAGCCTGCATAGCACAAGGATGCTGCTGCATCCCTAAGCTATACAAGCAATCAGCCTGCAAAACATGAAAGTCCCATAGTGGGACAAAGTGTAAAAGTTTCAGAAAGTGAAAAAAAAATTGTAAAAATATAAAAAAAAAAATAAAAAAATAATTAAAAAAAATAAAAATATACTGTACCCATAAATAAATGTTATGAAAAAAAACAAGTACATAAGTACACATATTTGGTATTGCCATGTCATGGACGACCTGACCTATAAAGCTGTCCCACTAGTTAACTCCTTTAGTGAACGCAGTAAAAAAAATAAAATAAAAAATGGCGCCAAAAATGATGCCTTATCACCATACCGCAAAACAAAAAATGGAACAAAACGCAATAAAAAAAGAAAAGAAAAATGGTAGCGCTGAAAACGTCATCTTGTCCCGCAAAAAACAAGCTGTTATACTGCTCCATCAGCCAAAAAATAAAAAAGTTATAGCTCTCAGAATAAAGCAATGCAAAAAAATATATTTTTTCTATTAAATAGTTTTCATTGTGTAAAAGCGCCAAAACATAAAAAAAACTATATATATGTAATTTGGCTGTAAAGGTACCCGAAGAATAAAGCTGCCTTATCAATTTTACCATACGCGGAACAGCATAAAAACCCCCCAAAAAAACAATTCCTGAATTGTTGGTTTTTGTTTATTCTGCCTCCCAAATATCGAAATAGAAAGCGATCAAAAAATGTCATTTGCCCAAAAATGGTACCAATAAAAATGTCAGCTTGTCCCGCAAAAAACAAGCCCTTATATGACTCTGTCGGTTGAAATATGGAAAAATAATTGCAAAAACTAGTCTTTGCAAAAAATAAAAAGCGTCTTTTAGTGTGTGACAGCTGCCAAACATAAAAACCTGATATGAATCTGGTATCGCTGTAATCGCACTGACCCTAAGAATAAAGTCGTCTAATCACTTATACCGCATGAGGAACAGCATAAAAAATAAACTCTAGGGTTAGGGTTGTGCTAGGGTTAGAGTTGTGCTAGGGTTGTGTTGGGGTTGTATTAGAGTTGGGGTTGGGATTTTTTCAAAAGTAAAGAAAAAAAATGATGACGATATGACGACTAGTGTTGAGTGCAAGTGCTCGCTACTTGAGTTTGCATCGGGTGCTCAGGTATGCACCAAGTATCGTGAGTGCTCGAGTGACATGCTCGAGTCTCCGCGCCATATGTTTCGCGGCTGTTATGCAGCCAAAAAAAACACGTGGTTATTGCCTGCCATGCACGAGTGATCCCCGCATGTTTTTTTTTTTGGGTGTCTAACAACTGTGAAACATGCAGGGCGGGAACCTGAGCATGTCATTCGATCACCTGCGATACCCGAGTACCCAATGCAAACTCAAGTAGCGAACACTTGCGCTCAAGACTAATGACAACTGATTCAATATGATGACCTAATGTTATCAAATTCTGTGTCGTACCTCTGGGTTCAAAATGTTCACTATACCCCTTGATAAAATCCTTGAGGGGTCTAGTTTCCAAAATGTGGTCACTTGTGGGGGTTTCCACTGTTTAGGCGCATCAGGGGCTCTCCAAACGCGACATGGCGTCCGCTCTTGATTCCAGTCAATTTTGCGTTCAAAAAGTCACATAGTGCTCCTTCACTTCTGAACCCTGCCGTGCGCCCAAGCAATGTATTTTCCCCAAATATGGGGTATCGGCATACTCAGGAGAAAATGCACAACAGTTTTTTCCTCTCTTACACTTGTGAAAATAAAAAATTTGGGGCTAAAAGATCATTTTTGTGGAAAAAGTTTTCTTTATTTTCACGACTGCACGTTATAAACTTCTGTGAAGCACCTAAGGGTTCAGGGTGCTCACCACACAACTAGAGAAGTTCCTTGAGGAGTCTAGTTTCCAAAATGGGGTCAGTTGTGGGCAATTTCCAATGTTTAGGTACATCAGGGGCTCCCACACATATGGGGTATCTGCTTGCTCAGGAGAAATATAACAACAAATGGTATGGTGCAATTTCTCCTGTTACCCTTATGAAAATGTAAAATTGGGGCTGAAAAAATTTTTGTGGGAAAAATGTGAAAATTTCATTTTTACGGCTCAATGTTATAAACTTCTGTGAAGCACCTGGGGGTTCTAGGTGCTCACCACACATCTAGATAAGTTATTCAAGCAAATTTTACATTCAAAAAGTCAAATGGCACTCCTTCCCTTCTGAACCCTGCCGTGCTCCCAAACAGTGGTTCTCCCCAACATATGGGGCAGTGGTTTACCGCCCAGAGAGGCAGACCACGCGACTGCTATGGGGCCCCAGCGTTCAGGGGGCCCGGAGCCGGCTGCTCTGTCCATAGACACGCCCCTCTAGATCACTGCGCTGCGTTCACAGCAGAGAGGAGCTGAGCACCTGGAGCGTGGTGATCATTGGAGCCTGGTTAATGGAGACAGAGGGAGCCGTCCTGGATGCAGGGGTGACACTCAGCTGACACTGCAGGTTAGCAGGGCAGCGCTGGGCTCTCTGTGTGAAATGACTCAGTCAGATGAGTTTCCACCTGCATTCTGATTGTTGGATGTGCGGGTGTTAAGGCAGGGGAGGGGTCGTAAATAGAATTCTGCTAACTATTTACAGGTTTATGGGGAGGAGGGGTGTGATTGTGCACAAAGAGAGTCAGGAGGCCTCCTTCACACCGAGCTAGAGCTACTGTCACACTGTCCTGTGTCGGTCACCAAAAGGCTTGAGGAGGAATTTCTGAGACCAGAGGGGATTACAGCTGAACATTAATAAATTGTATAAACTACTGCTTCACTCACATTTATCTGCACGGCAGCTCATGCTCTCCTAGTCAGGACTTGTAAGGGTCTGTGGGGTCTTATACTCTGATGGGGACTACTGAAAGGGGGTCATCATATGATGTGGGGGGCTTGTGGCGACCATCATATTGTGGTGGGGACTACTGTGGGGGCCAATATTATTTATTTATTTTATTTTACTCACCGTATTTTTCGGATTATAAGACACACTTCCCCCCCCCCAATTTGGAAGGTAAAAGGGTGTGCGTCTTATAATGAAAAGTTATGGTTACTTGGGGGCGGCGTTGGATAGGGGTCCCAAACACAGGAGGTTGGCGGCTGCTGCAGCAGTAACTGGACGATTCTTTGGCCCCGCCCTCAGAAGAAATGTCAGTGATTCAAGGCGGTGGTGGTGGCGGCGGGAGCTGGCCGAGTTCTCTAGAGATCTCGATCTGCGCATGCTCCGGCGGCCATTTTACAAAAGCACAGCGCAGGGCTATGTACAGGATAGGGAACCTCCGCTCACCGCCGACTTCTGAGGGCAGGGCCGCAGCATCGTCTCGCTGAACTCGCCTAGCTCCCGCCGCCACCACCACCGCCTTGAATCACTGACATTTCTTCTGAGGGCGGGGCCGCAGCATCGCCCGTCTCCTGCCGCAGCCTCCTCTGACACCAGTCTCCGGTATGTGTGAGCTTGGCTCCTGTGACCCCCCTCCACTACCACTGCCCACAGGTAAAAAGGATTATAAGGCGCACCATTTTATTTAAAAAAAAACAACAAATATTTTTTCCTATTTTGCACCCCAAAATTTGGGGTGCGTCTTATAATCCACAAAATACGGTATATATTTCTTTTACTCACTTATATAGCGCCATTAATTCCACAGTGCTTTACAGACATTATTGGTACTGTCCTCATTATGGCTCACAATTTACATTCCCTATCAGTATGTCTTTGGAGTGTGGAAGGAAACCGGAGGACTTGGATGAGACCCACACAAACACGGGGAGAACATACAAACTCCTTGCAGATGTTGTCCTTGGTGGGATTTGAACCCAGTACCCCAGCGCTGCAAGGCTGCAGTGCTAACCGCTGAGCCACCGTGCTACTTACTGCGTGTGGGGGAATTGTGCTGACCATCATACTGTGGGTACCTTCATCATATTGTTTGGAGGTCCTGTGGAGGGCCTATGGGGCCATCAAACTGTGTGAGAATCATCATACAATGTGGGTCTGTGGGGATCATCATACTTTGTGGGGACATCCATACTGTGTGAGGGGGGTTGCTGTGGGGTGTGTGTGTGGACCATCATACTGTGTTTGGGTGCTGTCAGAGCTATCATATTGTGTGGGTGGTTGTGTGGACATCATACTTTGCTGGGGGGGCTATGGAGTCATCATACTGTGCATGTGGGGGTTACAGTAGGGGAATTTACTGTAGGAGTTATCATACAGTGTGTTGGATGCATTTTTGGAGGTATTTAAACCTACAGTGCTGGCCAAAAGTATTGACACCCCTGCAATTCTGTCAGATAATACTCAGTTTCTTCCTGAAAATGATTGCAATCACAAATTCTTTGGTATTATTCTCTTCATTTAATTTTTCTTCAATGAAAAAAACACAAAAAGAATTGTCCTAAAGCCAAATTGGATATAATTCCACACCAAACCTAAAAAAGGGGGTGGACAAAAGTATTGGCACCGTTTGAAAAATCATGTGATGCTTCTCTAATTCGTGTAATTAACAGCACCTGTAACTTACCTGTGGCACCTAACAGGTGTTGGCAATAACTAAATCACACTTGCAGCCAGTTGACATGGATTAAAGTTGACTCAACCTCTGTACTGTGTCCTTGTGTGTACCACATTTAGCATGGAGAAAAGAAAGAAGACCAAAGAACTGTCTGAGGACTTGAGAAACCAAATTGTGAGGAAGCATGAGCAATCTCAAGGCTACAAGTCCATCTCCAAAGACCTGAATGTTCCTGTGTCTTCCGTGCGCAGTGTCATCAAGAAGTTTAAAGCCCATGGCACTGTGGCTAACCTCCCTAGATGTGGACGGAAAAGAAAAATTGACGAGAGATTTCAACGCAAGATTGTGCGGATGGTGGATAAAGAACCTCGACTAACATCCAAACAAGTTCAAGCTGCCCTGCAGTCCGAGGGTGCAACAGTGTCAACTCGTACTATCCGTCGGCGTTTGAATGAAAAGGGACTGTATGGTAGGATACCCAGGAAGACCCCACTTCTTACCCCGAGACTTAAAAAAGCCCGGCTGGAGTTTGCCAAAACTTACCTGAGAAAGCCTAAAACGTTTTGGAAGAATGTTCTCTGGTCAGATGAGACAAAAGTAGAGCTTTTTGGGAAAAAGCATCAACATAGAGTGTACAGGAAAAAAAAAGAGGCAGTCAAAGAAAAGAACACGGTCCCTACAGTCAAACATGGCGGAGATTCCCTGATGTTTTGGGGTTGCTTTGCTGCCTCTGGCACTGGACTGCTTGACCGTGTGCATGGCATTATGAAGTCTGAAGACTACCAACAAGTTTTGCAGCATAATGTAGGGCCCAGTGTGATAAAGCTGGGTCTCCCTCAGAGGTCATGGGTCTTCCAGCAGGACAATGACCCAAAACACACTTCCAAAAGCACTATAAAATGGTTTTAGAGAAAGCACTGGAGACTTCTAAGGTGGCCAGCAATGAGTCCAGACCTGAATCCCATAGAACACCTGTGGAGAGATCTCAAAATGGCAGTTTGGAGAAGACACCCTTCAAATATCAGGGACCTGGAGCAGTTTGCCAAAGAAGAATGGTCTACAATTCCAGCAGAGCATTGTAAGAAACTCATTGATGGTTACCAGAAGCAGTTGTTCGCAGTTATTTTGGCTAAAGGTTGTGCGACCAAGTATTAGGCTGAGGGTGCCAATACTTTTGTCCGGCCCTTTTTTGGAGCTTTGTGTGAAATGGTCAATGATTTGATTTTTGCTTCATTCTCTTTTGTGTTTTTTCCTTGAAAGCAAATTAAATGAAGATAATAATACCAAAGAATTTGTGATTGCAATCATTTTCAGGAAGAAACTGAGTATTATCTGACAGAATTGCAGGGGTGCCAATACTTTTGGCCAGCACTGTATAGGGCGATAAAAGGGTTGAGAACACTAAAAGGCTTCAGTATAGGCACATTTACTATGTATATGCTACAAGACATGTCCATTTCCCTGTCTTCAAAAGTAGGTAGCTATGTCCTTTTGTGACTGCGCCTATACACTGTGATTCCAGTTACGTTGCAGATTTTTTTTATGGGGAAGGGGGGCCCTATTTGGACTTTAGCTATGGGGACCCATGATTTCTATGTACGCCCCTGATATGGGGTATCGGCATTCTCAGGAGAAATTGCACAAAATTTTGGGGTCCATTTTTTCCTGTTACCCTTGCAAAAATAAAAAAATTGGGTCTAAAGTAACATTTTTTGGTTCCAAAATTGTGCTGATGTAAAGTAGACATGTGGGAAATGTTATTTATTAACTATTTTGTGTGACATATCTCTCTAATTTAAGGACATGAAGATTCAAAGTTTGAAAATTGCAAAATTTTCGCCAAATTTCCAGTTGTTTCACAAAGTAACACAAGTGATATCGAAGAAATTTTATCACTATCATGAAGTACAATATATCACGAAAAAACAATCTCAGAATCAGCGGGATCCGTTGAAGCGTTCCAGAGTAATTACTTCATAAAGTGACAGTGGTCAGAATTGTAAAAATTGGCCTGGTCATTAACGTGCAAACCACCCTCGGGGGTAAAGGGGTTAAGCTGCCCCCCTTGTTTGCAGTGTAAAGTCTAATTCACAAACTGAGCTACCACTCCCATTTTCAATGTCCGTCAGCTCTGCAGTAGTCCACCACAATTAGATTAGAACTTTTCCTATCAATAATATGTGTAATGAACTGTGCACTCTGACCTCCCATACCTAGACAGTAAAATCCTAAAATGTCCGCTGCATGCCCTACCCTCATATTTTAAAGTGGTTGTGATGATCCCACATGGTTGGCTGTTATAGATCCATGTGATTTGATAACTGTAAGACACTATGGGGAAGCCCACGTGGCAGCACCTGACGTCATGAGCCCCCTCTGCAATCTGCAGAGCCCCCTACTGCAATCTTCAGCAGTGGGTGAAATGGTGCCAGAATTTGCGGGGACCTGTGAATTTCAGGAGGTACGTTTTTCTTATATCACTAGCACATCTTTTAACTGTGGTTTCTTTTTAAAGGGATCCACCTTGCTTCCCTTAATAATTTGTTTGCAAAGGGGAAATCACAGCGATACAGATAATTTTCCCTCCAGGGTGCTGCCAGTAAGACAAAGCATGACAGGGCATTTACAGAAATCAGTAGAAGGTTAATGTTAGTTTCTATGGGACTCCACCATTAGATAGACTTCCTTAGGGCATATGACTGGGAGGTTATCTGACAAGCAACAACAATTTTAATCATTTAACATTCAGCATTTGACCTATGCACTTTTCCTTTACATTTCATGACTTTCATCTCAATATTCTTCTTATTCGCTGGTACTTGGTGTTTACCAGTCCGGGTCCCACAATTGTATGCATAAGTATATGGGCATCACAAATGTGTGTTTCTACCTTACACTCATAAGAGACATACATTGATAAACAAGGAATTGTTCAATCAAAATATTTAACAAAATAATAATGTCACTTCTGATTCTTTTTTGCTAATAAATAATTTTGTACTGCTAATATCATTTTTTTATTAAAAAGTGGAATATTAAAGCAAACCTGCCTATTGGAACCCATGGTCATGCTGCCCTCTTCCCCCAAAACAAGTTAAAACTTCTTTGGTGTACTTAGGGTATTTGCACACCACACGACTGCCACAAAAAATGAACAGAATGTCTTGTGTTGCTTTTTTCTAACCGCTTCAGCATTCAGAAACTGTTAAAAGAAGTAGCATTTTCATTTTTCGAGCTAATAGAAAATCATCTCACTAGTTATAGCTCAGATTATAAGATTATAGAAAAAAGACAGTGGCAGAGCTGCCACAAAAACGATGGCAGAACCAGCAGTGAAGCAGCTTTAATAAAAAGACAAGTCATTTTTTCCTAAATTGGCTTTGCTTAGGAAAACCTTGGTGGGTCCATCTTGGTCATAAAGGGAGTCTGTCAGCAGGCTTTTGCTATATAATCTGAGAACAGCATGATGTAGGGACAGAGACCCAGATTCCAGTAATGTGTCACTTTCTGGGCTGCTTGTTGTGGGTCCAATCAGTGTTTTATCAGCAGCAGATTATCAGTAGAAAACTAATTGTCTTGTGCCATGTAGTCCTTCTGCTCTGTGTAACCCACCCCCACCAGTAATTAGCAACTTTCTGATAATGTACATTGTACACAGAAAACTGGCAATCAGTGGTGGGGAAAACAGTGGTTTTATCAAAACTACACCAAGCAGTCCAATAAGCAGTGACGTACTGCCAATAGTGTTAGACAACCTGTAAGTAGTGTTGAGCGATACCTTCCGATATCGGGAAATATCGGATCGGATTGGATCGGACCAATACCCAAAAAGTATCGGATATCGCCGATTCCGATATCGGAAACCAATGCAAGTCAATGGGACAGAAATATCGGAATGAAAATAAACCCTTTCTTTCCTTGTAGGTTAATTCTACATGAAGGAAAACAGCTAAGAATAATGTAGAATGTATTGGGGGAGGTGGGGGAGACAATAAAGGCATAGAGGTTTAGCCAAATCAAATGGAATAGCAGGAATTAATATTTTTTTTAAGACGTTCTGAGTTACGGAAATATTGACTATGTTAAGTATTTTTATATTTTGTCAGATATTTATGTTTCACTACTTCCATGCTCTTCACCTTCTTTTTTACTTCTCCCATACTTTCTCCTTCATCATCCTCAGCATCAGCATCTTTTTCATCAACTTCTTCACCTTCTTCATCTTCTTCTTCTTCGTATTATTCTTTTTTTTTTACATTCTTCATATTCTTCTTATTCAACTATTATTCTTCTTTATATTCTACTTCTTCATCTTCTTCATATTCTTCTTCTTCATCATATTCTTATTTGTGACAGGCATTCCTGTAGTTGCTATCTATAAAAGTTTGAACATTACACCTTTCGTTCTGCCCGTCACAAAAGATTTACAACAGGATTTGTCCGCGTTCAGTTTGGCCTGCAGCAGCATGTCTTTTCCAGGGGCACCATGAGGAGGAACGGACTCACCCCCATACACTGCTTAGTCATCTTCTGCTTATAATTTAGATATTATCTTTTGCTCTGATTTTTAGTCTTATGCTTAATGTTCTTCCGCTTTTTGTTCTGCAGCTTCTTGTACTTCTGCTTCTTGGTTTTCTGTCTCTTGTTCTTCTGTATCTTGGTGGTTGTCTTCTCTTCTTTGTCCTCTTGGTCAACTTCTTCAGGGTCATCTTCTTGGTTTTCTTCGGGGTGGTCTTCAGGGTCGTCGTCTTCGGGGTCCTCGTCTTCAGGGTCGTCGTCTTCGGGGTCCTCGTCTTCGGGGTCCTCGTCTTCTTCGGGGTGGTCTTCAGGGTCCTCGTCTTCTTCGGGGTGGTCTTCAGGGTCCTCGTCTTCAGGGTCGTCGTCTTCGGGGTCCTCGTCTTCGGGTTGGTCTTCAGGGTCCTCGTCTTCAGGGTCCTCGTCAGGGAGATCCAGAGTGATTACCAAGAACCATTTCAAAAAGCTTGAACTTGGAAATGTAGCAGAAGGTACAAGAAGACTGAGGAACTACCGAGGACCAGCTGACGGTACTGGAACCCGGATGGGTAGCAGAAGGTACAAGAGCCAATGGAACTACCGAAGACCAGCTGACGGTACTGGAAATCGGTTACTAAGCAGGAGGTACCTGTGCCAGAAAGCACTACCAAGGACCAGCAGACGTTGGAGGAACTTGGATACCGAGAAGGAGGCATCTAATCCAAAGGCACTGCCGAGAACCAGCTGACGGTACTGGAACCTGGATGGGTAGCAGAAGGTACCCATGTAAAAAAAAGTTTCAAGGCCGCGAGTCGGCCGCAGTTACCAAAACCCACAGTCCTACAGGGGGTGCTTGTCCTATTGGCACTATGGAACCAGCCTTCATTGCCAGATCCCGCAGCCCACATAGGAGTCACTTAAATTGCAGGCACCATAGAGTCGGCTAACCCGACCGCAACACGACAGGACAACGCATTGGAGGCAAAGTGACGTTGACACTACCTGGAAACAGCTGGCGTGCTGGAACCAGGCTGGGCAGGAGGGAGTACCCGTGCCAAAGACACTGCCGAGAACCAGCTGACGGTACTGGAACCCGGATAAGTAGCAGAAGGTACAAGAGCCAATGGAACTACCGAAGACCAGCTGACGGTACAGGAACTCGGTTACTAAGCAGGAGGTACCTGTGCCAGAAAGCACTACCAAGGACCAGCAGACGTTGGTGGAACTTGGATACCGAGAAGGAGGCACCTAATCCAAAGGCACTGCCGAGAACCAGCTGTCGGTACTGGAACCCGGATGGGTAGCAGAAGGTACCCATGTAAAAAAAAGTTTCATGGCCGCGAGCCGGCCGCAGTTACCAAAACCCACAGTCCTACAGGGGGTGCTTGTCCTATTGGCACTATGGAACCAGCCTTCATTGCCAGATCCCGCAGCCCACATAGGAGTCACCTAAACTGCAGGCACCATAGAGTCGGCTAACCCGACCGCAACACGACAGGACAAGGCATTGGAGGCAAAGTGACGTTGACACTACCTGGAAACAGCTGGCGTGCTGGAACCCGGCTGGGCAGGAGGGAGTACCCGTGCCAAAGACACTGCCGAGAACCAGCTGACGGTACTGGAACCTGGATGGGTAGTAGAAGGTACAAGAGCAAATGGAACTACCGAGGACCAGCTGACGGTACTGGAACCCGGATGGGTAGCAGAAGGTACAAGAGCCAATGGAACTACTGAAGACCAGCTGACGGTACAGGAACTCGGTTACTAAGCAGGAGGTACCTGTGCCAGAAAGCACTACCAAGGACCAGCAGACGTTGGTGGAACTTGGATACCGAGAAGGAGGCACCTAATCCAAAGGCACTGCCGAGAACCAGCTGATGGTACTGGAACCCGGATGGGTAGCAGAAGGTACCCATGTAAAAAAAAGTTTCATGGCCGCGAGCCGGCCGCAGTTACCAAAACCCACAGTCCTACAGGGGGTGCTTGTCCTATTGGCACTATGGATCCAGCCTTCATTGCCAGATCCCGCAGCCCACATAGGAGTCACCTAAACTGCAGGCACCATAGAGTCGGCTAACCCGACCGCAACACGACAGGACAACGCATTGGAGGCAAAGTGACGTTGACACTACCTGGAAACAGCTGGCGTGCTGGAACCAGGCTGGGCAGGAGGGAGTACCCGTGCCAAAGACACTGCCGAGAACCAGCTGACGGTACTGGAACCTGGATGGGTAGTAGAAGGTACAAGAGCAAATGGAACTACCGAGGACCAGCTGACGGTACTGGAACCCGGATGGGTAGCAGAAGGTACAAGAGCCAATGGAACTACCGAAGACCAGCTGACGGTACAGGAACTCGGTTACTAAGCAGGAGGTACCTGTGCCAGAAAGCACTACCAAGGACCAGCAGACGTTGGTGGAACTTGGATACCGAGAAGGAGGCACCTAATCCAAAGGCACTGCCGAGAACCAGCTGATGGTACTGGAACCCGGATGGGTAGCAGAAGGTACCCATGTAAAAAAAAGTTTCATGGCCGCGAGCCGGCCGCAGTTACCAAAACCCACAGTCCTACAGGGGGTGCTTGTCCTATTGGCACTATGGAACCAGCCTTCATTGCCAGATCCCGCAGCCCACATAGGAGTCACCTAAACTGCAGGCACCATAGAGTCGGCTAACCCGACCGCAACACGACAGGACAATGCATTGGAGGCAAAGTGACGTTGACACTACCCGGAAACAGCTGGCGTGTTGGAACCTGGCTGGGCAGGAGGGAGTACTCGTGCCAAAGACACTGCTGGGAAACAGCTGGCGGTGCTGGAACCCAGGGTAAATACTAAAAACAGAGTGAAGCCAGAAGTGTAATTGGAGCCACTTTAAAATCTGTAGTAGTGTGAATGTGGACAGAGCAGGAGAATTTGCCGGACACACAGCTGGGGATTAGCTGACGTTACTGAACCCCAATAACACTGGAGCAAGCGTTGACTGTGCAGACGGCACTTCTGAGCAGCAACTAGCGGTATTGGAGCCCAGGGTAAATACTAAAAACAGAGGAGCCAGAGGTGTAATTGGAGCAAGTTTTAAATCAGTAGTACAGTGGATGTGGACAAAGCAGGAGAATTTGCCGGACACACAGCTGGGGAACAGCTGATGTTACTGAACCCCAATAACACTGGAGCAAGCGTTGACTGTGCAGACGGCACTTCTGAGCAGCAACTAGCGGTATTGGAGCCCTGGGATAATACTGAAAACAGAGGAGCCAGAGGTGTAATTGGAGCAACTTTAAAATCTGTAGTAGTGAGAATGTGGACAGAGCAGGAGAAATTGCCGTCCGCACAGCAGGGGAACAGCTGACGTTACTGAACCCCAATAACACGGCAGCAAGTGTTGACTGTGCAGACGGCACTTCCGAGCGCCAACTGGCGATGTTGTAGCTCAGGGATAATACTGAAAACAGAGGAACCAGAGGTGTAATTGGAGCAACTTTAAAATCTGTAGTAGTGAGAATGTGGACAGAGCAGGAGAAATTGCCGTCCGCACAGCAGGGGAACAGCTGATGTTACTGAACCCCAATAACATGGCAGCAAGTGTTGACTGTGCAGACGGAACTTCCCAGCGCCAACTGGCGGTGTTGGAGCTCAGGGATTACAGTTCAGGTGGTAGAAACATGAACACAACAAGAGACCTGGATACTGTTTCAAACCAATTATTTATTCTGGAAGAGGACTGGCAAATTCATGAGAGATCCAGGCCTTGTTCATTTTGAGAAAAGTAAGCCGGTCAACGTTATCGGAGGATAGTCGCATGCGACGGTCTGTTAGTACACCACCTGCGGCACTAAAGACGCGTTCCGATAATACACTAGCAGCAGGGCAAGCTAGCACCTCCAATGCATACTGACTAAGCTCTGGCCATGTATCCAGCTTACAGACCCAAAACTTGAAGGGAGAAGAGCCGTCTGGGAGTACACTAAGAGGACAAGACATGTAGTCTGTCACCATCTGACAGAAACGTTGCCTCCTGCTGACTGGAGCCGTCTGTGATGGTGTAGACATTTGTGGCGGCGGGGACACAAAACTTTGCCACATTTGGGCCATACTGGTCTTGCCTTGTGCTGAGGCGCTGCTTCTGCTCCCTCTTTGTGCAGAGCTTACTCCACTGCCTCGACGCACTGAGCTGCTTTGTAAAGCACTAGCAGCACTGCTCTCGGTTGGAATGGAGAACATGATGGAATGCACCAGTGCGTCTTGGTACTCCCGCATTTTACGCTCCCGGTTCAACGGTGTTATGAGGCTTTGAAAGTTGTCCCGGTAGCGAGGATCTAGGAGTGTGGACACCCAATAATCAGCCGTGTTGAGAATGTGGGCGATGCGGCGGTCGTTTCTCAGGCACTGCAGCATGAAATCAACCATGTGCTGCAGACTGCCAACTGGCCAAGAAACGCTGTCCCCTGCTTGAGGCGTGATCTCTGCCTGCTCTGCATCACCCCACCCTTGCTCTAGATACTGACTACTAGAGCATTGTGTACCTCCCTCCTCTGGACAGATGTCTTCCTCATCCATTGACTCCTCCTCATCCTCCTCACAAAGTGTCCCCTGCCTAGGCCTTTGTGAGGAACCACGTTGCGCAGACTGTAGAGAAGCAGATGGCATTTGTGACTCCTCATCCTCCACCTCTTCCAAAACCTCGTCCCTTAGTGCTTGCAGTGTTTTTTCAAGCAGGCAGATAAGGGGGATAGTCATGCTGACTAGTGCATCATCTGCACTCGCCATCCGCATGGAATAATCGAAGGCACGCAAAACATGGCAAATGTCCTTCATAGAGGCCCACTCAGTGGTGGTGAAGTGTGAACGGCGCGCACTGCGACTTGTTTGCGCCTGCTGCAGCTGGTATTCCATTACTGCTGCCTGCTGCTCACACAACCTCTCCAACATATGTAACGTTGAATTCCACCTGGTGGGTAGGTCACATATAATGCGATGTTCCGGAAGACGTAATCGGCGCTGCAGAGCTGCAATGCGTGATCTTGCATTGCTGGAACGCCGCAAGTGAGCGCACTCTATGTGGACCTTGTGAAGCAGTGCATCAAGATCCGGATAGTCCCTCAAAAAACTTTGCACAACCAAGTTGAGCACATGTGCCAGACATGGGATGTGAGTGAGGTTGCCTAGGCCCAGAGCTGCCACCAGATTTCGGCCATTGTCACACACTACCATGCCTGGCTGGAGATTCGCTGGCAAAAACCACACGTCGCTCTGCTGCTTGATGGCATTCCAGAGCTCCTGCGCTGTGTGGCTTCGATTCCCCTAAGAAATTAATTTTAATACGGCCTGTTGACGTTTGGCCACGGCTGTGCTCATATTGGTCATCATAACAGGTAACCGTTCACGGGTCGATGTGGAGGTAGACCATGACGGCTCCTGCAGCGCTGATTCAGAGGAACTAGAGTATGAGGATGAGTCAATGTGTACAGACTGGATTCCTCCAATCCTTGGAGTTGGCAGAACACGTACAACGCCACTCTCAGGATCTATACCCGGCTCCACAACATTTACCCAATGGGCAGTGAGGGAAAGGTATCGTCCCTGTCCATGCTTACTGGTCCACGCATCGGTGGTCAGGTGGACCTTGCTACTGACGGCGTTTTGTAGCGCTTGTTTAATTTTTCCCTCCACATGGTGTTGCAGGGCAGGGACGGCTTGCCTGCTGAAATAAAAGCAGCTGGGCATGTTGTATTGTGGGACTGCCAATGCCATAAAGTTACGGAAGGTGTCAGTCTCCACCAACCTGAATGATAGCATTTCAAGGGCCAGTAGTTTAGCAATGCCAGCATTCAGAGCCTGTGCTCGGGGGTGGTTTGCCGAGTATGGGCGCCTTTTCTCCCATGCCTGTGCTATCGATGGCTGTAGACTGGCCTGGGAGTGTGAGGATGACTGGGAAAGTGGTGCTGTGGGTGGAATTACACTGTGTCACTGTACAACAGTGCCAAAGATTCTTTCATGGCGATCCTGTGAGGAAGCCGAACCAGCTATGTGTGAGCTGGAGGAAGAGGCTACAACACGAGCTGAAGAGGTGGCAGGTGGCGCTGTAGGTTGGCCTAGGTCTTCAGTGTGTTTCTGTAACTCCACCACGTGCTTGGTCTGCACATGTTTCCACATATTTGTGGTATTGAGGTTGCTGACACTTTTCCCTCTTTTCACCTTCTGATTACACAGCTTGCATTTGACAAAGCAAATGTCATCTGCAACTGTGTCAAAAAAGGACCAGGCACTGCAAGTCTTGGGAGCGCCCGCTTTGGATTTTGGAAGAGCCATGCTCCTAATGGGTGCCGAAATGGAGGCTACAGGCAACCAAGTCTGCCCCCTCCCTCTCCCTCCTTTTTGGGCTGTTCGGGGAATCTCTTCCTCAGAGCTGCTCCCACCACCTTCCTGTCCCTCACGCCATGATGGGTCAAGGATCTCATCATCTGCACCACCCTCTTCAAACAACTGCTTCTCCTGGGTAGTCTCGACAGCACAGTACGCACCAGAAAGTGGCACCTGAGTCTCATCATTAGATGCGTACTGAGGTGTGCTGCTGACCATAGGCACTGGCCCACCCGCCTCTTCAGATTCAGAGAGACAAAACGGTTGCGCATCACTGCATACTACCTCTTCTTAAAATTCTCGAATTCTGCTTGGCTGGCCCCCTCTTTCCAAGCCAAGAGCTTCAGAGAACAGAAGTAGAGATGGCTCCTGTCCAGGGCTCTCTGACTGCCTGGGCAATTTGGCAGTTGGTGAAGAGACAGATGGGTGCTCTTCAGTACTCAGGACCTGAGAGGATCTGGAACTAATTGAAGTCAATGCGTTAGCTGCCATCCATCCGACAACGGCTTCAATTTGGTCCTCCCGCAGCAGTGGGGTACGGCTAGCTCCTACAAAGCTGCGCATAAAGGACTGTTCCCTGGTAAAACTGGGGGATGCTGAGTCACTGGTGCCCGCAGCAGGCACAGAATCCCCACGTCCTCTCCCTGCAGGCACAGAATCCTCACGTCCTCTCCCTGCAGAAACTCCACGCCCACGCCCACGACCACGACCACATGCCTTACTCCCTGCCTTCTTCATCTTGGTAGACTGATAAAGATAGGCAGAAAAGTACTAAGGGCTTAGTGTGCTTATTCCTGAACAGTTGCTAACAGGTATAAGAAGCACTAATTTTATAAAGTGTGGACTAGACTTTAATATGAGCTAATGTGGCCTACACAACTGTAAAGTGGAGTGTTTGGTGAATTTATTTAGGTTTTTTTTGTCACAAAAAGACACTGGATGTGCCCAAAGATGTAATACCGATAGTATCACAAACTTTTTGTAGCTATTACAATGTAGGAAGGTAACCTACAATGCAATAGATGAGGCTACAAAAAATAGGCTAATACTAATCTGGCTGTGGCTGCAGGGCACAATGCTGCAGAAAGGCTCCTCTAACTACTCCTATATAGTGTGTTTGGAACCAATTTAGCTGAATACGGATGGAACCACCACACTAATAGGAGAAATCAGGAAAAATTATGAATTGGCAAAAAAGGACAATGTATGAGGCAGTGACACACACTGAGTGCACTACAACCAGACGTGGCTGAAGCACACACTACAGGGTGAGCTGCGCTCACACACACAGACCTTGCAGACAGCGGTGAACAGCACAGAGAACTGTGCATTAGCGCTGCAAGGCACAGCGATTTATAAAGTAGCTTGGGTAAAGCAGAATAGACCAAATAGGTAGCTAAAACTGTCCCTCAGAACAACAGCGTCCTATCCCTAACTGAATTCACAGCAGAGTGAGCTCAAAATGGCGGCGGCGGCTTTTATAGTGCATCATGACATCATTTCAGCAGCCAATCACAGCCATGCCATTAGTTAAGATGCCTACATGCCTAACAGGATGTGCCCACACTTCTTAGGATCCTCATTGGCTGAATAAAATGAAACTGGCTCATTGCATTATGGGAACTTCCGATTCCGGTATGCGATATTGCAAAAGTATCGGAATTAAGTATCAGAATTCCGATACCGCGAATATCGGCCGATACCCGATATTTCAGTATAGGAATGCTCAACACTACCTGTAAGTCAAGGAAGTCCAGTGCTAGTGTCAGCACCGTGCTCCCTGCCTGGCATTGCACTTTCAACATCCAGGAAAGAAATGATTGAAAAGGGAGCCGGTCGCTCCCTCATCAATCATTCTGCCTCCGCATATGAGCTCTGACTTCTCAGCGCAGGGGGTGCAATGATGTCACTATATCGTGCCTGCACTGCTCAGCAGTGCAAAGTTTCAGAAAACTCGCTGAAGAGACTAGATCAGCAGGGGAACGAGGAGAGGTGAGTATTTTGTTTAAATCAATGAGTACATTGTGGGGGCCCATTATACTATTTGGAGTGCTATGTGTGTGGGGGGGAGGCATTATACTATATGGAGGGCTATGTGGGGCTATTATACTTTTTTGAGGACTATGTGGGGCCATTACAATATCTGAAAGGCTTTGTGGGCGCCATATTACTATATGGATGGCTATTTGGGACCATTATACTGTTTGCATTATACTATGTGGTGGGCCATTATACTGTTTGCAGGGCAATGTGGGGGGCCATTATACTGTTTAGAGGGCTAGGTGGGGTCCATTGTACTGTTTGGAGGGCTAGGTGGGAGCCATTATGCTGTTTGAAGAACTATGTGGGGGCCATTATACTGCTTGGAGGGCTATGTTCAGGCTATTATACTGTTTGGAGGGCTATGTGGGAGGCCATTATATTTTTTGAAGGGCTATGTGGGGACCATTATACTGTTTGTAAGGCTATGTGGGGGCCATTGTACTGTTTGGAGTGCTAGTGGGTGCCATTATACTGTATACAAGCAATTATATAGTGTGGAGGTTTGTGTAGCGGCCATTATACTGTTTGGAGGGCTAGTGGGGGCCATATTAAAGTATGGAGAGTTGTATTGGGGTCATAATACTGTATGAGTTGTATTGGGGCCATCATACTGGATGGGGGCCATTAAACTGTATAGAGGGCCAATAAACTTTATAGAGGGCTGTGTTGGGGCCATCATATTGTGGGGAAGGCTGTGGTGTGGTCACAGTTGAAGCATCATACTGTGTAGGGAACACCATACTTTGTTGGGGGGGTACACAGTATGGTCATCATACTGTAGGTTTCCAGGGTACTGTGGAGGAATTTACTGTGGGCATATCATATTGTGTTTGGGGGGCATTTTTATTGGCATCATACTTTATGGGGGCAATGTAAGTGGAATCTAGGGCTTCAATAAGAGGAAAATTACTTTGTAAGGACTGCAAAATTGTGAGATATGCTCTTTTGTGACCCCGACATGTTAATATTAGGTTTTTTGGGTCGGGGAGCTCCAAATGAGGGCTTCAGGTATGGGGCCAATGAATTCTATGTATGCCCCTGCAAATAAGTGATTCATCGCTGGATTCAGGGTCTCTGCCCTTACATTATGCTTCTCTCAGATAACATACCAAAAACCTGGTGACAGGTTCCCTTTAAAAACACCATGTGCATATACTCTTAGTCTAATAAGTCCAGGAACTGTCCCAATTCTCATGCTCTGTAAATTGCCATCCGCTCCATTTTAGTTGGCATTTCCTCTTCTGTTTCCCTGCATATTGCTGGCTGCAGAGTGACTTAACTAAGAATCCTTCAATTTGTTTGTACTAAGTGGAGTTTGTAACTCTTATATGCCTGAATCCTCTGTGCTTATTTATATAAATAAACGCAGACACAGAACATTTTTAATAAATCCCTATTGTAATTTTTTTTTTTAACCATAAAAGCATGCATTTGTTTAAAAACATTGCCCCTAAAGTTACCATATCTTTTAACATGCGTTAAAGCACCACTCTAGCAGTTTTTTTATTGCATCACTGGAGTGGTGCTTTAAATGTGAGTCCCCTGCCCCCTGTCTCTGCTCCCGTCTGTCTCCTGCGAAAAATGACCTGCTGGCTGCTCCAGTGCTCCATGGAGTGGTGCAGAGGTCACTTTTCAATACAAGTCTATAAGAGCCTCATTCTGGCCTTGCTCTGGCTCTCATAGACTTGTATTGGTAGCTTGTGACATAGCTTCTGACTTCCGACCAGTCAGAAGCTACTGCCAGAAAATAGCATCGCGGGACCGGACCGGTGCCGAAAAACGGTGAAGACTCTGGAGGGTGAGTATGTGACCGGGGGCAGGTGGCTTACATTTAAAGCGCCACTCCAGCGCTGACAAAAAAAAAAGCTGGAGTGGTGCTTTCAAGAAGGTCTTTCACGACTCTTGATGGTTATGCCTGGATATTATTTTTTGAATACATTTTATACCAATTTGTCTGTTATCTAATTTCTGGGGCTAACACTTTCTTTTTTTGTATACTGTGGTTACTATACCTTTTCGGTGACTTCTTACGTCACTCGAGTGAGTTAATATTGATTCCTCGTCTCTATTGTACATTCTCTATGTACTTTACCTTGTGACGGAACTTTATTATTTGTATGCTTTATTTTTTTCATTTACAAATATATTGTTTGTGTATGGTTTTCATATACTTCATTTATTGATCACATATCATTGTTTTATTTTCGGACTTGTTAAAGATCTGGAAAACGTTGGCCATGCTTTCTATTTCCACATGCTGACTTATCAACAGTGGTGTACCACAGGCCACGCGACTGCTATGGGGCACGTGAGCCGGGGGGAGCCCCATAGCAGTCCGGGGGGCGGACATACTGCCGCTAGTGCAGCTACGATGGGAGACCTGCTGGTGCAGCTTCTCCCTGCCGCAGGAAACAATCCCTGCAGCTCCGCTGCTGACAGGAGGGAATGGCAGCGAAGCTGCAGAGATCCGTCCTCTGCTTCCTGCCCACCGCTTCCTCCCTCACACAGGCACGCGCTGCTTGATGACGTCATCATGCAGTGCAGGCCTGTGTGAGGGAGTAAGTTGCAGACAACAAGGATGCTGCGGCCTGGGGTGAACAGGCAGAGAGGTAAGTGTTTTTTTTTATTTTTACTGAAACGCTGGGGAGGTGGGTGAGAGCAATGATAGGGATGGTGGGGCTGGGGAGAGCAATAATAGGGCTGGGGACAGCAATGATGGGGCTGGGGAGAGCAATGATGGGGCTGGGGAGAATAATAATGGGGCTGGGGAGAGCAATAATGGGGCTGATGGGGCTGGGGAGTGCAATAATGGGGCTGGATAGAGCAATGATGGAGATGGTGGGGCTGGGGAGAGCAATAATGGGACTGATGGGGCTGGGGAGAGCAATGATAGGGCTGATGGGGCTGGGGAGAGCAATGATGAGGCTGGGGAGAGCAATGATGGGGATGGTGGGGCTGGGGAGAGAAATGATGGGGCGGATGGGGCTGGGGAGAGCAATGATGGGGATGGTGGAGCTGGGGAGAGCAATGATGGGGCTGATGGGGCTGGGGAGAGCAATGATGGGGCTGATGGGGCTGGGGAGAGCAATGATGGGGATGGTGGGGCTGGGGAGAGCAGTGATGGGGCTGGAGAGAGAAATGATGGGGATGGTGGGGCTGGGGAGAGCAATGATGGGGATGGGGGAGAGCAATGATGGGTTGCTGAGAGAGAGCAATGATGGGGTGCTGGGAGAGAGCAATGATGGGGGTGCTGGGAGAACAATGACGGGGATTGCTGGGTGAGAGCAATGATGGGGGTCCTCGGAGAGAGCAATGAAGGGGATTGCTGGGAGAGAGCAATGATGGGGGTGCTTGGAGAGAGCAATGACGGAGGTGCTGGCAGAGAGTAATGATGGGGGTGCTGGGAGATCAATGATGGAGGTGCTGAGAGACAGCAATGATGGAGGTGCTGGGACAGAGCAATGACGGGGTGCTGAGAGAGCAATGATGGGGGTGCTTGTATATTTTCCGTGTGCACATAGCCTTACAGTTAATTGGGGAGAGTCACAGAGACTGAATAATTTATATTATTGGGCGGTGGAGATTATAGTTAATGGGGGGCACAGTGCTGCTTATCACTTTATATTTTGATTACTAAGTGGCTAATAGTATATTAATGGGGGGGCGGGTACATATTTGTATTCAGGGGCGCAGTGTGAGGGAGAAACGTGTATATACAATATATGTGACCTTGTTATTTTCTAGGCTGGAGATCATCGTGACAAGACGAGTCGTGGCTGGGAGATGTCGACATGAAGGTCTGACCAGATGGTGAAGAAGCTGCAGAAACTGACTCTGATCAGATGAGACGTCAGCGGTAAGTGCCTGGAAGTAAATATTATTCTGTATCTGCACTGTGTGACTTGCAGTGATAATATTGTCTGTAAAATCCCTTAGGCCACATTCTCACATTTGTGTGAAATGTCCGTGTGCTGCCAGATTTTTTTATAGGATGGTCCACGGACTCGTAGAGTTTTACAGATCCATTCACACATCCATGAAAATCACGGATCTGAGAATGAGATCTAAGAGGGTCAGAGAATATCCTGTTCTGATCCGATTTTGAGGATTAGAATAGGACATGCTCAATGCGTCGGTAAAACAGGGCAGCACACCGACACTGCACACAGATGCAGGAATGTAGCCTTATTATGTATAGTACAGTCCCTTAGTATATAGTGTACTCACTTATTATGTATAGCGCCAGCCTTACTTATATAGTTCCATCTTTTATTATGTATAACACCCTCCCTTATTACGTACCATCCTCTCTAGCTCTAAGGGGTCACAGTTGGGGGATCATACTGTATTGGGGTCACCATACTTTGCCTTGGGAGTTGAGCTGGGGTACAGTAGGGTCATTATACTGCGCATGTGGAGGAACTCATCATGGGGGTATCATACTGTGTTTGTTGGCATCATACTTTATGGGGGCAATGAAAGATGAATCTAGGACTTCAGCAGGAGGAAAATTACTATGTAAAGGCTAGAAAGTTGTGAGATCTGCTCTTCTGTGACCCTGACAATTATTTACATTTTTTGGGGGGCCCCATGATTCTTATGTACGCCTCTGCTTATCAATAAAACTTAAATTGCAGATTTAAGTAAGTGCCGTGGTATTTTTCACTATTATTAAAGCTGGAATATGTAAAGATCAGGGAAAACTCTTAGTTATTTATTGATTCCAGGAATAAGACAATGTGACCCTTGTGACATTGTGCATTGTTCTAAAAGGTAAACAGGTGCCATGATGGAAAAAAATCTGTCAGTGACACTGCTCGGTATGAGAATGACTCTCCAAACCTCCATCAACAAGTATCAGAAGATCCAGGGTGTGACAAGAAAAAGTCTCCACATCACCACCACAAACCTAAACTGTTGACACAATGCAAAAGGTATTGATTCATTTTGCAGGCACCAAATTCCGGCCCTCCTATTAGCATGGTGCAACTGAAATCCAAGTTAGGACTCCCTAACACGAGCGTATAACACGGCCGAGTGCTCTCTGATGTTTTATTGGATAGCACTCGGCCCAGTGTTATTCTATGGGGCAGTGCAGATCTAGGATTATTTTCTCATGCCGATTTGGCATGAGAAAACTGGCAGAATGCTGTGACTGGCAGCGAGACTCGGCTCACACACACCCGTACAAGTCAATGGGTGTGGGTTAAACATTTGACTGCACTCGGATGTCATCCCAGTGCAGTCCAATATATGCCGAGACAGACAATGGAGGAGATGGACAAATTACTTTCTCTGTCTCCTCCGCATCTGTGCTGTGATCCTCTCATGAGAGATAATCGAAGCACAGAGCACTTTCGCTTGCAGCAGAGCTGGAGCCGAGTGTCATTAGCATCTCGCATCAGATGCTATATGCTAGTGTGATTCCAGCCTTAAAGGGAACCTGTCATGTCCCCAAATACTATTAGCCTTCAGATATAAGGTCAATCTGCAAGTTAATAGCACTACAATGCTGTCTGGCTGCCTTATTGAAAGTGCGGCTATGGGAAAAAAACGTTATTCCTCCTGGCACCTGCCGGCTTTCAGTCATAGAGGAGTATACTGAGCGGCTTCAGTTACTGCACACAGCATTGTGAGAGACTGCTATAAGCATGCTCTGGCACTTTGATTGACAGCTCGCTCTGCACAAATGCATTGCTTAAAGCAGCTGCTCACTGTGACTGTAGCCAATTATTTACGACTAAAAGGCCGCGGCTCCCAGGAGGAATAAAGTTCATTTTCTCCCAGGTCCTGCAATTTCAGTACAGCAACTAGGCACATTCCTATCACTATTAACCTGCAGATTAACCTGTATATGCAGATTAATAGCGTTATAATGCTGTCTGTCTTTCTTAGTGAAAGAGCGGCTTTGAGAAAAAATTAACTTTATTCTTCCCGGCAGCTGCCGGCTTTCAGTCATAGTGGCTACAGTTACTGCTCACAGCATTGTGTGAGGTGGCTGTAAGCATGCCCCGGAACTTTGATTGACAGCTTGCTCTGCACAGATGTACTGCTTGCAGCCTCCACTCACTGTGACTGTAGCTGCCCCTTTATGACTGAAAGCCGGGGACTCGCAGGAGGAATAAAGTTCATTTTCTCCTAGGTACCGCACTTTCAGTACGGCAATTGGGCACCTTCCTGTCGATATTAACCTGCAGATTAATCCCATATCTGCAGGTTTTTATTTATTTTACTTACTTATACGAGGGTCAGTCGATAAGTAATGCCTCCTATTTTTTCTCTCCTTAAATAAGGTAGTTATGTTAAATATTCGAATTTGGCACAATTCCTCAAACCTTCTTCTCCAATCCACAGCAATTGCAACTTTCTGCACCAACAGGTGGCAGGACTGTATCCGTTTGCAAAATGGCTGACATCGATGTTCGTATTAGACAACGTTCTGTGATTAAATTCTTGCATGCAGAAGGTGAAATGCCCATTCGAATTCATGAGAGACTGAAAAATGTGTACGGTGATGCAACAGTGGATGTCAGTACTGTTAGACGATGGGTTCATCGCTGTAACACAGCTGAAGGGCCATCACCGTTGGCTGACAAAATGCGGAGCGGCAGGCCAGTAACCGCAGTGACTCCAAGCAACATTCAGCGAGTCGATGACATCATTCGTGGTGACCGCCAGGTGACTGCAGATGAATTATGTGGCATTATCTGCCTCAGTAAAGGCAGTGTGATGAAAATTATTGGACAACTGGGATACAGAAACGTTTGTGCACGGTGGGTCCCAAGAATTCTTTTTACCATGCTGGAATACATGCCCTTGTTAAACGGTGGACCAAGACAGTGGTAATGGATGGAGATTATATTGAAAAGTGACAAATTAATCGTTAATGTTGTGGTTTTCAACCTATGTAATTGCATTTGAATTTCTTGCCAATTAAAAAGGAGAAAAAAAATAGGAGGCATTACTTATTGACTGACCCTCGTATAGCACCATTAATTCCACAGCGCTTTACACACATTATCGGCACTGTCCCCATTGGGGCTCACAATCTAATTTCACTATCAGTATGTTTTTGGAGTTTAATAGCGTTATCTGGCGTGACTGATTCACTTTAATGGTACAATGGCTGCACTTGTCTCCGTGTCGTTTGTTGCTCCTTTATATAAGCCAACTTGTGTTTGATGTCTGGTGATCCTACAAGTGACAGGTAATAGAATATCATTCTCCTTTCCCACACATATCATTTCCCGCACACCCCGTCTACAGCCGCATTATCTCATTGTTTCCATATTTAAATTTCAGCATTTTGGAAACATCATTTAAATGTAAGTCGGAACGGTTGAACTTTTAATTGTTGTGGGAAATAAGTTAGCTTACTCTTTTATCCTGAGGAGAGAGGATACAGTTTATTCTAAAGTCTCCACTACCTAATCGCCATTGAACACCCTTTTAAGCGCAGCTTGTGTATGAACTCAATGCTACGAGACAAATAAATTCTTTGGGAAATGCACATTTTTTATTTGGAAGTAACACCATCTCTTTGTTAGATTTGTGGCAATCCTATCTTCACTCTACTGTTTTTAAGTCGAAAATGAAAAATTGTATAGAAGATGTTTGTGCATCATATTGTGCTGAATGGTATGTAGGTCAGCAGGCTGCACCGTAGCAGATAAGGCGCCGCGAACAAGTGTTCTATGTACTTACAAGCAAATATCTGTCATAATAGAAGTAGACAGATCTACAAGAGCGTTTTGGCTTAGGAAATGTTTCTTGTCATTAGCATTTAAAAAAAGCTCTGAGATTCAGGCCTATCAGCACCGATTCACAGCAAAAGCCTGGCTTGAACAGGTTGTTATCTGTTCAGTACAGAGGTGCAGCTGGTTAGCTAATGGATTTGCAGATTTTTTATTTTTATTTTTTTTATTTTTTTTTGGGTAGGGATGAGTAAAAAGGCAAAAGAATCAGGTACTTACATGCCATTCACAATGTAACAATTTTTTTGTTTGTTATAAACCAAACCGTTATATTTGCAAACTGAGTTTTCAGGAACTGAATAAAAAATGACAGATTATATATATAAAATGAAATTATAGAGAGAAAAATAGCTGAACAAAAACAAACAAAAATAATTCTTTATTCTCAATATTCCCTACAGATTTTATTATGCATGCATTCATTCTGAAATAGGAACTTATTTCTTTGCCTGCAAAAGCTATTATTTATTGATAACGATTATTAATATTTTATTATTATTATTTGTTATGCCCCTTCAGCCAAAGTACTTTTTGGGCATAATATGTACATGCTAATACAAAACTATTTTACATTCTACAAATAAAGAAAAAAAACCTCAACACATATTAAATTTAAATAAATCAACCGGTATAAGAGTGTTGTAAATTACCGCAAGGCTCTTAAAGGTGCATGTGTAACTCACTGAAGTCTTCTGAATTTAATGAGAATTCCTAACTAACTTTTGTTATATTAGAATTAAACTGATTGAAAAAAAGTAGTGTATCTGCCAGGCTGACAGTACAACTACTGTGCTGCCCATTAAACTGTCCCTTTCTTAAAGGGGTTTTACAATTTTTTTTAAAGGATCCTCTAAAGATCAGTGATCAGCTGCGATCTGCAAAGGGAAATGGAAGAACATATTTAAAGGGGTTTTCCCATGAACAAAGTTCATTTTAATCAATAGATCTTGGAATAATTATGAGTTCCACAATTGGATGTGTATAAATAAAATGTTCCTGTGCTGAGATAATCTTATAAATGTGTCCCTGCTGTGTACTGTGTAATGGCTGTGTCTGACCGTGCAGGAACATGGTCTGATCATACCACATCTCCTGGGCAAAGGAGGAGAAAAAAGAGAGTATATAGACATTACAGCAGGGGATCACAGCTGATTCTTTCTTTGAGGTAAAACATTGCTTAAAAACAGGCAGTGAAATGTTTTGCCTTACAAATAGAATCATTTGCGATCTTGTGCTGTCCTGTCTGTATACTCTCTTTTTCTTCATCCCATGCTCAGGAGATGTGGTATGTCCAAACCATGTTCTTGTACGGTAAGACACGGCCATTACACAGTACACAGCAGGGGCACATTTATAAGATTATCTCAGCACAGGAACATTTTATTTAAACACATTATTATTATTCCAAGATCTATTGTATAAAATTAAGTGTGTTCGTGGGGAAACCCCTTTAATATTCTACAATGCCCCCACAGGAGAAATAAAGCTTTACAGAAAGCCTATTAAAATTAAGTCAGAAGTCACTCTATCACGTTATGTTCATAGCTGAGTTTGCAGCATGTTTTAGACATGAATTTAACGTATAAGCTCGAACACATACATTTAGCAGTTGCTTAGAGCTGTTAATTTATCAGATTTGTTTGCTGGACATAACTGTTAGGAAAAACAAAATGAACTATGCTATTCTGAAAAGTGGCACGCAGTAACCCTGATATGGCTGCAAAACTTTTAGTAAATTCCACACAAATTTTTCATGCGTATACCATATGAATCCCACATGAAACAATAATTTGTAATGGATCTTTTTCTTAACAAATAGTTTTCTTTTTTCATTTTTTTTTCTATTTGAAATTTGAAGATTATAGGGGAGTTAGGCAAATACCATCACAGGAACATATGTAGATTGAAATATCAGGTTAATAGGATGTGTCCCTACACAATCTCAGACTATCAAATCAAACTGTGTAAAATAAGCCACACATTTCCAATACAACAGCCAAAATGGAATATTGCATGCATGTAATACATGGGTGGACTAAGTTCGGCAGAGTTTGCTAGTGCCTCTCCACTAATTTTAGGGGAGGTCTAGTTTAGCATAATATCAATTTGTCCTAATAGGGCACATGGGATACAGTTTAATTTTATGTTTCTGCACAAAATGTATTTTGTTTTGTATATATATATATATATATATATGTTTTGTATATATATATATATATATATATATATATATATATATATATATATATATATATAAAAAGAAAGCGCAGCAGCACTCTATTATGGCCAAGATACATAAAGACAATAAAACCATTTAATTTACACTGTGTTATTACTCAATGAGCTTTACTTACAAAAAATGGAGGTTCTTAGCGCATAAATTGGCCAATTCATGTGTGCCCATCAACCGCTGCAAGGTGACCTCCCTTCTGATGGATACTACTCTGCCTACATGCCTCTCTTGGGCTACAAGCCTATAACTCTGGACAGAACATGTCACTTCTGGGCTGAAACACCTACAATTTAAATGGGCTGGTAGAATAGAATATACATCACCTGCTGGTTAAATGGGGGGAGTGCAAGGTCAAACAGGAGGCAATTCCCACCTCCTATAGTAATATGTCAAAATTTTTTTCCCAGACCTGAATCCGATTGAGCACATCTGGGACATCATGTCTCGCTCCATCCACTAAAGTCACGTTGCACCACAGACTGTCCAGGAGTTGGCGGATGCTTTAGTCCAGGTCTGGGAGGAGATCCCACAGGAGACCATCCGCAACCTCATCAGGAGCATGCCCAAGCGTTGTAGGGAGGTCATACAGGCACGTGGAGGCCACACACAATACTGAGCCTCATTTTGACTTGTTTTAAGGACATTACATCAAAGTTGGATCAGCCTGTAGTGTGTTTTTCAGCCTTAATTTTGGGGGTGACTCCAAATCCAGGCCTCCATTAGTTAATAAATTTGATTTCCATTGATGATTTTTGTGTGATTTTGTTGTCAGCACATTCAACTTTGTACAGAACAAAGTTTTCAATGAGAATATTTAATTCATTCAGATCTAGGATATGCTATTTGAGTGTTCCCTTTATTTTTTTGAGCAGTGTATATATGTATATACATATATAGTATCTTAGAGAAAGGAAAAATAAAAAGGTCCTCCATAAATGCCTGTTAATTGTTAGATTGCTAAATTTTTATGTAGATTTTTCAGGCTAATATATGCATGCTCTTGTCTTGCATATTGAATGTGTATCTATTGTTAAGTAACCCAGAGCTATTTAATGTAGATCAGTGGACTTGAAGTGTCAGATATTTTCAATTATAATACAGTTTTGGCCTAATTAGGCTTATGTCACTTAAATAATAATGACTTATTAGTATAAAAGGAGCTGGAATATTGATTAATTATAACACACATATGCATATTAGGAATGACACTACCTTTAGAGTCTCTTAATTTGTAAGACAAATTTAATAAAATGTGCTGAAAGGGGGCAGTCACGTAGTTAATTGAAAATATCAAGTATTTGGTGGTAAACTGGATAGAATCTAGATGTGTGAAGAAGTATCACAGTTCCTTTTACAGAATTGACAGGAAAAAATAAGTTACACGTTTCTGGAATGCACAGTGCTTGTATGTATATATACAGTATGTTTTATACATATAGTACTGTGCAAACGTTTTAGGCAGGAGTGGAAAAAATGAAGTAAGAATGCTTTAAAAATAGAATTAATAGTTTATTTGTACAATTAACAAAATGCAAAGTGAATGAACAATAGAGAAATCGAAATAAAAACAAATATTTGGTGTGACCTCCCTTTGCCTTCAAACAACTTCTGCTAGGTACACAGTAGTTGAAGGATCTCAGCAGAGGTTGTTCCAAACATCTTGGAGAACTAACCAGAGATATTCTGTGGATGTAGGCTTCTGCACATCCATCTGTCTCTTCATGAAATCCCAGACAAACTCCATGATGTTGAAATCATCAGAGCTTTGTAGGGGTCATATCATCACTTCCAGGACTCCTTGTTCTTTATACTGAAGATAGTTCTTAATGACATTGACTGTATGTTTGAGGTTGTTATCCTGCTGCTGAATAAATTTGGAGCCAATCAAATTTCTCTTTTGTTCATTTACTTTGCATTTTGTTAATTGCTAAAAATTAATTATTAACACTTCTATTTTTTAAAACATTCTCATTTTGCTTTAATTTTTCCAATACCTAACTAAAAATTTGGTACAGTGCTGTATGTACTTATAAATATCCTATATGGACACCCCTGCTAATTTTTGAGTTCTGGTATTCAGCTACACCCATTGGAAACAAAGAGAAAACCGAAAAAGATATGTCTATCTAATGGAGTAAATAGAATGATATCCAATACGGCAAGACAAGCAACCAGTAGAAAAATATAATATAAAATTTATTAGATAATTACAATAATTTCAAAAATTACATATAGATGTGAGAAGGTCTGCTAAAAACGTTATGACTGCACAAGCACATGCACACTAGTAGTGTACAAACCAGGGGGACAAATACCTGAACAATCCCTGTTCAGACTGGTAAAAGCCCTACTCTGACCCTAGTCTGTCCCTACCTGACCGCGTAGGCTGGCACCCTAAGATAACGCAATGGCATCCCCCCTCGACAAATGCTTGGCCTGAATATTCCTAACAGCTCCTAGTATAGCTTGGCCTTTTGCAGCAACTCACTCGGGAAAATAGATTAAACGCTAAAAACTGCAACTGAACCTGCCAGTTCCTGTACAGACTAGATATCCTTAGTCTGCAGTCCCTAGTTGTACCTGTGGATGCAGAAATAGACCTAACCATAGACTAGGAAATGGCAACTCTGGCCTAAACTACCTAAAAGCCCGACGAGTTGCTTCACGCTCCTCCTAAAGAACCGGAGGGCAGAGCAGAGTGTGAATTACCTACAAGAAGAGAAGTGTGCTGACTGCTGAACAAAAGAAAGATTCCAAAGTGAGTAAAGTAACGAAATACCAAATAAAGAAAAAAGCAAGTACTGTTAACAAATATACTGCCTATTTCCTAATGATAAACAGAAGATAGATGCAAAGTATAGCAAAGAAACAGCAAAGAAAAAAACCCTTATCTGGAATCTCACAGACTTGCTCCAAACATCAGTAGAATGTCAGAACTAGTGTTGAGCCACCCCCGTAGTGTTCGAGTTCGGTTCGGTTCGTCGAACACCCGTGTGTTCGCCGAACTGTTCGTCGAACTGTTCGTCGAACACCTTCGAACACCGTTAAAACCAATGGCAGGCAAACAAAAACACATAGAAACACATAGAAAACACCTTCAAAGGTGTCCAAAAGCTGACAAACTGCTCAGAAGACATAACTAACACATGGAAAAGTGACAAGTACATATAGTCATGCAAAAATAAAAGAGGTGGAGGAGTAAAAGGAGGGGGAGACACAGATATAGGCATGTCATGCCCTTCTAAAATCCAAAAAGTGAGAAGCCGACACGGCCAGTCCGCTCCTGCCCGTGCCACCTCCGTGTCGCCGGGTTTGTGCCAGAGCCGCGGTGAACCCTGATGGCCAGCCCCCCTCTCCCAATACTGGTGCCTGTCCGCTGGTGGGTCGAGCGAGCCCCCCTGTGGTGGAGGCAGCTCTAAGCTTTTTAATTTAAATTGTCTCTCTAATTTGAATGAATACACTTTAAATCCATTTACAAGGATCTATTGGAGGGCAAGTCTCATGCCAGCAGCCGCGGTAATTCCAGCTCCAGTAGCGTCCACTAAAGCTGCTGCAGTTAAAAAGCTTTTATAAGGATCGAGCTCGGCTGTCCACCGCAAGGCATCCTACTGCCAGTCCCAGCCCCTATGCCTTGGGGTGCCTCCTGATGCTCTTCACTAAGTATCCCATGGTCCCGAAGCATTTCCTTTGAAAAAATTAAGTGTCTAAACTACAGGTGGTGCAGCTTGCTTAACAGCCGGGATAATCCGCTCACTAGCAGACACTGCTACTAGGCACAAAGTATTTCCTGGGCTAGATGCAGTTAAAAATTTGTAATTAGATACTCTCATTGGATGCTGAGAAAGCATTCCATAGAGTCTCCTGGCACGCCATATATGATTCTCTTAAAAAGCTTGGGGTAGGGGTCTAGGGGACCCTTTTATAGCCAAAATCACGGCCCTGTATCGCAATACGTCACCTAGGCTGAAGATAAATGGAACTGTAGCACCCTGAGGGCTCGGTTGCTACAGACGTATTGCACCTCACCCAGAGGTGTGATATCTCACTCTCAGGTAAGGATGGAGTGTGGATCAGGACCCGACACCTGCATGCATTACACCACATTGCCGTGGGGCAGGGCGACCAATATGCCCCTGAGATGGGCACGACAGTCCCTGTCCCTGGCTGGAGTGGGGGGAGGGAACACTGAGGAAGGGGAACCCTGTAGTGCAGGAGCAGGGAGGAAGCAGTTCCTGGGTGCATTGAGAAGGGAGTATAAAAGGTGGGCACCATCTTAGTTCAGTGCAGAGAAGTCTGAGCAGAAGTGGCAGGGAGCAGGGGCTCTGCATGAGCTCTGCTCTGGAGGCGGGCCTAGTAACAGAGGCCCAGGCCTGGAAGAGGGAGAAGGAAGGAAGAGGAGCGGAGAAGGCTCCAGGAACGAGGAATGAAGGGATCCCAGGGGTGCGGACGGGCGAGTCGCCACCGCACGCCCGAATCCACCTGCGTGGAGGGGTCAGGCCAAAGGGGGAGACCGGTCCCCGAACTAGTGGAGGCAGGAAACGACCCTCAGCTACAAACCGGAGGCTCTGACATTTTATGTGGCGCAGCCCCTCGCTACACCCGCTAGGAAGGCACCACATAGGGTCAGGGAAACTGGCGCCAAGTTTACCAAGAGGAGGCCCAAGGCAGCCGGACAGAAGTGTTGGTAAGAAAGGCCAGACAAAGGACACACAAAGGGGGTCCTGTGAAGTGCTCCAAAGTTATCTGGGAGTTGTCTGAGCCCCTCACCTGGTGAGCACAGTACGACGTGGGCAGCCGTTACCTGCAGACGTGGTCTGGATAATAAGAACTGTGAGTAAAGGCCCTGAACTGCATCACTGACTCCGTGTCGTTACTGCTGCTGCCCTGCACCATCACCCCCATCCTCCGCATACACTGCCCTGAGGCTATACTCCTCCCGTGGGGAGTTATGCTACGCTCTGCTGCACCCACAACACCAGCCTCAGTGGTCTGCCCTGTAGCGGCGGTTCACTCTGACCGCAATCCACGGGTGGCGTAGTCGGACATTTAAACATGAAAACCACATAAATAGTTCTGCCACTGGTTTGACCGCCCTGAGCCACGGAACTGGGTCGCCGCCACGAAGACTACAACCACCAGCATCCACCAAAAAGGGTCCGGCTCCGGGTGTCCCAAGGCCCAGGGGGTGCGTCAGAACATTTTCATCACCTTTCACAATCACCAATGGGACAAGGCAGTGATGTCCTCTGTCCCCTCTCTTATACATCCTAGTGACGGAGCACCTGCTCTCATCAATTCGCCATAACCCCAATATTAGGTGGATTGAGGTGGGAGGCACCGAGTACAAGTGCTCTCTATTTGCTGATGATGTCCTAGTATATATCACTCAATCACATATATCCATCCATGCTGTTATGGCTGAAATAGATCACTTTGTTACATGGTAAAATTTTAAAATCAATGCAGCGAAGTCTGAGGCCCTCGATGTCTCCCTCCCCAAATCCATATAGGATTCCATCCAGTCCAACTTTCCCTTTGCCTGGCCCTCACAGGGTATCAAATACTTAGGAATTCCTATTCATAGAGACCTCTCCCATCTATGTTATCTTAATTTTGGGCCCTTTTTTGAACAACTCCATACAGACCACGGTTGGCAAGTTAGAACTGTAAGATTCACTACGTGAACCACTGGTGTTTTGTGGAAAAGCACATGTACACTGCGTTCCAAATTATTATACAAAAAGTGTTTAGGAGTGATAAGGGAAGAATTTGTTTGTTTGTCAGTTAAACTCATTGATGGTGATGTGTGTCAGGGCTCTTTATATCACTGTAAGCAATTGCAGACACCTGTGCTAATTAGTTTGGCAGGTGTGTCAAATGAAAGGCAAGACTACTTAAGAAGGCTCTCTCACATTATTAAGCAGCCTACATTTTCTGCCAAAATGGGAAAGAAAAAGGATGTGTCGGCTGCTGAGAAGCAACAAATTGTGGAGTGTTTAGGTCAAGGCATGACTACAATCAACATTGTGCGATGATCAGGATGAAGTGTCTTGGCAATCAAGAAGTATGTAGCTGATTCACAGTACACACGTGTGCGTGCTGATAAGGGCAAATTGAGGACTCTTTCCTACAGGCAATTACGTCAGGTTGAAAGAGCAGCGGCAAAAAAGCCTTGTCATAGCAGCAGACAAGTTTTTGAAGCTGCTTGTGCCTCCAACGTCCCCCGAACAACAAGATGCAGGGTCCTTCAGAGGTTTGCAGCTGTGCATGCGCCATCCTGTCGACCTCCTCTATCCACTTCACACAAGCAGAAACGGCTCCAGTGGGCCAAACATTACATGAAGACTGATTTCAAAACTGTTTTGTTCACGGATGAGTGCCGTGCAGAGCTCGATGGTCCAGATGGATGGAGTGGAGGATGGCTGGTTGATGGACACCCCACGCAAACACGGCTACAGCGCCAACAAGGAGGAGGTGGAGTAATGTTTTGGGCTGGAATCATGGGGAGAGAGATTGTCGGCCCCTTTAGGATCCCTGAAGGCGCTAAAGATGAACTCCATAATGTATGTGGATTTTCTCAAACAGCACTTCCTGCCATGGTTCAAGAAGAAGAACCGTGTATTTCACAGCAAGATCATTTTTCTGCATGATAATCCACCATCTCATGCTGCACATAAAACATCTGCATCTCTGGCTGATATGGGCATAAAAGGGGACAAACTTATGGTGTGACCCCCATGCTCCCCTGACCTCTACCCCATTCAGAACCTTTGGAGCATCATTAAAAGGAGTGTCTATGATGGCGGGAGGCAGTTCACATCTAAGCAACAGCTCTGGGAGGGTATTCTGTCCTCATGCAAAACAATTGAAGCAGAAACCATCCAAAACCTGACAAATTCAATGGACGAGAGAGTTCAGAAGCTCCTTTCGAACAAGGGGTCCTATGTGAAAATGTAACATCACCTAGAATAAAGTTTTGAGTTGAAAACTGTTTGATTTCAGTTTCTAACAACCTGCTAATGCTTATAATTTCAAAAATGACCATTTTTTTGGTCTTTATTAAAATGAAAAGGTTGATCGAAAAGTTTGGGGGATCCAAGAGTGTGGCAACCCAGTAGTCATGATTACTTCGAATTCTGACAATATGAGGGTCATGCTGCAGGTAGTGCAGCAAGAAGGCACTTATGTGCCTTGCGCATCTCGGAGCCCCAAAATGATTTTCCGGGCTAGATGCAGCTAAAAATTATTTTTAATTTTAAATCTGGTGAAGCTTTAGTATAGATGGCCTAATAGGATCAGTGCTGCACACTGCTACAAAGCCCAAATTATTTTCCAGCCAAGATACAGATAAACATGATTAGTAATTTGAAAGCTTAAAACGGTTGGTAGGGTGATTTTAACCAATCATCAAGCTTTTACTCTCCCCAGGATGACACAGGGGTAGAAAAGTCGTTTCGGATCCATGATTTGTTCATCTTTATGAACGTGAGTCTGTCTACATTATCAGTGGAGAGCCGCGTGCGCTTATCTGTCAGCACACCACCAGCAGCGCTGAACACACGTTCAGACAGAACGCTGGCTGCGGGGCATGACAAGATCTCCAAGGCGTAAGTGGCTAGCTCCGGCCATTTATCCAGATTGGAAGCCCAAAAAGAGCAAGGGTCCAGTGACACAGTCGTGGCTTCAATGTTTACTTGGAGATACTCCTGTACCATCGTCTCTAGGCGTTGACTATGTGTCAGACTTCTTGTCTCCTGTGGCCTTGCAAAGGATGGGCTAAAAAAGTGGTGAAATGATTCCGCAAAATTGATGTTACCAGCAGATACTGTGGTTCTGTTACTGTTTGAGTGCTGAACACTTGACGGTCCCACGGTTGGCAAGTTGGAACTGTGAGATTCACTACGTGCACCACTGGTATTTTGTGGAAAAGCACATGTAAGATTCTGCAACAGTCTCTGCTGATACTCCTGCATGCGTGCATCCCTTTCTATGGCAGGAATAATTTCTGCAAATTTACTTTTGTACCGGGGATCTAACAGTGTGGCAACCCAGTAGTCAGGATTATTTCTAATTCTCACAATTCGAGGGTCATGTTGCAGGTAGTGCAGCAAGAAGGTACTCATGTGTGTTGCGCATCCAGGAGCACCAAGTCCCTGTTGTGTTGGTGGCGAGGTAACAATCATGCTTCCTTCCTCTGTCCTCTCCCCCCAACCTCGCACAACAGAAATGTGATCAAGGTCTCCCTCATCTGATGAGTCTTCCATCAGTTCGTCCTCCACTTCTTCCTGGGCTCCTGCACCTTCCTCACTAGTTTGGCTGCTACCATGCGCCCTGGTAAAACCATCTCCCCCACCCTCACATGCCTGCCGCCTTGGTGCTGCCGACCGTCTGGACCTTGCAGATGTTAGCCCTTCCGCATACAACTCCTCCTCCTCTACTTCCTCCACCTCCTCTTGTGCCACCACCTGACTCCGAATTCTGTTTAACATGTGCTCCAGCATGTAAATCACCGGAATAGTCATGCTGATAATGGCATCGTCAGCACTAAACATCTTCGTCGCCATTTCAAAACTGTGCAGAAGGGTGCATAGGTCCCTGATCTGAGACCACTCATCCAGCGTGATTTGCCCCACCTCTGAATCTCGTTGGCCCAGGCTATACGTCAGAACGTATTGCACCAGGGCTTGTCGGTGCTGCCACAGTCGCTGCAACATGTGCAGAGTTGAATTCCACCGGGTAGGCACATCGCATTTTAGCCGGTGAAGTGGCAGGCCTAACGACTTCTGTAGAGATGTAAGTCGCTGAGCTGCGGGATGCGAACGGCGGAAGTGAGCACACAGCAACCGTGCCCTCTGCAGAAGGCCATCTAGTCTGGGATAGTGGGCTAAAAATTGCTGGACAACCAGGTTCAACACGTGAGCCATACAAGGCACGTGTGTGACATTGCCCCGGCGAAGGGCCGCACCCAGGTTTGCAGCATTGTCGCACACGGCCTTCCCTGGTTTCAGGTCCAGTGGAGACAACCATTCATGAAATTGGTTCTCCAGAGCTGACCACAACTCCTCAGCTGTGTGACTCACATTTCCCAGACATTTCAATGTAAAAACCGCCTGATGACGTTGAGCCCTACTGCCAGCATAGTAGGGAGGTGTGCAGGATCCCTTCTGCGCAGTTAGAAAGCTTGTGGCATGACCAGACAGACTTTGGGTGCAGGTGGAAGACCGAGAGGAGGTTGAGGAGGCAGAAGCAGTGGAGGAACTTTGACATAAAGAGGATTGACGCACAACTCGTGGGGACGGCAAGACTTGGACAGCAGCCCCTTGTCCTGCTGTCACCATAGTTACCCAGTGCCCAGTCAGCGACATGTAACGCCCCTGTCCATGCCTACTCGTCCAAGTGTCTGTGGTGAAATGCACCCTGTCACACACAGAGTTTCTCAAAGAAGCGGTGATGTTGTGTGCGACATGCTGGTGGAGCGCAGGCACACCTTTCTTTGAGAAGTAGTGCCGACTGGGCATCTGGTACTGGGGCACTGCGACGGACATAAGGTCTCGAAAATCCTCTGTGTCCACCAGGCGGAAAGGCAGCATTTCTGTAGCCAAGAGCTTGCAGATGGTGAAATTCAACCTCTTAGCTTTCTCATGGCTAGGAGGAAATGGTCTTTTACTTGTCCACATCTGAGGGACCGAGGGCTGGCTATTGTGCTTAGACGGGGTTGATAAGGGTGTCCCCGGCAAACTGCCGGTCTGTGAGGAAGATGCAGGCGGACATGTTAGGTTGCCTTGATCCAAAGGTGGTGCTATCGATGTCGGACAGCGCTCAACACCAGCTGGTGTTACCACCTCCAAAGAAAATGATGACCTGCCAATCACGCTGGCTGTTGCGGGTAAAGAGGTGGCAGGTCTGCGCCCCAAAACAGGTGTGACTGCTGTCCCCCCAGTCACAGAGGATGAAGAGGCCGCGGATGCACAAGATATGGCAGACGGTGATTGGCCCGGCCGGCTAGGCCGCATTGTAGCACACTGAGCTTCCCACTGCAACTTATGCTTCATGTCCATGTGCCGGTTCATGCATGAAGTACTCAAACTATGTATTTTTTGGCCTCTACTTAGCTTTTGCTGACAAATGTTACAGATAACACGAGTTGGGTCATCTTTATCGATCTGAAAAAATGCCCAGGCTATGCAAGGCTTAGCACCCATGCGACCTGAAGAGCCACCACGACTTGTGGTGAGAGGCAGAGTTGTGTTTGAGGATGCAGTTGTTGACGTGCTTCCAGTACTACGTCTCTGTCCAGGAAGGCGCAACCTGACCTCGTCGTCACTAGCATCTTCCTCCACCTCCTCTGCTGACCTCATCTCTTGGCTGACTGTGGGTTGATAGTAAGTGGGATCTCCGACCTCATCATCATCACCCTGTGCGTTATCACACCCGTCGTCCTCAGAGCCAACCTGTTCCTGCCCTGACAAAAAACTAAAGTTGTCGCTCCAATCAGGTATTTGAGTCTTATCATCGTCTTCCTCATTGTCTCCACCAACAGGAGTTACAGTTTGGGAATGAGGGTCTACATTATGGTCAGAACCTTCTGCGTCTGGTCCTGGATCCGACTCATAAAGATTCTGGGCATCAGTGCAGATCATTTCCTCGTCTGGATTCACAGAAGCGCTGGAGTCGACCTCTGATTCCCAGGCTATAGTATGAGTAAACAGCTCTGCAGACTCAACCATCTGTTCTACCTCATACTCAGACGGGCAGCTGGAGATTTGGGAGCTGTGAGGAAGCAAGTGCGATTTGGTTGACACCTTTGAGGACTGGAGTATTTGTGATGTTGAAGTTGATGTGGAGGAGAGCCCACTTAAAGGAGCACTTGATATCCGTTGAAGCACCTGCTGTTTTTGTGCCTCATCTGGAATTTGTAGCGATTGGCGTGGCCGTAAGAAAGGGATCTTATCACATTGTCCGCTAAAAGAAGTAGACATTTTAGTTTGGCTGGAAGATGGTCTTTCTTCTGCAGATGTTACTGTTGCTTTAACACCTACCCCACGGACACAACCTTTTTTCCCCTTCCCAACACGCCTATTCCCCTTTCCACCAGCAGCAGGCCTTTTTCCACTCATTTTGGTGGTTAACTAATTCACAACTCTGGAGTTGTTTGCACAAAAAAACAATGGATGGTAACCGAGCAGAGCTGAGTGGCCAAACTGTGGTATTAGGCCAAAACTATTGGCTGGTTAGATGCAGAAAAAAATTATTTTGAATTTGCAACCTGATGGAGGTCAGTATAGATGGACTAATACAAATAGTCCCACACACTGCTAGAAGCCCAAATATTTTTTCAGAGGTACTGTAGATGCAGATAAAAATTATTTTTAATTTGCAACCTGATGGAGGTCAGTATAGATGGACTAATAGACCAAGTCCCACACACTGCTAGAAGCCCAAATATTTTTTCAGAGCTAGATGCAGAAAAAAATTATTTTTAATTTGCAACCTGATGGAGGTCAGTATAGATGGAATAATAGACCAAGTCCCACACACCGCTAGAAGCCCAACTATTTTTTCAGAGCTAGATGCAGAAAAAAATTATATTCAATTTGCAACCTGCTGGAGGTCAGTATAGAAGGACTAATAGAACAAGTCCCACACACTGCTAGAAGCCCAAATATTTTTTCAGAGCTAAATGAAGAAAAAAATTATTTTTAATTTGCAACCTGATGGAGGTCAGTATAGATGGACTAATAGACCAAGTCCCACACACTGCTAGAAGCCCAAATATTTTTTCAGAGCTAGATGCAGAAAAAAATTATTTTTAATTTGCAACCTGATGGAGGTCAGTATAGATGGACTAATAGACCAAGTCCCACACACTGCTAGAAGCCCAAATATTTTTTCAGAGCTAGATGCAGAAAAAAATTATTTTTAATTTGCAACCTGATGGAGGTCAGTATAGATGGACTAATAGACCAAGTCCCACACACTGCTAGAAGCCCAAATATTTTTTCAGAG
Organism: Phyllobates terribilis; assembly: GCF_046119375.1. Lineage (NCBI taxonomy): Eukaryota > Metazoa > Chordata > Amphibia > Anura > Dendrobatidae > Phyllobates > Phyllobates terribilis. The sequence continues at coordinate 175,379,389 of NW_027362764.1, forward strand.
CTAGATGCAGAAAAAAATTATTTTTAATTTGCAACCTGATGGAGGTCAGTATAGATGGACTAATAGACCAAGTCCCACACACCGCTAGAAGCCCAACTATTTTTTCAGAGCTAGATGCAGAAAAAAATTATTTTCAATTTGCAACCTGCTGGAGGTCAGTATAGAAGGACTAATAGAACAAGTCCCACACACTGCTAGAAGCCCAAATATTTTTTCAGAGCTAAATGAAGAAAAAAATTATTTTTAATTTGCAACCTGATGGAGGTCAGTATAGATGGACTAATAGACCAAGTCCCACACACTGCTAGAAGCCCAAATATTTTTTCAGAGCTAGATGCAGAAAAAAATTATATTCAGTTTGCAACCTGATGGAGGTCAGTATAGATGGACTAATAGAATGATGCTATGCCCAAAAGATTTTACTTCACTAGGTGCAGTAAAAAAATTGGTATTCTATACACAGGTGTTATATCTTGCAACACAGATAGGCTACTCCACTGACTAACACACTCTGCAATAGGCCAAAAAGGATTAGCTTTGCTAGATTCAGCCAAATGCTGTGAAAAAAACTTGCACAGCACTGGCACAGACCTGCCTGGCAAAAACTGATAGGAACTGATGTAACCTAGTCCTGAAAAGGACTCCAATTACAATTAGTCTTTACTCCCACAACCTATCTATTTAAGAGCACAGACCTCCCTGATAAAAGTCGTAGGAAATGCTGTAACCTAGTCCTTAAAAGGACTGCAATCACAACTATTCCCTACTCCCAAGCTATCTGTATATTTGTGCGAAAATTGGCTTGAAATTAACAAGGTATAGCGCACACAGCAACAGCGGTGCCGTCTAACACGCAGCTGCAGCAGTGAGAAAATGGTGGCGACGGGGAAAATGGCTTGGTCTTATAGGGCAAGGACATGTGACATACACTGCCAATGACACATGCCCTTGCTTGTGTGAAAAAAAGCACTTCGCTCCGTGTGTGCACTGCTGATAGGCTGACAGATTGCACCTCCCCACTGCAAATGCGGGAAAGAGAAAAAAAAATGGAGATCTTCATTGTTCCTGCAGAGATCCATCCCCTGCCCCTCCCCCCACCCCGCTGTACACTCAAACTGCGTATTAACATTAATTTTCATCATTACTGAGAAAAAATCCAGTTATGATTTTGGTGCACGAACAGTTATCGAACATAACCTCGAACAGCCGAATTTTTCTCAAATTGTTCGTGTTCGCCGAACGGCTCGAACACCGCCCAAAACAGCTCGAATTTGAGATTGGCGAACAGTTCGAGTAGAACAACGCTCATCTCTAGTCAGAACATCCAAATGAATCTATCACCAGTAGGAAACCCCAGCAGGAGGACAGAATATAAAGCTACACCCAAAAGGTTATAGGCACACAAATTAAAACACCTTTGTTAATTTAAGCAGACCGCAGCCAGAATAGCATAACCCAAACACCCAGAGAAAAGGTGTGTCTTGGCAGAAAGAGAAGCTTACCGCAGAACACAAATTCAAGGGATCGAATACAGGAGCATGACAAAAAGACAGCTAATATCAAGAAGGTTGTAGAATGATCCACATAGAATCTAAATAGGTTCCTGATAAAAGAAGCAGCACAACTCCCAAAAAGAACAGTGCTCTCCCAAAGGAATTGTAGGTATACATATAATCAGGGCATAACAATAAGAATAGTACATATGACAATCAGTGAAAAGACTCGCAAATACAAATGTAAACCTAATATAACAACAAATAAAAGTTGATAATAAGTAGCTACATGTGTGTTACAATTTATATCTACAGGTGTGTATAGGTAAGCACAGCACTAATATGCTGAATTGAGTCCGAAATGGCCATAGGTGCAATAAATGAAGTACATCATCAATAGTGCTGAGTGAGCACTAAAATGCTCGGGTACTTGTTGCTCGGGTCGAGCAAATTGGAATACTCGGGTGCTCGGCCCGAGCAACGAGCGCAATGTAAGTCTATGGGAAACTCGAGCATTTTTCAGGCGGCTCCCCCCGGCGGTCTGCAGAGGGCCTAAAAATTGCCCAAATCGATGGGAACAGTGCTCAAATGACATGGGAAAAGCATGGGGAAGACCCCTGGAAGCATCTCTGATTCCCAGATCACTGCTATCACCAACGTGGTCAGAGTATTACACCACTTTTACGGACTCACAATAAAACATACAAAAACGAAACCAAAATGGATTAAAGACACACGGAGCCGGGCCACAGTAACAAGGTACGACATGTTCCCATTAGAAAGGAGAGGGTCTGCTATATAGTTATAGGGTGTGCAGTGAGTCCAACGGCTGACCAATTTTAGGAAAAACCCCACTAAGAATTTAAAGACACATAGAGTAGGGCCACAGTAACGACAAATTCCCATTAGAAAGGAGAGAGTCTCCCATAGTGTTTGCCTATGCAGTGAATGCAAGGGCTGCCAAAAATTTGGAGGCACTTCAATGCCCCTTGGAAGAGATGTGGAGGAGGGCCTCATAAAAAAATGTTCCCATTAGAAAGGAGCGGGCCTCATATACTTGTAATGCCAATGCACTAAGTGTATGGGCTGACAAACATTTACCCCTGGGGGGTATACATGAACATACTGTATAAAAAATTTTTTCACGGGCATCATAAACACCCTTTAAAAAAATTATGTGGGTGTTGCATCACGGACCACGGTCCCCCTGGTGATATGGTGGTGGAGGATGTGGAGAAGGAGGAGGACAAGAGCAAATAGACAAAATCAGGAAGCGTGTACCCATGTGTGGGTGTGAAAAGGTGCATGGGAATACACCTACCAAGAAAAGACACTGGATTTGAGTTTATGTTACGCTGCTATCATTCGGTGGTGTTGAGAAGTCTGGCCCAATCCAGCCCTTGTTCATTTTTATAAGAGTCAGCCTGTCAGCATTTTCAGTCGACAGGCGGATGCGCTTATCAGTTATAATTCCACCAGCAGCACTAAAAACCCGCTCTGATAAAATGCTGGCGGCAGGGCAGGCCAGGACCTCCAAGGCATAGAGAGCCAGTTTATTCCACCTATCCAGCTTGGATACCCAATAATTATAAGGCACAGAGGAATCACAGAGGACGTTGGTACGGTCGGCAAGGTACTCCCTCAGCATCTTCCCAAACTTTGCAGTCCTTGTGAGAGTACCCCACACCTCAGGGCCTGTGCGATGGAAGGGTCTGAGAAAACTCTCCCAGAACTTTGACAGTGTTCCCCTGCCTCTGCTGGATTGAAGTTGTGTCTCTCTCACCTGT